>NC_091282.1:45713439-46320939 GCF_032444005.1 Ranitomeya imitator | reverse complement strand
CCAGATGCATTTCCAGTACGACCTACAATGCGCCGGTTCCCAGCAATCCCATTTATCGCACTCTACGTTTTTCCACTTTTAGAAATGACCTTATACAGGTGCAATTCTTTTTTTTTTTTTACATTTTTTTTTTTACCCTTTGAAAGAAAATGTTATTTTGCTTAAATCTGATAAAATCCCCAGCAATCAATATCGGAAAATTAGATTGTCCCCGTTGAGAAGAAATACAATAAAATTACAAATAAAAAAAAAGAAAACACAAAAGCTCCAGAATGTTTTGGATAAAATAATAATAATAATTTTAAAAAATCCATTTGCGCGGTGCATTTCTAAAGGGATTGGAGGGAGCGGACCGAGATTAGATCCATCCGTGCGTCCGGCGTCCGCCTCAGCAAGGGCAAACAAAGCCGGGGGGGAGATTTCCATTGCAGATTCACCCGGGCTTGTGTGTGGCAGTCAGCACTTAACTAGGCTTCCTCTCCGCACCTCTGACCTCCGCGAACCACTTCAGAAACATCTCTGTGAATATGGAGATGCACAGTGTGGACGGCGGCTATTGATTCACAGGTTTACAATGTCTGATTTTTTTTTTTGATTTTTTTTACCCCTGCAAGACCAAACGAGTGTATGTAGAGATAATTTCGGACTGTCTATTCCCCCTTCCCCAGTCGCACTCTGTGCACTCTATATAGATTAGGACTTTTATATTTTTGCTGTCTTTGTTACTTTTTTATATATATATATATATATATATATATATATATATATATATATATGCAGCAAGTCAATAAACTTGACCTTACTCCTACTATTTATTCACTTTTTTATGCTTCTTAAGGCCATTTGCCCAGTTGACCCTTCAGCGAGCAGCACTTTTGCCGGGAGACCAGAGGTTCTCTGACCCCTTACACCAAGCAAAGTAGCGTTGAATGGATGGAACTGCTGCAAAACAAACTTACTACTCATCTCTCATATCCTCCCTGACTCACAACCCTAAACAGCTCTTCAACACTTTCAATTCTCTACTCCATCCCCCAGCATCTCCTCCCTCCCCTCTCATTTCAGCTGAAGAATTTGCCTCTTTCTTTAAGGTACCGTCACACTGAAACGACGCTGCAGCGATACGACAACGATGTCGATCGCTGCAGCGTCGCTGTTTGGTCGCTGGAGAGCTGTCACACAGACAGCCCTCCAGCGACCAACGATCCCAAGGTCTCCGGTAACCAGGTTAAACATCGGGTTACTAAGCGCAGGGCCGCGCTTAGTAACCCGATGTTTACCCTGGTTACCAGCGTAAACGTTCAAAAAACAAACACTACATACTTACCTTCAGCTGTCTGTGCTCCGGCGCTGTGCTTTCCTCTGCACTGTCAGCGCCGGTCAGCCGTAAAGCAGAGCGGTGATGTCAACGCTGTGCTTTCCGGCTGGCCGGCGCTGACACAGGATGCAGGAGGAGTGCAGAGAAGCAGAGCGCCGGGGACAGACAGCTGAAGGTAAGTATGTAGTGTTTTTTTTTTTTAACGTTTACGCTGGTAACCAGGGTAAACATCGGGTTGCTAAGCGCGGCCCTGCACTTAGTTACCCGATGTTTACCCTGGTTACCAGTGAAGACATCGCTGAATCGGCGTCACACACGCCGATTCAGCGATGTCAGCGGGATATCCAGCGACGAAATAAATTTTCAGACGATCTTCTACGACGTACGATTCTCAGCGGGGTCCCTGATCGCAGTAGCGTGTCAGATACAGCGAGATCGTAACGATATCGCTGGAACGTCACGGATCGTGCCGTCCTAGCGATCAAAGTGCCACTGTGTGACGGTACCCTTAAGCAGAAGATAGATAACATCAGACAAAGCTTTGGCCGGCAGCCCCCAATGCCCCTCCTCTTGACTTCTCAGCCCTGTTCCAAAGCCAGCTTCTCCATCCTTCTATCAAGATCACATCTCACCACCTGCACCCTTGACCCGCTCCCGTCCCACCTCATCCCTAACCTCGCAAAAGTCTTCATCCCAACCCTAGCACAACTCTTCAACCTCTCACTTACAAACGGTGTCTTCCCCTCATCCTTCAAACACGCATCAATCACACCTATCCTCAAAAAACCCTCCCTTGACCCATCCTCTGTGTCCAGCTATCGCCCGATATCCCTTCTCCCTTATGCCTCAAAACTACTGGAACAGCATGTCCATCTTGAACTGTCCTCCCACCTCTCCTCCTGCTCCCTCTTTGACCGGTTACAATCTGGCATCCGGACACATCACTCAACTGAAACTGCCCTAACTAAAGTGACCAATGACCTACTAACCGCCAAGAGCAAGTGACACTACTCTGTCCTCCTCCTCCTGGACCTGTCTTCTGCCTTCGACACTGTGGACCATTCTCTCCTGTTACATGTCCTGTGGACCATTCGCTCATCTCTTGGCATCACAGACTTGGCCCTATCCTGGATCTCATCATACCTAACAGACCGGACATTCAGTGTCTCCCTCTCCCACACCACCTCCTCATCTCGCCCGCTGTCTGTCGGTGTTCCCCAAGGCTCAGTTCTAGGACCCCTACTCTTCTCCATCTACACCTTCGGCCTGGGACAGCTCATAGAATCCCACGATTTACAATATCATCTCTACGCTGATGACACGCAGATCTACCTATCTGGACCCGACCTCACTTCCTTACTGACCAAAATCCCACAATGTCTGTCTGCTATTTCATCCTTCTTTTCTGCTCGTTTTCTATAACTGAACATGGACAAAACAGAATTCATCATCTTTCCCCCACCTCACTCTACCCCTCCACCTGACCTATCCATCAATGTCAATGGCTGCTCACTTTCCCCGGTCCCGCACGCTCGGTGCCTCGGGGTGATCCTTGACTCTACCCTTTCTTTCAAGCCACATATCCAAGCCCTTGCCTCCTCTTGCCGATTCCAACTCAAAAACATTTCCCGAATCCGTGCATTCCTTGACCATGAAACCACAAAAACACTAGTACATGCCCTTGCCCTTATCATCTCCCGCCTCGACTACTGCAAACTCCTACTCTAGCACTCTGGCACCACTCCAATCCACCCTAAACTCTGCTGCCCGACTAATCCACCTGTCTCCCCGTTACTCCTCAGCCTCTCCTCTCTGCCAGGCCCTTCACTGGCTTCCTATTTCCCAGACGCTATAATTCAAAACACTAACGATGACATACAAAGCCATTCACAATCTGACTCCTCCATACATCTGTGACATGGTCTCCCGTTACGTACCTACACGAAACCTTCGATCATCCCATGATCTCCTTCTCTGCTCTTCTCTCATCTCTTCCTCCCACAACCGCATCCAAGACTTCTCCCTTGCTTCCCCAATACTCTGGAACTCTCTACCCCAACACATCAGGCTCTCACCTACCACAGAAACCTTCAAAAAGAACCTGAAGACCCACCTCTTCAGACAAGCCTACAACCTGCAGTGATCCCCAGTTTACTGAACCGCCACATGACCAGCTCTACCCTCACCTAGTGTATCCTCACCCATCCCCTGTAGACTGTGAGCCCTCACGGGCAGGGTCCTCTCTCCTCCTGTACTTGTGTGTGCCTTGTTTTACTCATGTTTATTGCACTTGTCTATATTTGCCCCGTTCACATGTAAAGCGCCATGGAATAAATGGCGCTATAAAAATTAATAATAATAATAATTGCGCAGTTTATTTGCCACTTCTGCTTTCGGCATCCTCTTGGATCATGCTTCCGTCTCTTATTAATGGTGGGACATGTCACGTCCTAACATTGACCCCAATTTTCCTGCATCTAAATCGTAAGTTGTGCACAATTTCCTGTGCGGTGCACGTTGCGTTTGTGCCACATACACTAGAAAAAGCTTCCTACATCTACATTATACGTATCCATAGGGCTTCATTTACCCGACAGAGATCAAAACAGTGTTCGGACCCCTCCGACAAATCAAAACGAGCCTGCAACTTTTCATCAGGAGCCCCTTAGACATGTGATGTTACCGGCTATACGGCAACTTCAGTTGTAACAGGTCGCCGCTAGATCGCGGAATGATGCTTAGTGAATAGGGTCTGTCGCGGCCCTGTGTTACAGTCAATAGACAATAGGGGTGCTGGTTTTGAAAATAGTAGGCCCATTTTCCTAATCCTGGTCCCTTCTAATTAAGGCTGGTTTCACACATCCGCTATATACTGTCAAAGCAGGGGCCTCAAGTCAGGATCTCCTGAACTGAAGTCATTAACCTCATTAACATATGCTGTCTGGACCGAGTCACCTGAAGCAAACTCAACAGCTTCATAGACTTATGACTGGCCTAGACTTGGGTCTCCTGACCCAAACTCAAAAGCCTCATAGACAAATGATGTCTAGACCAGACACAGGTCTTCTGATCCAAACTCAAAAGCCTAATAGATATATAATGTTTGGACCGGACATGGGTCTCTTGACCCAAACTCATCAAGCCTCATAGACACATGATGACTGGACCGAATATCCTCATCCAAACTCAACAGCCTCATTGACACATGATGTTTGGACTGAATTTGCGTCTCCTGACCCAAACTTAACAACATCATAGAAATCACAAACGCAGTTCTTCTGACCCAAACTTATCATCCTCATAGACATATGATGTCTGGATTGGATGCATGTCTACTGATCAAAACTCTGCAAGCCTCATAGACACATGATGTCTGGAAAAGACACGAGTCTCTTGACCCACACTCATCAAGCCACTTAGACACCTTATGACTGGACCTTGCGTGGGTCTCCTGAGTCCTGACACAAACTCGTCAAGCCTTAAAGACACAGGATGTCTGGACCAGACGAGTGTCTCCTGACCCACACTCATCAAGCCTCATATTCACATGATGTCTGGACCAGATATGGGTCTCCTGACCCAAACTCATCGGCCTTGTAGAGACATGATGTTTGGACTGGATGTGGGTCTCCTGAACCAAACTCATCACTCTTGTAGAGACATGATGTTTGGACTGGATGTGGGTCTCCTGACCCAACTCATCAGCCTTTTAGAGGCATGATGTTTGGACTGGATGTGGGTCTCCTGACCTTAACCCAACAGTTTCATCAGCATACATGAGACTTTTGAGTTAGGGGCAGAAGACTCACGTAGAGTCCGTACTCAAACGGTGATTATTGTAAGGATATTACCCTTAATTACTTTCTAATTAATCTAGGGGTTACAAACAGCTGTCCAAGATTATGAAACAGCCCTGCTTTTTGTCCAAAAATAGACCCTTTTTGCCTGCTGTCGGACATTTCATCTTAGGCCCATTCAAACGTTCATGGGCCGTAATGCTCCTCAGTCTCGTGTATGGCAATGAGGCTGTTGAATTCAGGTCAGGAGACTTGCGACTAGTCTGGACATCCACGGTCCAGGTTTCGGATTGCGAATATCAAAAGCGTGAAAACGTCATAAGTCGATTATCCAGGACTTGAAAAAGCCGGCAACCTCCTTCTAAAACCCAGCGCCACCTCTACCTACAGGTTGTTTGTGGTATTGCATATCGGCACCATTCACGTCAAGGGAACGGCAATTTCAGAAGCTTTTGAAAAAACACGACCATGTTTTGGGTAGCTCGGACAACCCTTTAATTTTGAGGTTTTGCCATTAGAATTGAATTAAAAGATTTGAACCCATGCAAAGGCAAGTTGCACCCCGGATGCCGTAACGTAACGCACGGGCGTATCGGGGAGCAGCTTGGCATTATTGTACAGGTTTTTGGTGGATATACAGCTTATTGGAGAGTGTAGGATTTTTTTTGTTGTTTCCTTTTTGGATGTTTTCCTGCAGCCATAATAGTATATTGTGGGAAGCGTAACATAGCAGTGTCCTTCCCATGGCTGTATTGATTTGCCCTTCAGCTGTTTGCAGTGCATAGAGAACCCAGGGCCTTGTTGTTGATTATCTCTACACAATGTCTCTGTGAGCATTATTGACCCATTGCAGCTTACTGCCTGTGGCTCTTGATTTTTCACACCGTCTCCATGACACTCATAATAAAACATAGTATGTTATTGCTCCGTTACTCTGGAAGTCAACTTGTATAGCCGGAAAACGACTGAATCACTTTCTGGAGTACGTTTATTGTTTGCTCGCAGTTCAGAGTTTTGTGGGGGTTTTTTTATCTATTTTTGTTGTTATTATTTTACTTGGGTTCAGTTTTTGCTTTCAATGGAATAGTTTTTGCCTTTTAAGTTACCCGACCTTTTCAGATTTGTGAAGAGAGTAACTGCAATATAGATAAATCCGAAATGGCGTGCATTAGTGTTCACACACTTGCAATGTAGAATAAATCGGCCTATCAAGCATCTAATGTTCATTTTTGTTACTTCTTGATATATCTTATCATCTTTCTGCACTTATGAACCACTTCTCCACCCAACCTCCTGAACTGATCATTCACTTTGAAAAATTTGTAAAATCTATCTTGGGCAAAATAAGATGGAGTGCCAAGTCACTGAGAGATCAAATTGCCCTCCATAGACTTCCATAGGCAGTGGTAGAGGAGGGAGAAGCAGAAAGACACAAAGACTGCACTGCTGCTTTCTAGTAAAGGAACCAGAAACACATGGGCTACTTGCACATTGAACAAGTCTGTAGGAACCTGTTCACACACCACCAAGAAACTGGAAGACACAAAAGAGCACAGTGAGGTCAAAAATACTCTGTTGTAAAAAAAAATCACAGTTATAAGCAAGTGCTAGTCAAAAGATGGAAAAAACAGGGTATTTAGTTTTTTTGCAAAAAAAATGTATATTAAGCTGCTCCACCAATCGCCAAGGTATACCCATAATAGAGCAGTCCTATTTAATGTATATAATCCCTATCTGATGTATTTAAAAACCTGATCATCTGTATAGTACCTGTATAAGTAGGGTTCAGAGAGGGAATTTTCATGTGGACATGCAGGATGGAACAGCTTTGATGCAAATGACCCATAAGGAGTGGTGGACTCCCTAGTCTTGTAGAAACAAGAGAACAATTACAGAACCAGAAACACATGGGCTACTTGCACAGTGAACAAGTCTGTAGGAACCTGTTCACACCACAAAGAAACTTGAAGACACAAAAGAGCACAGTGAGGTAAAAAATTCCCTCTCTGAACCCTACTTATACAGGTACTATACAGGTGATCAGGTTTTTAAATACATCAGATAGGGATTATATACATTAGATAGGACTGCTCTATATGGGTATACATTGATGATTGGTGGAGCAGCTTTGTATACATTTTTTTGCAAAAAAATGTATCAACTAAATACCCTGTTTTTTCCATCTTTTGACTAGCACTTGCTTATTACTGTGATTTTTTTTTACAACAGAGTATTTTTGACCTCACTGTGCTCTTTTGTGCTTTCTAGTAAAGGAACCCTGTCATCTCTGAAAATGCTATTTATCTGCAGATATAGGGTTAACCTGCATATTCATAGCATTGCAATGCTGCTGGGTCGCCTTATTTAAGGTGCGGATTTCAAGGGGAAAATTAACTTCATTCCTCCCAGGAGCCACCAGCTTTCAGTCATGGGGGCGGGGCACAAACGGCGACAGTTACCTCTTCCACCACTCACTAACTTTACTGTGAGCAGCAGCTTTATGCACGCCCCTGGCACTTTGATTGACAGCTCGCTCTGCACAGATGTACTTCACATTGGACTGTCAATCTTAAGTCCTAGGGCGTGCATTCGGCTGCTGCTGACAGTATAGTGAGCGGTGCTGTAAGTGGCGACTGTAGCTGCTCCATGACTGAAAGCCGCCGGCTCCCGAAGGAAATAGATTTAATTTTTCCCAGGAGTCTTAGCTGCAGTAATCCAGCTTTTTACTTGCAGATTAATACCATATATTCAGATAAGTAGCATTCTCCAAGGTGACAGGTTCCCTTTAATTGTTTTACCTAAATCCAGAGCTGGATTCACAGCTAAACTGCTCAGTACTGCTGTTGCTACCAAACGTGCTACATAGATAGAGGAGAGCTGGAGTCCGTCATGTCTGTGTGTGCTGTGTATGGGAGACAGGGAAACACCCACCAGCTCAGTTATGTGAAAATAAAAGAGAATGCAGAGGAAAAAACTGGTGAAAAAGACAGGATTGTACTGCACCTTGTGCACAGCTTCGAGTGCAGACTATTAATGGAGCAGCTCTCTCTACCCCTCTACCAGCCCAAAGTCCCAGCATGAGCTCAAGCACCAAGCAGCTCCTGAGTTAAGTCCAGGTAGAGGAGGAATTTCTTAATGCTTTCCATCGCCTCTCACACTCGATAGGCGCCATCAGCCCGCAATCACTTCTTTAAGGAGAGGGTAATTGTATCCTTTACACCTTGATGACCCGTCTAGACGCCTGTGTGTTGCTACATTGGGCCATTTTTTGTTCACTATTTGACCTTTCTGTTATCCTATTTAGGCTGTCTATAAACGCTTATTGCGTAGTTATTGGCTCTAAAATCAGCACCTATTGGTGTTTTGTATGTATTTGACAATAAACAGAAGATATCAAGCCCTGAACTGTTATGGACCTGGTGGTTAGGAGCACCCGGAACGACCTGATGGTTAAACTCACACAGGACAAGCTCTGGGAAGTGGGAACTCTGCTGACCGCAACCCCTAATCCTATCACACAACTAGAAATAGCCGTGGAGCGTACCTAACACGACCTAGACGCCTCTTCACAGCCTAAGAGCTAACAAGCCCTAAAGATAGAAAATAAAGCCTACCTTGCCTCAGAGAAATTCCCCAAAGGAAAAGGCAGCCCCCCACATATATTGACTGTGAGTTAAGATGAAAGTCACAAATAATATTTATAGCATATAGTTTACACCGTTAATCTTGATATTTGTAGCGCATTAGTGATAGAGATTTGGCCCACTCAAATAGTCCGCCAAGGGAGATGAAAAGTGTCCAGCTTTTGCTTTCATTTTATTCCCGCTGCTTTTCTTGACTTTTCTGTTTTGTTTTGTTTTGTTTTTTTAAATCCACCATACGGATACATAGATATGGGCCTTCTTATGTAGTGCTAAGTTTTATTGCCTTTACTAAGAGGGTGTGGCTCATATGATCCTCAGGGGCGTGTTTTGTGCTGCTCTGCATAATTACCCTGGGAGCACCGCCCCCTTGTAAAGTTCATAAAATTTCGCGCCAAATATAAACGCACATATCTCTGGAACCACATGTCAGATTTTTAAAAAGAAAAAAACAATACACAGAGGAGTCACAATAATACAATAGCGGCAAAAGGTTCAAACTTTTTGACTTGGTCACAGGTTCCCTTTAAGTGACTATTTTTCAGCTCAAACAGTAAAAAAGCCTTTTTGTTGGACTTGGAACTTCTGTTCCTTTAGTTAGAGGCCTTGCCCTCTTGTCTTTTGGGATAACCTAAGATCAAACAACTGTTCACAGTATTTTAGTCAGTTTTGGATTTTTGTATATAGCTTCGCGATGGGCCATGAATATTAGACTGTGAGGATCTACTGTTTGTAGGGGTTGTGGTGCTCCGGCGAGAGCAAGGGGCCCCATCCCCCCACTTTCCCGTCCCCAAAAAATGCAGAAAAAACAATAAAACATCATAATTTGTCCAAAATGGTACCAATAAAAAAAACTGCAGCTCAGCACGTAAAAACAATGTGGAAGGGAAAAAATAATAATTGGCAAAAACGGAAAAATGAACTTAACACCTTAAGGTGTTAAAAGTACAAAACTGGATCTGGTAATCTATGAAGGGGATGTAGCACTTGCCAGAGCTCCATTGCCCCTTTACACAGCTGATGAGTGGGGATGCTGGGAATCGGACCCCCACTAATCTAATATTGATAGCTTGTCCTAAGGATAGGCGCATCAATTTTAATGAACTGCAAAACCCCTTTTAGTACTAATCTTCGGTTGCTTTTCTCCAGGACCCTTATCAATATTCCTGTCCTTTTTCTAACTCGGGGGCATCTTGTAGTAAAACAACTTTGCTTTCTCCGGTGGATCCAGATCTGTTCTCGGGGTCTCTGTCGTGCGCTCACGGGCTTGGATCCAGCCCACTTTGCCATAAACAAATGGGACTTTTCTCTTAAGGACTGTTTAAAGAAATACAATGTCCAAACATTATCGAACACATCACATTACATCCTCATCATGGTATTACTAGCCTCTCTGAGGCTGTCAGAGATGTAATACACAATCAATAACTCAATAACTTGTTAACTCCGGTCCCACAGAAGGCCATAATCTAGAACTTCCACGACTCCCGTGCTTCCATGTGAATATCTTTCTTTTCAACATCTTACAAATTTCCAAGTCATTAGCTCAATTATCAATTGCTTCTCTTTCTTTCTTCTGCAAAAAAGAATGGGATATTCTATAGTGGACATCTTTCCCCGGCTTCTCGAATAAGCTCTGTAAGATAGCGCTTACTGCCTGTGTTGGGGGACACTGGCTTAGCAACGGGATTCAGTCACACAGGCACGATTTTCTCCATTAAGCAGTCCATGCGGTTTATTTAGGCATCATAAACCGCCATGTTACACATCACACACACAGTTCATAGTACACGGAATCCTTCATTTGACAGTCACTACACCCGCCAGTCCTTTTCTGACCAGTTCACGGGGTTGTCTGTGTGCTGTATCAATGTCTCTACTCACATAGCATTACACGACATTAGGTTGCAGTCTCTAAACACGCCGGACCTCACTTCATCCAGTTACCGTGGGAGACAACACAGTTCATTAACTTCCATGGAACATCATAGGCACTAACAGTCTGTTCCACTGGCAGATATTAGTCTGCCCATAACCCCCTTTATCTGGAGTTACTTTACAGGAGCTCCTGCTCCACACGCTGACTCCTCGTCAGTACTCTCTCTCCCAGGGAAGCTGCCGAACTGGGATCACCGTCCTACACTCCAGATCATCAGACAGATGGTAGTTCCCCCCCAATGCAGTGCCGTCACAGACTCTGCATACATGCCTTTCCATGTGCTCTTCAGGAAGTCTTACTCCCAGGATCTTCCAACACAGGTTGTGCTATTCAAGAAGTCCTACTCCCAGGATCTTCCAACACAGGCCTTCAGATCCATGGCCTCACCATGTGCTCTTCAGGGATCTGATCCTACTCCCAGGATCTCCTAACACACAGGCCATCCAGGATCTTACATACAGACCAATCAGGTCCACACACTCTCTACCACAGAGACCATGTGACCAAACCATGGTCAGATTATATACTTGTAACCATTCCCACAGGTGAGAGGTGTGTGTGGTTTGTCAGACCCGCTCAGCTCTCCGACTAACCCAGTAAGCCTCCCTTTAAAGCTACACAAACACAACTCTTATGGAACTACAAGTCCCAGGACAACAATACTGGCTTACAGCGCAGACTCCCTCTGCGACACATACTGGCCATTTACAATCATGCCGGACACTGTCTCACCATTATAGTTATGCCCGCAACTGCCATGCATTCCCATGGCCTCAATACACCTCTGCGCTTATTCTGGGGAGAACATGCAGCGCTCCCTAGCTGTAACAGGAGTCACTGCATAACAGCGGACGATGATGAGCTCATCTGAACAGTGTAGATGCACATAGCTCCTAGGGCCATTATCAACAGGGCTGTGGAGTCGTGGAGTCTGAGTCGGAG
Source organism: Ranitomeya imitator (assembly GCF_032444005.1). Taxonomy (NCBI): domain Eukaryota; kingdom Metazoa; phylum Chordata; class Amphibia; order Anura; family Dendrobatidae; genus Ranitomeya; species Ranitomeya imitator. The sequence continues at coordinate 46,309,302 of NC_091282.1, read as the reverse complement.
ACCATTTTGGCGGAGTCGGAGGTTTGGCTTACCGACTCCACCAGGGCTGTGGAGTCGGAGTCGGAGCCCATTTTGGTGGAATCAGTGTCATGGAAATTTCAGAGTCGGAGGTTTAGCTTGCCAACTCTACAGCCCTGGCTGTCAAAAGTCCAAATTCTTCCTGCTTGACTTGTTAATTTCAAGATCAAATAGATGCCACCTAATCTTCATTGATCCACCACAGCTTGTAATCTGCTCGCGTATTATGACATAACTGGCCAAGTCTAGAAAGCAAAGTAACCATAAAGAGTTCAACAATCTGTCACAAAACAATAAAATAGATAAAACAATAAAACAAAATAAAAATTACGCCGCAGGTGTAAAGAAAGTCGTCTGTAGACATCTAGAATCAAATGATCATATAGTACATACACCACGTAGACACAGGGACTTGGCTAGAGATGTCAAGGAATAGTATGAAGGTAACGATATCTCTGAATCCCACAGTCAGGCTATGACTGACACGAATAATGTCGGACCTTCTACAATAACTGGAGGAAACTTGCTTTTCACTAGAAGTGAAGAAAACAAAAAAGACTCCAATGGTAAAACACCGCTATTAAAAAGGGCAAAACACCTCAAAACATTTATTAAACTCGCGAGATTCTAATTAATAAACTCAGTAAAAACAGCGTCTAAAACTCAGTCCAAAGGTGTATTTGTTGCACGCTAGCCCAACTCGTGTTCTGCTTCCTCAAATGAGACACACCCCAGAAGAAGCCGAGGTGGCGAAACTTGGGTTGGGCCATTGTGAAAACAAGCACACCTTTTCGACTGAGTTTTAGACACTGTTTTTACTTTGTGTGTATTCATTGGAATCTTTTGAGTTTATTAAATGTTTGTGGACATTTTTCCCTTTGAATAGCAATGTTCCACCACTGGCGTCTTCTTTATTTTTTTAACCTCACTATTGTGCTGCAGGTATTGCTGAAGGTCCAACATTCATGTCCATTATCCAATGCCTGGTTGTGCGATTCAGAGATGGTTATTTCTGTACTGGCTCTTGACATCATATGACAAGAAAGCAGGGTGACAGTTCATGTCAGTGCTGTATCAGCAGCCAAATTTCTGGTTAGGTGTTGCCTTCGAATAAAAGATTTGGTGGTATTTTTTTTAGTGTTCAATATAAAGTTTATCAATACCAGAGTTGATGATTGCCATTCAGGGTTTCTCAGCTTCAAAATTAGGTTCATGCAGTTGATTGACTGAGTATAGTTCAATGGCTGCTTGGCATGGTGCTGTGACTTTCTGCTGGGATAGGGGGGACGGAACTTCTTCAGTGGTTGTCTGATTACAGAGCTGTTCAGGCACTTAATCAGCTTCTGAGATCTCAGATGGGCAAACATTTGGTCCAGTCGGTTAACTGAATATATTCTGGCTATTCGAGCTTGATAATATATGGTGCTGTGACTTTCTGCTGGGATAGGGAGTTGGAGCTGCTTCAGTTGGTGTCTGGACACAGAACTGTTCACATGGCTGGTATTGAAAACAAGCATTTGGATCATTCAGTTATAAATTATGCTTAATGCTACTTGGTAATATATGGTGCTGTGAGTTTCTTATGTTAGAGGGTACATAATGGCTATATTTAGTGTCTGGACACAGAACTATCCACAAAGTTGGCATTTAGCTTCAGGGAAGTCAGCGGGACAAAAATTTAGTTCATGTAGTTGACTGGATAAATTCTGCCTATTAATGCTTGATAATAAAAGTTACTTTCTGCCGAAGCCATAAAAATTGTACTTTCTGCTGTGATTGCGGAAAAAAACCTGTTTCAGTTCACATGTCATAGATAGAAATACATTCTAGGCTTCAGGGACTTCTGTAGGAAAATTATTTAATTCATTTGATTGAATATATTCTGGATATTTGTGGTTGATAATATACGGTACTGTGACTTTCTGCTTGGGTAGAGTGGCAGAGCTGCTTCGGTTAGTGTCGGGACCCAGAACTGCTCACATGGCTTTAGAAAACAAATACATTTTAGGCTTCAGGGACTTCAGAAGGAAAAGTATTTAATTTGTTTGATTGGATATATTCTGGATATTTGTGGTTGATAATATACGGTACTGTGACTTTCTGCTGGGGTAGAGTGGCAGAGCTGCTTCGGTTATTGTCGGGACACAGAACTGCTCACATGGCTTGATAAAACAAATACATTCTAGGCTTCAGGGACTTCAGAAGGAAAAGTATTTGTTTAATTAATTTAATTGGATATATTCTGGATATTTGTGCTGGATAATATATGGTACTGTAACTTTCTGCTGGGGTAGGGTGGCAGAGTTGCTTTGGTTAGTGTCGGGACACAGAACTGCTCACATGGCTTTAGAAAACAAATACTTTCTTATCTTCCGAAACCTCAGAGGAAGAAGCATTTGGTTCATGTAGATAAATTAGATACATTTAGCTTATGCAGGCATGACAGTAAATGGTTCTGGGACTTTCTGCTGCGATAGATAGAGGTAGGGCTGCTTTATGTAGTGTCTGGATGCAAACTGGTATTGATCACACATTTGTTTTTTGGCTTCAGAGATCTGAGATTGGTTCGTTTAATAAATTCTACTTATTGGTTCTTGACCGTAAACGGTACTGTGAGTTACTCCTATGATAGGGGGAACAGAATGGCTACATTTAGCTGTTCATAAGACTGGTATTGATGGCACATACTGTACTTACTTTTTCCTCTGAATCTAAACAAAAATTTGATTCATTCCTTTGACCTCATAAATTGTGCTTGATAATATTGGCTGCTGTGATTTTCTGCTGTGATAGGGGATAAGAGCTGCTTCAGTTTGTGTCTGGACGCAGAATCTTTCACATGGCTGGTCTAGATAAGAAATTCCATTGTAATAAGTTTGGATTAAGACTGAATGTAATTCTCAAACCTACGACATGTCGAGTATGTTGTTCTGTAATTTTGGGGAAGGTGCAGTTTTGATTTCGGGTCCAGATTAATAACTTTTTTCCAAGTTTCCATTTCTAACACTGGAATAGTGTTTTTTTTTCTCTCTGGGCTCAGTGTGAAAAGAGCTTGTACTCTGGCAACTTGTTGAGCAGATTTTGATGAATATTATTGATTACTTCTCTGGCTTTCACTCACTCTCGGTGGCAGAGCTTGATATACGGACAGGCCTTCCTTCCAGAAAAAAAAAAAGACGACTCCATCTTGGTAATGGACTTATGTTTGATAACAATAATTGATGTTTCACAAGTGAATTGGAAAGTTGTTTCTTGTGTCTTGGATATTGAATTGGTTTCTGTCAAAATGGACATCAGTTGTGTATAAACTTTGTGGGGAAGAGAATTCCAAGTTTATGTAGTTGTTGCTTCTCTCCTAATAACAGATCTGTTCCCTATACATGGTGGAGGGAGACATTATTGAGCTGGACCGATATACACTTTATGGAGCTGCGAGGTACAACATCTTGTCTCTAGGAGACACTAATAAATTAACAGTTAGACTATATCTACAGGAAAGAAGGCTGCAGCCTCCACTTAGCACGGATTCTTTACTGTAAGAGCAGTGACACTGTGAAACTACACAAGGTGAATTAATTCAGAGTTCAAAAGGTATAGTAGAGAGAGGTGTATTTTTTCTATTATCAATTTATTAATATTCTCTCTTTATTCCGGTCATTAGTAGTTGCAAAGTTTTCTTTCCTTTATCTTGTACGATAATATTTCTGTTTACCTTCACTTGTTGTATGTGCAATTCCATGCACTCACAACAGTTGGTCATAATAAAATATAACACATTTATTGGCAACAAAACTGTGCATACATCTCAATAAAAATGTCTGGAACTGATCCTGAGTTAAATCCTGTATTATACCCTAGAGCTGTGCTCACTATTCTGCTGGTGCAGTCACTGTGTACATACATTACATTACTGATCCTGTACTGATCCTGAGTTACATCCTGTATTATACTCCAGAGCTGCACTCACCATTCTGCTGGTGCAGTCACTGTGTACATACATTACATTACTAATCCTAAGTTACCTCCTGTATTATAATTCAGAGCTGCACTCACTATTCTGCTGGTGCAGTCACTGTGTACATACATTACATTACTGATCCTGAGTTACATCCTGTATTATACCCCAGAGCTGCACTCAATATTCTTCTGGTGCAGTCACTGTGTACATACATTACATTACTGATCCTGACTTACATCCTGTATATTATATTCGAGAGCTGCACTCACTATTCTGCTGGTGCAGTCACTGAGTACATACATTACATTACTGATCATGTACTGATCCTGCGTTACATCCTGTATTATACCCCAGAGCTGCACTCACTATTCTGCTGGTGCAGTCACTGAGTACATACATTACATTACTGATCCTGAGTTACATCCTGTATTATACCCCACAGCTGCACTCACTATTCTGCTGGTGCAGTCACTGAGTACATACATTACATTACTGATCCTGTACTGATCCTGAGTTACATCCTGTATTATACCCCACAGCTGCACTCACTATTCTGCTGGTGCAGTCACTGAGTACATACATTACATTACTGATCCTGTACTGATCCTGAGTTACATCCTGTATTATACCCCAGAGCTGCACTCACTATTCTGCTGGTGCAGTCACTGTGTACATAAATTACATTACTGATCCTGAGTTACATCCTGTATTATACCCCAGAGCTGCACTCACTATTCTGCTGGTGCAGTCACTGTGTACATACATTACATTACTGATCCTGAGTTACATCCTGTATTATACTCCAGAGCTGCACTCACTATTCTGCTGGTGCAGTCACTGTGTACATACATTACATTACTGATCCTGAGTTACATCCTGTATTATACTCCAGAGCTGCACTCACTATTCTGCTGGTGCAGTCACTGTTTACATACGTTACATTACTGATCCTGTACTGATTCTGAGTTACCTCCTGTATTATAATTCAGAGCTGCACTCACTATTCTGCTGGTGCAGTCACTGTGTACATACATTACTGATCCTGAGTTACATCCTGTATTATACTCCAGAGCTGCACTCACTATTCTGCTGGTGCAGTCACTGTGTACATACATTACATTACTGATCCTGAGTTACATCCTGTATTATACCCCAGAGCTGCACTCACTATTCTGCTGGTGCAGTCATTGTGTACATACATTACATTACTGATCCTGAGTTACATCCTGTATTATACTCCAGAGCTGCACTCACTATTCTGCTGGTGCAGTCACTGTGTACATACATTACTGATCCTGAGTTACATCCTGTATTATACCCCAGAGCTGTGCTCACTATTCTGCTGGTGCAGTCACTGTGTACATACATTACATTACTGATCCTGTACTGATCCTGAGTTACATCCTGTATTATACTCCAGAGCTGCACTCATCATTCTGCTGGTGCAGTCACTGTGTACATACATTACATTACTAATCCTAAGTTACATCCTGTATTATACCCCAGAGCTGCACTCACTATTCTGCTGGTGCAGTCACTGTGTACATACATTACATTACTGATCCTGAGTTACATCCTGTATTATACTCCAGAGCTGCACTCACTATTCTGCTGGTGCAGTCACTGTGTACATACATTACATTACTGATCCTGAGTTACATCCTGTATTATACTCCAGAGCTGCACTCACTATTCTGCTGGTGCAGTCACTGTTTACATACGTTACATTACTGATCCTGTACTGATTCTGAGTTACCTCCTGTATTATAATTCAGAGCTGCACTCACTATTCTGCTGGTGCAGTCACTGTGTACATACATTACTGATCCTGAGTTACATCCTGTATTATACTCCAGAGCTGCACTCATCATTCTGCTGGTGCAGTCACTGTGTACATACATTACATTACTAATCCTAAGTTACATCCTGTATTATACCCCAGAGCTGCACTCACTATTCTGCTGGTGCAGTCACTGTGTACATACATTACATTACTGATCCTGAGTTACATCCTGTATTATACTCCAGAGCTGCACTCACTATTCTGCTGGTGCAGTCACTGTGTACATACATTACATTAATGATCCTGAGTTACATCCTGTATTATACCCCAGAGCTGCACTCACTATTCTGCTGGTGCAGTCACTGTGTACATACATTACATTACTGATCCTGAGTTACATCCTGTATTATACTCCAGAGCTGCACTTACTATTCTGCTGGTGCAGTCACTGTGTACATACATTACATTAATGATCCTGAGTTACATCCTGTATTATACCCCAGAGCTGCACTCACTATTCTGCTGGTGCAGTCACTGTGTACATACATTACATTACTGATCCTGAGTTACATCCTGTATTATACTCCAGAGCTGCACTCACTATTCTGCTGGTGCATTCACTGTGAACATACATTACATTACTGATCCTGTACTGATCCTGAGTTACATCCTGTATTATACCCAGATCTGCACTCACTATTCTGCTGGTGCATTCACTGTGAACATACATTACATTACTGATCCTGTACTGATTCTGAGTTACATCCTGTATTATACCCCAGAGCTGCACTCACTATTCTGCTGTGGCAGAATGAACTCATATTTACCTGAGAATTAAGCACTTTCTATCTCTAGTAATCCTCATGTAGTAGAGAAAGCCTGCTGTGCCTGGCGGTGCATTGGTTAACATTCTGCTGTATGGGGCTGGGGAGTATCTCCGCCATCTATCTGGTCTTTACCTGTGTATAATTGTAGGCTGCTGTGAGGATCTGCACATATTTTATCTGGATGGATAGGCTAGAATTCCATTTTTCTTGCATTCTCCTGGCGGCGGTTGCTAGGTAACATCTGTGCATAGTGATGAGGTGTTACTTGATAAAGTGGATCTGTCATGCAGGTTTGAGAAATGTAGCATTAGAGTTTATCTGAGTACAACGAGGCCTTCAACATAAAACCACAGAGTCGACATTCAGCGGCAGCCGGTGGGTAAGGAGCTAAGGAGGAAAAGCTGCAGATACAACAGATAGGTCTGGGGATGAATCCAGATATCGCCGGAGGTTAGAACCGTACATATCTTTCCTGCATGTATACTGCTGGAGCACACGGGGTGTTTGTGAAGAACAGGCGGTCTACTGGAAAACTCCAGCAATGAACCATACAATTGGTCCAGAGGAAATTATTGTCACCACGTGTCTCGTCATCTGGATTATTTGGCCTCAGGCTGGCCATACACTGTAGATACTGTATCTGAAGAGCCATTTTGCTATTTCCTGTCACACCCCTATGTACACACTGAGCAAAACGAAGTGAGCCATCCGGTTCTCCCATGTACACACTGAGTGGGATGAGGTGAGCCATCCGGTTCTCCCATGTACACACTGAGTGGGATGAGGTGAGCGATCCGGTTCTCCCATGTACACACTGAGTGGGATGAGGTGAGCGATCCGGTTCCTCCATGTACACACTGAGTGGGATGAGGTGAGCGATCCGGTTCCTCCATGTACACACTGAGTGGAACGAGGTGAGCGATCCGGTTCCTCCATGTACACACTGAGTGGGATGAGGTGAGCGATCCGGTTCCTCCATGTACACACTGAGTGGGATGAGGTGAGCGATCCGGTTCCTCCATGTACACACTGAGTGGGATGAGGTGAGCCATCCGGTTCTCCCATGTACACACTGAGTGGGATGAGGTGAGCGATCCGGTTCCTCCATGTACACACTGAGTGGGATGAGGTGAGCCATCCGGTTCTCCCATGTACACACTGAGTGGGATGAGGTGAGCGATCCGGTTCCTCCATGTACACACTGAGTGGGATGAGGTGAGCGATCCGGTTCCTCCATGTACACACTGAGTGGGATGAGGTGAGCCATCCGGTTCTCCCATGTACACACTGAGTGGGATGAGGTGAGCGATCCGGTTCCTCCATGTACACACTGAGTGGGATGAGGTGAGCGATCCGGTTCCTCCATGTACACACTGAGTGGGATGAGGTGAGCGATCCGGTTCCTCCATGTACACACTGAGTGGGATGAGGTGAGCCATCCGGTTCTCCCATGTACACACTGAGTGGGATGAGGTGAGTGATCCGGTTCCTCCATGTACACACTGAGTGGGATTAGGCGAGCGATCCGGTTCCCCCATGTACACACTGAGTGGGATGAGGTGAGCGATCCGGTTCCTCCATGTACACACTGAGTGGGATTAGGCGAGCGATCCGGTTCCCCCATGTACACACTGAGTGGGATGAGGTGAGCGATCCGGTTCCCCCATGTACACACTGAGTGGGATGAGGTGAGCGATCCGGTTCCTCCATGTACACACTGAGTGGGATGAGGTGAGCGTTCCGGTTCCCCCATGTACACACTGAGTGGGATGAGGTGAGCGATCCGGTTCTCCCATGTACACACTGAGTGGAACGAGGTGAGCGATCCGATTCTCCCATGTACACACTGAGTGGGACGAGGTGACCGATCCGGTTCCTCCATGTACACACTGAGTGGGATGAGGTGAGCGATCCGGTTCCCCCATGTACACACTGAGTGGGATGAGGTGAGCGATCCGGTTCCCCCATGTACACACTGAGTGGGATGAGGTGAGCGATCCGGTTCCCCCATGTACACACTGAGTGGGATGAGGTGAGCGATGCGGTTCCCCCATGTACACACTGAGTGGGATGAGGTGAGCGATGCGGTTCCCCCATGTACACACTGAGTGGGATGAGGTGAGCGATCCGGTTCCCCCATGTACACACTGAGTGGGATGAGGTGAGCGATCCGGTTCTCCCATGTACACACTGAGTGGGATGAGGTGAGCGATGCGGTTCCCCCATGTACACACTGAGTGGGATGAGGTGAGCGATCCGGTTCCCCCATGTACACACTGAGTGGGATGAGGTGAGCGATCCGGTTCCCCCATGTACACACTGAATGGGATGAGGTGAGCGATCCGGTTCCTCCATGTACACACTGAGTGGGATGAGGTGAGCGATGCGGTTCCCCCATGTACACACTGAATGGGATGAGGTGAGCGATCCGGTTCCTCCATGTACACACTGAGTGGGATGAGGTGAGCGATGCGGTTCCTCCATGTACACACTGAGTGGGATGAGGTGAGCGATCCGGTTCCTCCATGTACACACTGAGTGGGATGAGGTGAGCGATCCGATTCTCCCATGTACACACTGAGTGGGACGAGGTGAGCGATCCGGTTCCTCCATGTACACACTGAGTGGGATGAGGTGAGCGATCCGGTTCCCCCATGTACACACTGAGTGGGATGAGGTGAGCGATCCGGTTCCCCCATGTACACACTGAGTGGGATGAGGTGAGCGATCTGGTTCCCCCATGTACACACTGAGTGGGATGAGGTGAGCGATCCGGTTCCCCCATGTACACACTGAGTGGGATGAGGTGAGCGATCCGGTTCCCCCATGTACACACTGAGTGGGATGACGTGAGCGATCCGGTTCCCCCATGTACACACTGAGTGGGATGAGGTGAGTGATCCGGTTCCTCCATGTACACACTGAGTGGGATGAGGTGAGTGATCCGGTTCCTCCATGTACACACTGAGTGGGATGAGGTGAGTGATCCGGTTCCTCCATGTACACACTGAGTGGGATGAGGTGAGGGATCCGGTTCCTCCATGTACACACTGAATGGGATGAGGTGAGCGATCCGGTTCCTCCATGTACACACTGAGTGGGATGAGGTGAGTGATCCGGTTCCCCCATGTACACACTGAGTGGGATGAGGTGAGCGATCCGGTTCCCCCATGTACACACTGAGTGGGATGAGGTGAGTGATCCGGTTCCCCCATGTACACACTGAGTACGACGAGGTGAGCGATCCGGTTCCCCCATGTACACACTGAGTACGACGAGGTGAGTGATCCGGTTCCTCCATGTACACACTGAGTGGGATGAGGTGAGCGATCCGGTTCCCCCATGTACACACTGAGTGGGATGAGGTGAGTGATGCGGTTCCTCCATGTACACACTGAGTGGGATGAGGTGAGTGATCCGGTTCCCCCATGTACACACTGAGTGGGATGAGGTGAGTGATCCGGTTCCCCCATGTACACACTGAGTGGGATGAGGTGAGTGATCCGGTTCCCCCATGTACACACTGAGTACGACGAGGTGAGCGATCCGGTTCCCCCATGTACACACTGAGTACGACGAGGTGAGCGATCCGGTTCCCCCATGTACACACTGAGTGGGATGAGGTGAGCGATGCGGTTCCTCCATGTACACACTGAGTGGGATGAGGTGAGTGATCCGGTTCCTCCATGTACACACTGAGTGGGATGAGGTGAGTGATCCGGTTCCCCCATGTACACACTGAGTGGGATGAGGTGAGTGATCCGGTTCCTCCATGTACACACTGAGTGGGATGAGGTGAGCGATCCGGTTCCCCCATGTACACACTGAGTGGGATGAGGTGAGTGATCCGGTTCCTCCATGTACACACTGAGTGGGATGAGGTGAGTGATCCGGTTCCCCCATGTACACACTGAGTGGGATGAGGTGAGTGATCCGGTTCCTCCATGTACACACTGAGTGGGATGAGGTGAGCGATCCGGTTCCCCCATGTACACACTGAGTGGGATGAGGTGAGCGATCCGGTTCCTCCATGTACACACTGAGTGGGATGAGGTGAGTGATCCGGTTCCTCCATGTACACACTGAGTGGGATGAGGTGAGTGATCCGGTTCCTCCATGTACACACTGAGTGGGATGAGGTGAGTGATCCGGTTCCTCCATGTACACACTGAGTGGGATGAGGTGAGTGATCCGGTTCCCCCATGTACACACTGAGTGGGATGAGGTGAGTGATCCGGTTCCTCCATGTACACACTGAGTGGGATGAGGTGAGCGATCCGGTTCCCCCATGTACACACTGAGTGGGATGAGGTGAGCGATCCGGTTCCTCCATGTACACACTGAGTGGGATGAGGTGAGCGATCTGGTTCCCCCATGTACACACTGAGTGGGATGAGGTGAGTGATCCGGTTCCTCCATGTACACACTGAGTGGGATGAGGTGAGTGATCCGGTTCCTCCATGTACACACTGAGTGGGATGAGGTGAGCGATCCGGTTCCCCCATGTACACACTGAGTGGGATGAGGTGAGCGATCCGGTTCCTCCATGTACACACTGAGTGGGATGAGGTGAGCGATCTGGTTCCCCCATGTACACACTGAGTGGGATGAGGTGAGCGATCCGGTTCCTCCATGTACACACTGAGTGGGATGAGGTGAGTGATCCGGTTCCCCCATGTACACACTGAGTACGACGAGGTGAGCGATCCGATTCCTCCATGTACACACTGAGTACGACGAGGATATCAATAATCAAAATCAATATTGACTCTTTAAAAAGTCAATCTTTTAGGCTATGTGCACACGTTGCAGATTTCCTGCAGAACTGCAGCTTTTTTTTCCGCGCAGAAACGCTGCAGATCTGCAAAGTGATTTATAGTACAATGTAAATCAATGGCAAAACAAAAATGCTGAGCTGATGGTGCGGAAAAATCTGCACTGAAAACGCAGCAGATTCAAAAAAGGAGCATGTCACTTCTTTTGTGCAGTTCTGCTGCGTTTCTGCACCCATTCCATAACAGAAATCTGCAGGGGTAAAAAAAAAAAAGGAAGAAATCCGCACAAAAATCTGCAACGTGTGCACAGATAAAAAAAAGGAGCAGATTCTGACCTGCGTTTTCTGCCAAGAAATTCAGAATCTGCACAGGAAATTCCACAGGCAAATCTGCAACGTGTGCACACAGACTTAATATAATTCCTGGTTAGAAGCTTCTCCAAAGAGAAAAGATCTCCATTTGTAGACAGCTGTTTTGGGGCTTTTGCCCCTCATTGGTGCAAAGCATCTTAGGGGTAAAGTCTCTCCTTAAAGAGTCAATATTGCATTCTAGGGTTGCTCCTTCCCAAGGTGACACTAGAGTCCCTGTTCTCCTCCTCTATGAAGGGGCTATTTACATATCTATTTCCCAAGTAGCATAGTTACAAGTTAGGCCTCTTTCACACTTCAGTTATTTGGCGTCAGTCTAAAACCGCCATTTTCCTCAAATAACGGATCCGTCATTTTTTTTTGACGGATCCGTTATTTTCCCATAGACTTGCATTAGTGACGGATTGTGACGGATGGTCGTCCGTTCCATCCGCCATGCGACGGATCCGTCGAAATTTGGCGGACGTTTTCTGAAAATAGACGGACATTGCAACGTTTTTTGTCAACGCCGAAATGGCGGATCGCGACGGATCCGTCGCGTCCGCCATTCCATAGAATGGCTGCCTATGGGCGACGGATCCGCCGCAACCGTTTTTTCGGCGGATCCGTCGCCCCAATCCGTTTTTTCAATTGCGCATGCTCCAAAAAGTAGATACTTATCCCAGACAACCCCCAAGTAACGGATCCGTTAGAACCGTTTTCGCAACAATTGTGACGGATCCGTCAATCCGTCACTATGTCGGTAGTGACTGACGCCAAAAGACTGAAGTGTGAAAGAGGCCTTATAAGTCTTTTTACACTTTGTCATTTCCTCAAGGAGAAACTTTACCCCTTACTAAGAAGTGACACTAACAAGGTGACTGTTAATAAATGTCTAATTTTTTACCTCTCTGGGCCATCTCTCTTGCTTTCTCTACATTTTTTTAAACTTTTAACCTCGACATAATGTTTTGTTTGTTTTTTTTATAAATAAATATTAAATTTGAGGATAAAACAGATGTTGCAAACAATAGAGTTTTACTCCTCAGTAAAGCGCTCCAACTGATCAGTGATCGGGCTGGAAGAGCCACAGCTCCATACATTGCATAGTGGTCGTGTCCGGTACTGCAAGCGCTATCCTGTTCACTTGTATGGAAGCCAAGGAGAGGTCATCAATAAAGAAAAGAAAAACAAAATCCGACAAAATCCCTTTAGTAGAGAGTTGAGGGTTACAATCGACTTGTAAAACCGTATCTTCAATCAACTTTTGGGGACTTATTTCTACAGCCCCTTTATTACTCTGTCTATTGCTGGCTGCAAATGAGTTAACTGGGTGTTCATCAGAGAACTGGCTCTGACGGGAAAGTCTCTTCCTGAGCTGATTTATGACCACAGCATAGTTGAATGTACAGAGACACAAGGAGCATGTAACAACAAAGCGATGCAAAATTTTTAATGAGACCCAATTGCAAAAATGATTTTTAGCCCCAAATACCAGCATTTCAGTAAAAAAAAACCAAAAAATTTTGAAGGCGGTTTTATAGGAGTATACACCTAATGAGTAGAGCTCCACCCCTGTGCATAGGTCGTGTCTGGTATTGCATCTCCGCTTTATAGAAGTCGTATTTGATCCCTTTTGACGCCATGACTGCACTCAGAGCTGAACCGCTATAATTGCCGGTGGAGACTGCTCTGTATTAGTCAGTGTCCCGCGTTCTCCGCGGCGCTACGTGTCGCTTTAATCACATCCAAAATGACCTAATAATTGTGAAGAAAGCAAATTAGCCACTGGATGTCAGTAGGATTCAAGTCCTGCGTGTTTAGGATGTTTGCATAACAATTATTGATCCCGTCATGATTTACTGCTCGCTGCGGAGAAGCTAGAAATGGCCTCACGTTCCCCCTGAACAAAAACCAGCTGAGCTTTCCAGCGACATTCATTGCTTTTTTTTTTATGTTTGCGATTGGAATCTCCAAAATCCACATTTTGCATGGGAATAAATTCCTTCTGATTCACCGAGCAGAGGAGCCGTGTACACGGAGGAAGGAATGGCGCTCTCGCACCGCTCCATCCAAAAATCCATTGCAAAGGGTTACCTCTGCCCAGCGCCTGGAAATACTCGGAAATTTCATCCGTTTGAGTCCTTCAAAAAAGAAAGAAATTCAGCTGTTTTTCACTGTGCGAAATCTGTGCCACTACTTACTTATCTAGTGGTATTAGGGGCCCGCACCCCCCACCCATACTTCACGTGTTTCCCTGCCAGCAGAGGGGACTTCCACACAAGCCCATTTTCCTTGTGTTTTCATTTCTTGATCTCGGTAGGCTTTGTGTGAATGTAGACATTCTTATAGTAGCAATAACAAATTAATTCATCTCCCAGTGGAATATATTAGTATTTGGGTCCTTGTTTTCATTTTTTTTGCACAGGGTCACACTTTTTCTAATACCCGCCCTGACTGTAGGCATCACCAAGCCCCTGCCATGCTTCACTGTAGGCAACACAGAGCCTCTACAATGCCTCACTGTGGTCATCACCGCGCCTCCACCATGCTTTATTGTAAGCATCACCAAGCTTCCGCCATGCTTCACTGTAGGCATCACCGAGACACCGCATTACTTCATTGTAGGCATTGCCGAGCTACCATCATGCTTTACTGAGGGAATTACCGATATTCCACCATGATTCATTGTAGACATCATCTATCTTCCACCATGCTACATTGTAGGCATTGCTGAGCCTCCGCTATGCTTCGCTGTAGGCATCACTGAGCCCCTGCCATGCTTCACCGTAAGCATCACTGAACCTCCACCATGCTTCACTGTAGGCATAAACAAGCTTTCATGATCCTTCACTGTAGGAGTCACTGATCTTCCGTCATGCTTCACTGTAGGCATAACCGAGCCTCCGCGATGCTTCACTGTAGGCATCACAGAGCCTTCGCCATACGTGAGCCTCTTCCATGTGTCACTGTAGGCATCACCGAGCCCTCGCCATGGTTCACTGTAAGCATCATCGATCCCCCACCATGCTTCTCTGTGGGCTTCACTGAGCCCCTGCCATACTTCACTGTAGGCATCATCGAGTTGCCATCACACTTCAGGTGTCACCTAGCTACTGCTTTCTACCTACCTGAAATATTGTCACACAGGTTTGTTCAGTTGGACACATCTAATTAACGCTCCTGAGTTGTGCCAAATAAATTATTGGCTTGCGCCATTTATTGCGCAAAGTGACATCCCCTATCTGCCACTATACGGAAAAGAAGTGATAGAAGTGAGATGTTGCTTACCCTGAATGTGTAATGTAAATGTGCCGTTTCGATAAATTTGGTGCATTTTGTGTTGTTGTTTTTTTCCACTGAGCGGTGTTATATCTGCCTGCTTTTCCCGTACACAGGTCTGTGAATACCAGATTATACATTATATTGGTCCTGTTAATTGAACCTGTCAGCACAAGTGTAATGTTGCTGTATGGAAATGTAAAACAAAGTGGATCTGTAATGAGGCGAGCGTATTTATATCCAGGACTGTACACCCGAGGTCCCGGGAAATCCTCGCGAGTGATCTATGGCGGGGGGAGTCGGGTGGGCTCTCTGGTTTATGGGAATAGCTGCACTGCAGCTCCTTGTGAATCCTAAGTGCACCTTGGGAAATTCTCCTCCTGACGTACACATCAGTCTCTCTACATAAATGCCTCGCTATTCCCGCTCTGCAGCTCTAAAGAGAGACAGAAATCTGGTGTCGTCTATACACCCTGTCTGATACACTGGCGAAACTGGCGATTTAAAGGGGAAGTATCAGCGGCAACCTGCTCTGTACGTCGAGGTTCTATACGGGCACCGGGCCCACAGAAGCATCGTCACCAACGTCTGGGGGGCATTGCTGTCTCCCAACTAATACTACACAAAGACCATTACATGGGACACAGTGACCCCCACTGCCGGAGGTCAATCAGAACGCGGAACAAATATATTTATCTTCCAGTTTATCTGTTTCATATCTATTGTCTATCTATCTGTTATCTCTCTATCTTTTCTACCTATATACAGTATCTATTATCTATCTACCGTAATATCTATCCATTACACAGGTCTGCAAAAAAAAATTTTTCAAGAGCTGTTTTCGTTATTTCACGTAATCTTTGTTTTTAAATGCGCTGAATCCGAAAATGGCCTCCGTTTTCTGACAATTTAAGTAACTATGTTAAATAAGGCAATACCTCAAAATGAATGAAAATAGACTCATAAAATTAATTTTTTATTACAAATGTTTCATGAAAATCATTTTTTAACTGCAATGAGCTCACTAACACACTGAGGCTTCTCTTGGTACATTTACGCTTGTGAGGAGCATCTGGAATGTCTCTCTGAAGCGTCCAACAGTCGTCTGCCATCATTGTAATGCTCCATCTTCCCTGGTATCTTCTTTCCAGCTCTTTAATGTCCTGGTGGAATCGTTCACCTTGCTCTTCACTCACAGCTCCCAAATTTTCAGGAAAGTTGTCAAGGTGGGAATGGAGGAAACGCACCTTCAGGCCGGTTTCACACGTCCAGATAATTCCAGTACCGGAAAAAATCGGTACCGGAATTACCCGTGTCCGTGTGGCCCTACGTTTCTGTGGCACATCAGTGTGGCACATGTGTGCCGCCCGTGTGCTCACTGGGTACCACACGCACCGTGCTGGGTACCACACGTACCAGCATCTGGTGCTGAAGCCGCGATTCATATCTTCCCTGCAGCAGCGTTTGCTGTAGAGAAGATATGAATAATAGTGTTTAAAATAAAGATCTATGTGCCCCCCGCCCTCCCACCCCTTGTGCGCCCCCCGCTGTTCTGAAAATACTCACCCGGCTCGCTCCCTCGTTGGCTGTCGCTTCTTCCTGTTCTGGCTGCATCTTCTCAACATCCATCTCTCCATCCATCCATCTCTCCATCCATCCATCTCTCCATCCATCCATCTCTCCTTCCATCCATCCATCTCTCATCCATCCATCCCTCCATCCATCTCTCCATCCATCCATCTCTCCATCCATTCCTCCATCCATCCATCTCTCCATCCATCCATCTCTCCTTCCATCCATCCATCTCTCATCCATCCATCTCTCATCCATCTATCCATCATCCCTCCATCCATCTCTTCTTCCATCTCTCCATCCATCCATCTCTCCATCCATTCCTCCATCTCTCCATCCATCCATCTCTCCTTCCATCCATCCATCTCTCATCCATCTATCCATCCATCCCTCCATCCATCTCTTCATCCATCCATCTCAACATCCATCTATCCATCCATCTCTCCATCCATCCATCCATCTCTCATCCATCCATCTCTCATCCATCTATCCATCCATCCCTCCATCCATCTCTTCTTCCATCTCTTCATCCATCCATCTCAACATCCATCTCTCCATCCATCCATCTCTCCATCCATCCATCTCTCCATCCATTCATCCATCTCTCATCCATCCATCTCTCATCCATCTATCCATCCATCCCTCCATCCATCTCTTCTTCCATCTCTTCATCCATCCATCTCAACATCCATCTCTCCATCCATCCATCTCTCCATCCATCCATCCATCCATCTCAACATCCATCTCTCCATCCATCCACATCGATCTTTATTTTAAACACTATTATTCATATCTTCTCTCCACTCCAGCAAACGCTACTGCACAGAAGATATGAATCGCGGCTTCAGCACCAGTGGGGGGGACAGCGCTTAATGTAGCACTGTCTCCTGCACGGCACACAGATGCATTGATTTTTATGTGTCTACGTGTGTCAATGTCTCCGGTACGTGAGGAAACTGTCACCTCACGTACCGGAGACACTGACGTGTGAAACCGGCCTCAAACTCATCAGACAGCCTAAAGCTTGAAATGCTTTCAGCATTCATCCGACGATTTTTTTGTAGTCAGGGTCTTGTATATCTTCAATGCATTGATGTGAATTAATTAATAGTAATTTTGACTTTCAAAACCCTAAGATAAAAAAAATACCAAAAACTGAGAAAAATATACTAAATTGATGAGGATTTTGCATTTTGTGGCAAATCCTGACGTCCAGGATTTTTTTCAATATTTTTTTCTTTTTCAGCACACCAAAATACATGGAAATTAGATAAAAATAATCAAACAGCTTTTTAGTCGCAGACCTGCGTTATCTATCTATTATCTATCATCTATCTATCCATCTGTCCATCTAAGGATCCATCCATCTCTCCATCCATCACTCTATCATCTCTCCATCCATCCATCTCTCCATCCATCCATCTCTCCATCCATCTCTCCATCCATCCATCTCTCCATCCACCCATCTCTCCATCCATCCATCTCTCCATCCATCCATCTCTCCATCCACCCATCTCTCCATCCATCCATCTCTCCATCCACTCATCTCTCCATCCACCCATCTCTCCATCCATCCATCTCTCCATCCATCCATCTCTCCATCCATCCATCTCTCCATCCATCCATCTCTCCATCCATCCATCTCTCCATCCATCCATCTCTCCATCCATCCATCTCTCCATCCACCCATCTCTCCATCCATCCATCTCTCCATCCATCCATCTCTCCATCCACCCATCTCTCCATCCATCTCTCATCCATCCATCTCTCCATCCATCCATCTCTCCATCCATCCATCCATCTCTCCATCCATCTCTCCATCCATCCATCTCTCCATCCATCCATCTCTCCATCCATCCATCTCTCCATCCATCCATCTCTCCATCCACCCATCTCTCCATCCATCCATCTCTCCATCCATCCATCTCTCCATCCATCCATCTCTCCATCCATCCATCTCTCATCCATCCATCTCTCCATCCATCCATCTCTCCATCCATCCATCTCTCCATCCATCCATCTCTCCATCCATCCATCTCTCCATCCACCCATCTCTCCATCCATCCATCTCTCATCCACCCATCTCTCCATCCATCCATCTCTCCATCCATCCATCCATCCATCTCTCCATCCATCCATCTCTCTATCCACCCATCTCTCCATCCATCCATCTCTCCATCCATCCATCTCTCCATCCATCCATCTCTCATCCATCCATCTCTCATCCATCCATCTCTCATCCATCCATCTCTCATCCATCCATCTCTCATCCATCCATCTCTCCATCTCTCCATCCATCCATCTCTCCATCCATCCATCTCTCATCCATCCATCTCTCATCCATCCATCTCTCATCCATCCATCTCTCCATCCATCCATCTCTCCATCCATCTCTCTCTCCATCCATCCATCTCTCCTTCCATCTCTCCATCCATCCATCTCTCATCCATCCATCTCTCATCCATCCATCTCTCATCCATCCATCTCTCCATCCATCCATCTCTCCATCCATCCATCTCTCCATCCATCTCTCTCCATCCATCCATCTCTCCTTCCATCTCTCCATCCATCCATCTCTCCATCCATCCATCTCTCCATCCATCTCTCTCTCCATCCATCCATCTCTCCTTCCATCTCTCCATCCATCCATCTCTCATCCATCCATCTCTCCATCCATCCATCTCTCCATCCATCCATCTCTCATCCATCCATCTCTCCTTCCATCCATCTCTCCTTCCATCTCTCCATCCATCCATCTCTCCATCCATCTCTCTCTCCATCCATCCATCTCTCCATCCATCTCTCATCCATCCATCTCTCATCCATCCATCTCTCATCCATCCATCTCTCATCCATCCATCTCTCCATCCATCCATCTCTCCATCCATCCATCTCTCCTTCCATCCATCTCTCCTTCCATCTCTCCATCCATCCATCTCTCCATCCATCTCTCTCTCCATCCATCCATCTCTCCTTTCATCTCTCCATCTCTCCTTCCACCCATCTCTCCTTCCATCTCTCCTTCCATCCATCTCTCCTTCTATCTCTCCATCCACCCATCTCTCCATCCATCCATCTCTCCATCCATCCATCTCTCCTTCCATCTCTCCATCCATCCATCTCTCCATCCATCTCTCCTTCTATCTCTCCATCCACCCATCTCTCCTTCCATCTCTCCATCCATCCATCTCTCCATCCATCTCTCCATCCATCCATCTCTCCATCCATCTCTCCATCCATCCACCCATCTCTCCATCCACCCATCTCTCGATCCACCCATCTCTCTATCCATCCATCTCTCCATCCATCTCTCCATCCATCCATCTCTCCTTCCATCTCTCCATCCATCCATCTATCTTTCCTTCCATCTCTCCATCCATCCATCTCTCCATCCATCTCTCTATCCATCTATCCATCCATCCATCCATCTCTCCATCCATCCATCTATCTATCTTTCCTTCCATCTCTCCATCCATCCATCTCTCCATCCATCCATCTCTCCATCCATCTCTCCATCCATCCATCCATCTCTCCATCCATCTCTCCATCCATCTCTCCATCCATCTCTCCATCCATCTCTCCATCCATCCATCCATCCATCCATCTCTCCATCCATCCATCTCTCCATCCACCCATCTCTCCATCCATCCATCTCTCCATCCATCCATCTCTCCATCCATCCATCTCTCCATCCATCTCTCCATCCATCTCTCCATCCATCTCTCCATCCATCCATCCATCTCTCCATCCATCTCTCCATCCATCTCTCCATCCATCCATCCATCTCTCCATCCATCCACCCATCTCTTCATCCATCACTCCATCCATCCGTCTCTCCATCCACCCATCTCTCCTTCCATCTCTCCATCCATCCGTCTCTCCATCCATCCATCTCTCCATCCATCCATCCATCTCTCCTTCCATCTCTCCATCCATCCGTCTCTCCATCCACCCATCTCTCCTTCCATCTCTCCATCCATCCATCTCTCCATCAATCATACACATATATATCTCTTATATCCAAAGTCTCTCATCCATCTTTCTCCTATATCCCTCATAACCTTCTCTATCGATCTCATTTTTATTTCTGTCTATCTGTATATTAGATTGATCTCTTTTATATCTTCCTACCATATATCTGATCTCTCGGTGATATGTGGCTCTGTGTATACAGATACCCTGTGAGGGTATATTTTCTGCATACACTGTCACCCGCAGTACCGGCGTTATCTCGGCCGTATTGCTGCGCCGTGCCCCCTATAAAGCCTTTTTATGTCCCCCATTCCTCGTTTTGTTTCACGGGGTCCGGACTGTTCCTCATCAGTTGCCCCTCGGAATATACTCAGGTTATGTTACGTGGTGAAGAGCCGGACCTCCCCTCCATCACCCCCACATCCGCAGGGACACCGGTGCACATTGTGTCTGATCGGCCAGCTCCTTTGTGTTTTGTCAGTGATTGTTTTTGTCTTTTTTCTAGTCTCAGTCCGTGCACTTAGATGAAGTTGCGCCCAATGGCGGAGGTGAAGCCCATGCCGAGACCTCTGGGACTGCACAATGTTATTATGCAATGATCTGAATGGCTCTGGACAGGGGGATGTGGAAGTAAATAGCCGGGACGGCAGCAAAATACAAGGAAACATTGCGATGAGGTCAGGGAAGAAAACTGAATTTGCATCAGAAGAATGGGAGCCTGCGCGTAATCTGTGCGGCATGTTCCGGGACGAGCCCGTGTCTTGGAAGACTCTTGTGTCTTCATGCCGCACTCCTCAAGCTTTTGTCAGAGCTGTCAATCCTCGTCACCTTTATCTACCCCTTAGTCTGCGCTGGGTGAGTTGTAGGGGGGAAGGGAAGGTTCTCTGCCCGGCAGTTCGGAAACCCATTTCCCAGAAATCGCATTTTGCTTTTATTTATTTTTTTTTCGTTCTGCAGTAATCTAAAGAAAGAACAATCAAAATAATAATAGTGATGTGCAGAGGAGATAAAGGGGCCGCAGCGATAACACTATATTATAGCCTGTAGGAAAAATCTGGTGTCTGGGCTACTGAGCTCACAGAGCATTGTCCGGGCCAGATACAGTGGTATCAGCAGGTCGTGCAGGACGCAGGTTACTGTCTAGGAATGGAAACAAGAGTGTTCTCATTCACTGACAGCAAGAAGAAAACTATCCACTATATTCAGCTCACAGAGCATGGGCTACGCTGGATACAACTGTATGTACAGATTTAGCGGTGTTCAGGTTTGTGAACTACAGCTCTGTTGGAGGATTTGGAAGTGTTAGTTTTTATTGGGAAAACACTTTAGCCCCTTAAGTCATGGGTGGGCAATTCATTTTTCTAAGGGGCCACATAACACCACACCTTTTGTGGAGGCGGAAGCAGAACGCTGAAATTAATTTTGCTCAATTTTAATATTAACATTTTAATTATATTAATTTTATATTAATATTTGTAGTTAATATTGAGAAGCGTTAAGTCTGCTGACCCCTAAATACTGTGAGCCCCCGCATAGCCCCCTACATTCAGTATGAACCCAATATTGCCCTTCTATATACAGTATGAGTCTCCACAGTCACCTATATACAGTATGAACCCCTTTATTTACAGTAGGTGCGTCTGCAAATCCTCCCTATATACAGTGTGATCCCCATAGCCTCCCTATATACAGTGTGATCCCCATAGCCTCCCTATATACAGTGTGATCCCCATAGCCTCCCTATATACAGTGTGATCCCCATAGCCTCCCTATATACAGTGTGATCCCCATAGCCTCCCTATATACAGTGTGATCCCCATAGCCTCCCTATATACAGTGTGATCCCCATAGCCTCCCTATATACAGTGTGATCCCCATAGCCTCCCTATATACAGTGTGATCCCCATAGCCTCCCTATATACAGTGTGATCCCCATAGCCTCCCTATATACAGTGTGATCCCCATAGCCTCCCTATATACAGTGTGATCCCCATAGCCTCCCTATATACAGTGTGATCCCCATAGCCTCCCTATATACAGTGTGATCCCCATAGCCTCCCTATATACAGTGTGATCCCCATAGCCTCCCTATATACAGTGTGATCCCCATAGCCTCCCTATATACAGTGTGATCCCCATAGCCTCCCTATATACAGTGTGATCCTCAAAAGCCTTCCTATGTACCGTATAAGCCCCCAAATAGCCCCTTAAAATACAATATGAACCCCTTATTTACAGTATGCACTCCTACATAGCCTCCCTATATACAATGTGAGTCTCCACATAGCCCCCTATATGTGGTATATGCTCCCACATAGCATCCCTATATACAGTATGATCCCCCACAACCTCCCTGTATACAGAGTTCCCACACAGCCCCACTATTTACAGTCTGAGCCTCCATATAGCGCCTATATGCAGTATACGCTCCCACATAACGTCCCTATATACAGTATGTTCCCTCCACATCCTCACTATGTGTAGTATGCGCCCCTATATAGAGTATGAAGACCCACATAACCCCTTATATGCCACATAGTACCTCTGTATACAGCATGCGCATCCACATAGCCCCATATATATAGTATGCGCTCCCACATATCCTCCCTATAGACAGTATAGCCCCTTTACATACAGTATGAGAACCCACATAGCCCCCTATATACAGTATGAGCCCGCACACATTCATACATAGTAAAGAAACACAACACATACTCACCGTGCTCCTGTGCCTCCGACGCTCTGCTCCGGTCTTTGCCGCACGTACTGACGCTCCGCACAGCAGATACGATGTAGTCATGTCCAGCGCATTAGCTGTCTCACACACATTGAATGGTGGAAGAAAGAGCCGGCTGCTCCATCCTCCACCACCATATGTACCACCACCTGCATCTGGACCCTGGGCGGGGAATGGCGCAACCCGTAAGCCGCGGTTTTCAGCCCATTGCCCAGGTCTGCCTTAAATCTTCTGTCATTTCAAGAAAGTTTGACTCTATTATTATTATGGGGAAATATAAGAAACTTTGTATATCTTATCGTGAGACATGCGCTTCTTTATCCACTTATTAGCCACTTCTCTTCCCCTGCATCCTGAACTTATAATTTTCTTAGAAAAATAGCTAAAATCTTGCTTTACCAAAAACAAGATAAACTGTCAGCTCAATGATTAATCAGATGACAGCTGCCTATTGCAGAGAGAGAGAGAACCAGCAAGATAAACATAGATGGTGGTGTTGTTTTCTAGTGATATGTTTATCATCTCAGAGCTGGATTGACAGCTACACTGCTCAATAGTTCTCCATAATGTCATTCATTCTGCTGGTACTGCTGCATCTGAAAGTGTGAGTGTACAGGAGCCATCACAGTAAATGGTCTCCACTCACTAACCTGGAGAACTGAAAACTAGAGAGAAGTCCTGCCGGATGGGGAACAAAAACATTTGAACCATTTGCCTTTTATAGCCTCAGCGTTGCTGTGTCTGTTGCCAACTGCAGAATGAGAATGAAGCCAAAAGTTCAGCTCAACGTTCTGAGAGGAGCTCAGAAAACAAGACATCGGAGTTATTTACTCTGCGATCAGAACGAGCTCACTGACAGATTCTTAGTTAGCTCATTCTACAGCCAGCAGTAGTCAGAGCAACACTGAAATGCAAATCCAGAGTTGAATTTTAGGCAAAAATGCATACATTTAATATAAGAAATAAGTAAAGAAATTAAAAAAAAAAAAAGCGCCCAAAGGTGTCGAAATCATTTAATCAATCAAAAAAGATGAGCAAATCGCACCACAAAAAGTAGAATTCTGGCAAATCGAATTTTTTGTGTGTGAAATTCAATGTGCCCGTCCCTGTAGGATTGTGGTGTGTTCAGGACCCCGGACAGCAGCGGCTCTTCGCCTCCCATTGACTCTTCCGATAGCATTTTCAGGCATTACTTTGTTTTCCATAAATTTAGCAGAGATGTATTTGTCACGCAGCGAGTTGTCGTGCGGCCGGGCAGCCGATACGTAATGATGAAGCGCTCATTAATATTAGAGGGGATGTGAGGAGCTGTCGGGGCCTGCCGCCATTATCTACGCTCATCCATATGTGTGGATATATTGACTCATATCTCTTCATTATCGATCAGGACCGTATTGAATAAACGTCGCCATTTCATTACCGGCCCGGCCGCAGCTCTATCACCGCCATATATATGTGAAGAGGGGCGAAATTAAAAATCTCATGACAGCGCTGACTAATTGGATAGGACACTGACAAATATTAATAACGCGGGATTGCAAGTCTGTGGCTCGCTGGGAAGGATGGTAAATGGGTTTCATACGGGCAGCATCTACAGTGTCCACCATTACTGGACGCTACATGTATGTACAAGGCTTACATATAGTGCCCCCCGAGATATGCACTTGTGGAGACCCCACTTAAATGGGTTGTGACTCCTCTTATTGCTAAAGGATTACAAAAACGGGTAGGGTAACTTTGCAACTTATTAAAAATCCTCTCCGCTTCCAAAAAACGGAGGAAATATTTATTTTTATAGATTTTTACCCAGGGGGGGTGGCTGGTTTCAAAAGCAAGGCGCATGCGCTTGCCGTATAGCTTGTAAGCGCTGTTCTGAGGCCGGCATCTCGGCTATGCTGCCGGCGTGTGAGCTGTCAATCTTCAGGAGCGCACCGCTCCCCAACCGCGGCAAGTCAGAAGCGGTGTGCTCCTGAAGATAGGAACTTGAAACCACCCCTTTATCCGAAGCCATCATAGATGACCTAATTTAAGGGGGTGGGTTCCGCATACATTCTGATACATTCCGTTTCCGTGGCGCCGCCTCGTCAATATTTATTTAGACCTCCGCTCCTGCTCAAGTGTCGCATCGACAGACCCCATTCTTACGGTTCAGGTCTCATTGTTACTGCCAACGACCCAGAGCGCACACCTCGTTTTACAGCTTTAAGAAGATGGGGGGGGAAAAAAAAAAAAGTCTAACAAAACCCGAGACAATGGCGGCAAATTCCAGGCGCCGAGCGTTCGCCAATCTGTGTTTTCTTTTAATACGGCAGTAATTGCCTTCACCGCTCGCGGAGCACGGGGAGATTTACAAGAAGTGTTTAGATGCCTCTGAAATTATTCATAGGCTTTGGAGAGAGAGACAAATTTTGCTGAAAGGTTACTGCAGCTGTACGCGGTCCCCGGAGAGCGTCACTAGAACGCCGCGCTCCCCCGAGATTGTGTTTTTGTTGATTGTTTTGCGGCGTGTGAGCGCACAATACCCCCCCTGTGCCTTTAAAAGGGGAAATGGCATCTTTGGCCGAGCAGACGTATTTTTTAATCAACACTTACAGAGCGGTAACCTTTACAATTACTGCCCGGTAAGAATCGTACTGGGAAACGCTGACTCCTGTCTCTCAATCTCTGCCTAAATAGGTGTAAATGGACTGATTACAGCCAGGAAACGGCAGCGATTTACAGGCTGATTGATTTACGGATGCAGCGCGTCTTAAAGGGGTTGGGTGAGGATGGAATAAAAAAAAAAAGAGATGGCTGCCTTGTTTCAAGCAACAGCGCCACTCCTATCTATATTTTGGGTCTAGTATTGCCAATAAGTCGCTATAAAGGAAAATGTCTCGTCAGTTTAGCTTCATAAATTGTTGTGATCAAATCTATAAAATCAGCTTTTAAATGGCGCATGTTGTATGCTAATTACCGGTGAAGAGTCATGTGGGCGTTGCCACTTACAGGAAGAGTCAGGCAGTCTCCAGCGTCCAAAGCCTCCTCTCCCATCTTGGTTGACGTCAGTCTGGCCTCTCTATAGATGTAGCAAAAGTGGTCAAGACTGGCAAGGTGCTCTACGCCGACATCGTAGCTTACCGGCCCTATTCTGTGTACGCGGCTGCTCAGCTACATTACATAGATGGAAGAAGGCTCCGTTGCATGGCTTCATCCATCAAGATGGTGCTGCCGCATCAGTACGTCACTACCGGACTGCCTCTTACTCATCAAGCATTCGAAAATTACTGTGCCGGACTTAATCACTGAACCGAGCGTAAGCTGGAGGAGTGACATCCGGAAGAGGATCTCCGCATGGGCGGTACTGCAATATACTGCCGCACAGTACACCTTGCTGCACAGCGCACGCCCAGGCTGTACAAAGCCGTGGCACACGCGCAAGATTTCGAGAAGGTTGGAAGTAGGGTAGCCCAAAGGGTCGTAATTCAGGACCAGAAGGGTGGATTTGTGCACTGGACCGCCGGACCCCGTCTGCAATCGGTCACGCCCAGATGACTCTTGCGCATTTCTTTCATTCTGCAGGAGAGTTAATTTTGATACCTGAATTACAATGCCATACAAATATCAAAGATTGATCGTCGCTTCCCTAACAGAGGACAGGTCTGAACAGGTGCATACCAGGAGTAGCCATCTAAATATATAACTAAGAAATAAAGTAGCACTCTGTAACACTAGAGCATTAAAATATGAAATTGGAATTGCATCACTTCTCTAGAAAATAAGAAAAAAATTAAGATACGTAGTTCATATATTGGCCAATTCATGTATGCCCAATGGCCACGACAAGGTGATCCTCTTTGCTGGGATCCTATCCTAATATGTTTTCTCTCCGGGGCTGATTAACTACGTTTATATGGGCTGGTACAATCCTTATGATTAAAACCACCATAGCCTGATGGGTGGAGTGTACAGCAGGATCGTACCTACCCATATAAATGTAGGCTACCAGCTTAGGAAAAGAAACGCAGTGGGGTAGGTTCCCAGCAAAGAGGATCGCCTTGTCATGGTTGCTGGGCATGCATGAATCGACCAATTTATCCACTATGTATCTTCGTTTTTTTCCTATTTTCTAGAGCAGTAATGCAATTCCAATTTAATGTTTTCTTGCCATAGCGTTACAGAGTGCAATTTTATTTGCTAGTTAATTACAATTCCATACGCAGCCTAGATTGGCGCTATTTCTGGGGGGTGGAGGAAACAGACCTTATGATAATCTCTTAGTCCCCCCTCTCTGTAATGTTTTCAGCATTTACATCTTGTAAAAATCCACAGATAGGAGTCTGGCACATAACCACTGATGACAGCTATTGAATATGAAGTTACAGTTATAATATAATCGGTAGTAAAGACATTTACTGCTCAGATACATTGCATTTGAGTATATAAAATGTCGTTAACTTTAATTGAAAGACTCTGCTTTTCTGCAAGAGGTGTCCCCCCCCCCAAAAAAAAATAAAAATAAAATAAAATAAATAATAATTATAATAATCTGATCACTGGGTGTCTGGCTCCTTAGACGATCGCGTCTTCTGTGCAGTCTCTTTCCTCTACAGCACCTCCGCAGGAGAAACAAAGCATTACACCATTCTCATAGGCTGTTAGGATAATGTTCAGTGTGCCAGTCCTCCGGACCCTCTTTGTAGCCACCTTCTTCTCCAGCTGGTGAATCATTGGTGTGCCCACCATGTAATACTACATTACCTCTGCAGTTAGAACATCTAGCGGACTTTGCCGCCTCCTCCTAGAAAATCCTGGGAGTGCCAGGTGATGGTGGCTGCAGTCTGATGGTGGTACCGACCACTTTGGCTCTGCTACTCCACCCTTATTGTGTGACTTATGTGATACCCGATGTCTGAGTCGTCGACATCTATTCATCAAAGCCTCTTTGCCAAAAACCTCAGGCCAAGCAGCAGAGGACGGCTCCCCTGGAAAGAGAGGAGGATGGTTAGCGTGATTAATCTGATGTTGGGACCAGGGTTGCAGTGTGGAGTCATTAATAAATAATCCCAATTTCATTATTTCCTTTGTCTGGCCAGCCAGGGCCGATAGCCCCAGGGCAGGGACCCAGCTAACAGGGATATTTAGCCCCTAGGTGAGGGCTCCTGGGGCAGCTTTGTCACAGTGACTTGCAGCCATAGCAAATTACTGCTGCGAGGCAAGATGTGCTGTCAGCGCCACCGAGGCTTTACTAGTGTCCACAGTGTACAGACGTAGCCGGGCTGATACCGTAACAATTCAACAAGATGTATCACCTGTGGTTCTAGGGTCAGTGTACAGATCACAGTATTAGATTGTAGAGCAGAGGTACCAGCATTTTACCATGTAGCGGAGCTGAAATTGTCACTTTAAGTCACTGTGCACATACATTACATTACTGATCCGGAGTTACCTCCTGTATTATACTCCAGAGCTGCACTCACTATTCTGCTGCTGCAGTCACTGTGTACATACATTACTGATCCTGAGTTACATCCTGTATTATACTCCAGAGCTGCACTCACTATTCTGCTGCTGCAGTCACTGTGTACATACATTACTGATCCGGAGTTACATCCTGTATTATACCCCAGAGCTGCACTCACTATTCTGCTGGTGCGGTCACTGTGCACATACATTACATTACTGATCCGGAATTACATCCTGTATTATACTCCAGAGCTGCACTCACTATTCTGCTGGTGCAGTCACTGTGTACATACATTACATTACTGATCCTGTACTGACCCTGAGTTACATCCTGTATTATACCCCAGAGCTGCACTCACTATTCTGCTGGTGCGGTCACTGTGTACATACATTACATTACTGATCCTGAGTTACATCCTGTATTATACCCCAGAGCTGCACTCACTATTCTGCTGGTGCAGTCATTGTGTACATACATTACATTACTAATCCTGAGTTACATCCTGTATTATACCCCAGAGCTGCACTCACTATTCTGCTGGTGCAGTCACTGTGTACATACATTACTGATCCTGAGTTACATCCTGTATTATACCCAAGAGCTGCACTCACTATTCTGCTGGTGGAGTCACTGTGCACATACATTACATTACTGATCCTGAGTTACATCCTGTATTATACCCCAGAGCTGCACTCACTATTCTGCTGGTGCAGTCACTGTGCACATACATTTCATTACTGATCCGGAGTTACATCCTGTATTATACCCCAGAGCTGCACTCACTATTCTGCTGGTGCGGTCACTGTGCACATACATTACATTACTGATCCGGAATTACATCCTGTATTATACTCCAGAGCTGCACTCACTATTCTGCTGGTGCAGTCACTGTGTACATACATTACATTACTGATCCTGTACTGACCCTGAGTTACATCCTGTATTATACCCCAGTGCTGCACTCACTATTCTGCTGGTGCGGTCACTCTGTACATACATTACATTACTGATCCTGAGTTACATCCTGTATTATACCCCAGAGCTGCACTCACTATTCTGCTGGTGCAGTCACTGTGTACATACATTACTGATCCTGAGTTACATCCTGTATTATACCCCAGAGCTGCACTCACTATTCTGCTGGTGCGGTCACTGTGCACATACATTACATTACTGATCCGGAATTACATCCTGTATTATACTCCAGAGCTGCACTCACTATTCTGCTGGTGCAGTCACTGTGTACATACATTACATTACTGATCCTGTACTGACCCTGAGTTACATCCTGTATTATACCCCAGAGCTGCACTCACTATTCTGCTGGTGCAGTCATTGTGTACATACATTACATTACTGATCCTGAGTTACATCCTGTATTATACCCCAGAGCTGCACTCACTATTCTGCTGGTGCAGTCACTGTGTACATACATTACTGATCCTGAGTTACATCCTGTATTATACCCAAGAGCTGCACTCACTATTCTGCTGGTGGAGTCACTGTGCACATACATTACATTACTGATCCTGAGTTGCATCCTGTATTATACCCCAGAGCTGCACTCACTATTCTGCTGGTGCGGTCACTGTGCACATACATTACATTACTGATCCGGAATTACATCCTGTATTATACTCCAGAGCTGCACTCACTATTCTGCTGGTGTAGTCACTGTGTACATACATTACATTACTGATCCTGTACTGACCCTGAGTTACATCCTGTATTATACCCCAGAGCTGCACTCACTATTCTGCTGGTGCGGTCACTGTGTACATACATTACATTACTGATCCTGAGTTACATCCTGTATTATACCCCAGAGCTGCACTCACTATTCTGCTGGTGCAGTCATTGTGTACATACATTACATTACTGATCCTGAGTTACATCCTGTATTATACCCAAGAGCTGCACTCACTATTCTGCTGGTGGAGTCACTGTGCACATACATTACATTACTGATCCTGAGTTGCATCCTGTATTATACCCCAGAGCTGCACTCACTATTCTGCTGGTGCGGTCACTGTGCACATACATTACATTACTGATCCGGAATTACATCCTGTATTATACTCCAGAGCTGCACTCACTATTCTGCTGGTGTAGTCACTGTGTACATACATTACATTACTGATCCTGTACTGACCCTGAGTTACATCCTGTATTATACCCCAGTGCTGCACTCACTATTCTGCTGGTGCGGTCACTGTGTACATACATTACATTACTGATCCTGAGTTACATCCTGTATTATACCCCAGAGCTGCACTCACTATTCTGCTGGTGCAGTCACTGTGTACATACATTACATTACTGATCCTGAGTTACATCCTGTATTATACCCCAGAGCTGCACTCACTATTCTGCTGGTGCAGTCACTGTGTACACACATTACATTACTGATCCTGAGTTACATCCTGTTAAACCCCAGAGCTGCACTCACTATTCTGCTGGTGCAGTCACTGTGTACATACATTACATTACTGATCCTGAGTTACATCCTGTATTATACCCCAGAGCTGCACTCACTATTCTGCTGGTGCATTCATTGTGTACATACATTACATTACTGATCCTGAGTTAAGGTACTGTCACACTAGACGATATCGCTAGCGATCCGTGACGTTGCAGCGTCCTCGCTAGCGATATCGTCCAGTGTGACAGGCAGCAGCGATCAGGCCCCTGTTGTGCTGTCGCTGGTCGGGGAAGAAAGTCCAGAACTTTATTTCGTCGCTGGACTCCCCGCAGACATCGCTGAATCGGTGTGTGTGACACCGATTCAGCGATGTCTTCACTGGTAACCAGGGTAAACATCGGGTAACTAAGCGCAGGGCCGCGCTTAGTAACCCGATGTTTATCCTGGTTACCATCGTAAAAAAACAAACAGTACATACTTACATTCAGCTGTCTGTCCCTTGCCGTCTATTTCCTGCACTGACTGCTGGCCGCAAAGTGAAAGTGAAAGCACAGCACAGCGGTGAGTCACACAGCGGTGACTCACCGCTGTGGCTGTGCTCTGCTTTCACTTTGCGGCCAGCAGTCAGTGCAGCAAACAGACGGCAAGGGACAGACAGCTGAATGTAAGTATGTACTGTTTGTTTTTTTACGCTGGTAACCAGGGTAAACATCGGGTTACTAAGCGCGGCCCTGCGCTTAGTAACCCGATGTTTACCCTGGTTACCGGGGACCTCGGCATCGTTGGTCGCTGGAGAGCGGTCTGTGTGACAGCTCTCCAGCGACCAAACAGCGACGCTGCAGCGATCCGGATCGTTGTCGGTATCGCTGCAGCGTCGCTAAGTGTGACGGTACCTTTACATCCTGTATTATACTCCAGAGTTGCACTTACTATTCTGCTGGTACAGTCACTGTGTACATACATTACTGATCCTGAGTTACATCCTGTATTATACCCCAGAGCTGCACTCACTATTCTGCTGGTGGAGTCACTGTGCACATACATTACATTACTGATCCTGAGTTACATCCTGTATTATACCCCAGAGCTGCACTCACTATTCTGCTGGTGCAGTCACTGTGCACAGACATTACATTACTGATCCTGAGTTACATCCTGTATTATACCCCAGAGCTGCACTCACTATTCTGCTGGTGCAGTCACTGTGCACATACATTACATTACTGATCCTGAGTTACATCCTGTATTATACTCCAGAACTGCACTCACTATTCTGCTGGTGCAGTCACTGTGCACAGACATTACATTACTGATCCTGAGTTACATCCTGTATTATACCCCAGAGCTGCACTCACTATTCTGCTGGTGCAGTCACTGTGTACATACATTACATTACTGATCCTGAGTTACATCCTGTATTATACTCCAGAGCTGCACTCGCTATTCTGCTTGTGCCGTCACTGTGTACATACATTACATATTGGTTCATCAGCTGTTTCCAAACTACAACTCCCAACATACTGTATTATTGGAAACAAAGTGAGTAGCAGTGTTGCAGGACAGCATTTGCCGTGAACCATAGTGACCATTAGTAATTTAGCCTTTAATGTTCTTGTTATCACCAGAACTGACGCCTTTTGATATTGGTTAAAAATATATAAATTTTATTTTTTACCACAATAAAATTATTAAAACACATACAAATAGAGTTGAGCGACTTTTGCTTTTTTAGGATCGAGTCGGGTTTTGCGAAACCCGACTTTGTCAAAAGTCGGGTCGGGTGAAATCGGCGGATTTTTTAGAAAAGTCGGGGGCCGACCAAAACACGAAACCCAATGCAAGGCAATGGGGAATCAAAGTCGGCAGTGAGTGGAGGACAGGAAAACACTTACAGTGCCCATTTTAATGCCAAAAACATCAATTCTTATTTCTTAAGCTTGTCAATCTTAATTTACTTTATAATAATAGTTAGGCATTGAAAACAGGGGGTCATTTGGCTAAAGTTGTGGGGGGGTAGGGCAGGCTCAAGATTTTCGTGGGCCCAGTAAACGCGGAATACGTCACGGCGGTGGAGCAGGGAGAGGTAAGTATTTCAACTTTGCAAGTGCTGCGATCCTGAGCAAGCAGTGGGGGCCCACTCATTGGCATTGGCTCAGGGCCCCTCATAGTACGGCGATGTGTTTGACGGCGGGTGGCGCCACCCACTGCCAGAGACACTTATTCATACTATGAGGGGCCCTGTGCCATTGCCAACGAGTATGCCCCCCCCCCACCTGATGAAGGAACCTGCGCTTTCATCTGCACCTTCCTCCTTGTCCCCATGTAAGGTGGTATGGTATGCGGGAAGGGGAACCCGACTTTCAGCAGGGTCAGATTCAGGCTGTGTAGAGTGCAAGGGGAATGTAGTGGTCTGGGTCAATGTACCAGCAGACTCATCTAGCAGTGGCTGGGCAATGGGCAGGATGAGGAGGAAACACAGATATAGGCCCAAAATAAAAAAGTAGGCTAAATGCAGTTCAAAATTGGTAACAGGACTAAACAGGCAGCATTGCTTTGTTCAGTGGAGGACAACTGTAATGAGTGGCACATACACAGTTTGTAGGCCCACAATAAAAAAGTATGCTAAATGCAGTTCAAAATTGGTAACAGGACTAAACAGGTAGCATAGCTTTGTTCAGTGGAGGACAACTGTAATGAGTAGCGCAGACACAGTTAGTAGGCCCACAATACAAAAGTAGGCTAAATGCAGTTCAAAATTGGTAACAGGACTAAACAGGCGGCATAGCTTTGTTCAGTGGAGGACAACTGTAATGAGTGGCGCAGACACAGTTTGTAGGCCCACAATAAAAAAGTACGCTAAATGCAGTTCAAAATTGGCAACAGGACTATACAGGCGGCATAGCTTTGTTCAGTGGAGGACAACTGTAATGAGTGGTGCAGACACAGTTTGTAATCAAAGGGGAATGACCTGTGAGGGAGAACATCGATAAGGGAGGAAAAGTAGTTTGTAACCATACTGGACAAATGTATCCTGTCACTTTGAATTGATGCTGCAGTACGTGTCCTGTCTGCGGTCATTGCGAAATCACTCCACAACCTGGTCAGAAAACCCCTCTGTCCAACGCCACTTCTGATTTGTGCAACTCTAACACATCTGCCCTGTTGCCCCCTGCAGCTCGTGTGAGAACCATCACCGCTGCTGTGTGCTGGGAATGCCTGAACCAAACGGTCTACAAGAGTCAGACCCGTAGAAGCGCAGTAGCGGGAAACGGCCGTCGTCTCGTGACACCCACATTCTCCTGTGAGACCTTGCTATACATTTTATGCCACAATAAAGACTGAACATTTCTTCTGGATGGTGAGTGCTCCTTTCTACTTCTCCTTCGTTGTACTGAATTTTGGACTCTGTTTTTTCACAAGGAGCACCCGAACCCATAATACTGGCTGAAGAAACGCATGCTTTATGGTTTCCACCCAGTATCTCTGATTTAACCTGCTGTGAGTGCGGACTTTGACTCTTAGTTTTGGTCTACAAGAGTTGCTTGTTTGGTAGCCAATATTTGCTCAAGGTTCTCATGTGGCATGATATTTTGTAATTTTCCTTCATATCGTGGATCCAGGAGGCAGGCCAACCAATAATCGTCATCGGTCATCATTTTGATAATGCGGGGGTCCCTTTTTAGGATACGCAAGGCATAATCCGGCATGTGGGCCAATGTTCCAGGTGTCAATTCACTGCTCGTGCTGGGTTGAGGAGCACTTTCTTGCAAATCAACATCACTTGTGTCCCGCAAAAACCCTGTACCTGACCTTGCAACGCCACCAGTTTCTCTTGCCCCCTGTGAAGCATCCTCCCATGATTATTCATCCCCATCATCCTCCTCCTCTTCATCCGCCACCTCGTCCAGGAGAGTTCCCTGAGCAGTCAATGGCTGACTGTCATCAAGGCTTCCCTCCTCCTCGGCTGCAGACGCCTGCTCCTTAATGTGCGTCAAACTTTGCATCAGCAGACGCTTTAGTGGGATGCTCAAGCTTATGATGGCGTCGTCTGCACTTACCAGCCGTGTGCATTCCTCAAAACACTGAAGGACTTGACAGAGGTCTTGGAGCTTCGACCAGTGCACACCAGAGAACTCCATGTCTGCCATCCAAGTGCCTGCCCGTGTATGTGTATCCTCCCACAAATTAATTACAGCACGCCTCTGTTCACACAGCCTCTGAACCATGTGCAGTGTGGAGTTCCACCTTGTTGCAACGTCGATGATTAGGCGATGCTGGGAAAGATTCAGCGATCGCTGATGGTTCAGCATACAGCTGGAGTGTACGGGCGACCGGCGGATGTGCGAGCAAAGTCTTCGCACCTTCAGGAGCAGGGCTGGTAACTCCGGATAATTGTTGAGGAAGCACTGCACAACCAGGTTCAAGGTGTGAGCCAGGCAAGGTATGTGTTTAAGTTCTGAAAGGGCTATGGCAGCCATAAAATTCCTTCCGTTATCACTGACTACCTTGCCTGCCTCAAGTTGTACACTGCCCAGCCATGACTGAGTTTCTTGCCGCAAGTACTCAGCCAGTACTTCTGCGGTGTGTCTGTTGTCGCCCAAACACTTCATTTCTAACACAGCCTGCTGACGCTTCCCACTAGCTGTTCGATAATGGGACACCTCGTGTGCAACAATGGCAGCTGCGGATGGAGTGGTCGTGCGACTGCGCTCTGTGTATGAGCTTTCGCTTGAGGAGGAGGAGGAGGGGTGGCGAACGCCTACAGCCAACTGTTTCCTAGACCGTGGGCTAGGCAGAACTGTCCCACTATGGCTGTCCCCTGTGGACCCTGCATCCACCACATTAACCCAGTGTGCCGTGATGGACACGTAACGTCCCTGGCCATGCCTACTGGTCCATGCATCTGTTGTGAGGTGCACCTTTCTACTGACTGATTGCCTCAGTGCATGGACAATGCGGTCTTTGACATGCTGGTGGAGGGCTGTGATGGCTTTTCTTGCAAAGAAGTGTCAACTGGGTAGGTCATAGCGTGGTACTGCGTAGGCCATCAGAGCTTTGAAAGCTTCGATTTCAACCAACCGGTAGGGCATCATCTCTAACAAGATTAGTCTAGCAATGTGGGCGTTCAAACCCTGTGTACGTGGATGAGAGGATGAGTACTTTCTTTTCCTAACGAGAGTCTCTTGTAGGCTGAGCTGGATTGGAGAGCTGCATATGGTGGAACTAGCGGTGGTGGTGGTGGACATGGCGAATTGAGAGAGGGTTGGTAATGGTATTCTCGATGTTGGCCTGCATACAATGTTTCCTACCAATAACCTTGGCTGCTGACTGCTTTGGCCTTGCGACGATACCTCCACTTTTGCTGCTGGTGGTGTCCTAACCGGTGGGCTTACAGTGAGGGAAGCAATGTAGCGTTGCTGACTACCTTCATTCTGAGCAGGTGCACCAACGGTACGGGATGTTTGGTAGTTAGTCCAGGCTTGCAAGTGCATGGTGGTTAAATGTCTACGCATGCACGTTGTATTTAAATTTTGAAGATTCTTCCCTCTGCTAAAGGTCTTTGAGCATTTGTTACAGATAACTTTTGACTGATCATTCTTCCTACTATGGAATACCTTTTCAGGCATTGCACGCTGTGCTACTTTCACCAGATGGCCACGCTGTCCTAAAATTGTTTTTGTTTTTGACAAACGTTTTTGGCCTGATACGGGCCTGCCAGATGACAGCTGTTGCGATGTAGATGGCTGCTGCGGATCATCCTCCTCCGCTTCAGAGCTACTGGCAGCGGCACCCTCTTCCCCCAATGGCTTCCAATCTGGGTCAATAACTGGGTCATCTATCACCTCCTCTTCAATGTCATGTGCACCTTCCTCTGTGTCACCGTGTAAGGTGCTATAGCGTTCGGGATGGGGCACCATAGTCTCATCAGGGTCAGATTCTGGCTCAGTACACTGCGAGGGCAATGTAGTGATCTGAGTCAATGGAACAGCATAATAATCTAGCTGTGGCTGTGCATCAGTTCACTCCATGTCCGATTCATCTTGTAATGGGCAGTTAAAAATTTCCCGTTCTAACCCAGGCACGGTATGTGTAAAGAGCTCCATGGAGTAACCAGTAGTGTCGCCTGACCCATCCTTCACTTTTGGTTTGGGTGAAGGACACAAGGAAACGTCTTGTTCCTGACCGGGAGCATCCACTGACAACTCACTGGTTTGATATTTGGAACTTTCTGAAGAGGAGGCAAAAGAGCTAGAGGCTGAGTCAGCTGCTCCGGCTTTAAAAGCCGTTTTCCTACTCCCAGATAAGGGAGCCTTCGAGGCCTTGTGTAGCCAGTTGATGACGCTGGCTCAACACCTCCAGCCTTAGGTGCTATTGTGCTTTTGCCACTACCACCAGATGCACCACCACCACCACCACCATCAGTACCAGCTCGCAACCACCGCCCACGGCCTCTTTCACCTGACTTCCTCATTTTTTGGAAAATCTAACCAAAATAACAACCGTTATATGGTACTGTAAAACCAGGTAGAAGGTGTATATAAATGTGTTGAGATTTTAAATCTCCCTTTTGTTTGGGAGACTGAACAAAAAATCAGGCCCTGTGCAAAAAACAACGCAATCTAAGTGGCAGAAAGTGGCTGGCTGATATACGGCAAACTAACAGGACAGAAGTATATCCACTTTGTGAGAATTTGAATCCCCCTTCTTTTTTTTGGGGGGGGGGGGGGAGACTGAACCACAACTTAGGCCCAGTGTATATAACAACGCAATCTAAGTGGCAGAAAGTGGCTGGAAGATATATGAAAAAATACAAGGACTGTAGTACAATTTCAATCTCTCTACAATGATCTCAGGACAAGTATGGCAGCAATAAAAAGGGCTGCTGCACACAAAAGTGTGGACAAATAAACAAGATAACTGTGCAGAAAGGAGCAACAGGATTTTTGCTTTTAAAAAAGCAGTTGGTTTGCACAGCGGCGTACAAACAGCAATGCAGCTATCAGGGAGCCGTATAAGGCAGCCTAATAAGCTACAGAGCTGATGCACAAAAATATAAACTCCACTGTCCCTGCAAACAAATGGTGCTGTTGGACAGTGGAAATCGCTGCAGCACAAGCAGTTTAGGAGTTAATCTTCCCTCCCTAACGCTATCCCTTCTTCTGATGCAGCTGCGGCAACCTCTCCCTATGCTAAGATCGGCAGAAGTAAGATGGCGGTCGGTGTGCACGCCCCTTTATAGCCCCTGTGACGCCGCAGAAAGCAAGCCAATCACTGTCATGCCCTTCTCTAAGATGGTGGGGACTGAGACCTATGTCATCACGCTGCCCACACTCTGCGTCCTCCTTCATTGGCTCAAAAATGGAGCTGAAAGCGTCGTACGAAACACGACTTTGGCGCGAAGATCGCCGACCTCGTGGCCGATCCCACACTAGGATCGGGTCGGGTTTCATGAAACCCGACTTTGCCGAAAGTCGGCAATTTTCGAATTTGTCCGATCCGTTTCGCTCAACCCTACATACAAACAAATGAAAAGAATATATATATATATATATATATATATATATGTATATATATATATATATATATATATATATATATATATATGCAAAATGAGGGAAACAAACAAGTACAGGATGTCAAGGCGGGTTTGGCTTTAAAGTGGCATAGTATATATCGAGCACATCCAGTGCTACAGTGTCTTAAAAGGAATAATACTCAGTAAGCTACAGCTGCTAGCCGTGGGGACCAGGAACCACCTAAGCTATGTAGAATTAATAATGCAGTATAATTATAAATATATTTTGTGCATACAAAGTAATATGTATAAAGAAGGTGACTAAGTTGCCGGGACACCACCGCAATCAGAGCCAGTAATTGTACTAAACATAGAGCCCTACAGAGCAAAGCATAAAATACATTTACCTTATAAAAGCCAGAAGCCAGGGACCCACCACACCCGACGCGCGTTTCGCTATGTAAAGCTTCCAGGGGTAACTTTAATGTTCTTGTATAAATGGAGGTATGGTGACATTTGGGTGAGGCGCCTGTCAGGGAGATCTCTGATGATGTGACAGAGACCACTGCAGCCTCTGCGCCTCTTTGCTCAGGTGATCGCTGATGTCTTGGCTGGGGTAGAACTCCAGAGCGGTCGGTTCTGTACACACAGAGGTGAACGCTGGTGATGACTATCTGACATTTTGTTATTTCTATCCCATCCTTGGCATCTGTAAACTTTATATTATCAACTTTTAGAAAAAGGGATTTTCAGCTTTTCTGTGATCTGTGTAAAGGGTTACTGCCTCTGAATTGGAAACAAGAGTGTGTAATGGTGAGGAACTGATGTGCAATGTTTATTAGAAAGTTGTAGAATTCTTCATTTAATAACTGATTAAACTACATTTATATCAATCTGGAGATCCCTTTTTAGGCTATGTGCGCACATTGCGGATTTGCTTTCGTAAAATTCTGCGTGGATTCTGCCTCTCTTGGCCGAAAACGCAGTTGAAATTCCGTGCAGTTTTTTATGCGGATTTTCATGTGGATTTACATGCATTTTTGTAAGTTAAATAAAGATATATTATTTAACAAAAAAAAAAAAAGGAATTGTGATGTCATTTCATGTCCAACCTCTTCTTTTTTATTCTCCATTGAAGACCATAATATCATTACATACCATGTTCAAACATAATATTTACACACACAAAACAAATATAAGTTAATATTAATATAAGTAGAATATAATATTAAATATATATATATATACACATGTATGTGTGTGGGAGGGAGCCAATAGCCATATAGGTTCCAAGGCTATTAATGTTAATATTCTAGGAAGGAGCCAAGATGTTTGCTTAGTTTTTACTGGCTAGTTTACAGGGGTACCCCCAAAAACATTGACATGAGGTCCCCCTATTAAATCAAACCAGCAAAGGCTAGTCAGACAGCTGCGGGCTGATATTAATAGCCTGGGAAGGGGCCATGTATATTGGCAGCCTCCAAGGCTAAAAACATCAGCTCTCAGCCGCCCAATAAATGGTGCATCTTATAGATGCGCCAATTTTGGCACTTAGCCTTGCTCTTCCCACTTGCCCTGTAGCCGTGGCAAGTGGGGTTAATATTTGTGGGGTTGATGTCACCTTTGTATTGTCCGGTGACATCAAGCCCACAGAGGATTAGTAATGGAGAAGCATCAATAAAACACCTATCAATTACTAATCTTAGGCTGTGTGCACACGATGCAGATTTGGTGCAGAATTTTCTGCATAAAATCTGCACTAAATCTGCATCTCCTGGCAGAATCAGCAGGTGCGTTTTTTGTGCGTTTTTTGTGCGTTTTTGATTTGTTTTTGATGCGTTTTTTTATGCGTTTTTTACCAATGGATTTCTATTAGGCTGTGTTCACACGTTGCGGTTTTTTCGCGGTTTTTCCCGATAAAAACGCTATAAAACCGCAAAAAAAATGCATACAATAAGCATCCCATCATTTAGAATGAATTCCGCATGTTTTGTGCACAAAAAAAGCATCGCGGCAAAAAACGCAGCATGTTCATTAATTTTCTTTTTTTTTTTTGCGGATTTCCCACTACAAAATGCATTGGGAAGTGTCCGGAAAAAAACGCGGCAAAAACGCGTCAAAACCGCGGCAAAAACGCATGCGGCTTTCTTGCAGAAAATGTCCGGAATTCTCAGGAATTTTCTGCAAGAAATCCTGAACGTGTGCACATAGCCTTATAGAGGGGTGCAGAAACGCTGCAGAACTGCACAAAAGAAGTGACATGCACTTCCTTAAAATCTGCAGCGTTTCTACGCAGATTTTTCTGCACCATGTGCACAGCTTTTTTTTTTTCACATTGATTTACATTGTACTGTAATCACAGTGCAGTTCTGCAGCGTTTCTGCTGCAGAAAAATCTGCTGCAGTTCTGCACTAAATCTGCATCGTGCGCACATACCCTTATAGTTATATGGTAAATAAAGACACAGCCAGAATAAAGTCCTTTAATTGAAATAATCACACAGACTCCTGTATTGAATCTTACTTTACTGCATCGCCTAATCCCCGACACCCTCGTCTCCTGCAACAAAAATATAATAATAAACCAACATAAATACTCCCTGTCTGGCGTAGTCCATTTACCGAGTGTCCCACAACAATCTCACGTGTAGAATAGCCACATCAGGAGATGTGACTACTCTACCCAGCCTCCGGTGATACACTGACCGGAGGTAATCCCTCCCGCAGTGTATCACTGAGAGTTCACCGGAGTTCTCTCACTTTCGGCACCTCTGCAAGAGAATTTTCTCACGCAGCGGTGCCACAAGTGAGAACCGGAGCTGATCAGCTGATGTACTCCAGCGCAGTGATACACTATGGTAGGGATCACCTCCTGTCAGTGTATCACCGGAGGCCGGGTAGAGCAGTCACATCTCCCGACAGGCACCTGCAGACAGACACCCGCATATTCTCCACCCACACGTATATTCTCCACCCACACGCATAGTCTCATAGCCCTCAGTCTCGTGCACCCAGACATCAGCTGCTAGTCTCTGATTGGCCGACAGCGTATATTATCGTGCACGGACCCGACGGGTCTCTGCGCTGCAATACATTTCATCTGAATGTGCATCCGAGGATGCTCATCCAGCTGAAGATTGTGCTGGCGTCGGCGGGCCCCCACCCTCACGGATCCTGTTGCAGTCACAACCTTTGAGACCGTGGTCGTTACTCCCCTGATCAGAAGTGTCACTAAAAACTTCTTCTGCGCACACAGCCTAATCGCAGCAGTCGCCAACCTGAGGTCCTGCAGCCACCATTACAATAGCATACGTGTATATCCCTATAAGTGTTCATTATCCCAGCAGAGGGGCAGATTTTCACTTTTCTTTTTGCTGAGACGAGACTGAAGATGGCGCCGCGCTGAGTAATGGGACGTCTGCCGTTACAATGTATCGTCTGGATATATACGGTATATAGAGGTCTAGCCATTGTATCAGGTCGCCCCGGAGGAGGCGTGTGAGGGGTTAATGACGCCGGGGCCGCGACTGGCTGCAGCTGTCACTTGTTTTTGTGTAGATTA
This sequence comes from Ranitomeya imitator, assembly GCF_032444005.1. Classification (NCBI taxonomy): domain Eukaryota; kingdom Metazoa; phylum Chordata; class Amphibia; order Anura; family Dendrobatidae; genus Ranitomeya; species Ranitomeya imitator. The sequence continues at coordinate 46,267,086 of NC_091282.1, read as the reverse complement.
CCTCCAGTCCGTAAGAAGCGGCTTCATCCTGCGCTTGTCATTTGCCCAGGAAGTTAAAGCAAATTGTAATGAGGGAATCACAGCGGGGCGGCCTCGTAACAAATGAGAGGCAGATAGTGACTGACAGGCGGCCCGTCACCCACAAATGTATTTCTACACGCCGCTCGTCAAGGTCACTTTGAGCTCTTATTGGAAGCGCGGGCTGAGAAATCACATGATCCCCCCCCCACGGTGGAAAGCTACAGAGGGGGAAATTACACCAGACGCTTAACCCACAGATAGAGGGGGGAAATCCGAGAATCTGAGATTATATACAATGTGAACTCCTGTTAGGTGAGGACGGAGCTGCTCTCCGCACGGAATAGCCCCAGCGCATTTCAGTTCCTCCTGCGTGCTGCGGATTGTGACTTTCTGTGTAATGCATGATTGTAAGTGCAGTCGAACTGCATTTCCCATTATACAGAATCTGTTCGCAACTTTTTGTTATGTAATCTGAGCGCTGCATGATGTAGGGGATGAGAACCTGATTCCAGTGATATGTCACTTACTAGGCTGCTATTTACTGTTTCAATAAAATCAGTGTTTTATCAGCAGATTATCACTACTGGACTAGGGGTCTCGTGCCTCCTAGTCCTGCCACGCCCCCAACACTGATTAGCAGCTTACTGTCAATACACATTGTACACAGAGAGCAGCCAATCAGTGGGGTGGGCGGGGTTACACACAGCTCAGCATTCCGAGAACTGCTAAATTTACAGCAGAGAAAACTGTGTTTATATTACACCTGCTGCACACAGCAAGTGATATATCGCTGGAATCAGGGTCTCTATCCCTGCATCATGCTGCTGTCAGATTACATATCTAACAGATTTCCTTTAAAGGGATTATCCCATAAGCAGCATTTATCACCTTTCTACAGAGGGTCTTTTACTCCATTCATTAGGGACAGCTGTGAGAATAGCTATTTTATATCTATCTATGTATCTACAGTGGAATGTAAAGGTTTGGGCACCTCTAGTCAAAATTACCGTTATTGTAAGCAAGTTGAAGCATTAAATTATCTAAAAGGGCTTAAGTTAAAGATGACACATTTCCTTTGTATTTTAAGCAAAAAAAAAAATCTATTGTAAAAAGAAAATGGGCTGATGCAAAAGTTTGGGCACCCTTGGAGATTTGTGTGCTCAGATAAATTTGACCAAGGTTTCAGACATTAATTAACCCGTTAGGGTTATGGCTTGTTCACTACCATCGTTAGGAAAAACCAGCTGATGCAGATTTCCCAGCATTATGAAAACCCAGCCTCCTCTAACCTTGTGCCAAAAATCAGCAGCCATGGGTTCTTCTAAGCAGCTGCCTAACACTCTTATAATGAAAATGGTGGAGGCCACAAAGCAGGCAAAGGCTATAAGAAGATAGCAAAATGTTTTCAAGTTGCTCTTTCCTCGGTCCGAAATTTTATTAAGAAATGACAGTTACCAGGAACAGTGGAGGTCAAGATGAAGTCTGGAAGACAAAGCAAAATTTTAGTGAGAGCTGCTTCACTGCAAAAGACTTTCTGAAAGAGACACCTGCACAAATATAGCCTTCATGGAAGAGTCATCAGAAGAAAACCTCTCCTGTGTCCTCACCATAAAATTCAGCATCAGAAGTATGCAAAAGAATATCTAAACAAGCCTGATGAGTTTTGGAATCAAGTCCTGTGGACCGATGAGGGTAAAATAGAACACTTTGGTCACAATGATCAAAGGTATGTGTGGAGAAAAAAGGGGACAGAATTTCGGGAAAAGAACATCTTTCCAACCATTAAGCATGGTGGTGGATCAATCATGATTCTGGGGTTGTGTTGCAGCCAATGAAACGGGGAACATTTCGCGGGAAGTGAGAAGAATGGATTAAATGAAATTTCAGCAAATTCTTGATGCAGACATAAAACGAGCTGGATAATGATCCTAAACACACTTCAAAATCCACATTAGACGACCTCAAAAGGTGCAAGCTGAAGGCTTTACAATGGCCCTCACAGTCCCCTGATCTGAACATCATTGAGAATCTGTGGCTAGCCCTCAAAATAGCAGAGAATGCAAGACTCGGGAATCTCACAGAACTGAAAGAATTGACCAAGGTAGAATGGATGAAAATCCCTCAAACACGAATTGAAGGACTTTTTTTTTTTGCCTAAAATACAAAGGAAACGTGTGATCTTTAACTTTGGGTCTCTTAGAGTTCATTTAATCTACAACTTGCTTACCTGTTCACAATAACAGTAATTTTGACCAGGGGTGCCCAAACTTTTACATGTCACTGTACATCTATCTATCATTATATATCTATCATCTATCTATCGTCTATTATCTATCATCTATCTATATATCTATTATCTATATTATCTATGTATTTATGTATCTATTATCCATCTATTATCTATTTATATATCTACTAGATGGCAGCCCGATTCTAAAGAATCGGGAGTCTAGAATCCATATATACTTTATTTATTCAAATGTAAGAATAATACAATTAATAAATAATAGTAAGAAAGAACAAAAAATGGCTGCACTTACCAGCTCTTGACAATTCTTGTTATTTAAGGTACAGTTACACAGGATCCATGAACATGCTTATGAGGGGAGGCAGTATATGGAGAAAACACCAAATAAAAGTTCAAAATTGGTGTGAAAATGTCACTGAACCACTTCACAACTAAATATATATAGTTTTGGTAAATGGTATTATCATTTTTTTGACGAAATTCGGCAGGAGCTTGAAGAGCAACATCACTGGGCCCGCCTCCACGCAGTAGAAACTTGCTGTGAGGTAAAAATTCAAAAATCACACCAAAATGGCGGGCGGAGTGTGTCACAGTACGTCACGTTTCTGATTGGTCGCTCGCAGCAGGCGGCAACCAATCAGACACTGGACACTGTTGACGTCACTTATCTCCGGACATTACCTCCGGACATTAGCTCCGGACATTATCTCCGGACATTAGCTCCGGACATTAGCTCCGGACATTAGCTCCGGACATTATCTCCGGACATTATCTCCGGACATTAGCTCCGAACATTAGCTCCGGACATTAGCTCCGGACATTAGCTCCGGACATTAGCTCCGGACATTAGCTCCGGACATTAGCTCCGGACATTAGCTCCGAACATTAGCTCCGGACATTAGCTCCGGACATTAGCTCCGGACATTAGCTCCGGACATTAGCTCCGGACATTAGCTCCGCACATTATCTCCGGACATTAGCTCCGAACATTAGCTCCGGACATTAGCTCCGGACATTAGCTCCGGACATTAGCTCCGGACATTAGCTCCGGACAAAGCCACGGAAGTTGGCACAAATTGCAGGAAGTAGTATTCTAGGCAATTATATATTAGATCATCAATTATTTATCTATTTATCATCTACTATCTATCATCTATTATTTATCATCTACTATCTATCTATCTTTCTATCTATCTCTCTATTATCTATCTATTATCTATCAATTGTCTATCTATTATCTATATTATCTATCTATTTATATATCTACTAGATGGCAGCCCGATTCTAAAGAATCGGGAGTCTAGAATCCATATATACTTTATTTATTCAAATGTAAGAATAATACAATTAATAAATAATAGTAAGAAAGAACAAAAAATGGCTGCACTCACCAGCTCTTGACAATTCTTGTTATTTAAGGTACAGTTACACAGGATCCATGAACATGCTTATGAGGGGAGGGATGAAAGACATCAGACTTAGCACGCTGTTTGCGCTTACGTGCGGCATCGGCGGCTTTTCGCTCTGCATCATTACCATACTTTATATCAGACCTGATCTTACGTGCGCCATCATAAGCTTTGGACTCTGTGTCATTAGTATACTTAACAGTGTCCATGCGCTTGCATCTATCCTCTGTACTCTTGTTAGCACGCTGTTTGCGCTTACGTGCGGCAGCGGCGTCTTTTTGCTCTGCATTATTAGTATACTTTCTATCAGACCTAATCTTACGTGCGCCATCAGCAGCTTTGGGCTCTGTGTCATTAGTATCCTTACTATTAGAGCTCATGTTGGCTAAGCTAAACAGCTTTAAGCGTGGTGGTGGCAAACAACAGGTTAATAAGAGGCAGTGTCAGGTAGTAGGAAAATAGCCAGTTAATAATAGGCAATAGTTCTTTGCAGGAATGCAGATATTAATAAATAGGCAGTTTATATTGCAGAGAAATTGCTGGGCAATAATGGACAATGTCCTTATGTGGCAAATAATAGAGCAATATACCCAATGTGGCAAAGAAGAGGTTAATAAACGGCAGTCTCTCAGTATAACAGTCAGTGAATAATAGGCAGTATATGGAGAAAACACCAAACAAAAGTTCAAAATTGGTGTGAAAATGTCACTGAACCACTTCACAACTAAATATATATAGTTTTGGTAAATGGTATTATCATTTTTTTGACGAAATTCGGCAGGAGCTTGAAGCGCAACGTCACTGGGCCCGCCTCCACGCAGTAGAAACTTGCTGTGAGGTAAAAATTCAAAAATCACACCAAAATGGCGGGCGAAGTGTGTCACAGTACGGCACGTTTCTGATTGGTCGCTCGCAGCAGGCGGCAACCAATCAGACACTGGACACTGTTGACGTCACTTATCTCCGGACATTAGCTCCGGACATTATCTCCGGACATTAGCTCCAGACATTATCTCCGCACATTATCTCCGCACATTAGCTCCGGACATTAGCTCCGGACATTAGCTCCGGACATTAGCTCCGGACATTATCTCCGGACATTATCTCCGCACATTAGCTCCGGACATTAGCTCCGGACATTATCTCCGGACATTAGCTCCGGACATTAGCTCCGGACATTATCTCCGGACATTAGCTCCGGACATTAGCTCCGGACATTATCTCCGCACATTAGCTCCGGACATTATCTCCGGACATTAGCTCCGGACAATAGCTCCGGACATTATCTCCGCACATTAGCTCCGGACATTATCTCCGGACATTAGCTCCGGACATTAGCTCCGGACATTAGCTCCAGACATTATCTCCGCACATTATCTCCGCACATTATCTCCGGACATTAGCTCCGGACATTAGCTCCGGACATTAGCTCCGGACATTATCTCCGCACATTAGCTCCGGACATTATCTCCGCACATTAGCTCCGGACATTAGCTCCGGACATTAGCTCCGGACATTAGCTCCGGACATTAGCTCCGGACATTAGCTCCGGACATTAGCTCCGGACAGGAAGTTGGCACAAATTGCAGGAAGTAGTATTCTAGGCAATTATATATTAGATTATCTATCTCTCTATCTTCCTCTCTCTTCCTGTCTTCTGCTGCTCGTGCTCCGGCTGTATGTGCTCTCAGGTTTCCTTTACAATGATGAATAGCAGCCATTTTTCATGCAATTTTTGTAATCAAATCCTCAATGTGTGAATTTGGCCTTATAATGGAGTAGCTTCCTCTGCAGTCCTATGCGAACCTATTGATAACTGATTGAGCACATCCGCACACACTGCACAACCAACACAGACGCATACGTTTATGTCACAATTTCACATAGTTACCGACTCCTGTATTAAAGCTGTTGTCAGGAGATGAAAAAACACTCTGCAGATAGAACAGAGCTGAGTATGTCATTTCATACAGTTCATTCAATATTACAGTGCAGTGCTTTATCTACGAGGTTTACATAGGACTGCTGAGAACCCCCCCCCCACCACCACCACCACCACCACCACCACCACCACCACCACCATTATAATTTAGGAAGTCACCACATTCTGTGCAAGCAATAAAACTCGAATAAAGTGAAATTACAAATTGAGCTCTGCTACATCCCTGAGTATTTGGAGACAATAGCTTAAGTACAAAGCCCTATTTATATGCAGCGGAGCAGAGCATGTCATTTGGCACAGTGACGATCTGGACACTGTACATCTCTGCGTTATCCCTGGTCTATAGCACTTTCATAGGAGAAACACAATACAGATGTAGCAGTGCTGATTGTGTTGGTTGTAACCCTAGTCACACTAATAGGAGGAGGTAGTAGCTCAAGCACTACACAGATGTAGCTGAGTTGAGTTTATGTGTGTGTACATGTGATGTCAGAGACAGTTGTCTGTAGGTTTACATAGGACTGCACAGAAACCCACTTTGCTATAAGTCCCCACTTGTTATGCTAGTAACACAGCCTGCAAACGGCGAAGTGACAGACTAGACCCTGCTACATCTCAGCTTAGACCCATAGTCCGCAGTGCAATGATAGGAGGAGACAGCAGCTCAATAAGTAAGCGTTACATAGATGTAGCAGAGCGGAGTATGTCATTTGTCCACTAGATCATAGATCCTAATAGTGGCAGACAGTAGCTATACCAATGTAGCAGAGCTGAGTATGTAAATTTTCCCGGTCTTTAGTACAAGAAGGAGACAATGGCCACCGTAATGAGCACTATACAGATGTAGCAGAGTTGAGTATGTCATTTGGCTCACTATTCGTGATGTCACAATCTTTTACCTGGAGGTTTACATAGGACTGCGGGAAAACCTCCCATGTCACTGCTCAAGCAGTGTTGGCCCCACAGAGTTAAGGGACACATTGAGCTCTGCTACATCTCGGCGCACTGTCCTGGAAGCCGGCTGCCATCAGGAGACATTAGCGGGAGGTCTTTGTGCCGGGGCCGCGAGGGTCTGATGAGCTGATTATCCCTCGAACAGATGGAATGTGGTGTGGCAAAGTTTTATCAAAGCCTGCCGATAAGTTCTGCCGTTTGGTGCAGCCGTGTCCGACGCCGGCGCGGAGGCAGCGCCAATCATTACACATCAAGAGCCTCCCGGATTAAGGAGCCCTTGGACAATGGTGCGATCTGAGGGCAGCGCAGCTGGACGTATTTACACTACAAATCAAAGGCAGAAAGTTGTAGCGCAGCAGCAGCGCAGCACGCCTCCGCCGCCTCCCTTCATTATATTAATATTTCATGCAGAACAAGGAAGGAGGCGAGGAGCCTCCGGGACACGGCAATGTTTACCTCCGCGTACAAACACATGCCGCCTCCTCCGCACCTTTCTACATCAGGCGTCTTAGAAGTTTCATTGGTTTTTTTCTTTTTTTCTTCCTCTTGTTTTGCAGAATATTCACGGCCACAAAGGACCAATCACGGCGGTTTCGTTTGCCCCCGATGGGCGATATCTCGCTACCTACTCCAACAAAGACAGCCACATCTCCTTCTGGCAGGTAATGAACTTTCACAATTGGGGTCTTGTATAGAAATGCACTACAATTCCCAGCATACCCTGAGGATGGTGACCACTGCCACGCAGTGTTCTCATCCCCTTATTTCCTGCCTCATCCAGACCCCCACGACCCCAACAATTCTAAAAATGATAGGGATCATGCCTCATGTTCAGTCGTTGGGGGTCTCGGTGGTCAAAACCCTGAAAAAGTGATGGCGCCCAGATGTAGGAGCCACCGCCATTCACAGTGAATGAGCATATTGCGGAGGCGCTCTGTGCTATCCTGTCGCAGCTCGCTACTGCCGTCACGTTAGCGGCTTCTACCTCTGAATCTTCGCAATATGCTGTCACTTTATAACTTTCCAAGGATGTACAGGCATACCGTTTTGTGTCCACAGCTCCTGTGCAGATCTATGTGTCTCCTTGGTTACAGACTACAAACAAACCCCCGTGTAGTCTGATCCTAGAGTCACTCATGGTTTACTGTGTGCGCCTAGTGAGGATGGACAGAGGAGAAACACAGGGTTAGAAGACTCATGGGGCTGCAGATGAGCTGTGTACACCAAGTGACATTTTTATAATCAAGCCCCTTTGCGGAGTGATTTAATTTCTTATTTTAGGTGCATTAAAGCAATGAAACATGGTTGCAGAAGTGTACACACCCTTTAATGGAGACACAATGGGAAAGTGATGGCTCATCATAGGGAAACGCCATCTCTTTATGATATGGGAATAACCCTATTCGCTCATGGCAAAAAGTCCTCATTAAAAATCCTCTACCGTTTTGTGTATGCAGTTCCTTTGCTGACCTATGTGCCGCCATGGTTACAGACTACACACAGTCCTCGTGTAGTCAGATCCTGCAGACATTGTCTCTTTTTCATCTGCTGCTGGTTCTGTTGTATTTAGTAAGAGGAGGGAAGGCATAACTGCAGGGTCAAGGCTACCCATGGGTCTGCGCAGGAGCTGTGTACACATAACGAGATTTTTAAAAAGACCCCCTATGGTGCCAGAGCAGCGGGGGAAGGGGGTCCCTAAACCAGGGTCCTGTGAATCTTTTCTCTCAACTCTTCAGGCAACAGAAAGAAAATTTCTGTACGGAAAAGCAGAGAATTCTCTCTATTGAAAGAGCATGGGGCTAATCAGCATCTGAGGTGTGAACACGTCCTAATGGTTCTATCTGGTGTCCACGTGTCACCCTCATTATACCGCGTGTCCTCTTAGTGTTACCCCCGCTCTGCGGTTACCTGCGCCCCTCACACCATAATAAACATATTTAGCTAATTAATGTGAGCAGCAGATTGTGTGTATTGATCGCGGGGTTCCGCTCATCTCCGGTTTCCTCACTGGAGTGTAATGATTTAGCGCGCTCCGGTTTTACAGCCGAGTAATTAAGGATTACCGCAATGTTTACTACCTTTATCTAATCACTGGCGGACAGTCCTCATATCTGATTGATCATAATCACCGTGTCACCAGAAGAGGCGGCAGAGAATGGCTCCTCAGAGATGTCCACGTGGTTCGCGGTGTCAATAATCATCCTACTTTGTTGTATCTCATTCTTGGAATCACTTGAAACTTTCCAGAACTTTGTATTACTAAAACAAAAGTAATTCATAATGATGTGTATCCTGTATTATACTCCAGAGCTGCACTCACTATTCTGCTGGTGCAGTCACTGTGTACATACATTACATTACTGATCCTGAGTTACATCCTGTATTATACCCCAGAGCTGCACTCACTATTCTGCTGGTGCAGTCACTGTGTACATACATTACATTACTGATCCTGAGCTACATCCTGTATTATACTCCAGAGCTGCACTCACTATTCTGCTGGTGCAGTCACTGTGTACATACATTACATTACTGATCCTGAGTCACATCCTGTATTATACTCCAGAGCTGCACTCACTATTCTGCTGGTGCAGTCACTGTGTACATACATTACATTACTGATCCTGAGCTACATCCTGTATTATACTCCAGAGCTGCACTCACTATTCTGCTGGTGCAGTCACTGTGTACATATATTACATTACTGATCCTGAGTTACATCCTGTATTATACCCCAGAGCTGCACTCACTATTCTGCTGGTGCAGTCACTGTGTACATACATTACATTACTGATCCTGAGTTACCTCCTGTATTATACTCCAGAGCTGCACTCACTATTCTGCTGGTGCAGTCACTGTGTACATACATTACATTACTGATCCTGTACTGATCCTGAGTTACATCCTGTATTATGCTCCAGAGCTGCACTCACTATTCTGCTGGTGCAGTCACTGTGTACATACATTACATTACTGATCCTGTACTGATCCTGAGTTACATCCTGTATTATGCTCCAGAGCTGCACTCACTATTCTGCTGGTGCAGTCACTGTGTACATACATTACATTACTGATCCTGTACTGATCCTGAGTTACATCCTGTATTATGCTCCAGAGCTGCACTCACTATTCTGCTGGTGCAGTCACTGTGTACATACATTACATTACTGATCCTGTACTGATCCTGAGTTACATCCTGTATTATGCTCCAGAGCTGCACTCACTATTCTGCTGGTGCAGTCACTGTGTACATACATTACATTACTGATCCTGTACTGATCCTGAGTTACATCCTGTATTATACCCCAGAGCTGCACTCACTATTCTGCTGGTGCAGTCACTGTGTACATACATTACATTACTGATCCTGAGTTACATCCTGTATTATACCCCAGAGCTGCACTCACTATTCTGCTGGTGCAGTCACTATGTACATACATTACATTACTGATCCTGAGTTACATCCTGTATTATACTCCAGAGCTGCACTCACTATTCTGCTGGTGCAGTCACTGTGTACATACATTACATTACTGATCCTGAGTTACATCCTGTATTATACCCCAGAGCTGCACTCACTATTCTGCTGGTGCAGTCACTATGTACATACATTACATTACTGATCCTGAGTTACATCCTGTATTATACTCCAGAGCTGCACTCACTATTCTGCTGGTGCAGTCACTGTGTACATACATTACATTACTGATGCTGAGTTACATCCTGTATTATACTCCAGAGCTGTGCTCAGTATTCTGCTGGTGCAGTCACTGTGTACATACATTACATTACTGATGCTGAGTTACATCCTGTATTATACTCCAGAGCTGTGCTCAGTATTCTGCTGGTGCAGTCACTGTGTACATACATTACATTACTGATCCTGAGTTACATCCTGTATTATACCCCAGAGCTGCACTCACTATTCTGCTGGTGCAGTCACTGTGCACATACATTACATTACTGATCCTGAGTTACATCCTGTATTATACCCCAGAGCTGCACTCACTATTCTGCTGGTGCAGTCACTGTGTACATACATTACATTACTGATCCTGTACTGATCCTGGGTTACATCCTGTATTATACCCCAGAGCTGCACTCACTATTCTGCTGGTGCAGTCACTGTGTACATACATTACATTACTGATCCTGAGTTAGATCGTGTATCCATCCTGCAGAATTCCTGTGTCTTTGGCTACAGTGCCTTGAAAAAGTATTCACGCTCTGTGAACTTTTCCACATTTTTTTCACCCACAATCTTGAATGTTTTGTTATGTGTTTTATGTGATATCAACACAAAGTAGCAAATATTTGTGAAGTGTAAATGAAATACATTAGGTTTTCTAAATATTTTAAAAAATATAAATCTGTAAGGCTATGTGCTAACGTCAGGATTTTCTGCAGAATTTTCCTGAACAAAACCGGACTTTTTCTGCAGGAAATACGCATGCGTTTTTTGCGCGTTTTTTGTGCATTTTTTCCGAAGCTTCCCAATGCATTAATAGGCAGAAAAAACGCAAAAAGTCCGCAAAATTAATGAACATGCTGCGTTTTTTTACCGCGATGCGTTTTTTTCGCGGAAAAAAACACATCATGTGCACAAAAACTGCAGAATGCATTAAAAATGATGGGATGCTTATGTATGCGTTTTTTAAGCGTTTTGCAGAAAACGGCCAAAAAAAACGCAAAAAATCCTGGACGTGTGCACATAGCCTAAAGGTGCATTTGGATTCAGTCCCCTGAGTCAATACTTTGTAGGACCACCTATCAGCTTTCCATATCTAGAGGTGACATTTTTGCCCCTTCTTCTTTGTACACTTGCTCTCCCTCATTACTCTTTCACACGTCCGTTGTTTATGTCCATTTATGGTCCACTTTTTAAGGACCACAAATAGGGACACACACACCCATTGTATTCAGTGGTGATGGGTTCATGTTCGGTTTTTCACAGAAGTTTTCGTCCATGTGAGAAATCTGCAGACACGTCCCTTTTTTTCACTCACCACGGATGTCATGCGTATCGCAAACGTGCACACTGATGGAATAAAAAGCTCAGGCGTTTGGGAAAAGCAGTACAGTTATCGCTGTTACCAGGCGCATGGTGCTGTCGCCTAGTCTCCCTTCGATCAGTGATACCAAGCGACGCTAATGAGACTTGTATTCAGCACCTGCTGCCTGGGAACAACCCTAGCTACAAGTCTCACCATTGTCGTCTGGTCTCCCTGCGATCAGCGAGATCTAGTAATAATAGAGGGGACACCCCCAAAAAATGACTAACCAGAAAAGGCTGAACAGACAGCTGCGGGCTGATATTAACAGCCAAGGAGGGGGCCATGGATATTGGCCCCCTCCCAGAGCCATTGTTCGCCCTGGTTCAGTGGCAAGTGGAGCAATAGTGGTGGGGTTGATGTCAGCTGTTTTATGTCCTCTGACATCAAGCCCAGGGGTTAGGAATGAAGAGGCTTCTATAAGATGCGCCCAGTAATAACCCCATAGTCCAATTTAATAAAGACATGGACAGAGTAAAGTCCCTTCATTGAAATAAAAACTCCTCAACCCTTTTTTACGCATTCATTCACCAAAAATTAAAAAAGCAAAGCTATACACACCCTTCTGCCGATAACCCATTAATGTCTGTGTCCAATGACGATCCGGATAGTTTGTTGAGGGGGTCTCACCAGTGATGCCACTACTCACCATGCCAGCCAAAACCCACTGAGCTGAGCGTGAGAATGCGGCTGCGTGTCACGTGCTGTGACTTCATTAAAGTTACCTCTGTATTCAGCGGTCGTATCATGGATGTGACCATTCACCAAACCATCCGGATCATCATGGGACATGGGCATTAATGGATTAATATCAGCCCACTGCCTTTGCTGGTTAGTTTGGGGGGTTCCCTGTATAATAACCAGTAATGGCTAAGCAAACAGCCGGGAGATGAGCCTGGGAACCTTTATGGCTATTGGCCCCTTCCCAGAATATTAACTTCAGCCGTTGGCTTTTTTCCCAGCTGGTTGTGAAAATTAAGGGAGGCCCCACTCCATTTTTTATTATTCATTTAAACAACAAATACAATTACAGAGAAATATGCAAGCAAATCACTGAAGAAACACACTGACATATTTCTATCTATCTATCTATCATGTTCCTCATCACGATCTCTTTAAACATATTTAATACATAAACCGCTTTAATTTCTATGCAGCATTTCATTTATACTTGTCACACTGACGGCATACGGACACCCGGATGTTTCATACGTACACACAGGTGTCACATACGTACACAAGACCACAGGTCTCTCCAGTACCGTTTTTTCCAGTACAAAAGTCACCAGGGTGAGTGAAGGGGACATCAGTGAGATTGGATGGAGATATCTGTGAACAGCAATTTTCAAGGTTTGCTACAGATTGTCAATGGGATTTAGGTCTGGACTGTGATTGTGGCTTTCACGCACATGAATAGGGGAAAACCATCCATTGTAGCTGTAGCAAGATGTTTAAGGTCGTTGTCCTGCTGGAAGGTGAACCTACTCTCCAGTCTCACAGTCTTTTGGAGCCTCTAACAGGTTTTCCTCCAGGATTGAACTGTATTACCACCATCTATCTTCCCATTAACTCTGACCAGCTTCCCTGCCCCTGCTGAAGAAAAGCCTCCCCACAGCATGATGGTGCTACCGCCATTTGTAACGGTGGGGATGTTGTTCTCAGGGGGATGTGCAGTGTTCGTTTTCATCCACATATAACCGTTTGCATTTAGCCCAAAAAGTTCTACTTTGGTCTCATCTGACCAAGAGCACCTTCTTCCATAAGCTTGCTGTGTCCCCTATATGGCTTTATGCAAACTGCAAACAGGACTTCTTATGGTTTGCTTTCAAAAATAACTTTCTTCTTGCCACTCTTCCATAAAGGCCAGATTTGTTTAATATAACGACTAATAGATGTCCTGTGGACAAATTCTCCCCCCTGAGCTGTGGACCTCTGCAGCTCCTCCAGAGTGATCATGGGCCTCATGTCTGCTTTTCTAATTAGTGCTCTCCTTGTTTGGTATGTCAGGTTAGGTGGACGGACGTGTCTTGGTAAGTTTGCAGTTTTGCCATACTTTAAGTTTTGGATGATGGCCTTAACAGTGCTCCAGGCTTGGGCTTTTTTTTAACCTAACCCTGCTTTACTCTTCTCCACAACTTTATCCTTGACCTGTCTGGTGTGTTCCTTTGTTTTCATGATGCTGTTTGTTCCCTAATGTTCTCACACAGAATAGGTGTGGTCATACTGAGAATAAATTACACACAGGTGGACTCAATTTATTACCTATGGGACTTCTGGAAGCAGTTGGTCACCCAGGATTTTATTTAGCGGTGTCTGAATACAAAGGCACCTCACAATTTTAAGATTTATATTACTAAAATAATTAGACAGGTGTCATTTCCTTTACATTTCACAACTACTTGCTAGTTTGTGTTAGTATCACATAAAATCCCAATAAAGTACCAATAAATGAATTATTTTATAAGGCACTGTATATGGTCGTAGACAGGGGGTGTCCATCCTATAAGACTCTGTTGGGTCTTTTCCTCTCATTCAGTCCCAGCTGCACTTTACGGTGTTAACCTTTAATCCTGGTCAGAGCTGTGATGAGTCCGGGCTCAGCTGGTGATCTCCGCAGTGCTAATCCTATATCTGTCACCGGCTCAGAGCATTACCTGATCACCTCCATGAGCACCGGGGGTGCAGATCGCACATTATGTGCTTCGAAGGGAAACTACAGCAACTGGAAGTGGGAACTCCAGACGGCATACTGCTGCCTCCTCAAAGGAAAGGGTCTGGAAATCCATTAGATAAATTAAAGGGGCCTTCCCATCTAAAATGATGGCATGTCGCATGCATACGCCATCACTTTGACTGCCAAACTTGATATTATGGAGCCCACAGTACATTTTTTCCCCTCCCTGCATTGCCCTGGTCACTCGCTGTGCCCAGAAGTCCTGACAGCGCCATTTTTATTTTTGGGACTAGAGCCAACCCGCAGCTGGTAGCGTCACTTTGGGAAAAACCTTGATGAAACTGCGCTCTTTTCATTGTCACAACTAGTGGTTGGTTTCAAAGTTCGGATCTCGCCCATAAGAAAGTGATATCCCTTTAACTCGCACCCATTTTTAGGCAAATCATATATTAAATAGACTGCATTCACAATCCTGCAGTTCTCCGAGCTGAAATCTCCCGGAATTCACTGCTGGTTCAGTTTCTGGGATGTAAAGCGAGTGGGCACAAGATCATCTTATTTATACGTTTACACATAAAGCCCAACATTGAGTATTGGAAAAAAAAGCAATCCTGGACCTGATGTCCTGAGCCAGTGCTTCTCTTCCTCAGTGCTAGAATTCTCTTTTAGCTCCTGAACCCTATTCTGACGAACATATTCTCAGCTTTTCCTACATAGCGTCCAAAGGCTATGTGCACACGTTCAGGATCTTTCGCGTTTTTTTGGGCCGTTTTCCGCGGAAAAAAAAGGTTTTAATAAAACCTATACATAAGCATGCCATCATTTTGAATGCATTCCGCAATTTTTGTGCACATGCTGCGTTTTTTTTCGTGAAAAAAAACGCATTGTGGTAAAAAAAAAAAAACGCAGCATATTCATTAATTTTGCAGATTTTTTTCACGTTTTTGCCGCTATATTATTGCATTGGAAAGCTCCGGGGGAAAAAAAAGCGCAAAAAAATCCGCCCAAAAAAAACGCATGCGGATTTTTTGCAGAAAAAGTCCGGTTTTGTTCAGGAAAATTCTGCAGACATTCCTGAACGTTTGCACATAGCCTAAAAGTTCCAAATTGTTAAAATTCTGACAGCCTTCAGCCGCCACTAGGGGGAGCTCACTGCATACATATTTATGCAACTTTGATTCATCTCTATCCCTTCTTATCCAAGCCCAAAATTGTAAAATTAATCAATAGAGTTTAGGGCCTCATTAGAATAAAAAAAAAAAGAAAATTTATCCATAACATGAATATTTATTCGTGGCATGTGCAGTCAAAACTTCCCCTGCAAATAACAGCTATATACTAGATATACTAGATACTTAACAGTGGGTTCTGCTTCCGCTTAAAAAAGGATTTGCTACCTGATCATAAGTGACCAGTTTTTGCTCTTGCTTTATTCCTGCTGCTCCTCTGAGTATTCCTTCCCTTCTCTTTTTTAAATCCACCAAACTGGTCCAGAGATATGGCCCTTTTTAGTTAGTACTAATTTTTACAGTTTTTTTCATGGAGGCGTGGCTCACAGGATCCTCGGGGGCATGTCTTGTTTCATGGAGGCGTGGCTCACAGGATCCTCGGGGCGTGTCTTGTTTCATGGAGGCGTGGCTCACAGGATCCTCGGGGCGTGTCTTATTTCATGGAGGCGTGGCTCACAGGATCCTCTGGGGCGTGTCTTTTTTCATGGAGGCGTGGCTCACAGGATCCTCTGGGGCGTGTCTTGTTTCATGGAGGCGTGGCTCACAGGATCCTCTGGGGCGTGCCTTGTTTCATGGAGGCGTGGCTCACAGGATCCTCTGTGGCATGCCTTGTTTCATGGAGGCGTGGCTCACAGGATCCTCTGGGGCGTGTCTTGGCTGCTCTGCATAATTACCTTATGGGTCACGCCTATTTAGTAAAGAATTGCACTAAATAAAAGGGCCCAGATCTCTGGAACCACATGGCGGATTTAATAAAGGAATACTCAGGGAATCAGTGGTAATAAAGTAAGAACTCAAACTGGCCACTTGTAACCTGGTGACAAGTCCTCTATAAAGGGGTTGTTTAGTTTAGGGACCCATTTTCTTTTCTGAAATTGAGTTTATAGAGTGGGTCTGCTGTTCAGGATCTTCATCTGTTGCTCTGAGAGGACAGCTTTTACAAAGGATATCTCTTGGTCTGGAGGAACTGTCTTTTTCTGAATTACTCAGAAAACCCATTAATATGAATGGACACTGTGTAATACTCAGTTTGCCCTATGGAGGCACTGCAGAGAAACTAAACACTGGCGGACTCAGCAGATGGATACTTTGTGATCTGTTTGCATTCAAGGAATTCATAGTAGAGATTTTTCAAAGAGGAGAACCCCTTTAACAAACCTTCTAGGGTAAGAAATGGAGGTGGTTTTGCAGCAATTTTTGCCCATGTCCAGTGGCTTGCGAAAGTATTCACCCCTTTTCAATTTTTTGTTTTACTACCTTACAACCAGGAATTTCACAGTGTTTTTTTAGGATTTCCATCAGTTCTTGTAAAGAACATGTCTACAACTGTGATTATTTTGTTTTCTATTTTATTGTGACACAAATAACAATTAGGACAAAATAACTAAAAACTTCCGTGTGCATAGATATTCATCCTCCAAAAGTCAGTACTTTATAGAGATTTCTGCTCCAGCTTCTTCAAGTTAGGTGGTTTCCTCTGGTGAACAGCAATCTTCAAGTGTGACCACAGATTCTCAATGGGATTAAGGTCTAGGCTTTGACTAGGCCACTCCAAAACATTTACACGTTTCCTCTGAACCCACTCAAGTGTTACTTTACCAGTATGCGTTGGTTCATTGTCTTGTTGGAAAGTGAACCTCAGTCTAAGTCTCAAATCACTGACAGACTGAAACAGGTTTTGCTCAAAAATATCCTTGTATTTTGCACCATCCATCTTCCTCTCCACTCGGAGCATTTTTGTTGTCCCTGCTGCCGAGAAACATCCCAACATCATGATGCTGCCACCACCATGTTTCACTGTGGAGATGGTGTCTCTTGGGGTGATGATCTGTGTTGGTTTGGAGCCAGACATAGCTTTTACGTTGGTGGACAAAAAGTAAAATTTTGGTCTCATCTGACCACAGCACCTTCCTCAATACATTTGAGTAGTCTCTGACGTGTCTTTTGGAAAACTGAAAACGAGCCTTACAATTTTTTTGTGGACTATGGCTTATTGTGGACGTATGGACAGGTACTCCAGTCTCTGAACTCCGCAGCTCCTTCGGGGTTACCTTTGGTCTCTGTGCTGCCTCTCTGATTAATGCCTTCCTTGCCTAGGCTGAGAGTTTTGGTGGTGGCCTTCTCTTGGCAGATTTGTTGTGGTACCATGTTCTTTCCATTTGATAATAATGGATTTGATGGTGCTCTGGGGATCATCAGCAATTGGGATTTTTTTTTTTTTATAACTCAACCCTGACTTGTACAACTTTGTCCCCGACTTCATGGTGGTGTTTGGAGATCTCTTTGGTCTTCATGCTATTGTTTGGAGATCTCCTTGGTCTTCATGGTGTTGTTTGGAGATCTTGTTGGTCTTCGTGGTGTTGTTTGGAGATCTCCTGGGTCTACATGGGGTTGTTTGGAGATCTCCTTGGTCTTCATGGTGTTTTGAGATCTCCTTGGTCTTCATGGTGTTTTGAGATCTCCTTGGTCTTCATGGTGTTGTTTGGAGATCTCCTGGGTCTTCATGGTGTTGTTTGGAGATCTCCTTGGTCTGCATGGTGTTGTTTGGAGATCTCCTTGGTCTTCATGGTGTTGTTTGGAGATCTCATGGGTCTTCATGGTGTTGTTTGGAGATCTCCTGGGTCTACATGGTGTTATTTGGAGATCTCCTTGGTCCCCATGGTGTTGTTTGGAGATCTCCTTGGTCTTCATGGTGTTGTTTGGAGATCTCCTTGGTCTTCATGGTGTTGTTTGGAGATCTCCTTGGTCTTCATGGTGTTTGGAGATCTCCTGGGTCTTCATGGTGTTGTTTGGAGATCACCTGGGGCTTCATGGTGCTGTTTGGAGATCTCCTGGGTCTTCATGGTGTTGTTTGGAGATCTCATTGGCCTTCATGGTGTTTGGTTAGTTGAGCCTCTTTCCTAATGGTGTTGCAGCCTCTGTGGCCTTTCAGAAAATGTGTGTAATATAATGGCAGACAGTGGGACACTTAGATTGCACACAGGTGGACTTCCTGTGTAGCAAAAGGGGTGAATACATATGTATATGGCAATTTTTAGTTATTTGACACTATATATTTTTCTCATTTCACTTCACCAGCTTAGACTATTTAGAGCTGATGCATCACACACAGATCATATTCCAAAAGTATTTAAGCACAGGTTGTAATGTGAAAAATAGGTAAAAAGCCAAGAGTGATGAATAATTTTGCAAGCCACTGTACATCTAATAGATGGAGTCCTGTAAACACAATGAAGTGTAATGGTCCTTGCCTGCGGCCCATCTTCTGTAGCCCAGAGATTAGCGGCATAGGACGCGTTAATTGCCTCACCGTCCACTCGGTCTGCCCTCTCGCGCCACCTCGTTCCCCCGCTCCGTTTCTGAGCTATTACTAATGTAGGAAAATCAGTAACATTAGTCATCTTAAAAGGGCTATTACTCAAGATGATTTAAATTGTGAAAATGTCAGCGGTGCTTGTGCGCTCCCTGCTAGAGATGCTGTGATTTACACCCACTGACACCATCATGCCACGGAGCAGGAGCGGAAAAAAATAGTAAATGACTTATATTCTTCCCCCGACAGAATTTGGAGCATAACATCTCTTCAGCGTCCGCACGGTCAACCATTAGTCACATTAGCTACACGCTGTACCGGGAGGACACTGCGGGGGTTAAACATGGTGTCACGGAACCTACAAGTATATTTGTAAGGATGTTGTGTGAGCGTGTATATAGATGTTAACTGGGCAATAAATGGAAATAATGCGTCCCCAAGGAGGTGAATAACAAATCCAGCTCTGCTACATCTATTAGCGCTCCACAGTCGGCCTCCATACAATAAGCTGAGGGGAACACCATCAATCAGTTGTGTTCAATTTCTCTGCAGTGCCTCCGCAGGAGAAAAGAAGTATTACAAGGTGGCCATTAATCCTCCTGAGAGACCTTCTTTGTAGCCACCCTCCATTTTAGTTAATGGCAGAGTGCTTGAATAAAAAAGCTATTTTACCCCTTGTTAAAAAGTTATATTCTATAGTTGACTTCTCATTGCCTAGGTTATAGGCCACCGCAGAAGTCTATCAGAGGTGGCCGCTAATCTAGGCAATGAGCACGGTTCTTGAAGCCTCTCATGAACATAGAACATGAGACCACCCGTTTAATAGATGAGGCTCAACTAAAATAAAGTTAACCCCATAATAACCACCGTTTAGTGACGTCGCGTATGTGGTGATTTAATGGTCCCAATTTAAATATTTTGATATTTCTTGTGTTGCCAGATTCATTTTTAGTGTTTGCTGTATGATGCATAGAGCTGATTTTTAAATACAATTTTTCTATTTTATTTTCTATTTTATTATTTTTGTTTTGTTAGGGCTAAAGTGGGAGAAAAAGTAGAAAAAAAATGTTTTTTGAGATTTGTAAATGTGAGACTAGATTTGTATATGATGTACAGTATGTATCCTCTCGGGTGAATGTATGGATACGGCAGCGATATGGAGGGTTGGAGTTGGCTTTAATATATATTCATTTACTACATGTGTTACATAAAAGACCTTTAGAGACACTTATTGTTTTTTGTTGTTTTTCATATTTTATAAAGTTTTCAACTGTACGAGGGGTGTTCATTATAGGGAACCTGTCACCCCCCAAAATCGAAGATGAGCTAAGACCACCGGCATCAGGGGCTTATCTACAGCATTCTGTAATGCTGTAGATAAGCCCCCGATGTATCCTGAAAGATGAGAAAAAGAGGTTAGATTATACTCACCCAGGGGCGGTCCGGGTCCGATGGGCGTTGCGGTCTGTTCTGGGGCCTCCCACCTTCTTACGATGACGTCCTCTTCTTGTCTTCACGCCACGGCGCAGGCGTACTTTATCTGCCCTGTTGAGGAGCAAAGTACTGCAGTGCGCAGGCTTCGGGAAAGGTCAGAGAGGCCCAGCGCCTGCGCACTGCAGTACTTTGCTCTGCCCTCAACAGGGCAGACAAAGTACGCCTGTGCTGGAGCTGCAACGTGAAGACAAGAAGAGGACGTCACCGTAAGAAGATGGGAGGCCCCGGACCAGACCACGACGCCCATCGGATCGGACCCCCCGCCCAGGTGAGTATAAGGCTACTTTCACACTAGCGTCGTACGACGCACCGACGCATGCTGTGAAAGCGCAGCACAACGGGGGCTGCGGATGCAGTTTTACAACGCATCCGCTGCCCCATTGTGAGCTCCGTGGAGGAGGGGGCGGAGTTCCGGCCGCTAATGCGCGGTCGGAAATGGCGGACACAACGCACCAAAAAACATTACATGCAACGTTTTTTGGTACCGACGGTCCGCCACAACACGACACAATCGTCGCACGACGGTTGCGACATGTGGCAATGCGTCGCTAATACAAGCCTATGGAGAAAAAACGCATCCTGCAGACAACTTTGCAGGATGCGGTTTTGTGCAAAATGACGCATTGCGACGTGCGTCGTACGACGCTAGTGTGAAAGTAGCCTAAGCTAACCTCTTTTTCTCATCTTTCAGGTAACATCAGGGACTTATCTACAGCATTACAGAATGTTGTAGATAAACCCCTGATGCCGGTGGGCTTAGCTCATCTTCGATTTTGGGGGTGACAGGTTCCCTTTAAACATTTCCCCTGACCCACTTCCTGTGGACTGAGAGCAATGAAACTTGGCACAGTTATTAGTCCTTCTCACCATAGGAGCCATCTAGGGACACACACGTCTCCCATCTCTTTAAGCAGCTGTGCACACCTCGCTTGTAGAAGTCGACAGGTTGCTCCAAAAGCCAAGTTGTGACTTGGGAAATCAGAGTTTCATCTTCTGGAAAATGCCTGCCCTTCAAAAATAACTCAATTGCTGGAAAGAGGTGGAAGTCCGATGGTGGGAGGTCGGGTGAATACGGGGGATGCGTTAGAATTTCAAAGCCACAGGAGCATGCTTCCATTTGGGCAACATCTGAGTTGTGAACTGGGGCATTGTCTTGCAGAAGGCGGACATCTTTGGTGAGCATGCCACATGTCTTGGTTTTGCTGGCCTTCTGCAATTTCCACAGCAGTGAAACATAGTATGCCCCAGTGATCATGGTACCCTTTGCTAGGAAATACATCAATACTACATTTCGCCCCCAAAATACTGTGAGCATGACCTTGCCTTTCGAGGGTTGGGCACGTGCCTTTTTTGGAGGCGGTGAGTCATGATGCTTCCATTGCATCGACTGGACTTTAGTCTCAGGATCATAGTGATGGACCCAGCTTTCATCCTGCGTGATCAATCTCCTGGTTTCCATGGCACATCGTCAATAGAGCCTTAGTGCGTTCGCCTCGTTCCTGCTTCTGGAAAGGTGTGAGCAGCCGGGGATCCCAGCGAGCAGACACCTTATGCATGTGAAGATGGTCTTGGATGATTTCTTCCACGGACCCTACACTAATGCTGACATTTTGGGCTAGGTGGCAAATGGTTACACGGCGATTTTCCAAAATGCTGCCCTCCACTTGCTGGTTCATCAATAGCAGAGTGGGGTCGCCCTGGAATTGGTGGTGTTTGCACCAAAGTCCGACCCCATTTGTATTGACGATGCCAGGGTTCCTGACGACATCATATGATGGGGAATCATCACCATAAACCTTTCATCGTATCGAATGTCCCCTTTGGTTTGCGGCCTTTCACGGAATGGAACTTGATGTCTTCTCTGTATTCTCTGGGTCCAAACCTCAAACCCTTTCAGCACCGGTAACCTCAGGACCGATATCAGTCCTGAGTTGCAAATTGGCACGTAACCTATAGTGTCAGTGTCCTGTGGTAAATAGAAGTGAGTCAGGGGAAATCTTTAATGAACGCCCCTCGTCACATGGGCATCCATAAACTTTCAACTAAAATAGCATCACAGCGCAACCAAAATACTAATGTCTTTTTGTACTTTATATTGCAGTGCCATTTTTCTGACGTTTTTGGATTCTCTCTTTTGTAGATGAACACGTCCTTGCTGGGAAGCATCGGGATGCTGAACTCCGCACCTCAGCTGCGCTGTATAAAAACGTACCAGGTGCCGCCCGTTCAACCAGCCTCCCCCGGTTCACTCAACGCCCTGAGACTGGCAAGGCTCATCTGGACGTCCAACCGCAATGTCATCCTTATGGCGCATGACGGCAAAGAGCATCGATTCATGGTCTAATGATTGTGCGGCTTTTGACCACCCATTGTCCCCCACTTTCCAAAATGTCTATAGCATGATCACTGCAGAAATTGGTGTTGTCATATCATACATGGGGTAGACTTTGCTGTGTTGGTGCTGCATGATTCCCCAGTAACGAGAATGGGAGTTTTTTCATGTACATAGTATGTGCGGGAGCCCCCATTCCTCTCTGTAAACCCCAATAGTGGAGGAGGTTTCCGCAGTATACGTTCTACTATGAAGCTGAATATTCTAGATATAGTCTGTGTATAGTGGCGAGTCACTTTATAACATTGAGGGATATCATGTCTTCCACTCCTGACACATCCAGAGCTGCATTCAGAATTCTGCCAGGGCTACGTTCAGAATTCTGCCAGAGATGCGTTCAGAATTCTGCCAGGGCTATGTTCAGAATTCTGCCAGAGTTGCAGTCGGAATTCTGCTTGAGCTGCGTTCAGAATTCTGCCAGGGCTGCGTTCAGAATTCTGCCAGGGCTGCGTTCAGAATTCTGCCAGGGCTGCGTTCAGAATTCTGCCAGGGCTGCGTTAGGAAATTCTGCCAGAGTCGTGTTCAGAATTCTCCCAGGGCTACGTTCAGAATTCTACCAGAGCTGCGTTCAGAATTCTGCTTGGGCTACGTTCAGAATTCTGCCTGGGCTACGTTCAGAATTCTGCCAGAGCTGCATTCAGAATTCTGCCAGGGCTGCATTCGGAATTCTGCCAGAGCTGCATTTAGAATCCTGCCAGAGTCGCGCTCAGAATTCTTCCAGGGCTGTGTTCAGAATTTTGCTAGAGCTGCGTTCAGAATTCTGCCAGGGCTACGTTCAGAATTCTGCCAGGGCTGCGTTCAGAATTCTGCCAGGGCTGCGTTCAGAATTCTGCGAGGGCTGCGTTCGGAATTCTGCCAGGGCTGCGTTCGGAATTCTGCCAGGG
This sequence comes from Ranitomeya imitator, assembly GCF_032444005.1. NCBI lineage: Eukaryota > Metazoa > Chordata > Amphibia > Anura > Dendrobatidae > Ranitomeya > Ranitomeya imitator. The sequence continues at coordinate 46,243,475 of NC_091282.1, read as the reverse complement.
CTACAATCAGAATTCTGCAAGGGCTACGTTCAGAATTCTGCTAGAGCTGCGTTCAGAATTCTGCCAGGGCTATGTTCAGAATTCTGCCAGGGCTGCGTTCGGAATTCTGCCAGGGCTACGTTCAGAATTCTGCCAGGGCTACGTTCAGAATTCTGCCAGGGCTACGTTCAGAATTCTGCCAGGGCTACGTTCAGAATTCTGCCAGGGCTACGTTCAGAATTCTGCCAGAGCTACGGTCACAATTCTGCCAGGGCTACGGTCACAATTCTGCCAGGGCTATGTTTAGAATTCTGCCAGGGCTACGTTTAGAATTCTGCCAGGGCTGTGTTCAGAATTCTGCCAGGGCTACGTTCAGAATTCTGCCAGGGCTACGTTCAGAATTCTGCCAGGGCTGCGTTCAGAATACTGCCAAAGCTGCGTTCAGAATTCTGCCAGGGCTACGCTCAGAATTCTGCCAGAGCTACGGTCACAATTCTGCCAGGGCTACATTCAGAATTCTGCCAGAGCTACGGTCACAATTCTGCCAGGGCTACGTTCAGAATTCTGCCAGGGCTACGTTCAGAATTCTGCCAGGGCTACGTTCAGAATTCTGCCAGGGCTACGTTCAGAATTCTGCCAGGGCTACGTTCAGAATTCTGCCATGGCTGCATTCAGAATACTGCCAAAGCTGCGTTCAGAATTCTGCCAGGGCTACATTCACAATTCTGCCAGAGCTACGGTCACAATTCTGCCAGGGCTACGTTCAGAATTCTGCCAGAGCTACGGTCACAATTCTGCCAGGGCTACGTTCAGAATTCTTCCAGGGCTACGTTCAGAATTCTGCCAGGGCTACGTTCAGAATTCTGCCAGGGCTACGTTCAGAATTCTGCCAGAGCTACGGTCACAATTCTGCCAGGGCTACGTTCAGAATTCTGCCAGGGCTGCGTTCAGAATTCTCCCAGGGCTGCGTTTAGATTCCTGCCAGAGTCACTCTCAGAATTCTGCTAGGGCTGCGTTTAGAATTCTGCCAGTTGTTACATAAAGACTCATTCCCAGGAACAAAGATGAAAGTTACATACAGAACCTGGTGTAGACTGCAAAACCCAAAGTAAATGTAAAATTGAGCAGACCCTGAAGCAGCTGCATATCTTAGCTCAGCACTAAAGATTGCCATCCACCTCATCCTTTTCATCCTGAAAAGTGTTCTTCCAAACTCCCCAATACACATGGATTACAATGGGGTCGCGCAGCCATATATGTGTTCTCCTTGGGGTAAGAAGAATAAGCTTCTGCCAGACAACTCTGTCTAAAGCTTATAGAAAAAATAATTGGGCAAATTGAAATACAACTGCCCAATCCTTCTCCATACAAGTTAATGATCAGCTTGTCCTCATGATATCGGCAGATTTTCCGCCACTTAACTAATGAATATGCCCCACTAAAAAATAAATAAAAATCAGAAATTTTTTTCGAATGTTGCTCCAGATGTGTTTGGAGGATCTCCTCTGAAAACTAAACGATTGGGCATGTTGAAATCCAATTGCCCCATCCTTCCTTTCGCCATCATTTTGCCGTTTTAGTGTAAAGTTGGGACCTCACCATACACATATGTAGATGATGTAGGTTTTTATTTCATGCCACCTTAAAAATCCAGTGATTTGTTTTTTGAATGCTGCTCCGGATGTGACTGGAGTATAGCACTTGAAAGATGCGTGTCTGTAAAGTCACCTGACATATGTAGATAATATCTGGGAATAAATGGTGTTTGAGGGTGTTCCTACACTAGCGCGACATACTCCCCTGTTACACTTGGATATCTTACGCCAATCATTTACGTCACATTCCCTACGACGCTGCGCGGTTTTTGTATGACCAAATTGTTTACATTTAGCAACATTGTATTGAGGAGGCATCGTTTCCTTTCTGACCTTTCTTCCTGTATTGTACGTCGTCTTGGTTCTCTATCTGTGTATTTTATTTGCCATGTGATGCAGGTATTTAGCTTTGTACTTAGCGCTATGATTTATTTAAGATGGTGTGATCCCGATTAAAGTATGACTGTGTTCAACTGTACATATTATGTTTGTTACATTTATCATGTATTGCACGTCCCAAAGTCATGGTGGTTTGTAAAGTCAGACTCAAGTCAAATGGGCGGAGCTGTAGGAGGTGGAGTCTTTTCAGCAAATCCGCATTTTAAGCCCAGTAAAAACTTCTGATTGGCTAAGGAGATGTTTCCACCCCCTGCTCCTCCGACCCAATCAGGAAACAGAATTAAGGTTCACATATTTGTGTAAAGTAGGTTTTTCAACTAATGAGGGACTTCCTTTCCTATAAAGTTTTTCTCTTTGAACTTACACATTTCTGTCCCTACATAACTACCTTTGGGTCAATAATTCACGACATAATGGCCTCCGTTGTGCTGTCACACATGCAAAGATGTGAGTTCGAGTCCTCCATACCTTAGAGGAGTCAGTCATATTCCTGTATTCAGGTTCTTACAGCTCAAGAAGTATCACGGAGCCGGCCCCATGGAAAGGAGGTAAGGATCCATTAGAGTGTTTTTTTTTGTTGTTTTTTTTTGTAGAGGGTATTTTGCTGTAAGACTTTGTTCCTGGGTTTAGAGATATTTTGCCTTTTGTTACATTCGGTGGGTTCAATATTTGAATTAATTGAGAAACCAAGTTATTTTCTTTTGTTTCATCTCAGTCCCTTCTAAGAAGAATATCAAACCCCCAAAAAATCAGGTACCTAAAACAGAACTGAATAAAAGAGCCATATAATCGATGTAAAGAGGCGGAGCATGACACATGAATTCTCTGCTTGGTGTCATGCTCCACACACTCAGTCTCTACACTAAGCATAACACGGGGAATCCTTTTTACCCAATGTGTTCCTTTAAATCCCCTTGTACTAGTGATTTAGGCTAGCACAGTGGCTCATGCTAGGTGATAACTTTTAGTGCATCTTTACTCACGTTTTATGCCACATCTATTTCCTCTAAGAACACATCCATGCTTAACTAAGCCACACCCATGCATAGCTAAGCCACACCCATGCTATAATAAGCCACACCCATGCTTTACTAAGCCACACCTATGCTTTACTAAGCCATTCCCCTGCTAAATGAGTAGCATTGCCAAAAAAAATTTTTTCCAGACACCTAATAAAAAAATCACAGCCGGACAACATAAGACATATTGGAAATCTGTAATAAATTATTAATGTCATAAGTGATACATGTCTACAATCCAGAATTCTGACATGTAGTCAGCTGCATTCGCTGTGAATTGTAAAATAATTACAGTCATGTCATTTTCTCCAGGTTAAAAAAAAAAAGAAAGAAAATCACAGACACATGGTATTTTTTTACGGACTGACAGAATAAAGTGCCCTGTTTCTATGGACTGTCTTGGAATCGTGGACGGTTTGCAATCCTGTGAATGAGTTTCAGAAAGTGGCTAAAACACATAATTAATTGGTCTAAGCATTAATGAAACATTATGCGCCAAAGATACAAAATATATATTTATTAACGTTGCCTAGTTACCCACCTTCGTTACATCAGAACAATACATGGGGGATCCCTTTAAATTTTATTTTTCATTTATAGGTTTATTTCCTATAATTATAAAAATGATGGTTTTATTGAAATAATATAATTGTGTATAACATAAAATAAAAAAGGCGTGTTACCTACTACGTGCTGCTCTTACAGGTAGAATATTCTGGATGGGGACGGTAGAACCTCAAGAACAGAACATTACTATTTTTTTCCTTTGGATTAAATTATCAAACTTCTATTTTTATCATATAATTATAGTTTCTGCTCTAAAACCTTAAGGAAAATCTTATTTTTACCATCTTGCGCTGGTAGAATAGTAAAGAGCTCAAAACCTCCCACCATGATGGGAATAAACATCAAATACATTTAAGATCTTCTTACACTGAAATAGCCACAATGATGAACACGTGCTGCTCCGTACTCCCCAGGAACATGATTAAGTAGATTTGATCTCCTGCTATCTTGAATTAATCATGAAGTATACTGGATGCCCTGATCTCCTGGGGTAATCTTGTAGTATACTTGTTGCCCTTCTGCCCTGGGCTAACCATGAGGTATTCCTGGTGTCCTGGAGTAATAATGAAGTATACTGGATGCCCAGCTGTCCTGCAGTAATAATGAAGTATACTGGATGCCCTGCTGTCCTGCAGTAATAATGAAGTATACTGGATGCCCCGCTGTCCTGGAGTAACCATGATGATTTTCTTGAGTAATTAAGAAGTATACTCATCTTCCTGTCCAATGTAATCCTGACCGAGAACTATACATTTTCCTGCAAATAGCAGTCAAAAACTTCTGTCTTAAGTCCTGGGGCAATCATGAAGTATTCTTGATGTTCTGGATAGATCAGCAAGTATACTTTATCTTGTAATACTCATGAATTATTCTTGATGTCATGGAGTAATCATGAAGTATACTGTATGTCCTGGAGTAATCACGAAGTATACTGGATGTCCTGCTGTCCTGGAGTAATCATTAAGTATACTACAAGTTCTGGAGTAATCACCAAGTATACTTTGTTCTATAATAATTAATTTTTCCTGCTGTCCTGGAGTAATCATTAAGTATATTGTATGTCCTGGTTTGATCGTGAAGTATACTGGATGTCCCGCTGTCCTGGAGTAATCATGAACTATACTGGATGTCCTGGAGTAATCATGAAGTATACTGGATGTCCTGCTGTCCTGGAGTAATCATGAAGTATACTGGATGTCCTGCTGTCCTGGAGTAATCGTGAAGTATACTGGATGTCCTGCTGTCCTGGAGTAATCATGAAGTATACTGGATGTCCTGCTGTCCTGGAGTAATCATGAAGTATACTGGATGTTCTGCTGTCCTGGAGTAATCATGAAGTATACTGGATGTCCTGCTGTCCTGGAGTAATCGTGAACTATACTGGATGTCCTGCTGTCCTGGAGTAATCATGAACTATACTGGATGTCCTGCTGTCCTGGAGTAATCGTGAACTATACTGGATGTCCTGCTGTCCTGGAGTAATCATGAAGTATACTGGATGTCCTGCTGTCCTGGAGTAATCATGAAGTATACTGGATGTCCTGCTGTCCTGGAGTAATCATGAAGTATACTGGATGTCCTGCTGTCCTGGAGTAATCATGAAGTATACTGGATGTCCTGCTGTCCTGGAGTAATCATGTAGTATACTGGATGTCCTGCTGTCCTGGAGTAATCATGAATTATACTGGATGTCCTGCTGTCCTGGAGTAATCATGAAGTATACTGGATGTCCTGCTGTCCTGGAGTAATCATGAAGTATACTGGATGTCCTGCTGTCCTGGAGTAATCATGAATTATACTGGATGTCCTGCTGTCCTGGAGTAATCATGAATTGACTGGATGCTCTGGTCTCCTGGAGTAATCTTGTAGTGTACAGGCAGCCCTGATGTCTTGGAGTAATTATGAATTATCTACTTGTCCAGTGTAATCCTGACCAAGAATTATATGTTTATCTGCAAATAGTCAAAAACTCTGCTTGATGTCCTGCTGTCCTGGAGTAAACACTCAGCACTGTATACTTCTGTCATTCTGTCTGGAAGTCTTGGTTTACTGAGCACTTGCCTGTATTTTGTGATCATAGCCAAGAACTATACTCTTTATTCTGCTGCCCGGAATGAATCATGATGAATCTGGATACACCATAATGGTTGTTTTCCTGTTTTGGACTTATTATGATCATGACGTTTATTTAATGTCCTCATCTGCCATTTGTTCCTATCCAAGAACCCTTGTATCCTCCATTTTCCTAAGTCATTGAGTAACCACAAGCTCTACTTGATGTCCTGGGGTGATCGTGACTTTTGCCTAACATCCTCTTTATCTGGACTTTCTTGATTTTGCAGTTAAAATTTTTTGATTTCAGTCTTTGTAATTGACAACCTTTTCAGTTTCCGCACAGATCATTCCATTTACAAATCTCGGGATCCTATGTAACTTTTTTCCGGTAGCGCTGTAGGTTATATGTCACAAGTCAGATGTGTGTGATCCTTCTTGGCTGGCTGAGCTTTCCATTATACATGTCATCATACATGAAGTCGGCAGGCTCTGGGGAAGTTCCAAAAAAGCCCATATGTGCTGAACGGACAGCCCAATGATGTGAAGAGGCCCAAGTGTGTGACTATGAGGTGTGCCGAACAGACCGCCCACTGATGTGAAGAGGTCCATACGTGTGTCGCATGATGTGTCCTGCGCGAGAATAGACATATCTTAGACACAAAGCAAGTGTCATAGACAGAAACATTATACTCCATATTCTCCCGCCCAAAAGTAATCATGGCGTATCTGTGCTGTCTCACTATCAATGACGAATCAATGACGTATACTTGATGTCCTCCTGTCTTGGATTAATTATGACGATGACGTTTACTGAATGACCTCCTGTCCAGCATAACCATATCCAATAAATAACTCCCAAGTTCTGCCCAGGAGAAACCTTAAACTCTACTTAATGTCCTCTTATCTTGGATACCGGAAAGATTTATATTTTGGTACCGTGTTAGCCAGTGGATAGAAAAATATTTAGAATTGAGAGTCCTCAGTGGTTGATACCTTTTAATGGCTAACTGTTAGCCATTAAAAGGTATCAACCACTGAGGACTCTCAATTCTAAATATTCTTCTATCTTGGAGTAATCCGTAACTGTGCAATTGTCCAGTTGGATCGCAACCAAAAACTTTACCCAGTGCCCTCTTGTTTTGAAGTATCTATGTCCGTTCATCTCAGATGAAAATAAGAAGTACAGTAGCCGACCAATAAATCTATGTCCAACCCTTTTAACAAGCCTTGCAACATGACCACAGATAATACCAAAGCTAGAAATGTATCTACAGGCAGCTGTAGCTTACGCCTCATCGGAAAACAGCAGGGTAACGGTTTTCTTTAAAGAAATCAACTGAATATGGAGTCATATTAGCAATGCTCGACGGAGAAGAGTATAACATTGATGTCTCCTGCAGAACAAAAGAAAAGTATTTTTGCAAGTAACATCAGAAATGTTACCTTATGTCCTCATTTCTAGAAGTATGTGATGATTGCACATATATATTAAGGCTGCCACGTGTTTACATTAGTGTCAAATGCTATAGAATCTCCAGAGACACACGTGTCCTCCTGTCACAGAGGTATCGTAAACTCTACCTTATGTGCTCTTGTTTTGTAGTTTTCATGACTTTTACCCTTTGTCCACCTGTCTCGGAGTTATTATGAATTCTACCTTATGTCTTCTTGTTTCATAGCTATCATGGATTCTACCGTATGTGCTGCCATCTCCGAGTTAGCATGAACTACACCCCTTATAATGAACCTTAGCATTTGTCCTTAGGTCTTGGAATAACCATGGGCTTTACCTCGGTCTCAGAGTTATGATGAACTCTATCCTATGTTCTAAAGTCTTGGAGTAACCATGGACTCTACCCTATGTCCTACTGTGTTGGAGTTATCATGAACTTTACAGTATGTCCTCCTGGGTCGGAGTTATCATGAATCCTACTTTATGTCCACCTATCTTCGAATTAAAATGGAGTCTGTCCTCCTGTCTCAGAGTTATCATGAACCCTTTATTATGTCCTCTGGTCTTGAAGTAACCATGGACTTTACCCTATGACCTCAGGTCATGGAGTAACCATGGACTTTATCCTAAGTCCTACAGTCTTGGAATAACCATGGACTTTACACTACATCCTCTGGTTTTAGAGTAAAGTCCATGGTTACTAAAAGACCGTAGGACACGGGGTAAAGTCAATAGTACATGTCCTCCAGTCTCAGAGGAACCATGGACTTTACCCGATGTCCTTCTGTGTTAGAACTTTACATTATGTCCGCTTGTCTTGCACTTATCATGAACAGTAGCCTCATGTCTTCCTTGCTCAGGCATTCATGAACCTAAAATGTATTCAATGTTCTCTTGTCCATTAGTAATAATGGAGTATATTTGATGTAAGGATCAATCGTGAAATATACTTGTAGTCCTGTGCAATATCTGTGACATTCCTTTTTTAGAATTAACTTTGTCAGTTTCTATTCAGTTTTCAAAACCAATATCTCCTATTGAAAAGACTTGGGGCTTAGTGGTTGATCAAGGACATGGTTGATCACCAATTAGCGGTGATGAGAAGAAATCGTTAAACTTTGCTTTCAGCTGTGTGACATTTATGAGAATTGCTTCTGTAACCTACTCAAGTCACATCTTCTGTCAACTTCATAGTCCAGAAGATAAAAGCCAATCTCTTGTCGCGGCCCTGCTTTACTTTCTGTCCTACACTGTATTTTATTTTGTTAGGAGGTGATGGCGTCTGAACCATTCGAGAAGCCTTTCTGTGCTGTGGCCTTTTAGAAGGCCTCATGTTATTGTGATGAGGCTTATCCTATTTTTGAGGATTGGACATATATATTAAGGCTGCCACATGTTTACGTTAGTGTCAAATGCTATAGAATCTCCAGAGACACGCTGTCCTACGACTTATTAATGTGGAGGAGTCCAAAGTAAGTAGTAGATGGTCATGTCATAACCGAGAGACATGATTGTTTTTCTCCAAAGTAATTACACGACAACACAAAAACATCGAAAATATCACAATAGAATAAGCAATGAAGCTCAACGTAAAAGTCAACATTAATGTACATGTTTTTATCAGCTTGCGTCCCATCAGGTTCTTGATCATGTCACTAGAACGATAGGGTATCTGAACATTTTTTTTGCAATGTTTTTTGTAAATAATCCTGTTAACCAAAGTTTATTTGGCTTTGTATTTACCCCATTATTTCTTTAATGTATGTCTTCTTTTAATCCATGAAATACATTCTAGAGAACTTTCACCCGAGGACAAAATGTCCACCATTTCCGAGCCAGATGTGCACGTTGGCTCCGAGGAGCATCACACTTAATCTCAAGATTGAATGGTTCCAATCTATCCCCCTTTCCGCCTTTAACATATGAAGGATCTTGCTGCCCCTGCGGACATTTAGGTTGTCAATGGGGGACCACCAAAAAATACTAGATCCATGAAGGGTTTCCTCATTTCCATATGCAACCACCATATTTTCACACTATTTTTATCTACTTGGTTGATTATGGAGGATTTTAACGTGGAGTCCGCAGATGAATCCAATGCGTAAAAATTGGGTTTACGCATTCTCAAAAATTGGATTTTATGGGCCACTTCGAAAAGAAGCACCAGGCTACATATTTTCTGCATATTCTACATGAAAAAGCTGAGAATTATTCACAGTGAATGACAATGGGCTAATCCTTGAGCAACGCGGTAAAGAATATTGAGTATAGGTTTGAGATATTCTACCTTCAAGTGCAGACTATATATATATATATATTTTTTTTTTATCTATAGATTATATATATATCGATATATATTTTATATATAATACAAAATTAAAATATATACATATTATAATTTTGTATTATATACATGTATATATTATTTTTATTTAATTTTTTTTTTAGTTCTGTTGGTCTATTCTTATTATTTTCCTCGTTAATTCATTTGAAAAATATGAAATGAATGATGAAAATTAAGCATATTCACCATAATAAAAGGTTGTCATTTCACCAAACCACCATGATTTTATCCCACTGCTTTACACAAGGGGTACGGGATTTTATTAAAAGTTAATGGGGCCTTCCAGGATAACAAAAACATGGCTGTCTTCTTCCAAAAAACAGTTTAGCTGTACTGCCATACCAGACACAGCCCATGGACAGGTGTGGCGCTGTTTTTTGTTTTTTTTAAATACAGCGGCCATGTTTTTCTAATCCTGGACAAACCCTTTCTTCTTTTTTTTTTTTTTTACCACTTTTTCTCTTTGCTGCTTTTATCACAGTACAATTTTGTTGTTTAGAATTGTGTTGTGTTTGGGTGTGTAAATGTAGAACATTTCGGGGTGGCTTGACATGGAGAAGTTGTGTCGGTAGTATCATGCCGTAAGAAATGTATAATTTGTGTCATTGTGTGTTGTAAATGAATATAATTGCCAGATATGGCGGAAATTATATAGATCTGTAAAATGCTTGTGTACATATCTGTGTGTAATAAAACTGGATCTAGAATCACTCATGGACTGGTATCATGATTATTATTGATACCTCCTGGGGAGAAGCGTAGCCACGAATGGGGTCCATACCCGTCCAAGGGGCAGGGTGCGGACCAGTCGCTTAGGGTCTCCCTTTTAACTGTCTCAGACTTCTTACTCCAGTCCCCACCAGCATAATTTTAGTAGACAAGTCACTGCCTCCATCAAGATCAACACACTCATCTTCTGTAGTTCAGATTCCCATTGACTACCGGCTTCTTTACATTTCTCACTCCAAAAGACATCTGTGAGGACAATTACTGTCTTATGGCTACACTGGGAATGCGCACATCGCACGTATACCAACATGTGTGCCGGCCAATTTCTTCGTTATCGCTTTAATTTCTTGGCTTTGTACATACAGGGGCGTGGATCCCTGTTTTGGCTTGTGCATTGCATCTATATAGCTTTTCACAGACAGGTGTTGAAACAGTCAGGTCAAGGGTCCAGCGGCATTTAACACTCTTCAAGCCGGAAATATGCCCATCGGTGACCCCCGACACGTGATCGCAGGTCACCGATAGGTTGGCATGACAACCAGAGGTCTCCCGGCGACCTCTATGGTTGTCACTGCCGGCTTGCTGTGAGCGCCGCCCAGTGGTCAGCGCTCATAGCAATTGAGTAATTCTGCTACATACAGGCGATCTGATCATCGCCTGTATGTAGCAGAGCCGGTCGGGTTATGGCACCTTCTAGTCTCCAATGGACACTATTGAAGCATGGCAAAAGTTAAAAAAAAAAAATTGTTTTTAAAAAGAAAAGAAAAATAAAAGTTCAAATCACCCACCTTTCGCCCCATTCAAAATAAAACAAAGAAAAATCAAGCCTTCACATATTTGGTATCGCCGCATTCAGAATCACCCGATCTATCAATACAAAAAAGCAGTAACCTGATCGCTAAAAGGCGTAGCGAAAAAAGTCAAAACGCCAGAATTACGTTTTTTAATCGACGCGACATTGCATTAAAATGCAATAACGGGCGATCAAAAGATCGTATCTGCACCAAAGTGGTATTATTAAAAATGTCAGCTCGGCGCGCAAAAAATAAGCCCTCACCCGACCCAAGATCACGAAAAATGGAGACGCTACCGGTATCAGAAAATGGCGCAATTTATGTTATTTATTTTTTTACAAGCTTTGGATTTTTTTTCACCACTTAGATAAAAAAAGAACCTAGACATGGTTGGTGTCTATGAACTCGTACTGACCTGGAGAATAATAATGGCAGATCAGTTTTAGCAATTGGTAAACAAGGTAAAGAAAAAAATCCAAAAAACAATTGTGGAATTGCATTTTTTTTTTTTTTTTTTTGCAATTTCACTGCACTTGGAGTTTTTTTTCCCATTTGTTGAGTACACGATATGGTAAAACTAATGGTGTCATTCAAAAGTACAACTCGTCCCGCGAAAAAAAAGCCCTCACATGGCCAAATTGGCGGAAAAATAAAAAAAAGTCATGGCTCTGGAAAGAAGTGGAGCGAAAATGAGAAATGCAAAAACGAAAAAGGGCGAGGTCTCTAAGGGGTTAAGGTCTGCTGGCATGTAGTGAGGAGAACCACAAGATTTAGCGACCATCCTGATTGGGTTCACCTCGTCACGGTGGGATGGTTTTAATCAAAATAGTGTCAACCAAGTCGCCTGTTATCTACATGTACTATTACTATTTACTGCAGGATATTTACTCAGTTGTTTTTATCCTAGGTTCTGTACGCAAAGAAATGTTGTCTAATTTGATCCAAACTTGACGATGAAAGGATATGGACGCATTTGAGGGCAGTTTTTTTTTTTAAATTGTATTATTACTTTTAATTAATGTATTTAGGGGTAAAAATATTTCAATTGGATTTAATTAAAAATGTACTTTCTATACCCCATTGCTGGCTGCAGAATTAATTAACTAAGAATCTATCAAGTTAGCTCTTCCTGACCACAGACCTTGTAACTCTTTTATCTGTCTTTTACTGAGCTCCTCTCAGCTGATTTATAACCAAAGTCCATCTTTTTACTGATGTGGTCTGTGGTCAGAAATCATATGTGAGAAGCTAAAAAAAATGACATGTGCACTGTGGGAAAAATAAGTATTTGATACGCTGCCGGTTTTGCAAGTTTTCCAAAATACAAAGAATGGAGGGGTCTGTAATGTTTATCGCAGGTACAATTCACCTGTGAGAGACAGAATCTGAAAATAAAACCCAGAAAATCACATCGTATGATTTTTACATAATTCATGTGCATTTCATTGCATAAAATAAGTATTTGATACAATAGAAAAACAGAACTTAATATTTGTTGCAGAAACCTTTGTTTGCAATTACAGAGGTCAGACATTTCCTGTAGTTCTTGACCAGGTTTGCACAAACTGCAGCAGGGATTTTGGCCCCCTCCTCCATACAGATCTTCTACAGATCTTCCTGTTTTCGGGGCTGTCATCTGCATGTTTTTCTCAATATCTGACATGAAATCAGAATAAAGCTTTCCTATTTTAGGTCAGTTAGGATTAACATAATCTACTATATAATTGTCTAAGGGTCACTTCCGTCTGTCCTTCTGTCTGTCACGGATATTCATTGGTCGCGGCCTCTGTCTGTCATGGAATCCAAGTCGCTGATTGGTCTCACCAGCTGCCTGTCATGGCTGCCGCGACCAATCAGCGATGGCCACAGTCCGATTAGTCCCTCCCTACTCCCCTGCAGTCGGCACCCGCTCCATGCTCCCTGCAGTCACCGCTCACACAGGGTTAATGCCAGCGGTAACGGACCGCGTTATGCCGCGGGTAACTCACTCTGTTACCGCCGCTATTAACCCTGTGTGACCAAGTTTTTACTATTGATGCTGCCTATGCAGCGTCAATAGTAAAAACATCTAATGTTAAAAATAATAATAAAAAAAAAAAAATCATATACTCACCTTTCGCTGCCTTTCCCCCTCCTGGCTACGCTCCGGTGACCGCTCCATGCAAGCAGCAGGTTCCGGTGGTGTGGGAGAAGGACCTGCCATGACATCACGGTCATGTGACCACGACATCATCACAGGCCCTGCGCGAGAACGACCTGCCATGACGTCACGGTCATGTGAGCGCGATGTCATCACAGGTCCTGCGCGAGAACGACCTGCCGTGATGTCACGGTCATGTGATCGAACTACAAGTGACCCTCGAAAGGTGAATATATGTTTATTTTTATTTTTTTAACCTGTGACATACGTGGATGGGCAATATACTACGTAGCTGGGCAATATACTACGTGGCTCTGTGCTGTATACTACATGAATGGGCAATATACTACGTAGCTGGGCAATATACTACGTAGCTGGGCAATATACTACATCACTGGGCAATATACTACATGGCTGGGCAATATACTATGTGGCTCTGTGCTGTATACTACGTCACTGGGCAATATACTATGTGGCTGGGCAATATACTACGTGGCTCTGTGCTGTATACTACATCACTGGGCAATATACTATGTGGCTGGGCAATATACTACGTGGCCGGGCAATATACTATGTGGCTGGGCAATATACTATGTGGCTGGTCAATATACCATGTGGCTGAGCAATATACTATGTGGCTGGGCAATATACCATGTGGCTGAGCAATATACTATGTGGCTGGGCAATATCCTACGTGGCTGGGCAATATACTATGTGGCTGGGCATTATACTATGTGGCTGGGCAATATACTATGTGGCTGGGCAATATACTACGTGGACATGCATATTCTAGAATACCCGATGCGTTAGAATCGGGCCACCATCTAGTTATTAATATTTGCCAAATGGCAGAATAATGAGAGAGAGAATATTTTAAGGCATTTTTATTACTTACTGCAAAGTCAAATGTTTCCATCCATTTCATTAGTATTTGGTGCCATTGCCCTTAAACTGAATGACTTGGGTCAGACGTTTTGGATCTCCTTCCACAAGCTTCTCACAATAGTTGGTCGGAATTTGGGCCCATTCCTCCTGACAAAACTGGTGTAACTGATCCAGGTTTGTAGGTCGCCTTGCTAACACCGACCTTTTCTGCTTTGCCCATAAATTTTCAGTAGAATTGAGATCAGGGCTTTGTGATAGCCTCTCCAAAACATTTGTTACCATTTTGGCAGTATGCTTCGGGTCATTGTCCATCTGGAAAACCCATTTCCGCCCAAGCTTTAACTTCCTGGCTGATGTCTTGAGATGTTGCTTCAGTATTGCCACATAATCTTCTTTTCTCATGATGCCATCTATTTTGTGAAGTGCACCCGTCCCTCCTACATCAAAACAACCCCACACCATGATGCTGCCACCCCCATGTTTCACAATTGTAATTGTTTTCTTAGGCTTCCAAGCTTCTCCCTTTCTCCTCCAAACACAATGATGGCCATTATGCCCAAAAAGTTCATTTTTAGATTCATCAGAACACAGGACATGTCTCCAAAGATTAAGGTCTTTGTTCCTGTGTGCATTTGCTTACATTAATCTGGCTTTTTTATGTTTCTTTTGGAGCAATTGCCTCTTCCTGGCAGAGTGGCCTTTTAGCCCATGTTAATACAGTACTCGTTTCACTGTGGATATTGACACAATCTAACCAGCTTCCACCATCATCTTCACAAGGTCTTTTGCTTTTGTCCTTGGGTTGATATGCACAAGTCGGACCAAAGCAGGTTCATCTCTGGGACACGGAACCCGTCTCCTTCCTGAGCGGTATGTTTGCTGGACATTTCCATCTTGTTTGTACTTACGTATAATCATTTGTACAGATGAACAAGGCACCTTCAGGTATCTTGAAATTGTACCTAAGGATGAGCCAGACTTGTGCAACTCCACAGTTCTGTTCCTGATATTTTGGCTGATTTCTTGAGACTTGCCCATGGTGCTACACAAAGAAGCAGTGTGTTTCAGGTGTGCATTAAAATACATCCACAGGTGCGTCTCTAATTAACTCAGATGTTGCCAAAAAATACTTCCAAACACACGACGCCATCTTATGGACAGTCCAGAATTATTGGCAATTATCAAGACACCCTAAATAAAGGAGTGGTTCTGCAGGTGTGTGTATATATATATATATATATATATATATATATATATACATGTAATTTCTGACCCAAGGAAGCACTCCCCCGGATTTACAACAGCTATAACAAGTCCCGATTAGAAGGTGACTTTGTGTTATGATCTGGTGACCTTGGAGCAGCATGAAAACTTTCACTGGAGTAGGTGGTAACTATACTGACCGCAAATTCTGATCTTAACACCGCAACTAGAAGTAGCCGTGAGGTGTACCTAACAAACCCTAGACACCTCGTCACAGCCGGAGGACTAAATACCCCTATAGATGGAAATAGGAATACTACCTTGCCTCAGAGCAGAACCCCAAAGGATAGGCAGCCCCCCACAAATATTGGCTGTGAGTAGGAGAGGAAAGACAAACACAGGCAGAAAACAGGATTTAGCACAAGAGGCCACTTTAGCTAAAATAGGAAAGGAAAGGACAGAGTACTGTGCGGTCAGTATTAAAACCCTTCCAAAAATATCCACAGCAGATTATACAAAAAATTCCATCTAACTAAAGACGTGGAACGTATATCTGCAACTCCAGAGACTCCTACACTCAGAGCAGGAATACAATAAAAAAACAAGCACACAGCCTGTGTGCCATAGAAAAAGAAACAGACACTTATCTTTGCTGAATTGGCAGCTAAGCAGGAGAAGCCAGACAGAGATCCAACACTTCCCAAGAAACATTGACAACAGGCAAGGACTAATGAGTCCTGCAAACCTAAATACCCCAGTCAGAATTGCAATCAGCAGATACACATGTCCAGGACTGCAGCCCAGGGACAACTGCATTACCACCTACAACCACCAGAGGGAGCCCAAAAGCAGAATTCACAACAGTACCCCCCCCTTGAGGAGGGGTCACCGAACCCTCACCAGAGCCCCCAGGCCGATCAGGATGAGCCCGATGAAAGGCACGAACCAAATCAACGGCATGGACATCAGAGGCAGAAACCCAAGAATTATCCTCCTGGCCATAACCCTTCCACTTGACAAGGTACTGAAGCTTCCGCCTCGAAAAACGGGAATCCAAAATCTTCTCAACAACATATTCCAACTCCCCATTAACCAGCACAGGGGCCAGAGGATCAACAGAGGGAACAACGGGCTCCACATATTTCCACAATAAAGATCTATGGAAGACATTATGGATCGCAAAAGAGGCCGGAAGCGCCAGTCGAAAAGACACCGGATTAATAATCTCAGAAATCCTATAAGGACCAATAAACCGAGGCTTAAACTTAGGAGAAGAAACCTTCATAGGAACATGACGGGAAGACAACCAGACCAGATCCCCAACCCGAAGCTGGGAACCAACACACCGACGACGGTTAGCAAAACGTTGAGCCTCCTCCTGAGACAACACCAAATGGTCCACCACATGAGCCCAAATCTGCTGCAACCTGTCAACCACAGAATCCACACCAGGACAGTCAGAAGGCTCAACCTGCCCAGAAGAAAAACGAGGATGAAAACCAAAATTACAAAAAAAAGGCGAAACCAAAGTAGCCGAACTAGCCCGATTATTAAGGGCAAACTCGGCCAATGGCAAGAAAGCCACCCAATCATCCTGATCAGCAGACACAAAGCATCTCAAATAAGTCTCCAAAGTCTGATTAGTTCGCTCGGTCTGACCATTTGTCTGAGGATGAAATGCAGAAGAAAAAGACAAATCAATGCCCAGCCTAGCACAAAAGGCCCACCAAAACCTAGAAACAAACTGCTAACCTCTGTCGGACACAATATTCTCCGGAATACCATGCAAACGGACCACATGCTGAAAAAACAACGGAACCAAATCCGAAGAGGAAGGCAATTTAGGCAAAGGCACCAAATGAACCATCTTAGAGAACCAGTCAAACAACCCAGATAACCGACATCCTCTGGGAAACCGGAAGATCAGAAATAAAATCCATAGAAATATGCGTCCAGGGCCTCTCAGGGACCGACAATGGCAAAAGCAACCCACTAGCACGGGAACAACAAGGCTTGGCCCGCGCACAAGTCCCACAGGACTGCACAAAAGAACGCACATCACGCGACAAAGAAGGCCACCAAAAGGACCTACCAACCAAGTCTCTGGTACCAAAAATGCCAGGATGACAAGCCAACACGGAACAGTGAACCTCAGAAATCACTCTACTAGTCCATCTGTCAGGAACAAACAGTTTCCTCACAGGACAGCGGTCAGGTTTGTCAGCCTGAAATTCCTGAAGAACCCGTCGTAAATCAGGGGAAATGGCAGAAAGGACCACCCCTTCTTTCAGAATACCGACCGGTTCTAAGACCTCCGGAGAATCAGGCAAAAAACTCCTAGAGAGGGCATCAGCCTTAATGTTCTTAGAACCCGGAAGGTACGAGACCACGAAATCAAAACGGGAAAAAAACAATGACCATCGAGCCTGTCTAGGATTCAGCCGTTTGGCAGACTCGAGGTAAATCAAATTCTTATGATCGGTCAAGACCACAATACGGTGCTTAGCTCCCTCAAGCCAATGTCGCCACTCCTCAAACGCCCACTTCATAGCCAACAATTCCCGATTGCCGACATCATAATTGCGCTCAGCAGGCGAAAACTCACGGGAAAAGAAGGCAAAAGGTTTCATTACGGAAGCAACAGGATCCCTCTGAGACAAAACGACCCTTCCCCAATCTCAGAATCGTCAACCTCAACCTGAAACGGAAGAGAAACATCCAGTTGGCGCAACACCAGAGCAGAAGTAAATCGACGTTTAAGCTCCTGAAAGGCAGAGACAGCCGCAGAGGACCAATTCGCCACATCAGTGCCTTTCTTCGTCAAATCGGTCAAGGGTTTAACCACGCTGGAAAAATTAGCAATGAAACGGCGATAAAAATTTGCAAAACCCCAAAATTTCTGAAGGCTCTTCACGGATGTGGGCTGAATCCAATCATGAATGGCCTGAACCTTAACCGGATCCATCTCTATAGACAAGGGAGAAAAAATAAAGCCCAAAAAAGAAACCTTCTGCACCCCAAAGAGACACTTAGACCCTTTCACAAATAGGGCATTGTCACAAAGGATCTGAAATACCATCCTGACCTGTTCCACATGAGACTCCCAATCATCGGAAAAAATCAAAATATCGTCCAAATATACAATCAAGAACTTATCAATATAAGTCTGGAAAATATCATGCATGAAGGACTGAAAAACAGATGGAGCATTAGTGAGCCCGAATGGCATCACAAGGTATTCAAAATGGCCTTCGGGCATGTTAAACGCAGTTTTCCATTCATCACCCTGCTTAATACGAACAAGATTATATGCCCCCCGAAGGTCAATCTTCGTAAACCAACTAGCTCCCTTAATCCTAGCAAACAAATCGGTAAGCAAAGGTAAAGGATATTGAAACTTGACCGTGATTTTATTCAAGAGGCGATAATCAATACAGGGTCTCAAGGAACCATCTTTTTTAGCAACCTACCCCCCTCCCAATGGTGAAGAAGATGGCCGAATATGCCCTTTCGCCAAAGACTCCTTAATATAGCTCCGCATGGCGGTATGTTCAGGCACAGACAGGTTGAAAAGTCGACCCTTAGGAAACTTACAGCCTGGAATCAAGTCAATAGCACAATCGCAGTCCCTGTGAGGTGGAAGGAAACTGGACTTGGGCTCATCGAATACATCCTGAAAATCAGACAAAAAGTGTGGAATTTCAGAAGAGGAAGAAGAGGAGATTGACATCAAAGGAACATCATTATGAACCCCCTGACAACCCCAACTAGTCACAGACATGGACTTCCAATCCAACACAGGATTATGTACCTGCAACCACGGAAAACCCAGCACGATAGCATCATGCAAATTATGCAATACCAGAAATTGACAATCTTCCTGATGGGCTGGCGCCATGCGCATGGTCACCTGTGTCCAAAACTGGGGCTTATTTTTAGCCAAGGGTGTAGCATCAATGCCCCTTAAAGGAATAGGGTTCTGCAAAGGCTGCAAGGGAAAACCACAACGCCTGGCAAACTCAAAGTCCATTAAGTTCAAGGCGGCTCCTGAATCCACAAACGCCATGACAGAAAATGATGACAATGAGCAGATCAAGGACACAGATAACAGAAATTTAGGTTGTACAGTACTGATGGTAAATGAACTAGCGATCCTCTTTGTCCGCTTAGGGCAGACTGAAATGACATGAGAAGCGTCACCACAATAATAACACAACCTATTCTGACGTCTGAATCCTTGTCGTTCCGTTCTAGACAGAATCTCATCACAATGCATTGGCTCAGGAATCTGCTCTGAGGACAACGCCACAGCGCGCCCAGTTCTGCGCTCCCGCAAGCGCCGGTCAATCTGAATGGCCAGAGACATAGAATCACTCAGACCGGAAGGCGTGGGAAACCCCACCATAACATCTTTAACGGATTCAGAAAGACCCTTTCTGAAAATTGCCGCCAAATTATCATTATTCCATTTAGTCAACACAGACCATTTTCTGAATTTCTGACAATACAATTCTGCCGCCTCTTGACCCTGAGACAGGGCCAACAAGGTCTTCTCAGCTTGATCCACAGAATTAGGTTCATCATATAATAATCCTAAAGCCTGAAAAAAGGAGTCTACATTAAGCAAAGCCGGATTCCCAGATTCCAGGGAAAACGCCCAATCCTGCGGGTCGCCACGCAGCAGGGAGATGACGATTTTAACCTGCTGAATGGAATCACCGGAGGATCGAGGTCTCAAAGCAAAAAACAGTTTACAGTTGTTTTTAAAACTCAAAAATTTGGACCTGTCACTAAAAAACAAATCAGGAGTAGGAATCTTCGGTTCTAAAACAGGAGTCTGAACAATATAATCAGAAATACCCTGTACCCTAGCAGCAAGCTGGTCTACAGGAGAAGCTAATTCCTGAACATTCATGCTAGCACAAGGCTCCTCAGCCACCCAGAGATAAAGAGGGAAGAGAAGATAAAGCAGACTGAAGAAAAAAAAATGGCTCAACACTTTTCTTCCCTTCTTCTGAGATGCATTTAACTCATTATTGGCCAGTTGTACTGTTATGATCTGGTGACCTTGGAGCAGCATGAAAACTTTCACTGGAGTAGGTGGTAACTATACTGACAGCAAATCCTGATCTTAACACCGCAACTAGAAGTAGCTGTGGGGTGTACCTAACAAACCCTAGACACCTCGTCACAGCCGGAGGACTAAATACCCCTATAGATGGAAATAGGAATACTACCTTGCCTCAGCAGAACCCCAAAGGATAGGCAGCCCCCCACAAATATTGGCTGTGAGTAGGAGAGGAAAGACAAACACAGGCAGAAAACAGGATTTAGCAAAAGAGGCCACTCTAGCTAAAATAGGAAAGGAAAGGACAGAGTACTGTGCGGTCAATATTAAAACCCTTCCAAAAATATCCACAGCAGATTATACAAAAAATTCCTCCATCTAACTAAAGACGTGGAACGTATATCTGCAACTCCAGAGACTCCTACACTCAGAGCAGGAATACAATCAAAAAACAAGCACACAGCTTGTGTGCCATAGAAAAAGAAACAGACACTTATCTTTGCTGAATTGGCAGCTAAGCAGGAGAAGCCAGACAGAGATCCAACACTTCCCAAGAAACATTGACAACTGGAAAGGACTAATGAGTCCTGCAAACCTCAATACCCCAGTCAGAATTGCAATCAGCAGATACACCTGTCCAGGACTGCAGCCCAGGGACAACTGCATTACCACCTACAACCACCAGAGGGAGCCCAAAAGCAGAATTCACAACAGCTTTGTCAGAAGATGGATAAAAATTCAACATTGCGGGATTTGCTTAATATTAGATTTTTTTTTATACCTGCTTCCAACAGTACATACTGTATGATCACATACTTATGTCATAATTTATGCTAAACTTTTCCCAAGCCAAAACATTCATCAATCAATAGTCCCAACCAGTGGAAGGTGGAAAAAAAATGGTGTCGGGCTCCGGATTCACCAAAATGAATTTATATGTAACTAAAAAATAAATAATTCAGTTATCATCAAACAAATGTGACAAGGCGACTTTGTCCTGCTCACTATAAGTCATTATCATTAGAAGTTTCGCAAACTGATAAAAAATGGACAGGGCTCATTAATACTTACAAAGCGACCTGCGCTAGGTGAACTTTCACCTTTCACCCCCTTCGCTTGACAGACAGAGCTGAGTGTTACCAAATCAATATCTTCGGAGCCAGGAGGGAAATACTTGCAGCTTCTAACTAGAGAATGTATCTTGACAAGGCCACGACGGTCCAAACTGCACAACAGAAGAGAAGACTAATTTTTAAAGCTTGACACTTCAAGGTGTTTTTGCACAATGGCTTCAGAACGTGTCGATGCAAACAAATACCAAAGGTCAAAAAGGAAAGAAGCGAGAATTTTAAAAAATCAGATGTGTGTTCATAGAAATACACGGAAATTCCAAAGGATATTTTTCATGTAATTATTGCATTTTTTATTTGCAGATAAGATTTAATTTTGCAATTGACCATAGAGCCCCATAATAAAATTCAGAGGCAGCATTCCTTTAGTTCACCCCACTACTCTATTAGTTACACACGTTATACCAGTTGTGGCTTAGCTAGCTATTACAGCTCAACACTATATACAGTGACATGTTAAAGTTTGGACACTTGTGATCAAAATTACTCTTATTGTGAATAATTAAGCAAGTTGAAGATGAAATGATCTCTAAAAGAGGTAAAGTTAAACATGACATATTTCCTTTGTATTTTAGGCAAAAAAAAAATGTCATTTTAAAAATTACAAAAAGAAAAATGTGCATATGCAAAAGTTTGGGACCCTTGGAGATTTGCGTACTCACATACGGTAATTTTAATTAAGGTCTAAAACTTTGGTCAGCCTGTTAGGGTTATGGCTTGTACACTATCATCGTTAGGAAAGCCAAGGTGATACAGATTTCCCAGCTTTATAGAAACCCAGCCTCCTCTAACCTTGTGCCAAAAAAAAACAGAAGCCATGAGTTCTTCTAAGCAGCTGCCTAGCACTCTGAAAATGGTGCTGGCCCACAAAGCAGGCCCACATCTACAGTTGTCATAGGGGCGATGTGCTGCTAAGAACAATGGTTTTTGTTCCAGCCTAAACAATCCAATCACTTGATGAATAAGCAGCATTTTGCTCGTTTAGTATAATACACCCCATAGTTCTTCATATCATATAATACACTCCCCATAGTCTTCAATACAGTATCATGCAACTCCCCAGAGTCCTTGATTGAGTATAATGCAGTCCCCATATGGTATTAAGGAGCCTCCATATAGTACAGTGACATGTAAAAGTTTGAGCACCCCTGGTCAAAATAACTGTTATTTTGAACAGTTAAGCAAATTGAAGATGACATTTTCTCTAAAAGGCCTAAAGTTAAAGATGACACGTTCCCTTTGTATTTTAGCCCAAAAAAAATACAGTGAAGGAAATAAGTATTTGATCCCTTCCTGATTTTGTAAGTTTGCCCACTGACAAAGACATGAACAGTCTATAATTTTAAGGGTAGGTTAATTGTAACATTAAGAGATAGAATATCAAAAATAAAATCCAGAATATCACATTGTATAAATTATGTAAATGTATTTGCATTTTGCAGTGAGAGATAAGTATATGATAGCTCTGGCAAACAAGACAATACTTGGTGGCAAAACCCTTGTTGGCAAGCACAGCAGCCAGATGTTTTTTGTAGTTGATGATGAGGTTTGCGCACATGTCAGGAGGAATTTTGGTCCACTCCTCTTTGCAGATCATCTCTAAATCATTAAGATTTTGATGATGTCACTTGACAACTCGGAGCTTCAACTCCCTCTATAAGTTTTCTATGGGATTAAGGTCTGGAGACTGGCTAGGCCACTCCATGACCTTAATGTGCTTCTTTTTGAGCCACTCTTTTGTGGCCTTGGCTGTATGTATTGTTTTGCTGGAAGCCCCAGACACGACCCATTTTTAAGGTCCTGGCGGAGGGAAGGAGGTTGTCACTCAGGATTTTACGGTACATGGCTCCATCCATTCTCTCATTGAGGCGGTGAAGTAGTCCTGTGCCCTTAATATAGAAACACCCCCAAAACATAATGTTTCCACCTCCATGCTTGACAGTGGGGATGGTGTTCTTTGGGTCATAGGCACTCACTCACAGAATCATCCAGGTGTTCATTAGCAAACTTCAGATAGGCCTACACATATGCCTTCTTGAGCAGTGGGACCTTGCGGGCAGTGCAGGATTGTAAACCTTTATGGCATAATCTGTTATCAATGGATTTCTTGGTGACTGTGGTCCCAGCTGCCTTGAGATCATTAAGTTCCTCCTGTGTAGTTTTAGGCTGATCTCTCACCTTCCTTGGTCTTGCCCATCTTGTAGAGGTTAGAGTCTGACTGATTGAGTCTGTGAACAGGAGTCTTTTATAAAGGTGACTATGTAAGACATCTGTCTTTAATGCAGGTAACGAGTTGATTAGGAGCATCTAACTGGTCTGTAGGAGCCAGAACTCTTAAGGCTGCCGTCACACTAGCAGTATTTGGTCAGTATTTTACATCCGTATTTGTAAGCCAAAACCAGGAGTGGAACAAATAGAGGAAAAGCATAATAGAAACATATGCACCACTTCTGCATTTATCACCCACTCCTGGTTTTGGCTTCCAAATACTGATATAAAATACTGACCAAATACTGCTAGTGTGACGGCAGCCTAAAGGTTGGTAGGGGATCAAATACTTATTTCTTACTGCAAAATGCAAATAAATGTATATAATTTATACAATGTGATTTTCTGGATTTTATTTTTGACATTCTCTTAATGTTAAAATTAACCTTAAAATTATAGACTGTCTTTGTCACTGGGTAAACTTACAAAATCAGCAAGGGATCAAATACTTATTTCATCTTTTACATTTTAAAAATTAGAAAAAAGAAAAATGGGCCCATGCAAAAGTTTGGGAACCCTTCATGATTAGTACCTAGTAGTGCCCACTTTTGCAAGTATCACAGTTTGTAAACGCTTTTTGTAGCAGACAAGAGTCTTTCAGTTCTTGTTTGAGGGATTTTCATCCTTTCTTCCTTGGAAAATATTCCCAGTTCTGTGAGATTCCTGGGTCGTCTTGGATCCTCTGCTATTTTAACGTCTAGCCACAGATTTTCAATGACTTACAGATCAGGGGACTGTGAGGGCCATTGTAAAACCTTCAGCTTGCGCCTTTTAAGGTAGTCTATTGTGGATTTCGACATGTGTTTATCATAATTATCTATAGATGTCCTCACACTTATGTTGAGGAACCCATTGTGTACTTACATTACGTTACCTATTCTGTTCGGATCCTCTGTGTTATACTCCAGAGCTGCACTCACTATTCTGCTGGTGCAGTCACTGTGTACCTGCATTACATTACTGATCCTGAGTTACATCCTGTATTATACTCCAGAGCTGCACTCACTTTTCTGCTGGTGCAGTCACTGTGTACCTGCATTACATTACTGATCCTGAGTTACATCCTGTATTATACTCCAGAGCTGCACTCACTATTCTGCAGGTGCAGTCACTGTGTACATACATTACATTACTGATCCTGTACTGATCCTGAGTTACAACCTGTATTATACTCCAGAGCTGCACTCACTATTCTGCTGGTCCAGTCACTGTGTACATGCATTACATTACTGATCCTGAGTTACAACCTGTATTATACTCCAGAGCTGCACTCACTATTCTGCTGGTGCAGTCACTGTGTACATACATTACTGATCCTGTACTGATCCTGAGTTACATCCTGTATTATTCTCCAGAGCTGCACTCACTATTCTGCTGGTGAAGTCAGTGTACATGCATTACATTACTGATCCTGAGTTACATCCTCTATTATACCCCAGAGCTGCACTCACTATTCTGCTGGTTCAGTCGCTGTGTATATGCATTGCATTACTTATCCTGTACTGATCCATTCAATTTCTGCTGGTGAAATCATTGTCTAAATACATTACTGACCCTTACATCCTGTATTATACCTCAGAGCTGCACTCACTATTCTGCTAACGCAGTCATTGTGTACAAACATTACTGATCCTGAGTCTGCTGTGAATTTACAATGGGTACAGAAAGTATTCAAACCCCTTTAATTTTTTCACTCTGTTTCATTACAGCCATTTGGTAAATTCAAAAAAGTTCATATTTTTTAACATTAATGTACACTCTGCACCCCATCTTGACCTGAAAAAAAACAGAAATGTAGTAATTTTTTCAAATTTAATAAAAAAGAAAAACTGAAATATCACATGGTCATAAGCATTTAGACCCTTTGCTCAGACACTCATATTTAAGTCCCATGCTGTCCATTTCCTCGTGATCCTCCTTCAGACGGTTCTACTCCTTGATTTGTCCAACTGTGTTTAATTAAACTGATAGGACTTGATTTGGAAAGGCGCACACCTGTCTATATAAGACCTCACAGCTCACAGTGCATGTCAGACCAAATGAGAATCATGAGTTCAAATGAACTGACCAAGGAGCTCAGAGACAGAATTGTGGCAAGGCACAGATCAGGCCAAGGTTAGAGCAACATTTCTGCAGTACTCAAGGTTCCTAAGAGCACAGTGGCCTCCATAATCCTTAAATTGAAGAAGTCTTCCTGGGCCTGGCCGTCCAGCCAAACTGAGCAATCGTGGGAGAAGAGCCTTGGTGAGATAGGTAGAGAAGAACCCCAAGATCACTGTGGCTGAGCTCCAGAGATGCAGTAGGGAAATGGGAGAAAGTTCCACAAAGTCAACTATCACTGCAGCTCTCCTTTATGGCAGAGTGGCCCGACAGAAGCCTCTCCTCTGTGCAAGACATATGAAAGCCCTCATAGAGTTTGCTAAAAAAAAAACACAAGAAGGACTCCCAGACTGCGAGAAATAAGATTCTATGGTCTGATGAGACGAAGATAGACCTTTTTGGTGATAATTCTAAGCGGTATGTGTGGAGAAAACCAGGCACTGCTCATCACCTGCCCAATACAATCCCAACAGTAAAATATGGTGGTGGCAGCATCATGCTATGGGGGTGTTTTTCAGCTGCGGGGACAGAATGACTGGTTGTCATTGAAGGAAACATGAATGCAGCCAAGTATAGAGAGATTCTGGATGAAAACCTCTTCTAGAGTGCGCTAGACCTCAGACTTGGCTAAAAGTTCACCTTCCAACAAGACAATGACCCTAAGCACACAGCTAAAATAACAAAGGAGTGGCTTCTGAACAACTCTGTGACCATTCTTGACCAGCCCAGCCAGAGCCCTGACTTAAACCCAATTGAGCATCTCTGGAGAGACCTGAAAATGGCGTCCACCAATGTTCACCATCCAACCTGACGGAACTGGAGAGGATCTGCAAGGAAGAATGGCCGAGGATCCCCAAATCCAGGGGTGAAAAACTTGTTGCATCATTGCCAAGAAGACTCATGGCTGTAGTAGCTCAGAAGGTGCTACTACTCAATACTGAGCAAAGGGTCTGAAGACTTATGACCATGTGATATTTCAGTTTTTCTTTTTTATTAACCCCTTTACCCACAAGGGTGGTTTGCACGTTAATGACCGCGCCAATTTTTACAATTCTGGCCATTGTCCCTTTATGAGGTTATAACTCTGGAACGCTTCAACGGCTCCCGGTGATTCTGACATTGTTTTCTCGGGACATATTGTACTTCATGATAGTGGTAAAATTTCTTTGATATGACTTGTGTTTATTTGTGAAAAATTGGAGATTTGGCAAAAATGTTGAAAATTTCGCTATTTTCCAATTTTGAATTTTCATGCCCTTAAATCACACAGATATGTCACACAAAATACTTAATGAGTAACATTTCCTACATGTCTACTTTACATCCGCACAATTTTGGAACCAAAATTTTTTTTTGTTAGGGAGTTATAAGGGTTAAAAGTTGACCGGTGAATTCTCATTTTTACAACACCATTTTTCTTTGGGGACCACATCTCATTTGAAGTCATTTTGAGGGGTCTATATGATAGAAAATACCCAAAAGTGAAACCATTCTAAAAACTGCACCCCTCAAGGTGCTCAAAACCACATTCAAGAAGTATATTAACCCTTCTGGTGCTTCACAGGAATTTTTGGAATGTTTAAAAAAAATGAACATTTAACTTTTTTTCACAAAAAAATTAAATCAGATCCAAATATTTTTATTTTCTCAAGGGTAACAGGAGAAATTGGACCTCAAAAGTTATTGTGCAATTTATCCTGAGTACGCTGATACCCCATATGTGGGAGTAAACCACTGTTTTGGCGCATGGCAAAGCTCAGGAGGGAAGGATCGCCGTTTGACTTTTTTGACGCAAAATTGGTTGGAATTGAGATCGGTCGTGTTTGGGGAGCCCCTGATGTGCCTAAACAGTGGAAACCACCCACAAGTGACATGATTTTGGAAACTAAACCCCCCAAGAAACTTATCTAGATGTGTGGTGAGAACTATGAACCCCCAGGTGTTTCACTAAAGTTTATAACGCTCGGGCGTGAAAATTAAAAAAATCATATTTTTTGCAAACATGATGTTTTAGTCCCCAATTGTTTGTTTTCCCAAGGGTAACAGGAGAAACTGGACCCCAAAAGTTGTTGTCCAATTTGTCCTGAGTACGCTGATACCCCATATGTGGAGGGGGATCCACTGTTTGGGCACATGGCAGAGCTTGGAAGAGAAGGAGCGCCATTTGACTTTTTCAATGCAGAATTGGCTGGAATTGAGTTCAGGCGCCATGTCTCGTTTGGAGACCCCCGATGTGCCTAAACAGTGGAACCCCCCCAATTCTAACTCCAACCCTAACCCCAACACACCCCTAATCCCAACCCTAACCATAACCCTAGCCACAAACCTAACCCTAATCCCAACTATAACCCTAACCACAAACCTAACCCTATTCCCAACCCTAACCTTAATCTCAACCGTAACCGTAATCCTAACTTTAGCCCTAACCCTAAGGGGAAAATGAAATGGGAAAATTTTATTTTATTTTCCCCTAACTAAGGGGGTGATAAAGGGGGGATTGATTTACTATTTATAGCGGGTTTTAATAGTGGGATTTTATGATTGGCTGCTGTCACACAATAAAACGCTTTTTATTGCAAAAAATA
Organism: Ranitomeya imitator; assembly: GCF_032444005.1. Lineage (NCBI taxonomy): Eukaryota > Metazoa > Chordata > Amphibia > Anura > Dendrobatidae > Ranitomeya > Ranitomeya imitator. The sequence goes on along the minus strand of NC_091282.1, from coordinate 46,215,162 downwards.
GTTTTTGCATCACCACATTTTGAGAGCTATAATTTTTCCATCTTTTGGCCCACAGAGTCAGGTGAGGTCTTGCTTTTTGTGGGACGAGTTACCATTTTTATTGGTACCATTTTTGGATACATGAAATTTTTTGATCGCTTTTTATTCCGATTTTTGTTAAACAGAATGAACAAAAACCAGCTATTCATGAATTTCTTTTGGGGGGCGTTTATACCGTTCCGCATTTGGTAAAATTAATAGAGCAGTTTTATTCTTTGGGTCAGTACGATTACAGTGATGCTTCATTTATATCTTTTTTATGTTTTGGTGCTTTTATACAATAAAAACTATTTTATATAAAAAATAATATTTTTGGCATCGCTTTATTCTCAGAGCTATAACTTTTTTATTTTTCTGGTGATGGAGCTATATGGCAGCTTGTTTTTTTTGTGGGACAAGATGATGTTTTCAGCGGTACCATGGTTATTTATATCCGTCTTTTTGATCGCGTATTATTCCACTTTTTGTTTGGCGGTATGATGATAAAGCGTTGTTCTTTTGCCTTTTTTTTTAATAGTGTTCACTAAAGGGGTTAACTAGTGGGACCGTTTTATAGGTCGGGTTGTTACGGACTCGGCGATACTAAATGTTTAGATTTTTTTTATTCAAATATTTATTTATTGATGGAATAAATATAGATTTTTTTATTATTATTTTTAGAAATATTTTTACAATTATTAAAAAAAAATGTAAATTAATTTTTACTATTACAGTTTGTCCCACTATGGGACACTCATTTTGTGCAGGCTGATCGCTTCTATAGCATGCACATCTGCATGCTGTAGAAGCTGTCAGCGCTGCAGTTCCTATTACACTGACCTGAGAGACTTCCTGACATGCACTGCACATGACAGGAAGTCTCTCAGGTCTGGAAACCTGGATGTCGTCATGAGGACATCGGGTCTCCATGGCAGCGATCGGGACCCCGTGTCATGCTGCGGGGTCTCCGATCCAAAGGCAGAGGGGCTGTTGGCCCCTCTGCCGGCTACAAAAATTATTGTTTTGGGGGTTAAAGTACTGGGAGCGGTCCGTGACCGCTTCTGGCACTTAGTGCCGGGTGTCAGCTGTGGGACACCTGACCGCGATCAGCCGTGCTCCCCCGTACTTTTTTGAATTTTCCAAATGGCTGCAATGAAACCAAGAGTGAAAAATGTAAAGGGGTCTGAATACTTTCCGTATCCACTGTACATGAGTTATAATATTTTATAATCCCATTAACACCATAGATCTTATGGTCTGAAATATACATTTTAGAGATTTGCTGTTTCTACCAATCCACATCCTAGACTGCACACGTGTGTACATTGAGGCCTGTATATAGGATACAATATACTCCAATGCAACCTTTGGTAGGAGTTTCTGTAGTGCGAATAACAACAAAAAGACTCGACCTCAGGCTAGACCTGAGCTTTCCGTGCAGCTGCCTGGCGCTACCTCCACTACAATATTTATAAAGAAATACACCAGTGTAACAATTATCTGCAGAGTGCGGCAAGAATCGTCTGAAAGGCACCAACCGCTTAATAACTGCTGCATACCGAGCTATTGATGAGAAGCGAGACGTGGGGCAGAAAACATTGTCCTCCGGCGCTGCTGCCCGGCATTGAGAGCTGAACACCTGGGAGCTGCCAGCTTGAGGCTTCCGCAGAGAAAATCCTATCCAAAAATGACTCAAATTTTTTCTTTTTTTTTTAGAAATCTCAGTTGGCCGCCCCCTGCCTCTTCTCACAACATCCCCCTCAGCTGCTAATGAGCAAATCTTTGACATTAGTTTAAATACAGCCAATGCCTAAATTATAGACCGCGCCAGTAAAGTGCTAATCTTACAATAAAGTCGAGGTTCAATGGCGCGGCACCCAGCATGGCCCCTACTTACTGGTGTAGGTGTGCCCAGTCCTTATACAAAGTGCTGTTTTGCCTGCCCGCCTGCCAGGGAGGTTGTGAGAACACAATTGCATTATGTATTTCCTATGGATTTCCAATTATGTCCTAACAGCACTCATCCGCTGGTGAGGCAGAGGTTCAAAACAGCGCCGGGCACCTGTAATCGGGGGACATCCTGCTATGAGGGGCTACTGAGGAGCTTCACCAGAGAGAAAATTTAAAAAAAATCTGTTTCCTCACCCCAATTAACTAGTTATATATTTTTTGTGTACTTCATTTGTATTTAATTGTATTTCAATGTTTCATTTATATTTATTTCATTTGTATTTATATTCAAGCGGTGTCCTGATCTTACTGAAAGTATGTTCTGTTCAATTTATCTTTACATGTGTGTGGATGTATCATTTTATTTATTATCTGTTATCTATCTATCTATTATCTGTTATCTTTCTATATATCTATTGTCTAATCTATCTGTTATGTATCTATTGTCTATATATCTATTATCTATTTCTATCTATCTACACTAACCTACAAAGCCATCCATAACCTTTCTCCTCCGTATATTTCCACACTAATCTCTCAATATCTTCCCTCATGTAATCTCCAGTCCTCCCAAGACCACCTCCTCTCCTCCACGCTTATTCGCTCCTCACTCAATCGCCTCCAAGACTTCTCCTGAATATCCCCCATCCTCTGGAATTCTGTGCCCCAACACGTCCAGTTATCCACATTTGGATTTTTCATACGGAACCTGAAAACCCACCTCTTCAAGAAAGCTTACAGTCTGTAATGTGTCAAACAGAAATCAGTCCCAGGAGCGCTGAAGGAAACTCAGACAACATATGTCGTTTACCACAACGCGTTTCGACTGTAAACACCATCTTCTTCAGGTGGGAAGAAACCCATACCCTGGTGTGAAAAGTTCACATACCCTGGTGATTTTGGCCTGATAACATGCACAGAAGTTGACACAAATGGGTTTGACTGGCTACTAAAGGTAACATCCTCACCTGTGACATGTTTGCTAGTAATCAGTGTGTGTGCATAAAAGCTGAGTGAGTTTCTGGGATCCAGACAGACTCTTGCATCTTTCTTCCAGCCACTGACATTTCTGGATTTTGACTCATAGGGAAAGCAAAAGAATTGTCAACGGATCTACGGGAAAAGTTAGTTGAACTGTATAAAACAGGAAAGGGATACAAAAAGATATCCAAGGAATTGATAATGCCAGTCAGCAGCGTTCAAACTGTGATTAACAAATGGAAAAGCAGGGGTTCTGTAAAAACAAAACCACGGTCAGGTAGACTAAGAAAAATGTCTTCCACAACTGCCAGGAAAATTGTTCAAGTTGCAAAGAAAATCCCACAAATAACATCAGCTGAAATACAGGACTCTCTGAAAACTAGCGGTGTGGCTGTTTCAAGATGCACAATAAGGAGGCACTTGAAAAATGGGCTGCATGGTCGAGTCGCCAGAAGAAAGCCATTACTGCGCAAATGTATCTCGCCTACAGTGTGCAAAACAGCACAGATAAAAGCCTCAAAACTTCTGGAGCAAGGTAATTTGGAGTGATATGACCAAAATTTAACTTTTTGGCCACAACCATAAACGTAACATTTGGAGAGAGGTCAACAAGGCCTAAGATTAGAGATGGGTGGACACCTGGATATTCGGGTCCAGCTGGTTCAGCCGAACAGTTACAAAAAGTTTGGGTTCGTGTTCCAGAACATTACCCGGACCCGATCCCCATTCACTTGAATGGGGGGCCCGAAATCCAGTGTTTGCTGCGCTGTAATGTGCAAGACAGTGCAACAAACACCGCTTCTGATCGGTGTTGAAATCATCCCCGCCAGTCAGGGAGCCGCAGTTTCCACGCTGTGAGAAGACAGCGTGAGCGCTCAGCTGTGATCGGAGCTAGTTTACCTCCGATCACTGGTGTCAGCTGATGGGACTACTGCTCCCATAATCCGACACCTGCTGCCTCTAATAACAGCGAGAGCAGGAGCGGCTGATGGGAGTATTTATCAGCTGCTCCTGCACTGTAAATAAATAATTAGAAAAAAAACAGCGTGAGTTCCCCTGTATTTTTGTTAACCAGCCAGGCAAAACTCACAGCTGGGGGCTGCAACCCTCAGCTATCAGCTTCAGCATGGCTGGTTATCAATAATAGAGGGGTCCCCATGCCATATTTTTTAATTATTTAAATAATTTTAAAAAACGGCATGGGGTCCCCCCCGTTTTTGACAACCAACCTTGCTAAAGCAGACAGCTGGGGGCTGGTATTCTCAGGCAGGCTGGTAAGGGGCCATGGATATTGGCCCACTCCAGCCTAAAAATAGCAGCCCACAGCTGCCCAGAAAAGCACATTTATTAGATGCGCCAATTCTGGCACTTTGCCCGGCTCTTCCCACTTGCCCTGTAGCAGTGGAAAGTGGGGTTCATATTTGTGGGGTTGATATCACCTTTGTGTTGTCAGGTGACATCAAGCCCTTGGTTTAGTAATGGAGACACCTATCCATTACTAATCCTATAGTTGTATTATAAATAAAGACACCGCAAGAATAAAGTCCTTTAATTGAAAAAATGACATAGACTCCTTTAATAATCTTAATTAAACCGTACTTACGGCCTCGCCTAATTCCACCGAAGCCCTCAATCTCCTGTAATAAACAAAAAATAATAAAACAATAATATACCTGTCCATCGTTCTATCTATCTAAGAGAAAGAAAATTAATATTGTAGAAATTTTTCGGATGTTTTTTTTCCTTTTTCGCAGCTTAAGGATGGCTTGTTTCACCTGCATGGAGAGCTCCTTTGACCGCATGTTTACTTCACAGCAAAACCTTCCAAATGCAAGTACCACACCTCAAATCAACTCTAGGCCTTTTATCTGCTTAATTGAGAATGACATAACAAAGGGATTGCCCACACCTGTCCATGAAATAGCCTTGGAGTCAATTGTCCAATTACTTTTGGTCCCTTTAAAAACAGGGTGGCACATGTTAAGGCGCTGAAACTCCTAAACCCTTCATCCAATTTTAATGTGGATAACCTCAAATGAAAGCTGAAAGTCTGAACTTCAACTGCATCTGAATTGTTTTGTTTAACCCCTTTCTAATATTAGATGTACTATCCTGTCGAGGTGGGGTGGGCCCGTATGCCCACCGACAGGATAGTAGGTCATAGCGATCGGCCGCGCTCACGGGGGGAGCGCGGCCAATCGCGGCCGGGTGTCAGCTGACACTATGTGCCAGGAGCGGCTCGGCACATTAACCCCCAGCACACTGCGATCAAACATGATCGCAGTGTTCCGGCGGTATAGGAAGCATCGCGTTGCTCCGAGGGTCTCCTACCTTCTTCTCCCTGCAGACCCTGGATCCAAAATGGCCACGGGGCTGCATCCGGGTCCTGCAGGGAGGTGGCTTACCAGCGCCTGCTCAGAGCAGGTGCCGGGAAGCCTGCAGGAGTGCACGTCAGATCGCTGATCTGACACAGTGCACAGCAAAGTGTCAGATCAGCGATCTTACACTATAACATGATGCTCCCCCACCCCCCGGGGCAATGTTATAGTGTAAAAAAAATATTCAGATGTGTAAAAAAAAAAAATTTTTTTTAAATTCCTAAAAAGAAAATAAAAAAATATTGTTCCCATAAATACATTTCTTTATCGAAATAAAAAAAACAATAAAAGTGCACATATTTAGTATCGCCGTGTCCATAACGACCCGACCTATATAACTGTCCCACTAGTTAACCCCTTCAATGAACACCGTAAAAAAAAGGGGGCAAAAAACAACGCTTTATTATCATACCGCCGAACAAAAAGTGGAATAACACGCGATTAAAAAGACGGATATAAATAACCATGGTACCACTGAAAACGTCATATTGTCCCGCAAAAAACGAGCCGCCATACAGCATCATCAGAGAAAAAATAAAAAAGTTATAGTTCTCAGAATAAAGTGATACAAAAACAATTATTTTATCTATAAAAATAGTTTTTATCGTATAAAAGCGCCAAAACATAAAAAAAGTTTTAAATGAGGAATCACTGTAATTGTACTGACCCGAGAAATAAAACTGCTTTAAAAATTTAACCAACCGCGGAACGGTATAAACGCCCCCCAAAAGAAATTCATGAATAGCTGGTTTTTGGTCATTCTGCCTCACAAAAATCGGAATAAAAAGTGATCAAAAACTGTCACGTGTCCAAAAATGTTACCAATAAAAACGTCAACTCGTCCCGCAAAAAACAAGACCTCAGATGACTCTGTGGACCAAAATATGGAAAAATTATAGCTCTCAAAATGTGGAGACGCAAAAAACTTTTTTGCTATAAAAAAGCGTCTTTTAGTGTGTGATGGCGGCCAATCATAAAAATCCGATATAAAAAACGCTATAAAAGTAAATCAACCCCCCCTTCATCACCCCCTCAGTTAGGGAAAAATTAAAAAATTTAAAAAATGTATTTATTTCCATTTTCCCATTAGGGCTAGGGTTAGTGTTGGGGCTAGGGTTAGGGTTTGGATTACATTTACGGTTGGGATTAGGGTTAGGGGTGTGTCAGGGTTAGGGGTGAGTTTGGGGTTAGGGGTGTGGTTGGGATTAGGGTTAGGGGTGTGTTTGGGTTAAGGTGTCAGTTAGAATTGGGGGTTTCCACTGTTTAGCCACATCAGGGGCTCTCCAAACGCAACATAGCGTCCCATCTCAATTACAGTCAATTTTGCATAGAAAAGTCAAACGGCGCTCCTTCCCTTCCGAGCTCTGCCATGCGCCCAAACAGTGGTTTACCCCCACATATGGGGTATCGGCGTACTCAGGACAAATTGTACAACAACTTTTGGGGTCCAATTTCTTCTCTTACCCTTGGGAAAATAAAAAATTGGGGGCGAAAAGATAATTTTTGTGAAAAAATATGATTTTTATTTTTACGGCTCTGCATTATAAACTTCTGTGAAGCACTTGGAGGGTCAAAGTGCTCACCACACATCTAGATAAGTTCCTTAGGGGTTCTAGTTTCCAAAATGGTGTCACTTGCGGTGGGTTTCAATGTTTAGGCACATCAGGGGCTTTCCAAATGCAGCATCGCATCCCATTTCAATTCCAGTCAATTTTGCATTGAAAAAGTCAAATGGATCTCCTTCCCTTCCGAGCTCTGCCATGCGCCCAAACAGTGGTTTACCCCCACATATAGGGTATCGGCGTACTCAGGACAAATTGTACAACAACTTTTGGGGTCCAATTTCTCCTGTTACCCTTGGTAAAATAAAACAAATTGGAGCTGAAGTAAATTTTTTGTGAAAAAAAAGTAAAATGTTCATTTTTTTTAATGCAAATTACCTCTTCTGAGAAAAAGAGGACTTAAACTCTATAGCGCCACCTGTTGGAAGTAGCGATCCTACAAGTCACAATCAACTCTTTAACGAGTCATGCAATGTGACTTAGGATAAAAGCCAAATTAGTATCTCAATTTGCAGACACGGTGTTTCGGGCTGTTGGCCCTCGTCAGTGCGAAGCATGAGAACTAATTTGGCTAGGTGAGAGGCTCTGGACAGGGGTCTTAGGGGTATCGTTTCTCCTTATGGAGAGTGACATACCATCTCTGGCTTGTCAAGGTAAGGAGGCTTATTCGCCGTGCAATGCTCCTCTGGGAAATATACAGTTATATGAAAAAGTTTGGGCACCCCTATTAATCTTAAGCTTAATGTTTTATAAAAATAGTTTTTTTTGCAACAGCTATTTCAGTTTCATATATCTAATAACTGTTGGACACAGTAATGTTTCTGCCTCGAAATGAGGTTTATTGTACTAACAGAAAATGTGCAATCTGCATTCAAACAAAATTTGACAGGTGCATAAGTATGGGCACCTCACCAGAAAAGTGACATTAATATTTAGTAGATCCTCCTTTTGCAAAAATAACAGCCTCCAGTCGCTTCCTGTAGCTTTTAATGAGTTCCTGGATCCTGGATGAAGGTATTTTTGACCATTCCTCTTTACAAAACAATTCCAGTTCAGTTAAGTTTGATGGTCGCCGAGCATGGACAGCCCTCTTCAAATGATCCCACAGATGTTCAATGATATTCGGGTCTGGGGACTGGGATGGCCATTCCAGAACAGTGTAATTGTTCCTCTGCATGAATGTCTGAGTAGATTTGGAGCGGTGTTTTGGATCATTGTCTTGCTGAAAGATCCATCCCCTGCGTAACTTCAACTTTGTCACTGATTCATGAACATTATTGTCAAGAATCTGCTGATACTGAGAGGAATCCAAGCGTCCCTCAACTTTAACAAGATTCCCGGTGCCGGCATTGGCCACACAGCCCCAAAGCTTGATGGAACCTCTGCACAGTGACACCATCTGCAGCAAGTTTATGCTGCAGCTCTCTGGAGGTAGTCTGAGGATTGTCCTTGACTGATCTCACCATTCTTCTTCTCTGCCTTTCTGATGTTTTTCTTGGCCTGCCACTTCTGGCCTTAACAAGAACTGTACCTGTGTTCTTCCATTTCCTTACTATGTTCCTCACAGTGGAAATTGACAGGTTAAATCTCTGAGACAGCTTTTTGTATCCTTCCCCTGAACAACTATGTTGAATAATCTTTGTTTTCAGATCATTAGACAGTTGTTTTGAGGAGCCCATGATGCCACTCTTCAGAGGAGATTCAAACAGGAGAACAACTTGCAAGTGGCCACTTTAAGTAGCTTTTCTCATGATTGCATACACCTGGCTATGAAGATCAAAGCTCAATGAGGTTAGAAAACCAAAAAAGTGCTTTAGTAAGTCAGTAAAAAGTAGGTAGGAGTATTTAAAATAAGAAAATGATAAGGGTGCCCATACTTATGCACCTGTCAAATTTTGTTTGAATGCAGATTGCACATTTTTTGTTAGTACAATAAACCTCATTTCAAGGCAGAAACATTACTGTGTCCAACAGTTATTAGATATATGAAACTGAAATAGCTGTTGCAAAAAAAAAAACAATTTTTATAAAACATTAAGCTTAAGATTAATAGGGGTGCCCAAACTTTTTCATATTACTGTAATATGCAAATTGCCTCTTCTGAGAAAAAGAGGACTTAAACTCTATAGCGCCAACTGTTGGAAGTAGCGATCCTACAAGTCACAATCAACTCTTTAACGAGTCGTGCAAACTTTTTGAATGTGGTTTTGAGCACCTTGAGGGGTGCAGTTTTTAGAATGGTGTCACACTTGGGTATTTTCTATCATTTAGACCCCTCAAAATGACTTCAAATGAGATGTGGTCCCTAAAAAAAAAAATGGTGTTGTAAAAATGAGAAATTGCTGGTAAATTTTTAACCCTTATAACTCCCTAACAAAAAAAAATTTTGGCTCCAAAATTGTGCTGATGTAGACATGTGGGAAATGTTACTTATTAAGTATTTTGTGTGACATATCTCTGTGATTTAAGGGCATAAAAATTCAAATTTGGAAAATTGCTAAATTTTCTAAATTTTCGTTAAATTTCTGTTTTTTTTTCACAAATAAACGCAGGTAATATCAAAGAAATTTTACCACTATCATGAAGTACGATATGTCACGAGAAAACAATGTCAGAATCACTGGAATCCATTGAAGCGTTCCAGAGTTATAACCTCATAAAGGGACAGTGGTCGGAATTGTAAAAATTGGCCCGGTCATTAACGTGCAAACCATCCTTTGGGGTAAACGGTTTAATAAAAAAGTAAAACTGAAATATCACATGGTCATAAGTCTTCAGTCCCTTTGCTCAGTATTTAGTAGAAGCCCCTTCTGAGCTACTACAGCCATGAGTCTTCTTGGGAATGATGCAACAATGTCTATAACCAAAATTAGAAAAATGTCTCTGTCCAAATATGTATGGACGTAACTGTATATTTACCCATTTTGCACATTTAAAGTTGTTACCACAATGGCACTATTCTTGGAATTTCATAATTTTTTTTTTTTTTTTGTTTGTTTTTTTTTGGGAAACTTGATTTTAATTTTAATTTCGTTTTAAAAAATCAAAACGTTTTGACTTGTGAATTTTCCACCTTGAGGAGTCACCGGAGGACAAGGACGGGCACGCTTGCTGTGTTTGTAATGGTCATCGGTCACTGAACTTCTGTAAATGGCCAGTAATCAGAGCGTCATTTACTCCCGGGGTTGAATGTGAACATTATCACTGTCACCCTCTTCTTTTGACTTTGGGCAGCCATGCGGATGAATCGGAGAGTACGCTGCTCGCGGCTCGGCCAGGGCAAAGCTTCGAGACAATCCGTGGAGAAATTAGAAAGATTGCAGCTTAACAAAAATCAATCAAACCCCCCGAGAGATACAGATGTAGCAGAGCCAAATGTGACATTTAACTGTTTCTTTTGTCCTCCATGATGCTTCTCTGCAAAACTAGTGATATCTTATAAGGCCAAGTGACATCTGGGACTTTCTTAAATTTTGCAAAAATTATGTTTTTAATATAATTTATAGCTTTTTTTTAATGCAAAGCTCCAATCCCTCTGCATAGACATAGGAGGCGTTTTGGGTGTTTTGTCCGGGTATGAAGTTAGCCAGAGTAAAATGTGTGAAGAGGCGCATGTCTCTTGAATTGGTTTCCCAGAAATAGATAAAACATGACTGCTTTCTTCAAAAACAGCGCCACCCCTTGTCCGCAGGTTGTGTCTGGTATTGCAACTCAGCTCCATTTAAATGAATTGTGCCTAGCCTCAGTTCCATCGCACAACCTTCAGACTCGGGTGGCACTGAATTTTGCAGAAGGCAGCCAAGTTTTCTAATCCTTGACAGCCCTTTTAATAACTTTGGCTCATGCCTGACCACCCGCTCGCCATAAAAGTCAAATGTACATCAGCGAAGAGTCAAGGAAACAATAATACTTTGTGCACCCACATGTCCTGACCGGGTCATGTTCAAATTTCCATATGTCCCAAAAATAAGATATTTAAAAAAGACTCTTCACATTTATGATGCACATTATCAGCAGAGGCACAACTACAAGTGTTTTGTGTTGTAATAGGGTTTTTCAAGCTGCATCAAAAATAAAATGTAAAAAAAAATTGCAGTTTTCACACTGACCACTGGGGCTCTTTTGGGCTTTTACTTCCTGTTTTTCAGGAAACTGCACATGTATATAGCCATAATATATAGCCATAATGAACAGACCCCAACCCTATCTTTCGTATTGAACCACCTAATGAGCGTGAGCAAAGGTCATTGTGAAGGGAGGGGAGTAGGCCAACTGTGACATCGCCTATTGTGAATAGTGGATCCTGTGTTATCTACTGTATATAGAGGTGTTATCAGTCATTGTACAGGGGGAGGAGGTGAGCTGTAACATCACCTATTGTGAATCGTGGATCCCGTGTTATCTACTGTATATAGAGGTGTTATCAGTCATTGTACAGGAGGAGGAGGTGAGCTGTGACATCACCTATTGTGAATGGTGGATCCTGTGTTATCTACTGTATATAGAGGTGTTACCAGTCATTGTACAGGAGGAGGAGGTGAGCTGTGACATCACCTATTGAGAATGGTGGATCCTGTGTTATCTACTGTATATAGAGGTGTTACCAGTCATTGTACAGGAGGAGGAGGTGAGTTGTGACATCACCTATTGAGAATGGTGGATCCTGTGTTATCTACTGTATATAGAGGTGTTACCAGTCATTGTACAGGAGGAGGAGGTGAGCTGTGACATCACCTATTGAGAATGGTGGATCCTGTGTTATCTACTGTATATAGAGGTGTTACCAGTCATTGTACAGGAGGAGGAGGTGAGCTGTGACATCACCTATTGAGAATGGTGGATCCTGTGTTATCTACTGTATATAGAGGTGTTATCAGTCATTGTACAGGGGGAGGAGGTGAGCTGTAACATCACCTATTGTGAATCGTGGATCCCGTGTTATCTACTGTATATAGAGGTGTTATCAGTCATTGTACAGGAGGAGGAGGAGGTGAGCTGTGACATCACCTATTGTGAATGGTGGATCCTGTGTTATCTACTGTATATAGAGGTGTTACCAGTCATTGTACAGGAGGAGGAGGTGAGCTGTGACATCACCTATTGTGAATGGTGGATCCTGTGTTATCTACTGTATATAGAGGTGTTACCAGTCATTGTACAGGAGGAGGAGGTGAGTTGTGACATCACCTATTGTGAATGGTGGATATTGTGTTATATACTGTATATAGAGGTGTTATCAGTCATTGTACAGGAGGAGGTGAGCTGTGACATCACCTATTGTGAATGGTGGATCCTGTGTTATCTACTGTATATAGAGGTGTTATCGGTCATTGTACAGGAGGAGGAGGTGAGTTGTGACATCACCTATTGGGATTGGTGGATCCTGTTTTATCTACTGTATATAGAGGTGTTATCAGTCATTGTACAGGAGGAGGAGGTGAGCTGTGACATCAACTATTGTGAATGGTGGATCCTGTGTTATCAGCTGTGTATGGAGGTGTTATCAGTCATTGTAATCCTGCCTCTGATGATAAGGAGCATGCTGAAAACTCTTCCTGAAAGGACAGAAAATGTGAGCCTAAAAAACCCCCAGTGGCAAGTCTGAAAAATGCAAGATTACTTTTTATTTATGAAGATTGTATCAGCCAAAAAAACCATTACCAATAATTTTTTGTTTAGAAATAAATTTAATGTCAAAACTTGGTTTAAGCATTAGGTCATCTTAGATAATAACATCTCTTTAAGGGCTTGTGGCAGTCACTGACTGTTGTTCATTTATTTTGATAAAGTAGACACTGGCCAGGATCATTCACAGCTCCCCATTCCTGGGTCCTCTTCACCTTCAGGGGCTGATGGTGGCCGGCCAAAAGACCCTATGCGGCAACCAGTGGTGAAGAGAATCTCAGAGGGGTAAGTGATCCCGGCTTTCAATTTATGAATTTAAGGGTATGATTTGGGATGACTGTGTCTGTATTCTGGTCTAGAGTATGAATTACGTTTGGGTTCTGGATAGAGGTGAGCAATTCAATTTGTGGTGCCCTGGCCAGGTGCCCAGTCCGATGCTCCATAGCTGCCAGTCTTCACTTTTGGTCCTGCCATCATGGACGACTCTGGCACTTACTTAGGTCCCATGACTTCATGAGTTCTGGAATGAAGGTAGAATTTTTTGGGACATCCAAAGTAATTGTAATTTATGAATTAATTTTAAGGTCTGGTATAGGGTATAAATTAATCTTAGGGTTTGAATATATTTTGGGGGTCTATTAAAAAATGGCAACACAACGTAACTCAAGGGCAGCCATGTTGGAAGTTGTATTTCCGCATGGATTTTGTAAATATACTGGGAGTTGGGGGGACCATTCAAAAAAAGTTTCTATGGGACCCAGCATATTCTCATTACTCCCCTGATTACAGGGCCTCTTTTAGACTCTAGGGGGCGTCCTGTTAAAAAGTGCGGTGAAAATATAATGGCAGCCCCTTTAAGAACTCACCTTATAATTTACACAGCAAAGAGATATTATAAGAGAATAGTCAGCAACAACTTGTCAGATCTTTCTTTCATATTTGTGAGCGTTGTGTTTCTTATTATACCCTTTGCCGTGGATCTGACACCTAATTTCCATGTGTTATGAATATTATGAATATATTCTTGTTCTTTTCATACAAACATAACAAAAGCACATTGACGTCAGTGCAATGATTGGCGCCTCGCTCTATTCATTAGTTGATGTGAATGTGATATAATTATATAAAATCGCACAATATAATAGCGCAGCTGCCTGTATTTTATACAATGGTAAAGAACATAGTCCAGTGTACTCTTTAAAAAAAAAACACATTAAAATTAGCCAAAATTGAAACAAAAAAAGTTATTAAATTTACAAACCTCAAAAAACAATCAAATTTATTTATGAAAAAAATAATAAAGAAAATAAAACAATCTTTAATAGAAAACATAAAAAAGTAATTGAATTAATAGAACAAATAAAATTAAAAACTTCAAAAAGTGATCATATTTATTAATTAAAATTTTGCATGGGTATATTTGGTTTAACTCTGTTTTTGTGAGTGTGGTGAAAAACTTAATTTTAAACTGATATGAAGCAGACATATTTGAGTTATGTGAAGAAATTTGCCATCTCTGTGGTGTCCCAGAGATATAAATTAATATTTGCTTTTGTATTCTGTTGTTTTTGTCATGTAAAAAAATATACCAAGAAAACTCATTTCAAAACTTTTACCAGCTTTAATGTCACCCATAATCTGTACAAATCCACTGGGAGACAAACTGAATGGGGGGAATGAAAATAACAAAACTAAAACAATGGGGTTGCATAGGGTTTTTCCCTCATTAATCCATCATGAATTAGGCAGGTAAAAGGTCTGGAGCTGATTCCAAGTGTGGCATTTGCATTTGGAAGCTTTTGCTGTGAACCCACAACAGGCGGTGAACGGAGCACTCAATGGAAAAGAAACAGACTGTCCTTACGCTGAAACAAAAAGAAGATATCCATCAGATACCAGAAATTTTAGGAGTATATGCTCATGAGCACACTGATGAGTTTGGGAACTCAAAAGCCTGGATTTCCACAGAAGACAACGGTGGTGGATGATCGCAGAATTCTTCCCATGGTGAAGAAAAACCCCTTGACAACATCCACCCAAGTGAAGAACACTCTCCAGGAAGTACAGTAGGTGTTTCACTGCCTACCATAAAGAGAACACTTTATGAGAGCAAATACAGATTAGACTTGGCCAAAAAACATCTAAAGCCACCCAGTTCTGAAAACGCATTCTGTTGGCAGATGAAACTAAGATCAACTTCTACCAGAATGATAGGAAAAGAAACTATGGAAAAGGCTTGGAATGCCGTTTCACAGTACAGATGGACAATGACCCAAAATGTACTGCAAAAGCAAAGAAGTGGAATATTCTGCAATAGCTGAATCAATCACCAGATCTCAGCCCCATCTAGCAGCAATTCACATGCTTAAGACAAAGCATAAGGCAGAAAAACCCAGAAACGACAAAACCATGTCCATGGCTTCCAGACTTCCAGCAGTCATTACCTGCAAAGAATTCTCTATAAAGTATTACAATGAACATTTCATTTATGGTGAAGTTAATTTGTCCAATTACTTTTGATCTCCTGAAATGAGGAGACTTTGTCGAAAAATAGTGGCTATTCCTAAACGTTTCACAGTACATTTTTGTTCAACCCCTTTAATTAAACCTGAAAGTCTCCACTTCAATTGCATCTGACTAATTTTAAATCAGAAATAGTGTCCTGCAGAGCTGAAATCACGAAGATTCGGTTATTGTCCAACTATTTCTGAACCTAACTGTACCTAGAACTGGACATCCCTCAAAACTGGGAGGCCTACAGTAACATGAAAAGAGCTGCATTGATTTTTAGCAAGTTCTGGTTGTGTACTGGATGTGATCACAATCTCCTGTTTTCTTCATATGTCTGGCTTATAGGGTAGGACTGCAAGACAGAAGATTTTTCTTACACAGAAAAACATCCAAGCTTGGCTACGTTTTGCCAAAACCTACGTGTCTGACAAAAGCATGTAGGAAATAGTGATATGGTTTGCTAAAACCAAGACTTTTTGGCCATCATTTTGGCCATACTTCTAAAATGTATGTGTGGCATAAAGACAACACTGCACATCATCAACAGAACACCATACCCACAGTAAAGCATGGTGCAGGCAGCTTTATGTTTTGGGGCTGTTTTGGTAGCTGGAACTGAGGCTTTTGTCAAGGTAGGGCAAATTCTTAAAAGTTTCAAATATCAGTTAGTTTTGCAACAAAACCTTCAGGCCTGTACTAAAAAGCTGAAGATGAATAGAAATTTCACCTTTTAGCATGACAACGACCATAAGCGACCTCCAAATCAGCAAAATCACCAGAAGATTAAAGTTTTGGAATAGCCCAGGCCTGAATCCAATAGAAAATCTGGGATGACCTGAAAAGAGCGTTGTACTGTACATAGGTGCTGTACTCAGCGTAAACTGACCTGCAGTGCGTGTCTCAAATCAACATATCAATATCTCTTGCGGGTACGCTGAATTTTATGTGCATATTTTTCTTGTAGACTTGCAAAAATAAATGAAAAAAATACATATTTAAAGTAACTCACTTGTGTTTATAGTGTGTTACTGCTGCAGAAATTCATCAAAAAAAGCATGTAATTTGCACATCACTGTAACAATAATGTTTTGTCAAATGCCAGGAAGTATCAAAAACAAAGCCGCTTTGTTAAAACCGTGACACATCAAAAAAGACACCAAAAAGCAGCGTCAAAAATGCGATAAAAGTGCATGTCAAAAAAAGGCACTTAAATACCCTATGAAAAATAGGTGCAGAAAATCTGCAACATCAAAAACTCTCCAAAAGCTCATTATAGCCTAAAGGTGGAAAAAGTTCTGAAATTATTCTTTTTGGTGTTATTTTTTTTTTTAATTTACAAAAACCTACCGTTTTAACAGGGATGTGTAGAGTATTTATATTCACTGTACAGGTCCTTCTCAAAAAATTAGCATATAGTGTTAAATTTCATTATTTACCATAATGTAATGATTACAATTAAACTTTCATATATTATAGATTCATTATCCACCAACTGAAATTTGTCAGGTCTTTTATTGTTTTAATACTGATGATTTTGGCATACAACTCCTGATAACCCAAAAAACCTGTCTCAATAAATTAGCATATTTCACCCATCCAATCAAATAAAAGTGTTTTTTAATAACAAACAAAAAAACCAACAAATAATAATGTTCAGTTATGCACTCAATACTTGGTCGGGAATCCTTTGGCAGAAATGACTGCTTCAATGCGGCGTGGCATGGAGGCAATCAGCCTGTGACACTGCTGAGATGTTATGGAGGCCCAGGATGCTTCAATAGCGGCCTTAAGCTCATCCAGAGTGTTGGGTCTTGCGTCTCTCAACTTTCTCTTCACAATATCCCACAGATTCTCTATGGGGTTCAGGTCAGGAGAGTTGGCAGGCCAATTGAGCACAGTAATACCATGGTCAGTAAACCATTTACCAGTGGTTTTGGCACTGTGAGCAGGTGCCAGGTCGTGCTGAAAAATGAAATCTTCATCTCCATAAAGCATTTCAGCCGATGGAAGCATGAAGTGCTCCAAAATCTCCTGATAGCTAGCTGCATTGACCCTGCCCTTGATGAAACACAGTGGACCAACACCAGCAGCTGACATGGCACCCCACACCATCACTGACTGTGGGTACTTGACACTGGACTTCAGGCATTTTGGCATTTCCTTCTCCCCAGTCTTCCTCCAGACTCTGGCACCTTGATTTCCGAATGACATGCAAAATTTGCTTTCATCAGAAAAAAGTACTTGGGACCACTTAGCAACAGTCCAGTGCTGCTTCTCTGTAGCTCAAAAGTGGCTTTACCTGGGGAATGCGGCACCTGTAGCCCATTTCCTGCACACGCCTGTGCACGGTGGCTCTGGATGTTTCCACACCAGACTCAGTCCACTGCTTCCTCGGGTTCCCCAAGGTCTGGAATCGGTCCTTCTCCACAATCTTCCTCAGGGTCCGGTCTCCTCTTCTTGTTGTACAGCGTTTTCTGCCACATTGTTTCCTTCCAACAGACTTACCATTGAGGTGCCTTGATACAGCACTCTGGGAACAGCCTATTTGTTGAGAAATTTCTTTCTGGGTCTTACCCTCTTGCTTGAGGGTGTCAATGATGGCCTTCTTGACATCTGTCAGGTCGCTAGTCTTACCCATGATGGGGGTTTTGAGTAATGAACCAGGCAGGGAGTTTATAAAAGCCTCAGGTATCTTTTGCATGTGTTTAGAGTTAATTAGTTGATTCAGAAGATTAGGGTAATAGGTCGTTTAGAGAACCTTTTCTTGATATGCTAATTTATTGAGACAGGTTTTTTGGGTTATCAGGAGTTGTATGCCAAAATCATCAGTATTAAAACAATAAAAGACCTGACAAATTTCAGTTGGTGGATAATGAATCTATAATATATGAAAGTTTAATTGTAATCATTACATTATGGTAAATAATGAAATTTAACACTATATGCTAATTTTTTTAGAAGGACCTGTATATGATATACTGTATTTGGGGCAGATTGGTCCAGTGGTCCGTAAATTAATTTTTTCTTTTGTATCCCAGTGCAAAACATTCCTAAATACCGTACTTGATTTACCCATGCTCCAAATTTGGTGCAGATAGGTCCAGCCACTTGGCCATAAATTAATATTTGCTCTTGTATTACGCTTATTTTTTTTGTAAATATCTCAATAACAGTAGATCTTAGAGAACTGAAACCTGGTAGAAAACCTTAGGAAATTTGGTGCTGATATATATAAGGAAGAAACAACAGAAAGTACGGTAAAAAAAATTTCTATATAAAGACAGAATGAAAAAGAAATACCAAAAATAATTAAGAAAAATAGTAATAAAAAATAATAAAAAAACAACAAAAAAAGTCATTGAGCAAATGAAAGAAAAATATAAAACATCAAAAAGTAGTTAAATAAATTACAAATTAAATTACTAAACATGTACTAAAGAAGAACAACAATTTTCCACAGCTTTGTCCAACCCTTTGAAGGCCATGTCAGCAGCTGATGCCATGGAATAAGAAGAAAGGCAGCTGCTCCTCAAGGTGGTAGGGACCCTTGACCTTTCTGTAGTGCTGTATTACTGGCCATTCATCATATGGTCACTCACCAAGAAATCCTAGCCATTTAACAGCCAGTGAAACATTATCCATTGATTTTATTGATTAAGATTGGGGGGGGGAGGGGGAATAAAAAAAAAACACCCATCCCCCTCGCGGACACTTCTGAGTGAGATGCTCTTTTTCTAAGTTAAACACCGAAATTAAAAACCGCAGGTCGGCTGATGGGATAGATTTCTTGTCAACGTAATAAAATAATCTTCAAACCCAAAACAGTGATTCATATGAGCTGTGTCACCGCTTACATGATGGCACCGTCATGGGGGGGGGGGGCGACCTGGCCCCAGGGTTGGTTTCTGCATCGCGAAGGAAAGAGTATTTTATTCTTTTATTGTATTAAAAGGGAACTCCATCTTTATCAGATTCTATAAACATTCTATGACAGGATGGGCGCCTGTCCTTAATTCTCATGGTCAACATTTCGACCTTTTGCCCTGTCTGTCTCATTGAGTCACAGTTTGAACACCATCCAGTTCTTGGTAGGACTACTCCCAAAAGGCCAGCGCACAACCAAATTGATCCAGTTGACCGTAATTACCCGCGAGACCCTTCCATTGTTCATTGATAAGCCATGTGTCAGCACCATACACTGCAACATGGAGGGGAGAGGTACAGCATTTCGGCAGGTATGCCGTACATCTCTGAAGTCAATAGTTAAATTCTGGATATACAGGAGGACGACATTCAATGGAACTTAGGTCTTCTTTCTCCAGAATCATCTTGTCTGCCCTCTAACCCCCAATGTTTGACACTTAAGTTTCTTTTTTAATTCTTAGTCTTTGTTGTCTACTTCTTGTAAGATGATGGAAGGAAGATGGCAGTCAACAGAAAGGTCCATGTTTCAATATACCTCCAGATAAGGGTCTGTTAAACTTACGCAGATGCACTTAAAGGGAATCTGTCAGTAGGATCAACCCTCCTAAACCGCCTATATGGGCACGCAGGTCATGGGAAGTTGAGTAATATGATATTTTGAAGTCTGCAATATGATATCTTTTCCCATACAAATCAATGTTTTTCTTATTATCTAAATAAGCTCTTAAGATCTATGGGCCGGACATAGATCTCCCTGAAAATCTGCTTCCAGAGCTTAATTGAAAAAGGGGGCATTACCAGTGTGAGACAAGAAGATCAGGAGAGACTGTCAGTGATTACATATCTCACACTGGTGACGCCTCCTTTCAATTAAGCTCTGGAGGCGGATTCTCGGGGAGATTTATATCCCACCCATAGATCTTAACAGCTCAAATACATGCTTACAAAAATTGTGGATATCTCTGGAACGAGACATTAGATCACAGATATCAAGGTATAATTTTATTTTATATCATTGCACAGGAGCAGGAGGTGAGCTGTGACATCACCTGTTGTGAATGGTGGATCCTGTGTTATCTACTGTATATAGAGGTGTTATCAGTCATTGTACAGGAGGAGGAGGTGAGCTGTGATATCAACTATTGTGAATGGTGGATCCTGTGTTATCTACTGTATATAGAGGTGTTATCAGTCATTGTACAGGAGGAGGAGGTGAGCTGTGACATCACCTATTGTGAATGGTGGATCCTGCGTTATCTACTGTATATGGAGGTGTTATCAGTCATTGTACAGGAGGAGGAGGTGAGCTGTGACATCACCTATTGTGAATGGTGGATGCTGTGTTATATACTGTATATAGAGGTGTTATCAGTTATTGTACAGGAGGAGGAGGTGAGCTGTGACATCACCTATTGTGAATGGTGGGTCCTGTGTTATCTACTGTATATAGAGGTGTTATCAGTCATTGTACAGGAGGAGGAGGTGAGCTGTGACATCACCTATTGTGAATGGTGGATCCTGTGTTATCTACTGTGTATAGAGGTATTATCAGTCATTGTACAGGAGGAGGTGAGCTGTGACATCACCTATTGTGAATGGTGGATCCTGTGTTATCTACTGTATATAAAGGTGTTATCAGTCATTGTACAGGAGGAGGAGGTGAGCTGTGACATCACCTATTGTAAATGGTGGATCCTGTATTATCTACTGTATATAGAGGTGTTATCAGTCATTGTACAGGAGGAGGAGGTGAGCTGTGACATCACCTATTGTAAATGGTGGATCCTGTATTATCTACTGTACATAGAGAATCATGCCAAAGAGAAAAAGCACCAAATGAACCAGAGATTACTGAAACAATATATCAACTTTATTAATACACAACAATAAAAGACAAGTTACCTAGGAGCAGGGACAAGACAATCATACACACAAGGGTGAAACCGCGGTAGACAACAGGTTAAATAGAAATAGTATACAGGCCACGCCATTAATGCATATACAGTTATATGAAAAAGTTTGGGCACCCCTATTAATCTTAAGCTTAATGTTTTATAAAAATTGTTTTGTTTTTTTTTGCAACAGCTATTTCAGTTTCATATATCTAATAACTGTTGGACACAGTAATGTTTCTGCCTTGAAATGAGGTTTATTGTACTAACAGAAAATGTGCAATCTGCATTCAAACAAAATTTGACAGGTGCATAAGTATGGGCACCCTTATCATTTTCTTGTTTTAAATACTCCTACCTACTTTTTACTGACTTACTAAAGCAATTTTTTTGGTTTTCTAACCTCATTGAGCTTTGAACTTCATAGCCAGGTGTATGCAATCATGAGAAAAGCTACTTAAAGTGGCCACTTGCAAGTTGTTCTCCTGTTTGAATCTCCTCTGAAGAGTGGCATCATGGGCTCCTCAAAACAACTGTCTAATAATCTGAAAACAAAGATTATTCAACATAGTTGTTCAGGGGAAGGATACAAAAAGCTGTCTCAGAGATTTAACCTGTCAATTTCCACTGTGAGGAACGTAGTAAGGAAATGGAAGAACACAGGTACAGTTCTTGTTAAGGCCAGAAGTGGCAGGCCAAGAAAAACATCAGAAAGGCAGAGAAGAAGAATGGTGAGATCAGTCAAGGACAATCCTCAGACCACCTCCAGAGAGCTGCAGCATCAACTTGCTGCAGATGGTGTCACTGTTTATCAGTCAACTATACAACGCACTTTGCACAAGGAGAAGCTGTATGGGAGAGTGATGCGAAAGAAGCCGTTTCTGCAAGCACGCCACAAACAGAGTCGGCTGAGGTATGCAAAAGCACATTTGGAGAAGCCAATTTCTTTTTGGTATAAGGTTCTGTGGACTGATGAAACCAACATTGAGTTGTTTGGTCATACAAAAAGGTGTTATGCATGGCGGCCAAAAAACACAGCATTCCAAGAAAAACACTTGCTACCCACAGTAAAATTTGGTGGAGGTTCCATCAAGCTTTGGGGCTGTGTGGCCAATGACGGCATCGGGAATCTTGTTAAAGTTGAGGGACGCATGGATTCCTCTCAGTATCAGCAGATTCTTGACAATAATGTTCATGAATCAGTGACAAAGTTGAAGTTACGCAGGGGATGGATCTTTCAGCAAGACAATGATCCAAAACACCACTCCAAATCTACTCAGGCATTCAGGCAGAGGAACAATTACACTGTTCTGGAATGGCCATCCCAGTCCCCAGACCTGAATATCATTGAACATCTGTGGGATCATTTGAAGAGAGCTGTCCATGCTCGGCGACCATCAAACTTAACTGAACTGGAATTGTTTTGTAAAGAGGAATGGTCACAAATACCTTCATCCAGGATCCAGGAACTCATTAAAAGCTACAGGAAGCGACTAGAGGCTGTTATTTTTGCAAAAGGAGGATCTACTAAATATTAATGTCACTTTTCTGGTGGGGTGCCCTGTCATGATTCCAATGGCAGGGAATCACAAAAGGACAAGCACCCACGAGCTCTAGGGTGATGGAACCTGAGCTGACCGCGACCCTAAACCTGAACACACAAATAACAATAGCCGGGAAACGTGCCTACGTTGATCCTAGACGTCTCGCACCAGCCGAAGATCTAACTTCCCCTATTAGAAGAAACACAGACCTCTCTTGCCTCCAGAGAAATACCCCACAGAAATAGCAGCCCCCACATATAATGACGGTGAAATGAGAGGAAGGCACATACACAGTATGAAAACAGATTTAGCAAAATGAGGCCCGCTAAAACTAGATAGCAGAGAATACAAAAGTAAACTGCGCGGTCAGCAAAAAACCCTTCAAAAAACCATCCTGTAATTACTTGAACTCATGTTCCAACTCATGGAACATGAGGAGCAATTACAGCCCACTAGAGCAACCAGCAGCAAAGAAACAATTACATGCAAGCTGGACAAGACAAAAATAAAGCAAAACGAGAAACAAGAAAATCAAAAACTTAGCTTGTCCTGAAGATTACTGAAGCCAGAAGCTGAGGCAACAAAACACTCTGATAACCTTGATAGCCGGCGGGGAAATGACAAGAAAGCCCGGTTAAATAGGAAACTCCCAAATCCTAATAGAACAGGAGGACACCAGAGACAGCAGAACACAAATCACCCAGTACCATCAGTAACCACCAGGGGGAGCCCAAAAACAGAACTCACAACAGTACCCCCCCCTTGAGGAGGGGTCACCGAACCCTCACGAGAACCTCCAGGGTGACCAGGATGAGCCCTATGAAAAGCGCGGACCAAATCATCAGCATGAACATCAGAGGCAACCACCCAAGAATTATCCTCCTGACCATAACCCTTCCACTTGACCAAATATTGGAGTTTCCATCTGGAAACACGAGAATCCAAGATCTTCTCCACAACATACTCCAATTCTCCCTCCACCAGCACCGGAGCAGGAGGCTCAGGCGAAGGAACAACAGGTACCTCATACCTCCGCAACAACGACCGATGGAACACATTATGAATAGCAAACGATGCCGGGAGATCCAAACGAAACGACACAGGGCTAAGAATTTCCAAGATCTTATAAGGACCGATGAACCGAGGCTTAAACTTAGGAGAAGAGACCTTCATAGGAACAAAACGAGAAGACAACCACACCAAGTCCCCAACACGAAGTCGAGGACCCACGCGGCGACGGCGATTAGCAAACTGCTGAGCCTTCTCCTGGGACAACTTCAAATTGTCCACCACATGACTCCAAATCCGATGCAACCCATCCACCACCATGTCCACTCCAGGACAATCAGAAGGCTCCACCTGACCAGAGGAAAAACGAGGATGAAACCCCGAATTACAAAAGAAAGGAGAAACCAAGGTAGCAGAACTAGCCCGATTATTAAGGGCAAACTCGGCCAGCGGCAAAAAGGTAACCCAGTCATCCTGATCAGCAGAAACAAAACACCTCAAATAAGTTTCCAAGGTCTGATTAGTTCGCTCCGTCTGGCCATTCGTCTGAGAGTGGAATGCAGACGAAAAGGACAAATCAATGCCCATCTTAGCACAGAACGTCCGCCAAAATCTAGACACAAACTGGGATCCCCTGTCAGAAACGATGTTCTCCGGAATCCCATGCAAACGAACCACGTTCTGGAAAAACAGAGGGACCAACTCAGAGGAGGAAGGCAACTTAGGCAAGGGTACAAGATGAACCATTTTAGAAAAGCGGTCACACACAACCCAGATGACGGACATTTTTTGAGAGACAGGGAGATCCGAAATAAAGTCCATGGAAATGTGCGTCCAAGGCCTCTTCGGGATAGGCAAAGGTGACAACAATCCACTGGCTCGAGAACAGCAAGGCTTAGCCCGAGCACAAACCTCCCAAGACTGCACAAAAGAACGCACATCCCTCGACAAGGAAGGCCACCAAAAAGACCTGGCCACCAAGTCTCTAGTACCAAATATTCCAGGATGACCTGCCAACGCAGAAGAATGGACCTCGGAGATGACTCTACTGGTCCAACTATCCGGAACAAACAGTCTCTCAGGCGGACAACGATCAGGTTTACCTGCCTGAAACTCCTGCAAAGCACGTCGCAAGTCTGGGAAGACGGCCGACAAAATCACCCCATCCCTAAGGATACCAGTGGGCTCAGAATTTCCAGGGGAGTCAGGCACAAAACTCCTAGAAAGAGCATCCGCCTTCACATTCTTTGAACCTGGCAGGTATGAAACCACAAAATTGAAACGAGAGAAAAACAGTGACCAACGAGCCTGTCTAGGATTCAGACGCCTGGCAGACTCAAGGTAAATCAGATTTTTGTGATCAGTCAAGACCACCACACGATGTCTAGCACCCTCCAGCCAATGACGCCACTCCTCAAATGCCCACTTCATGGCCAAAAGTTCCCGATTACCCACATCATAATTCCGCTCAGCGGGCGAAAATTTTCTAGAAAAGAACGCACATGGCTTCATCACCGAGCAATCGGAGCTTCTCTGTGACAAAACCGCCCCCGCTCCAATCTCGGAAGCATCAACCTCAACTTGGAAAGGAAGCGAAACATCAGGCTGACGCAACACAGGAGCAGAAGAAAACCGGCGTTTAAGTTCCTGAAAGGCCTCCACAGCCGCAGGAGACCAATCAGCAACATCAGCACCCTTCTTAGTCAAATCCGTCAAAGGCTTAACAACACTAGAAAAATTAGTTATAAAACGACGATAGAAATTAGCAAAGCCCAAGAACTTCTGCAGACTCTTAAGAGATGCAGGCTGCGTCCAGTCACAAATAGCCCGAACCTTGACGGGATCCATCTCAATAGTAGAAGGGGAAAAAATATACCCCAAGAAAGAAATCTTCTGGACTCCAAAGAGACACTTTGAGCCCTTTACAAACAAGGAATAAGCCCGCAGGACCTGAAACACCTTCCTGACCTGCTGAACATGAGACTCCCAGTCATCAGAAAAAAACAAAATATCATCCAAATACACAATCATAAATTTATCCAGATATTCACGGAAAATATTGTGCATAAAGGACTGGAAGACTGAAGGAGCATTAGAAAGTCCGAAAGGCATTACCAAATACTCAAAATGGCCCTCAGGCGTATTAAATGCGGTTTTCCACTCATCACCTTGCTTTATTCGTATAAGATTATACGCACCCCGAAGATCAATCTTAGTGAACCATTTAGCCCCCTTAATGCGAGCAAACAAATCAGTCAACAAAGGCAAAGGATACTGATATTTTACGGTAATCTTATTCAAAAGACGATAATCTATACAAGGCCTCAAGGACCCATCTTTTTTGGCCACGAAAAAAAAACCTGCTCCCAAAGGGGACGAAGATGGACCGATATGTCCCTTTTCCAAGGACTCCTTAACATAATCCCGCATAGCAGTATGCTCTGGCACTGACAGATTGAACAAACGACCTTTAGGAAATTTACTACCAGGAATTAAATCTATAGCACAATCGCAATCCCTGTGAGGAGGAAGCGAACTGAGCTTAGGCTCCTCAAAAACATCCCGATAATCAGACAAAAATACAGGAACCTCAGAAGGAGTAGATGAAGCGATAGAAATCGGAGGTGCATCATCATGAACCCCCTGACATCCCCAGCTTAACACAGACATTGTTTTCCAGTCAAGGACTGGATTATGAGTTTGTAACCATGGCAGACCAAGCACTAAGACATCATGTAAATTATACAGTACCAGGAAGCGAATCACCTCCTGATGAACGGGAGTCATACGCATGGTCACTTGTGTCCAGTACTGAGGTTTATTCATAGCTAAAGGTGTAGAGTCAATTCCCTTGAAAGGAATAGGGACTTCCAGAGGCTCAAGACTAAACCCACATCGCTTGGCAAATGACCAATCCATAAGACTCAGGGCAGCGCCTGAATCTACATAGGCATCGACGGAAATGGACGATAATGAGCAAATCAGAGTCACAGACAGAATGAACTTAGACTGTAACGTACTAATGGCAACAGACTTATCAACCTTTTTTGTGCGTTTAGAGCATGCTGATATAACATGAGCTGAATCACCACAATAAAAGCACAACCCATTTTTCCGTCTATAGTTTTGCCGTTCACTTCTAGACTGAACTCTATCACATTGCATTGTCTCAAGTGCCTGTCCAGAAGACACCGCCAAATGGTGCACAGGTTTGCGCTCCCGTAAACGCCGATCAATCTGAATAGCCATAGTCATAGACTCATTCAGACCCGTAGGCGCAGGGAACCCCACCATAACATCTTTAATGGCCTCAGAAAGGCCATCTCTGAACTTTGCAGCCAGGGCGCACTCATTCCACTGAGTAAGCACTGACCATTTCCGAAATTTTTGACAATATATTTCTGCTTCATCTTGCCCCTGAGAGAGAGCTAATAAAGCTTTTTCAGCCTGAATCTCCTGGTTAGGTTCCTCATAGAACAAACCCAATGCCAGAAAAAACGCATCCACATTAAGCAACGCAGGATCCCCTGGTGCCAATGCAAATGCCCAATTTTGAGGGTCACCCCGCAGGAAAGATATAATAATCTTAACCTGCTGAGCAGGGTCTCCAGAAGAGCGAGATTTCAAAGAAAGGAACAGCTTGCAATTGTTCCTAAAATTCAGAAAACTAGATCTATCTCCAGCAAAGAACTCTGGAATAGGAATTCTAGGTTCAGACATAGGAGCATGTACAACAAAATCTTGTATATTTTGAACCTTAGCAGCAAGATTATTCAAGCTGGAAGCTAAACTCTGGACGTCCATGATAAACAGCTAAGGTCAGAGCCATTCAAGGATTAAGAGGAGGAAAAAAAAAAATCAGCCAGGCTGCAATTAAGGCTAGGCAGCAACCTCAGAGGAGAGAAAAAAAAACAAAAAAAAAAACTTCCTCAGACTACTTTTCCTCCTACTTCAGCCCAAACATTTTTGGCCGGCTATACTGTCATGATTCCAATGGCAGGGAATCACAAAAGGACAAGCACCCACGAGCTCTAGGGTGATGGAACCTGAGCTGACCGCGACCCTAAACCTGAACACACAAATAACAATAGCCGGGGAACGTGCCTACGTTGATCCTAGACGTCTCGCACCAGCCGAAGATCTAACTTCCCCTATTAGAAGAAACACAGACCTCTCTTGCCTCCAGAGAAATACCCCACAGAAATAGCAGCCCCCCACATATAATGACGGTGAAATGAGAGGAAGGCACATACACAGTATGAAAACAGATTTAGCAAAATGAGGCCCGCTAAAACTAGATAGCAGAGGATACAAAAGTAAACTGCGCGGTCAGCAAAAAACCCTTCAAAAAACCATCCTGTAATTACTTGAACTCATGTTCCAACTCATGGAACATGAGGAGCAATTACAGCCCACTAGAGCAACCAGCAGCAAAGAAACAATTACATGCAAGCTGGACAAGACAAAAATAAAGCAAAATGAGAAACAAGAAAATCAAAAACTTAGCTTGTCCTGAAGATTACTGAAGCCAGAAGCTGAGGCAACAAAACACTCTGATAACCTGGATAGCCGGCGGGGAAATGACAAGAAAGCCCGGTTAAATAGGAAACTCCCAAATCCTAATAGAACAGGAGGACACCAGAGACAGCAGAACACAAATCACCCAGTACCATCAGTAACCACCAGAGGGAGCCCAAAAACAGAATTCACAACAGTGCCCATACTTATGCACCTGTCAAATTTTGTTTGAATGCAGATTGCACATTTTCTGTTAGTACAATAAACCTCATTTCAAGGCAGAAACATTACTGTGTCCAACAATTATTAGATATATGAAACTGAAATAGCTGTTGCAAAAAAAAACATTTTTATAAAACATTAAGCTTAAGATTAATAGGGGTGCCCAAACTTTTTCATGTAACTGTAAGAAATAAAGTGCAGATGTGCAATATAAATGGATACTAGCAAAGTGCAAAAGCCATATAAAGCAGCAAAGTAGCAGACCTGGAGAGATAAGAATGCCATATAACGTAAGGCTAGTATATACCTGTGTATACCGCAGCGGCACCCACCCCAACGCGCGTTTCGGCTAACAGTGCTTTCTTCCGGGGGAAAATATCATCATGTAGTGCTGTAAGTAATCTAGCACTGGATTATACAGTTGTTACTTTTTGTATTATTTGCTGTCACAAGAAGAGTTTCTATTCTACATGTCCTATAGGACACATGGTGGAATATTGACGTTTTATGCTCTGGACGTCCTTACAAGAAGACGTTTCTCAGTATTCTAAAATGAATCAGTACAATAGAAGTCACTGGAGGAGAACCTTCAGAAACTTTGTCTTCATCCTTTAAATTGTTTTGGCCCCCAGTGTGTCACACAAAGTCCCAGGAGATCTCCCCCATTCATGAGTATTCAGCGAGCAAACAGATATATTCATCTCTCTGATAAACGTCCATGCTCTATAAAATGATTTATACTGAGACCCGATAGAGTAAGATATGTGGAGTCAGCGGAGATGATAGAAGAGTCTAATACGGCAGAATAATTGTGGAGTGACGTATAATAAGAGAAGGTAATCACAGGATGGAGTGACGGGCCACTATCAAGTGCATTGGGTTGGAAAATAGAAGAATTCGGGGGTAAGCTGCATGCATGACCCCAGGAGAAAACAAGCAATCAACGACGGAGGGACCCATCTTACAACAAGATGAAATATTACAAAGTAATTTTCTAGAAGTTTCATTCTGATATGAAGAACACGAGGGAATAAAAAAGCTATTTGATCTATCACCTATCCATCTACAGTATCTATCTATTGTCTATTATCTATCTACAGTATCTATCTATTATCTATCATCTATCATCTATCTACAGTATCTATCTATTATCTATTATCTATCTACAGTATCTATCTATTCTCTATCTAATATCTATCTACAGTATCTATCTAGGGTTGAGCGACCTTTACTTTTATATGATCGGGTCGGGTTTCACGAAACCCGACTTTTTAAAAAATCGGGTCGAGTGAAATCGGCCGATCCTATAAAAAAGTCGGGGTCGGCCGAAACTCGAAACCCAATGCAGTGCATTGGGTTTCCAATGGTTCCCAGGGTCTGAAGGAGCGGAAACTCTCCTTCAGGCCCTGGGATCCCTATTTAAGTGTAAAATATTATTATTATTATTATACATTTTTATAGCGCCATTTATTCCATGGCGCTTTACATGTGAATACGGGGCAAATATAGACAAATACATTAAACATGAGCAGATAACAAGGCACACGAGTACATAAGGAGGGAGGACCCTGCCCGCGAGGGCTCACAGTCTGCAGGGGGTGGGTGAGGATACACTAGGAGAGGGAAGAGCTGGCTGTGCGGCTGTTCAGTAGGTTGAGGATCACTGCAGGCTGTAGGCTTGTCGGAAGAGATGAGTCTTCAGGTTCTTTTTGAAGGTTTCTATGGTAGGCGCAAGTCTGATGTGTTGGGGTAGAGAGTTCCAGAGTATGGGGGAAGCACGGGAGAAGTCTTGGATGCGGTTATGGGAAGAAGAGATGAGAGGGGAGTAGAGAAGGAGGTCTTGGGAGGACCGGAGGTCGCGTGTAGGTAGGTACCGGGAGACCATGTCACAGATGTATGGAGGAGACAGGTTGTGGATGGCTTTGTATGTCAGTGTGAGGGTTTTGAACTGGAGTCTCTGGGCGATAGGAAGCCAGTGAAGGGCTTGACACAGGGGAGAGGCTAGGGAGTAGCGGGGGGACAGGTGGATTAGTCGGGCAGCAGAGTGTAGGATGGATTGGAGTGGTGCCAGAGTGCTAGAGGGGAGTCCAGAGAGTAGGAGGTTGCAGTAGTCGAGGCGGGAGATGATAAGGGCATGCACTAGCGTTCTTGCAGTGTTGCGGTCAAGGAAAGCACGGATCCGGGAAATATTTTTGAGTTTGAGACGACAGGAGGAGGCAAGGGCTTGGATATGTGGCTTGAAAGAGAGGGCAGAGTCGAGGATCACCCCGAGGCACCGGGCGTGTGGGACTGGGGATAGTGAGCAGCCATTGACATTGATGGATAGGTCTGGTGGAGGGGTAGAGTGAGATGGGGGAAAGATGATGAATTCTGTTTTGTCCATGTTCAGTTGTAGAAAGCGAGCAGAAAAGAAGGCTGAAATGGCAGACAGACAGTGCGGGATTTTGGTAAGCAAGGAGGAGAGGTCAGGTCCGGAGAGGTAGATCTGCGTGTCGTCAGCGTAGAGATGGTACTGCATACCGTGGGATTCTATGAGCTGTCCCAGGCCGAAAGTGTAGATGGAGAAGAGTAGGGGTCCTAGAACAGAGCCTTGAGGAACACCGACTGACAAGGGGCGAAGTGAGGAGGTGGTGTGGGGGAGGGAGACACTGAATAGAGAATAGAAAAATAGAGAATTAAAATAAAAAATATCGCTATACTTACCCTCTGACGCGCCCTGGTACTAACCGGGAACCTTCCTTCCTTCGAATCAGCCCTTCCAGGACCTTGCGGTGACATCGCGGCTTGTGATTGGTCACGCGGCCGCCCATGTGACCGCTCGCGCGACCAATCACAAGCCGCGACGTCACCGCGACGTCACCGAAGGTCCTGGAAGGGCTGATTCTTAGGAAGGAAGGCTGTCGGAAAGAAGCAGGGCGCGTCCGAGGGTGAGTATATACCTAATAGGAATATACTCACCCTCGGACGCGCCCTGCTTCTTTCCGGCAGCCTTCCTTCCTAAGAATCAGCCCTTCCAGGACCTTCGGTGACGTCGCGGCTTGTGATTGGTCGCGCGAGCGGTCACATGGGCGGCCGCACGACCAATCACAAGCCGCGACGTCACCGCAAGGTCCTGGAAGGGCTGATTCGAAGGAAGGAAGGTTCCCGGTTAGTACCAGGGCGCGTCAGAGGGTAAGTATAGCGATATTTTTTATTTTAATTCTTTATTTTACACTTAAATCTGAATTCCGATACCAATTCCCGATATAAACATATCGGGAATCGGTATTGGAATTCTGATTCCAGATTCAGAAGATCGCCGACTTCATGGCCGACCCCACACAGGGGTCGGGTCGGGTTTCATGAAACCCGACGTTGCCAATAGGGTTGAGCGAAACGGGTCGTTCATTTTCAAAAGTCGCCGACTTTTGGCAAAGTCGGGTTTCATGAAACCCGATCCGACCCCTGTGCGGGGTCGGCCATGCGGTACGCGACTTTCGCGCCAAAGTCGCGTTTCAATGACGCGAAAAGCGCCATTTCTCAGCCAATGAAGGTAAACGCAGAGTGTGGGCAGCGTGATGACATAGGTCCTGGTCCCCACCATCTTAGAGAAGGGCATTGCAGTGATTGGCTTGCTGTCTGCGGCGTCACAGGGGCTATAAAGGGGCGTTCCCGCCGACCGCCATGTTACTGCTGCTGATCTGAGCTTAGGGAGAGGTTGCTGCCGCTTCGTCAGAAGCAGGGATAGCGTTAGGCAGGGTCCATTAACCACCAAACCGCTTGTGCTGTAGCGATTTCCACTGCCCAACACCACCTTCGGTGTGCAGGGACAGTGGAAGCTACATTTTTTTTTTTTCCCCTCAGCGCTGTAGCTCATTGGGCTGCCCTAGAAGGCTCCCTGATAGCTGCATTGCTGTGTGTACGCCGCTGTGCAAACCAACTGCTTTTTTCAAAGCACAAATCCTCTTGTTCCTTCCTTTCTGCACAGCTATCTTTTTTGTTTGTCCACACTTTTTATTTAATTTGTGCATCAGTCCACTCCTTATTGCTGCCTGCCATACCTGGCTGAGATTACTGCAGGGAGATAGTAATTGTTGGACACTCCCTGTTTTTTTTTTTTTTTTGTGGGAGATTAAGATTGACATTTCTGCTAGAGTGCCATACCTGTGTGTGCCATCTCTCACTCAGTGGGCCATAGAAAGCCTATTTATTTTTTTGCTTGATTTGGGTTATAAAATCTACCTGAAAAAATCACTACATCAATCAGTGGGAGAAAAATATTGGCCTCTGGGCTTGTGTGCCACTCCTGACTCCTGTGTGCATCATCACTCACTCAGTGGGCCATAGAAAGCCCATTTCTTTTTTTTTTTGCTTTATTTGGGTTCTAAATTCAACCTGAAAAAATCAATAAATCAATCAGTGGGAGATTAATATTGGCCTTTGGGCTTGTGTGCCAGTCCTAAGCGTGCCATCTCTCTCTCTCAGATAGTGGGCCATAGAAAGCCTATTTATTATTTTTTTATTGGGTTTATCAATTTTCCCTGGAACAAAAAAAAAAAAAAGTGGGAGATTAATATTGGCCTCTGGGCTTGTGTGCCAGTCCTGAGCGTGCCATCTCTCTCACAAATAGTGGTTATTATTTTTTTTGGTTTTATAAATTCTCCCTGAAAAAAAAAAGGGAGATTAATATTGGCCTTTGGGCTTGTGTGCCAGTCCTAAGCGTGCCATCTCTCTCTCTCAGATAGTGGGCCATAGAAAGCCTATTTTTTTTTTTTTATTGGGTTTATAAATTTTCCCTGAAAAAAAATAAAAAGTGGGAGATTAATATTGGCCTCTGGGCTTGTGTGCCAGTCCTGAGCGTGCCATCTCTCTCACAAATAGTGGGCCATAGAAAGCCTATTTATGTTTTTGGTTGATTTGGGTTCTAAATTCTACCTGAAAAAATCAATAAATCAATCAGTGGGAGATAAATATTGGCCTCTGGGCTTGTGTGCCACTCCTGACTCCTGTGTGCGTCATCTCTCACTCAGTGGGCCATAGAAAGCCTTTTTTTTGTTTTATTTGTTTTCTAAATTCTCCCTGAAAAAATCATTTTATTTTATTTGGTTTCTAAATTCTTCCTGAAAAAATCATTTTATTCTATTTTTTTTTTTCCTAAAGTCTCCCTGAAAAAAAAAAAAAAAAAAAATCAGTGGGAGATTAATATTGCCCTTTCTGCTTGTGTGCCAGTCTTGACTCCTGGGTGTGCCATCTCTCTCTCTCTCTCTCTCCAATTGTGGGCCATAGAAAGCCTATTATTTTTTTAGCTTGATTTGGGTTCCAAAATCTACCTGAAAAAATCACTACATCAATCAGTGGGAGATAAATATTGGCCTCTGGGCTTGTGTGCCACTCCTGACTCCTGTGTGCGTCATCTCTCACTCAGTGGGCCATAGAAAGCCTTTTTTTGTTTTATTTGTTTTCTAAATTCTCCCTGAAAAAATCATTTTATTTTATTTGGTTTCTAAATTCTTCCGGAAAAAATCATTTTATTCTATTATTTTTTTTTCCTAAAGTCTCCCTGAAAAAAAAAAAAAATCAGTGGGAGATTAATATTGCCCTTTCTGCTTGTGTGCCAGTCTTGACTCCTGGGTGTGCCATCTCTCTCTCTCTCTCCAATTGTGGGCCATAGAAAGCCTTTTTTTTTTTTAGCTTGATTTGGGTTCCAAAATCTACCTGAAAAAATCACTACATCAATCAGTGGGAGATAAATATTGGCCTCTGGGCTTGTGTGCCACTCCTGACTCCTATGTGCGTCATCTCTCACTCAGTGGGCCATAGAAAGCCTTTTTTTGTTTTATTTGTTTTCTAAATTCTCCCTGAGAAAATCATTTTATTTTATTTGGTTTCTAAATTCGTCCGGAAAAAATCATTTTATTCTATTATTTTTTTTTCCTAAAGTCTCCCTGAAAAAAAACAAAAAAACAAATCAGTGGGAGATTAACCCCTTCATGACCCAGCCTATTTTGACCTTAAAGACCTTGCCGTTTTTTGCAATTCTGACCAGTGTCCCTTTATGAGGTAATAACTCAGGAACGCTTCAACGGATCCTAGCGGTTCTGAGATTGTTTTTTCGTGACATATTGGGCTTCATGTTAGTGGTAAATTTAGGTCAATAAATTCTGCGTTTATTTGTGATAAAAACGGAAATTTGGCGAAAATTTTGAAAATTTTGCAATTTTCACATTTTGAATTTTTATTCTGTTAAACCAGAGAGATATGTGACACAAAATAGTTAATAAATAACATTTCCCACATGTTTACTTTACATCAGCACAATTTTGGAAACAAAATTTTTTTTTGTTAGGAAGTTATAAGGGTTAAAATTTGACCAGCGATTTGTCATTTTTACAACGAAATTTACAAAACCATTTTTTTTAGGGACCACCTCACATTTGAAATCAGTTTGAGGGGTCTATATGGCTGAAAATACCCAAAAGTGACACCATTCTAAAAACTGCACCCCTCAAGGTGCACAAAACCACATTCAAGAAGTTTATTAACCCTTCAGGTGCTTCACAGCAGCAGAAGCAACATGGAAGGAAAAAATGAACATTTAACTTTTTAGTCACAAAAATTATCTTTTAGCAACAATTTTTTTATTTTCCCAATGGTAAAAGGAGAAACTGAACCATGAAAGTTGTTGTCCAATTTGTCCTGAGTACGCTGATACCTCATATGTGGGGGTAAACCACTGTTTGGGCGCACGGCAGGGCTTGGAAGGGAAGGAGCGCCATTTGACTTTTTGAATCAAAAATTGGCTCCACTCTTTAGCGGACACCATGTCACGTTTGGAAAGCCCCCGTGTGCCTAAAAATTGGAGCTCCCCCACAAGTGACCCCATTTTGGAAACTAGACATCCCAAGGAACTTATCTAGATGCATAGTGAGCACTTTGAACCCCCAGGTGCTTCACAAATTGATCCGTAAAAATGAAAAAGTACTTTTTTTTCACAAAAAAATTATTTTCGCCTCAATTTTTTCATTTTCACATGGGCAACAGGATAAAATGGATCCTAAAATGTGTTGGGAAATTTCTCCTGTGTACACCAATACCTCACATGTGGAGGTAAACCACTGTTTGGGCACATGGTAAGGCTCGGAAGGGAAGGAGCGCCATTTGACTTTTTGAATGAAAAATTATTTCCATCGTTAGCGGACACCATGTCGCGTTTGGATGGCTCCTGTGTGCCTAAACATTGGCGCTCCCCCACAAGTGACCCCATTTTGGAAACTAGACCCCCCAAGGAACTTATTTAGATGCCTAGTGAGCACTTTAAACCCTCAGGTGCTTCACAAATTGATCTGTAAAAATGAAAAAGTACTTTTTTTTCACAAAAAAATTATTTTCGCCTCAATTTTTTCATTTTCACATGGGCAGTAGGGTAAAATGGATCATAAAATTTGTTGGGCAATTTCTCCCGAGTACGCCGATACCTCATATGTGGGGGTAAACCACTGTTTGGGCACTCGGCAGGGATCGGAAGGGAAGGCGCGCCATTTGACTTTTTGAATGGAAAATTAGCTCCAATTGTTAGCGGATACCATGTCGCGTTTGGAGAGCCCCTGTGTGCCTAAACATTGGAGCTCCCCCACAAGTGACCCCATTTTGGAAACTAGACCCCCCAAGGAACTTATCTAGATGCATATTGAGCACTTTAAACCCCCAGGTGCTTCACAGAAGTTTATAACGCAGAGCCATGAAAATAAAAAATAATTTTTCTTTCCTCAAAAATGATTTTTTAGCCTGGAATTTCCTATTTTGCCAAGGATAATAGGAGAAATTGGACCCCAAATATTGTTGTCCAGTTTGTCCTGAGTATGCTGATACCCCATATGAGGGGGTAAACCACTGTTTGGGCGCACGGCAGGGCTCGGAAGGGATGGCACGCCATTTGGCTTTTTAAATGGAAAATTAGCTCCAATCATTAGCGGACACCATGTCACGTTTGGAGAGCCCCTGTGTGCCTAAACATTGGAGATCCCCCAGAAATGACACCATTTTGGAAACTAGACCCCCAAAGGAACTAATCTAGATGTGTGGTGAGGACTTTGAACCCCCAAGTGCGTCACAGAAGTTTATAACGCAGAGCCATGAAAATTAAAAAAAAAAAATTATTTTCTCAAAAATGATCTTTTAGCCTGCAATTTTTTATTTTCCCAAGGGTAACAGGAGAAATTTGACCCCAAAAGTTGTTGTCCAGTTTCTCCTGAGTACGCTGATACCCCATATGTGGGGGTAAATCACTGTTTGGGCACATGCCGGGGCTCGGAAGTGAAGTAGTGACGTTTTGAAATGCAGACTTTGATGGAATGCTCTGTGGGCGTCACGTTGCGTTTGCAGAGCCCCTGATGTGGCTTAACAGTAGAAACCCCCCACAAGTGACCCCATTTTGGAAACTAGACCCCCAAAGGAACTTATCTAGATGTGTGGTGAGCACTTTGAACCCCCAAGTGCTTCATAGAAGTTTATAATGCAGAGCCGTGAAAATAATAAATACGTTTTCTTTCCTCAAAAATAATTATTTAGCCCAGAATTTTTTATT
This sequence comes from Ranitomeya imitator, assembly GCF_032444005.1. Classification (NCBI taxonomy): domain Eukaryota; kingdom Metazoa; phylum Chordata; class Amphibia; order Anura; family Dendrobatidae; genus Ranitomeya; species Ranitomeya imitator. The sequence goes on along the minus strand of NC_091282.1, from coordinate 46,178,466 downwards.
TTCCCAAGGGTTACAGAAGAAATTGGACCCCAAAAGTTGTTGTCCAGTTTCTCCTGAGTACGCTGATACCCCATATGTGGGGGTAAACCACTGTTTGGGCACATGCCGAGGCTCGGAAGTGAAGTAGTGACGTTTTGAAATGCAGACTTTGATGGAATGCTCTGTGGGCGTCACGTTGCGTTTGCAGAGCCCCTGATGTGGCTTAACAGTAGAAACCCCCCACAAGTGACCCCATTTTGGAAACTAGACCCCGAAAGGAACTTATCTAGATGTGTGGTGAGCACTTTGAACCCCCAAGCGCTTCATAGAAGTTTATAATGCAGAGCCGTGAAAATAATAAATACGTTTTCTTTCCTCAAAAATAATTATTTAGCCCAGAATTTTTTATTTTCCCAAGGGTTACAGGAGAAATTGGACCACAAAAGTTGTTGTCCAGTTTCTCCTGAATACGCTGATACCCCATGAGTGGGGGTAAACCACTGTTTGGGCACACGTCGGGGCTCAGAAGGGAAGTAGTGACTTTTGAAATGCAGACTTTGATGGAATGGTCTACGGGTGTCACGTTGCGTTTGCAGAGCCCCTGGTGTGCCTAAACAGTAGAAACCCCCACAAGTGACCCCATTTTAGAAACTAGACCCCCCAAGGAACTTATCTAGATATGTGGTGAGCACTTTGAACCCCCAAGTGCTTCACAGACGTTTACAACGCAGAGCCGTGAAAATAAAAAAATCATTTTTCTTTCCTCAAAAATTATGTTTTAGCAAGCATTTTTTTAGATTCACAAGGGTAACAGGAGAAATTGGACCCCAGTAATTGTTGCGCAGTTTGTCCTGAGTATGCTGGTACCCCATATGTGGGGGTAAACCACTGTTTGGGCACACATCGGGGCTCAGAAGTGAGGGAGCACCATTTGACTTTTTGAATACGAGATTGGCTGGAATCAATGGTGGCGCCATGTTGCGTTTGGAGACCCCTGATGTGCCTAAACAGTGGTAACCCCTCAATTCTACCTCCAACACTAACCCCCCCACACCCCTAACCCTAATCCCAACTGTAGCCATAACCCTAATCACAACCCTAACCGCAACACACCCCTAACCACAACCCTAACCCCAACACACCCCTAACCCTAACCACAACCCTAATTCCAACCCTAACCCTAAGGCTATGTGCCCACGTTGCGGATTCGTGTGAGATATTTCCGCACCATTTTTGAAAAATCCGCGGGTAAAAGGCACTGCGTTTTACCTGCGGATTTTCCGCGGATTTCCAGTGTTTTTTGTGCGGATTTCACCTGCGGATTCCTATTGAGGAACAGGTGTAAAACGCTGCGGAATCCGCACAAAGAATTGACATGCTGCGGAAAATACAACGCAGCGTTTCCGCGCGGTATTTTCCGCACCATGGGCACAGCGGATTTGGTTTTTCATATGTTTACATGGTACTGTAAACCTGATGGAACACTGCTGCGAATCCGCAGCCAAATCCGCACCGTGTGCACATAGCTTAATTCTAAAGGTATGTGCACACGCTGCGGAAAACGCTGCGGATCCGCAGCAGTTTCCCATGAGTTTACAGTTCAATGTAAACCTACGGGAAACAAAAATCGCTGTACACATGCTGCAGAAAAACTGCACGGAAACGCAGCGGTTTACATTCCGCAGCATGTCACTTCTTTTGTGCGGATTCCGCAGCGGTTTTACAACTGCTCCAATAGAAAATCGCAGTTGTAAAACCGCAGTGAAATGCGCAGAAAAAAACGCGGTAAATCCGCCATAAATCCGCAGCGGTTTAGCACTGCGGATTTATCAAATCCGCAGCGGAAAAATCCGCAGAGGACCAGAATACGTGTGCACATACCGAAACCCTAACCCTATTCTAACCCTACCCCTAACCCTAGCCCTAACCCTACCCCTAGCCCTAACCCTACCCCTAACCCTACCCCTAACCCTAACCCTACCCCTAACCCTACCCCTAACCCTAACCCTACCCCTAACCCTACCCCTAACCCTACCCCTAACCCTAACCCTATTCTAACATTAGTGGAAAAAAAAAATTTCTTTATTTTTTTATTGTCCCTACCTATGGGGGTGACAAAGGGGGGGGGTCATTTATTATTTTTTTTATTTTGATCACTGAGATAGATTATATCTCAGTGATCAAAATGCACTTGGGAACGAATCTGCCGGCCGGAGCAGTGTACCGGCCAGATCGGGGGGCTGCGGGGGCGATCGGTGGGGTGGGGTGGGGGCACATTAGTATTTCCAGCCATGGCCGATGATATTTCAGCATCGGCCATGGCTGGATTGTAATATTTCACCCGTTATAATAGGTGAAATATTACAAATCGCTCTGATTGGCAGTTTCACTTTCAACAGCCAATCAGAGCGATCGTAGCCACGAGGGGGTGAAGCCACCCCCCCTGGGCTAAACTACCACTCCCCCTGTCCCTGCAGATCGGGTGAAATGGGAGTTAACCCTTTCACCCGGCCTGCAGGGACGCGATCTTTCCATGACGCCGCATAGGCGTCATGGGTCGGAATGGCACCGACTTTCATGACGCCTACGTGGCGTCATGGGTCGGGAAGGGGTTAATATTTACATTTGTGCTTCAGTGACAGTCCTGCGTGTGTGGCATCTCTCTCATTTGTTGCCACCAACAACAGAGTGTGTAACATTGTGCCTGATTTTCGTTGTGGTCTCACTCACCTGTAAAGGGGTAGCTATATCATACTGAAGTTATAGCTCACCGTGTAAGTTGTGTGACAGCAACAAATACCGTTAGTTTGTTTACGTTTTTAAAACAATGAGGAAGTCTGGTGGAAGAGGTCGTGGCCGGGGGCGTTCATTGTCAGCTGGTAATGAGGGTAGTGGTAGTGGTGGAGCATCAGCTGGTCGTGGGAAAAAAAATATTGCACCTAAGTCTGGAGCTGTGGAGCCAGGTTCGTCGTCTGGCTACACAAGGCCTCGAACGCTCCCTTTTCTGGGAGTAGGAAAACCGCTTTTAAAGCCGGAGCAGCAAGAGCAAGTTTTGGCTTATCTTGCTGACTCAGCCTCTAGCTCTTTTGCCTCCTCTCGTGAAACTGGTAAATGTCAAAGCAGCGCGTCGTTAGTGGATGTTCACGGTCAGGGACACGTCACTTCCTTGTCCTCTTCAGCAAAAACAACAACAGAGAAGAATGCAGCAGGCGACACAACGGGTTACTCCATGGAGCTCTTTACACATACCGTCCCTGGCTTAGAAAGTGAAGCAGTTAACAGTCCATGCCCATTACAAGTTGACATGGAGTGCACTGATGCACAGCCACAGCCAGACTACTATGCTGGTCCTTTGACTCAGACCACAACATTGCCCTCGCAGGGTAATGATCAAGAATCAGACCCTGATGAGACTATGTTGCCCCATCACGAACGCTATACCACCGACCGACACGGTGACACAGACGAAGTTGCACACGAGCTACAAGAAGAGGTAATAGATGACCCAGTTCTTGACCCCGATTGGCAGCCATTGGGGGAACAGGGTGCAGGCGGCAGCAGTTCTGAAGCGGAGGAGGAGGGGCTGCAGCAGGCATCAACATCGCAACAGGTTCCATCTGCCGGGCCCGTATCTTGCCCAAAACGCGTGGCAAAGCCAAAACCCGTTGGAGGACAGCGTGGCCATCCGGTTAAAGCTCAGTCTGCAATGCCTGAAAAGGTATCCGATGCTAGAAAGAGTGCAGTCTGGCATTTTTTTAAACAACATCCAATTGATCAGCGCAAAGTCATCTGTCAAAAATGTTCAACTACCTTAAGCAAAGGACAGAATCTGAAAAGTCTCAATACAAGTTGCATGCATAGACATTTAACCACCATGCATTTGCAAGCCTGGACTAACTACCAAACGTCCCTTAAGGTTGTAGCACCCTCGGCCAATGAAGCTAGTCAGCAACGCAACATCCCTTCCGGCAGTGTAGGGCCACCATTTTCCGCACCACCTGCAGTATCTGTGCAGGTTTCTTTGCCAGGCCAAAGCAGTCAGGGTCAGGGAATCACCAGTTTCGTAGTAGGAAACACTGCATCTAGGGCACCGGCGGCAACAATACCATCTCCCACCGTCTCTCAGTCTACCATGTCCACCGGCACCCCCGCTAGTTCCACGATCTCCAGCTCTCCAGTCCAGCTCACCCTACATGAGACTATGGTTAGAAAAAGGAAGTACTTAGCCTCGCATCCGCGTACACAGGGTTTGAACGCCCACATAGCTAGACTAATCTCGTTAGAGATGATGCCCTACCGGTTAGTTGAAAGCGAAGCTTTCAAAGCCCTGATGGACTACGCTGTACCACGCTACGAGCTACCCAGTCGACACTTTTTTTCCAGAAAAGCCATCCCAGCCCTCCACCAGCATGTTAAAGAGCGCATCGTCCATGCACTCAGGCAATCTGTGAGCACAAAGGTGCACCTGACAACAGATGCATGGACCAGTAGGCATGGCCAGGGACGTTACGTGTCCATCACAGCACACTGGGTGAATGTTGTGGATGCAGGGTCCACAGGGGACAGCAAGTTTGGTACAGTTCTGCCTAGCCCACGGTCTAGGAAACAGTTGGCTGTAGCCGTTCGCACCCCCTCCTCCTCCTCTTCGTCCTCCTGCAGAAGCGAGAGCTCGTCCACAGACCGCAGTCGCACAACCACTCCATCCGCAGCTGCCACTGTTGCACACCAGGTCTCCCATTATGGGGCAGCTACTGGCAAACGTCAGCAGGCTGTATTGGCTATGAAGTGTTTGGGCGACAACAGACACACCGCGGAAGTTCTGTCCGAGTTCTTGCAGAAAGAAACGCAGTCGTGGCTGGGCACTGTAGATCTTGAGGCAGGCAAGGTAGTGAGTGATAACGGAAGGAATTTCATGGCTGCCATCTCCCTTTCCCAACTGAAACACATTCCTTGCCTGGCTCACAGCTTAAACCTGGTGGTGCAGTGCTTCATGAAAAGTTATCCGGGGTTATCCGACCTGCTCCTCAAAGTGCGTGGACTTTGCTCACATATCCGCCATTCGCCCGTACACTCCAGCCGTATGCAGACCTATCAGCGTTCTTTGAACCTTCCCCAGCATCGCCTAATCATAGACGTTGCAACAAGGTGGAACTCAACACTGCACATGCTTCAGAGACTGTGCGAACAGAGGCGGGCTGTTATGTTTTTGTGGGAGGATACACATACACGGGCAGGCAGTAGGATGGCAGACATGGAGTTGTCAGGTGTGCAGTGGTCGAAGATTCAAGACATGTGTCAAGTCCTTCAGTGTTTTGAGGAATGCACACGGCTGGTTAGTGCAGACAACGCCATAATAAGCATGAGCATCCCCCTAATGCGTCTGCTGATGCAAAGTTTGACGCACATAAAGGATCAGGCGTCTGCAGCTGAGGAAGAGGAAAGCCTTGATGACAGTCAGCCATTGTCTGGCCAGGGCAGTGTACAGGACGAGTTAGCGGGCGAAGAGGAGGAGGAGGACGAGGAGGATGATGGGGATGATTATATTTTTAATGAGGAAGCTTTTCCGGGGCCACTGGAAATTGGTGGCGCGGCAAGGCCGGGTTCTGGTTTTTGGAGGGACACAAGTGACGTGGATTTGCCTGAAACTGCCCCTCAACCAAGCACAACCGCAGATTTGAGAACTGGAACTTTGGCCCACATGGCGGATTATGCCTTACGTATCCTCAAAAGGGACACACGCATAACTAAAATGATGAACGATGACGATTACTGGTTGGCCTGCCTCCTTGATCCTCGCTATAAAGGCAAATTGCAAAATATAATGCCACATGAGAACTTGGAACTAATATTAGCAACCAAACAATCAACTCTTGTTGACCGTTTGCTTCTGGCATTCCCTGCACACAGCGCCCGTGATCGTTCTCACACGAGCTGCAGGGGCCAGCAGACCAGAGGAGTTAGAGGGGCAGAAATCAGAAGTGGCGTTGGCCAGAGGGGTTTTCTGACCAGTTTGTGGAGTGATTTTGCTATGACCGCCGACAGGACAGGTACTGCAGCATCAATTCAAAGTGACAGGAGACAACATTTGTCCAGTATGGTTACAAACTATTTTTCATCCCTTATCGATGTTCTCCCTCAACCGTCATTCCCATTTGATTACTGGGCATCAAAATTAGACACCTGGCCAGAATTGGCAGAATATGCATTGCAGGAGCTTGCTTGCCCGGCAGCTAGTGTCCTATCAGAAAGAGTATTCAGTGCTGCAGGTTCAATACTAACAGAAAAAAGGACTCGTCTGGCTACCCAAAATGTAGATGATCTAACCTTCATTAAAATGAACCACAACTGGATTTCGAAATCTTTTGCCCCACCTTGCCCGGCTGACACCTAGCTTTCCTATGAAAAGGTCTTGCCTGTGGACTATTCTGAATGCCTTTTCCAATCTCGTAATTTTCTGCACCTGATTGTCCAGCATACGACATGTTTACACCTCACTAAATGGCCAAACTCCCCACACGGGGCCGTGGTATCGACACTTGGCGACAGCACCCGTGAGAGTGCTGTTTGTCTGAAGAGGTGGGTGTGCCTGCTTTTGGTCGACGGCACTGCCACTGGGTCCCTCCTAGTACAATAAAGTGTCTCTGGCGGTGGTGGTGCGCACCCAACGTCAGACACACCGTTGTAATATGAGGGGCCCTGGGCCTGTACCGCCGGCCACAAGACAGTACCCCCCCCCCAGCTCAAACAGTGCTCTACCACTTGCAAAATTATCTCACAGCTCCACCAATGTTTAGTCTATGCGCTGACATCCTTCAATGCCTGCCACTGACAATACCATTGTATTGTCATTTTTGTTATGTTAGGCCTTCGAAGCCTGTCTGCGGTCACTCCTTCCACTAGGCCTCCACTGACCACACCACTGCTGCCCGTGTACCCCTGGAACCAATTTAAAATTGCCTACAGCCATGTGTTATTATTTTAGGCCTTCGATGCCTGTCTGCGGTCACTCCTTACAATATGCCTCCACTGACCACACCACTGCTGCCCGTGTACCCCTGGAACCAATTTAAAATTGCCTACAGCCATGTGTTATTATTTTAGGCCTTCGATGCCTGTCTGCGGTCACTCCTTCCACTAGGCCTCCACTGACCACACCACTGCTGCCCGTGTACCCCTGGAACCAATTTAAAATTGCCTACAGCCATGTGTTATTATTTTAGGCCTTCGATGCCTGTCTGCGGTCACTCCTTCCACTAGGCCTCCACTGACCACACCACTGCTGCCCGTGTACCCCTGGAACCAATTTAAAATTGCCTACAGCCATGTGTTATTATTTTAGGCCTTCGATGCCTGTCTGCGGTCACTCCTTCCACTAGGCCTCCACTGACCACACCACTGCTGCCCGTGTACCCCTGGAACCAATTTAAAATTGCCTACAGCCATGTGTTATTATTTTAGGCCTTCGATGCCTGTCTGCGGTCACTCCTTCCACTAGGCCTCCACTGACCACACCACTGCTGCCCGTGTACCCCTGGAACCAATTTAAAATTGCCTACAGCCATGTGTTATTATTTTAGGCCTTCGATGCCTGTCTGCGGTCACTCCTTCCACTAGGCCTCCACTGACCACACCACTGCTGCCCGTGTACCCCTGGAACCAATTTAAAATTGCCTACAGCCATGTGTTATTATTTTAGGCCTTCGATGCCTGTCTGCGGTCACTCCTTCCACTAGGCCTCCACTGACCACACCACTGCTGCCCGTGTTCCCCTGGAACCAATTTAAAATTGCCAACAGCCATGTGTTATTATTTTAGGCCTTCGATGCCTGTCTGCGGTCACTCCTTACAATATGCCTCCACTGACCACACCACTGCTGCCCGTGTACCCCTGGAACCAATTTAAAATTGCCTACAGCCAGCCCAATTTTTTTATTTTAGGCCTTCGATGCCTGTCTGCGGTCACTCCTTCCACTAGGCCTCCACTGACCACACCACTGCTGCCCGTGTACCCCTGGAACCAATTTAAAATTGCCTACAGCCATGTGTTATTATTTTAGGCCTTCGATGCCTGTCTGCGGTCACTCCTTCCACTAGGCCTCCACTGACCACATCACTGCTGCCCGTGTACCCCTGGAACCAATTTAAAATTGCCTACAGCCATGTGTTATTATTTTAGGCCTTCGATGCCTGTCTGCGGTCACTCCTTCCACTAGGCCTCCACTGACCACACCACTGCTGCCCGTGTACCCCTGGAACCAATTTAAAATTGCCTACAGGCATGTGTTATTATTTTAGGCCTTCGATGCCTGTCTGCGGTCACTCCTTCCACTAGGCCTCCACTGACCACACCACTGCTGCCCGTGTTCCCCTGGAACCAATTTAAAATTGCCAACAGCAATGTGTTATTATGTTAGGGCTTCGATGCCTGTTTGCGGTCACTCCTTCCAATAGTTCTCCACTGACCAGACCAATGCTGGCCGTGTACCCCTGGAACCCAGCTGAAAGTGCATGTAGACTCCTTTTTTTCTTTGTTTTATATTTAGAAAGCCCAGATGAACTACGCTGTGCAACGGTTCAAGCTACCCAGTCGACATTTCTTTTGCGAGAAAAGCCATCCCAGCCCTCCACCGGCATGAAAAAGTCTGCATTGTCATAGCACTCAGGCAATCAAACAGTAGAAAGGTGCACCTGACAAGAGACGCATGGACCAGTAGGCATGTCCACAAAAAGTTACGTGTCCATTACGGCGCACTGGGTTAATGTGTTGGATGCATGGTCCACAGGGGACAGCCTACAAAGTCTGTCTGCAGTCCCTAATTCCAATTTTCCTCCGCTGACCACACCACTGCTGCCCGTGTACCCCTGGAACCAATTTTACAGTGTCTACAGCCTAACTTTTGTTATGTTAGGCCTACTACGCCTGTCTGCAGTCCCTCCTTCCAATACTCGTCCACTGACCACACCACTGCTGCCCGTGGACCCCTGGAACCTATTTTTAATTGCATAGAGCACAGAGGCGTAGCTAGAGCTTTTGCCGCCCGGGGCTGATCCCGAGTTTGGCGCCCCCCCCCCCAGCTCAATACACACAAAGGTTACCAAAAATGGTTTTCCTGTTTTGTAGAACTTAAACTGGGCCTAATGGTGTCACCCCCACATGCCACACCTGTGACTTAATACCACCACACCATGACCAGGCCACATAGTGACCGAATAATACTACATACAAGGGACAAATACCACCGCACCATTTCCAGACCACATATTACCACCACATAGTGACTGAATACTACAATACTGATCAGTAATAAAAAAAAAACCACAATACTATCACCATAAGTGCCAGTATTCACAGGAGATCTGTACTTAGTATGCAGTGTCTGTGTAGAGGTAATACAGAGATCACTGGTGACATTATACACAGGACCTCTATATAGTATACAGTGTATAGTGTCAGTGTATAGGTAACACTGACTCACCAGTGACGTCTCTAGGTGAAGTCCTTCATCTTTCATCCAGCACAGACCGCCATCATTCCTTCCAGCCAGGACTCGTTTCTGCAGGAAATAACACAGTTATCTCGAGCTCCGCTTGCAGAACACATTACTTAATTTTTCACAACTTCTACATTACACTACATGAAGAAAAAAAGGTGATATAGTGTCACTCTGCACAGTAACAGGACCGCCCCCCCATTTAAAACAGTATACTCAAAAAATAAAATAAATACATCACTGCAGTAACAATATCCCTTAATTATCCCCTATGGTAATAATATTCCCCACCCTGGCCCCGTTTATCTCATTCCTGGCTCCAGCCATATGTTGTCGTATCCTGCCCTCATGAGTATCCATTCTACCCCATATGATCTCCCCATCCTGCCCCACCAGCCTCCATCGTATCCGTCCTGCCCCATGATCCAATCCTGCCCCGTGTCTCCAATCATGCCCCGTATCTACATTCTGCCCATGCCTCAAGTCCTGCCCCCAGTGTGTCCAGCATATTACTCCCATGTTGTCCAGCAATCTGCCCCAGTGTGTCCAGCATATTACCCCCATGTTGTCCAGCAATCTGCCCCAGTGTGTCCAGCATATTACCCCCAGTGTGTCCAGCAATCTGCCCCAGTATGTCCAGCATATTACCCCCAGTGTGTCCAGCAATCTGCCCCAGTGTCCAGCCTTTCCCCAGTGTGTCCAGCAGTCTGCCCCAGTGTGTCCAGCATATTACCCCCAGTGTCCAGCATTGCCCCAGTGTGTCCAGTATATTACCCCCAGTGTGTCCAGCAATCTGCCCCAGTGTCCAGCATTGCCCCAGTGTGTCCAGAAGTCTGCCCCAGGGTCTCCAGCATTGCCTCAATGTGTCCAGAAATCTGCCCCAGGGTCTCCAGTATTGCCCCAGTGTGTCCAGCAATCTGCCCCAGGGTCTCCAGTATTGCCCCAGTGTGTCCAGCAATCTGCCCCATGGTCTCCTGTATTGCCCCAGTGTGTCCAGCATTCTGCCCCATGGTCTCCAGTATTGCCCCGGTGTGTCCAGCAATCTGCCCCATGGTCTCCAGTATTGCCCCAGTATGTCCAGCATTCTGCCCCATGGTCTCCAGTATTGCCCCAGTGTGTCCAGCATTCTGTCCCATGGTCTCCAGTATTGCCCCAGTGTGTCCAGCATTCTGCCCCATGGTCTCCAGTATTGCCCCAGTATGTCCAGCAATCTGCCCCATGGTCTCCAGTATTGCCCCAGTATGTCCAGAAGTCTGCCCCAGGGTCTCCAGCATTGCCTCAATGTGTCCTGAAATCTGCCCCATGGTCTCCAGTATTCAGTGTGTCCAGCATTCTGCCCCATAGTCTCCTGTACTGCCCCAGTGTGTCCAGCATTCTGCCCCATGGTCTCCAGTATTGCCCCAGTGTGTCCAGCAATCTGCCCCATGGTCTCCTGTATTGCCCCAGTGTGTCCAGCATTCTGCCCCATGGTCTCCAGTATTGCCCCGGTGTGTCCAGCAATCTGCCCCATGGTCTCCAGTATTGCCCCAGTATGTCCAGTATTCTGCCCCATGGTCTCCAGTATTGCCCCAGTGTGTCCAGCAATCTGCCCCATGGTCTCCAGTATTGCCCCAGTGTGTCCAGCATTCTGCCCCATGGTCTCCAGTATTGCCCCAGTGTGTCCAGCATTCTGCCCCATGGTCTCCAGTATTGCCCCAGTGTGTCCAGCAATCTGCCCCATAGTCTCCTGTATTGCCCCAGTGTGTCCAGCAATCTGCCCCATGGTCTCCTGTATTGCCCCAGTGTGTCCAGCAATCTGCCCCATGGTCTCCTGTATTGCCCCAGTGTGTCCAGCAATCTGCCCCATAGTCTCCTGTATTGCCCCAGTGTGTCCAGCAATCTGCCCCATGGTCTCCTGTATTGCCCCAGTGTGTCCAGCATTCTGCCCCATGGTCTCCAGTACTGCCCCAGTGTGTCCAGCAATCTGCCCCATGGTCTCCAGCATTGCCCCAGCCCCAGACAGTCAGACATAAAGAAAAAAAAAAAAAAAGTAAAATCCTCACCTCTCCCGTTCCTAGCGCAGGTCCGGTGCAGTCAGCGTCTCTCCGGCTCTGCGACGCTCAGGACAGAGAGGCAGAGTGGCGCGCACAGTAGTGACGTCATCGCGCCCTCTGCTCTGAGACGTCGCAGAGTCAGAGGACGCTGAAGCCGCAGGAACCAGGAGAGGTGAGTATTAGAGCGGGGGGCGGGGGCGGGACCCGGGGGTGGGGGGAGCTGGCCCTGGTCGTGGCGGCGGACGGCGCCGCCCGAAGATTTAAAGGGGCGTCTTTTTTTTTTTTTTTTTTTATCTTCTTCTCCTGCAGCGCCGGCCGCCCCCAGCATTGTGCCGCCCGGGGCGGACCGCCCCCCCCGCACCCCCCTTCCTACGCCACTGATAGAGCATTCTTTTTTTAATAGTAGGCGTACAAAGTCTGTCTGCGGTCCACTATTGAAATTGTCCTCCACTGCCCAGAGCACTGCTGCTTGTGTACCCCTGTAACTTTTTTAAGCTGCAGTGAGCCACATTTTTGGGTTAAGTCCTACTACCTATGTCTGTCTGCGCCACTCAATTCAGCTGTGTTCCTTTGAAAAAAGCTGAGCGTCAATAGTCTTGTTTTCAGCCTCTAGGAATTTTAAAACTGCATTGGGGGTACAACTTTGGTAGGGCCTACTAACGGTGTCTGCCTCCCCAAGGTGTGCCCCAGGTTTCCTCGCCATTGCTTCGATCTTAATGCTCTCGTTTAGTAGTTGTTGGAAACTACACTGCATTAGGCCTACAAATTGGGTATGGGGTGTAGAGAGATGGTGTGTTCCACTCCAAGGTGTTCTCCAGGTTGCCTTTCCTGAGCTTCGATCTTCCGGCTCTCGTTTAGTAGTTGTTTGAAACTACGCTGCATTAGGCCTACAAATTGGGTATGGGGTGTAGAGAGATGGTGTGTTCCACTCCAAGGTGTTCTCCAGGTTGCCTTTCCTGAGCTTCGATCTTCCGGCTCTCGTTTAGTAGTTCTTGGAAACTACACTGCATTAGGCCTACAAATTGGGTATGGGGTGTAGAAAGATGGTGTGTTCCACTCCAAGGTGTTCTCCAGGTTGCCTTTCCTGAGCTTCGATCTTCCGGCTCTCGTTTAGTAGTTGTTGGAAACTACACTGCATTAGGCCTACAAATTGGGTATGGGGTGTAGAGAGATGGTGTGTTCCACTCCAAGGTGTTCTCCAGGTTGCCTTTCCTGAGCTTCTATCTTCCGGTTCTCGTTTAGTAGTTCTTGGAAACTACACTGCATTAGGCCTACAAATTGGGTATGGGGTGTAGAGAGATGGTGTGTTCCACTCCAAGGTGTTCTCCAGGTTGCCTTTCCTGAGCTTCGATCTTCCGGCTCTCGTTTAGTAGTTGTTTGAAGCTACGCTGCATTAGGCCTACAAATTGGGTATGGGGTGTAGAGAGATGGTGTGTTCCACTCCAAGGTGTTCCCCAGGTTTCCTCGCCAATGCTTCGATCTTCATGCTCTCGTTTAGTAGTTCTTGGAAACTACACTGCATTAGGCCTACAAATTGGGTATGGGGTGTAGAGAGATGGTGTGTTACACTCCAAGGTGTTTTCCAGGTTGCCTTTCCTGAACTTCTATCTTCAGGCTCTCATTAAATTGTGGTTAAACGGAACAACTGCATTTGGCGTACTAGTTGGTTTGGGGCCTACTATCGGTGTCTGCCACTCCTTGCTGTTCTCCTGGTTTCCTGTCCTGAAATTCCATTTTCAGGCTCTCGTTAAGTAGTTGTTAATGTTAGACTGCATTTGGCCTACTAGTTGGGTTGGGGCCTACTATCGGTGTCTGCCACTCCTTGCTGTTCTCCTCCACTGAACAAAGCTGTGCCGCCTGTTTACTACGGTTGCCAATTTTGAACTGCATTTCGACTACTTACTGATTTGGGCCTACTCTCTGTGTCAGCCTCTCATTCCAGTTGTCCTCCACTGCAATGCCCCCTGGTTAGTCCTGTGTTACCAATTTTGAACTGCATTTAGCCAACTTTATTCTTTGGGCCTATATCTGTGTTTCCTCCTCATCCTGCCCATTGCCCAGCCAGTGATAGATGAGTCTGCTGGTACATTGACCCATAACGCAAAATTCCCGTGCACGCTACACAGCAAGATTGTGACCCTGCTGAAAGTCAGGTTCCTCTTCCCGCATACCATACCACCTTACACGGGGACAAAGAGGAAGGTGCAGATGAAAGTGCAGGTTCCTTCATCAGGTGGGGGGAGGAATACTAGTTGGCGACGTCACTGGCACAGGGCCTCTCATAGTACGCAAAAGTGTTGCTGCCGGTGGGAGGCGCCCCCGCCGTGCAAACACACCGCTGTACTTTGAGGGGCCCTGTGCCAGTGCCAATGCCAACGAGTGGGCCCCCCCCTGCTTGCTCAGGATCACAGCACTTGCAAAGTTGAAATACTTACCTCTCCCTGCTCCACTGCCGTGACGTGGTCCAGATTTACTGGGCCCACTAATTACTTGAACCAGCCCTACCCCCCACAACTTTAGCCAAATGACCCCCAATTTCAAATGCCTTCCAATTATTATAAGGTAAATTACGATTGACAAGCTTCTTTAACAAGAATGGATGTTTTTGCCATTAAAATGGGCAGTGTAGGTGTTTTCCTGGCCTCCACTCACTGCCGACTATGCTCCCCCATTGACTTGCATTGGGTTTCGTGTTTCGGGCGATACCCGACTTTTCGCGATAATCGGCCGATTCCACTCGACTCGACTTCTAAGATAGTCGGGTTTCGCGAAACACGGCTCGACTCTAAAAAGGTCAAGGTCGCTCAACCCTAGTTGCCAAAAGTCAGCGACTTCTGAAAATTGCCGACCTGTTTCGCTCAACCCTATATCTATCTATTCTCTATCTAATATCTATCTACAATATCTATTATCTATCTATCTACATTATCTATCTATTATCTATCTACAGTATCTATCTATTATCTATCTATTATCCATGTACAGTATCTATCTAATATCTATCTATTCTCTATCTACAGTATCTATCTATTATCTATTTATTATCTATCCACAGTATCTATCTATTATCTATCATTATCTATCTACAGTATCTATCTATTATCTGTCTATCTATCTACAGTATCTATCTATTATCTATCTACAGTATCTATTATCTGTCTATCTACAGTATCTATCTATTTATCTATTATCTATCTACAGTATCTATCTATTATCTATTATTATCTATCTACAGTATCTATCTATTCTCTATCTATTATCTATCCACAGTATCTATCTATTATCTATCTATTATTATCTATCTACAGTATCTATCTATTATCTATCTACAGTATCTATTATCTGTCTATCTACAGTATCTATCTATTTATCTATTATCTATCTACAGTATCTATCTATTATCTATCTATTATCTATCTACAGTATCTATTATCTATCTATTATCTATCTACAGTATCTATCTATTATCTATCTATTATCCATCTACAGTATCTATCTATTATCTATCTATTATCCATCTACAGTATCTATCTATTATCTATCTATTATTATCTATCTACAGCATCTATCTATTATCTATCTATTATCCATCTACAGTAAAGGCCCCGTCACACATAGCGACGCTGCAGCGATACCGACAACGATCCGGATCGCTGCAGCGTCGCTGTTTGGTCGCTGGAGAGCTGTCACACAGACAGCTCTCCAGCGACCAACAATCAGGGGAAAGACTTCGGCATCGTTGAAACTGTCTTCAACGATGCCGAAGTCCCCGGGTAACCAGGGTAAACATCGGGTTACTAAGCGCCGGGCCGCGCTTAGTAACCCGATGTTTACCCTGGTTACCATCGTTAAAGTAAAAAAAACAAACGCTACATACTTACCTACCGCTGTCTGTCCCCGGCGCTCTGCTTCTCTGGTCTGGCTGTGAGCACAGCGGCCGGAAAGCAGAGCGGTGACGTCACCGCTCTGCTTTCCGGTTGCCCGGCGCTCACAGCCAGAGCAGAGAAGCCCAGCGCCGGGGACAGACAGCGGTAGGTAAGTATGTAGCGTTTGTTTTTTTTACTTTAACGATGGTAACCAGGGTAAACATCGGGTTACTAAGCGCGGCCCTGCGCTTAGTAACCCGATGTTTACCCTGGTTACCAGCGAAGACATCGCTGAATCGGCGTCACACACGCCGATTCAGCGATGTCAGTGGGACCTCAACGATCAAAAAATGGCCCAGGCCATTCCGACGCGACCAGCGATCTCACAGCAGGGGCCTGATCGCTGCTACGTGTCACACATAGCGAGATCGCTACTTAGATCGCTGTTGCGTCACAAAACTTGTGACTCAGCAGCGATCTCGCTAGCGATCTCGCTATGTGTGACGGGGCCTTAACTATCTATTATCTATCTACAGTATTTATCTATTATCTATCTACAGTATCTATCTATTATCTATATATAATCTATCTATTTATCTATCTATCTATCTATCTATCATCTAGCTATTATCTATCTATTATCTATCTATTATCTGTTATCTATCTATTATCTATTATCTATCTACTATCTATCTATTTTCTAAATAATCTCTATTATCTATCTATCTATTATCTATCATCTATCTATTATCTATTTATCTGTCTATTATCATATGTTAACTATCTAGCTACAGTGGGAGAAAAAAGTATTTTATCCCTTGCATTTTATAAGGTTAACCATTGACAAAGACATGAACAGTGTATAATTTTAAGGGTAGGTTAATTTTAACACTGAGAGATAGAATATCAAAAATAAAATCCAGAAAATCACATTGTATAAATTATATAAATTTATTTGCATTTTGCAGTGAGAAATAAGTATTTGATCCCCTACCAGCCATTAAGAGTTCTGGCTCCTACAGACCAGTTAGACGCTCCCAATCAACTCGTTACCTGCATTAAAGACAGCTGTCTTACATAGTCACCTTTATAAAAGACTCCTGTCCACAGACTCAATTAATCAGTCAGATTCTAAACTCTACAACATGGACAAGACCAAAGAGCTTTATAAGGATGTCAGGGACAAGACCATAGACCTGCACAAAGCTGGAATGGGCTACAAAACCATAAGTAAGACGCTGGATGAGAAGGAGACAACTGTTGGTGCAATAGTAAGAAAATGGAAGAAATACAAAATGACTGTCAATCGACATCGATCTGGGGCACCATGCAAAATGTCACCTCGTGGGGTATCCTTGATCATGAGGAAGGTGAGAGATCAGCCTAAAACTACACGGGGGGAACTTGTTAATGATCTGAAGGTAGCTGGGACCAGAGTCACCAAGAAAACCATTGGTAACACATTACGCCGTAAAGGTGTAAATCCTGCAGTGTCCGCAAGGTTCCGCTGCTCAAGAAGGCGCATGTGCAGGCCCGTCTGAAGTTTACCAATGAACACCTGGATGATTCTGTGAGTGATTGGGAGAAAGTGCTGTGGTGAAATGAGACAATAACTGAGGTCTTTGGCATTAACTCAATTCGCCGTGTTTGGAGGAAGAGAAATGCTGCCTGTGACCCAAAGAACACCATTCCCACCGTCAAGCATGGAGGTGGAAACATTATGTTTTGGGGGTGTTTCTCTGCTAAGGGCACAGGACTACTTCATTGCATCAATGGGAGTATGGATGGAACCATGTACCGTAAAATCCTTAGTGACAACCTCCTTCCTCCGCCAGGACATTAAAAAGGGTCGTGGCTGGGTCTTCCAGGTCAATGGGAGAAGTGCAGTGTCAGAGGAGAGGGAGCCACACCCTCCAAAATAGCTATACAAAAAAACCTGACCTGCAGGTGTTCTCAACCAATTCTTCTTGCCCATACAAATTGTAGGCTTGCAGCCAAGGAGAGACATGTTTGTCCATTATTGTAGGCTTTTTAGCCCTAGAGTGGTATGTACAGTAGGATAGGGAAGGGTTATGATAGGACCCATCAGAGAAGTGTCACCTTGCCTTGGTTGATGGGCACACATGAATTGGCCAATTTATGCGCTAAGAACCTTCGCTTTTGTTGTACATCTTGCTGAGGGACAATGCAGTTGGAAGATGTTATTTTCAATGACACTGTATGTCTTGGCATTCATAGAGTGCTGCTGTGCTTTTTTAAAGATATTATCTATCTAATATATCTATTATTTATCGATCAACTATCACCTATCTATGTATGTATCTAGGAATCCAAAAAATGGAGGCAGCACACCATTCTCAGTGTAAAAAGGGGAGGCTACTTTTATTAGCCCATCTCGGCAACGTTTCAGTCCTTGAAAATGTGAACCTTTTTCAAGCAGTGAGTACATGTGACAAACATATAAAGGGTCTATATAATTACAATATTTGACAATAATTGACAATAATTACATAAGAAAGAGCATGTCCATTCCTAAAAAGTGACAAAATGTGCAATTTATAGTACATACAGACTAATGTTTTATAGAGTGCAGTGCAGCAGTGTGCATATGACAGACATCATACCATGTCAATTGGCAATCAGATGGCAGCTGTATTCCGTTAATAATCATCTCCATGGCTTTCCCCATTCATTATATGAAAACACACGATCAGCGTCCTGTATTATTCAATGCGCATGTCAGGAAGCAGGATCTCAAAACTGAGTGAGAGCGTCAACCCGCGACTGCGCAAATGGCACCTTTGCCACCACTTCGCCAACTGCGCATGTCACAAGGACACAGAATCCGAAGCATCCGTACAAACATCAAAATGGGGGAAAATCCGACCTCGTCAAGGGCATGGATCTCAATCCCAAATATCCACTGAGTACAAATACCTCTTACACCATAGAATCTTTCATAGAGTGGAAAAGGAGGAGACTTCATTTCAAGATATTCAAATAGAGAGACCTTTTTTTCATAGAAATTGTAAATAAGATGTTTTTCCAGATAATAATAAAAATCCTGCAGATAATAACAACTCATAATTTTTTCTTCTGAATGGGATAAGTCATGGGACATGATTCTTGAAAATATTCATTTTTCGGAAAATCTAAAAGAAATATCAAATATTGTAATTATACTGTATACACCCTTCATATGCTTGTCACATGCACTGACTCACTGCTTGAAAAAGGTTCACATCTTCATGAACCGAAACGTTGCTGAGATGGGCTAATAAAAGTAGCTCCACTTTTTTCACAGAGAATGGTGCGCTGCCTCCATTTTGTTTTATTCCTATAATTGAGGTTTGGTCTGTGCCTGGGGGGCTTTGCACCCGATTTTTCTTTTCTTTGTATTTTGTGCTGCTCTGATTCCTCTTGTTTCTATCTATCTATCTATCTATCTATCTATCTAATATATAATTGCCTAGAATACTACTTCCTGCAATTTGTGCCAACTTCCGTGGCTTTGTCCGGAGCTAATGTCCGGAGCTAATGTCCGGAGCTAATGTGCGGAGATAATGTCCGGAGATAAGTGACGTCAACAGTGTCCAGTGTCTGATTGGTTGCCGCCTGCTGCGAGCGACCAATCAGAAACGTGCCGTACTGTGACACACTCCGCCCGCCATTTTGGTGTGATTTTTGAATTTTTACCTCACAGCAAGTTTCTACTGCGTGGAGGCGGGCCCAGTGACGTTGCTCTTCAAGCTCCTGCCGAATTTCGTCAAAAAAATGATAATACCATTTACCAAAACTATATATATTTAGTTGTGAAGTGGTTCAGTGACATTTTCACACCAATTTTGAACTTTTGTTTGGTGTTTTCTCCATATACTGCCTATTATTTTTGTTCTTTCTTACTATTATTTATTAATTGTATTATTCTTACATTTGAATAAATAAAGTATATATGGATTCTAGACTCCCGATTCTTTAGAATCGGGCTGCCATCTAGTCTATCTATATTGATCTATTATCTATCATCTATCTAATATCTATTATCTATCTATTATCTATCTACTATCTATCTATTATCTATCTATATCGATCTATTATCTATCATCTATCATCTATTATCTAACTATTATCTATCTACTATCTATCTATTATCTATCTATCTATCATCTATCTATCATTTATCTATCTATTATCTATCTCTCAATTATGTATCTATCTATCTTTGTATTATCTATTATCTATCTATCATTATCTATTATCTATCTATTATTATCTATCTATCTATCTATTATCATTTATCTATCATCTGTCTATCATCTATTATCTATCTATTATCTATATCTCTATTATCTATCTATCATCTATCTATCTTTGTATCATCTATTATCTATCTATTATCTATATCTCTATTATCTATCTATCATCTATCTATCTTTGTATCATCTATTATCTATCTATCTATCTATCATCTATATTTATCTATATCTATTATTTATCTATCTATTATCTATCTATTATCTATCTATCATCTATTATCTATCTATCTATCTATCTATCTATCTATCTATCTATCTATCTATCATCTATTATATATCTATCATCTATTATCTATCTATATCTAATATCTATTATCTATCTATCTATTATCTATTTATCTATTATTTATTTATCTATCTATTATCTATTTATCTATCTATCTATCCATGTCTCCTGTTATGTTGTATGTCGGTGTCGGATATTACAGAGGATTCACCTTCACGTCGTTATTATGGTAATGCTTTTTGTATGGCACTTTCTTCATCTTACAATGAGCTCATGAAAAGTGATATGTTGTGGAGCAGTGTGATGCTCCGGGCCATGTCATTCCCTGGATCTCCTCACAGCTGGTGTTCTCCTTGTTACACCGACGTAAAGGATGGTCCCTTAGACATTTATGGCAGGTATCACGTCCTCAGCACCTGCTTCCTTCATACAGCTCCTTCTAGGTAGACATTAGTTATATGGTGAAGCAACAACTAGTATTAAAGGGGATATCTGTCTTGGGATCTGTCATATAGAGAACATTAGTTTAGTGCCTTGGTCGATATTGGTGAGGGTTTTACCTCCGGGACCCCCATCATCTTAAAGTAATGTTTTGCTATTGCACCTTTCAAATTTTTCCTGAAAAGAGTGAAAGTGGTGAAGTGCCATACCAGCTGTGTGGCCCCAAATTCTAAGAGCAGGTCTAATTTAGGCAAAAAATGCCTTACCTTCTAAATATACAAATTCCATAAAAGCAGGGAGAAAGGACTTATAAGGTCTCCTTACACTGGAATGTCATTCTTCACAAGGAGAAATGTTACCCCTTAGACACCAGTCAGTAGCCTCTCATACATCCAAATATGATCTTATGCTTTGTACTGAGGAGGAGCAACACCCTGAAACACGGGTCTGCAAATTGAGATTCCGGTTTTATCCCAAGTCATGTGACAAGGCTCGTTAAAGATATTGACTTTTAGGATTCCTACTTGCAATAGGTGGCAATAGCGTTCAAGCCCTGTTCCTCTCTCAAGAGGTAATTTGCATTTTTAATTTCCCAGAGGAACAATGCATGGCCTATAAGTCTCCTAACACTTGCATGTCAGGCATGTCCCTCTCCACAAAGTGGCAAATTGAAGCATTTTAGAATTCTGCACATGGCACCATCAATGTAGCTACCATTATCACCATCATGTAGTTATGAAGTTGGACAATGTTGGAGTGGGGCTGCTTGGGTCTCCAGAAGGGTTAAATCTTAGGGTTGACTATGTATTTATACAGAAAATGTGCACGTTGATTATAAGTTGCATTGTAAGGTCAATGAGAAAAAGTCCCTTGTCCCTAGAGATTGACCCCAAACTCATGTCCAAATGATGTGTTTTCTGGAGCTGTTAGTGTGTCAGATGCTCCTTTTGGCAATCTGGTTGGCCAACGTGATGTAGTAAAGATGGTGGAAAATGATTCAGGTTGAAAGGATACGTTCCAAACTCAACCTGCACCAACTCTGTAGAGCAACTTTTCAGTACAGAGATGTCTGTCCTTACCTTGGCTTGAGATATCCTGAGATGAGTGGTGTGGGATGTCAACCCAAAAAGTGGGTTACTCTGTAAGGAGATGATTTTTCCATGTGTCTATATGAGATAATATCTGATTGTTTTGTACAAATTGAAACTTTTTATGAAATTTCCAGCAATTTTTCCGCTATCGACTGGTCCAGTTGATTATCTAATGTGCATGTGACAGATGTTTGTTGGATGGAGATAAGGAAACTGGCGTGTCCGATTTTGGATTGCTGAATCTCTTGTTTTCCAAGAGAAGCTGCTGCCAGAGGAATTTGGCAGTGGCTCTCTCATAGAGAACACAGGAGTGATTGGCAGTGTGTGTGTACGGTAGAGTTGAGGCTGGCCATATGATCGACTGAACCACCATGATGCTGCGGCTATCTAAAGCGTACATGGGGCTTTGCTGTCCCACTAAAGGAGGTTCACATATAGTTACCAGTAACGTAATAACAGATACCCATGTAAAAGGCGACTAGCCAAAGAATGCATAATAAAGGAGAACACAGAGTCAAAATATATCAATAAAATATCACCAAAATTTATTAATACAATCAAATTGACAACATACAAAAATTTATACTAAATAAAAAGTACAAAAATGTAATACATGGGTTTTAATCACCAAGTGACTGAATCCACAGGTGTAAATAATGGGCCGAAGAAAAGGACAGGATCAACATATACATGAGGTGCAAACAGAAGGAAAAGAGGATATATAATCCATTGTAATGGACAATAACAAAAGGATATCATGTGTGTTGCCATATTAGCCTTATCAGTCCAGTATAACGACCTCTAAATCTCACTGCTGCACCCAATATCAATGCAAAGTGATGTTAATAAAAAAGGGGTTAATTACCCATTATGGTGATGTGTCCTGCCTTTACCTCGGCCATGTACCCCGACGCGCGTTTCACGTTCAAATTATCTGTTGTCTGACAGTAGATACAGCTGATGAATTTCTTTAAAAAAAAACAATGTCCACATGTCAACACCTGTCTCTGATATTTATGTCAGCTTTATTCAACAAAAAGGGACTGAACTGCAATACCAGACACTGCCCACAAACAACGGTGGATCCTTATCTGCATTAAAAATGTCACCTAGGCCCCGATTCACCATAGTGTTTTCTCCAGATTTCTAGAGTTTCAAAACTTTTTCTCAACTCGAATTCTGCAAAACGTTTGCTACTTTTGGCGTTTTCATGCCAGCTCCAGCAAGATGCGCCAAAGTGTGTGGAGGATGGGTGGTACGTCGGCTCAAAAAATTTGTTAAAAGTTACGCCACTTTATTTATTCCAAAAATGTACTCCAGTTCCTGATTGGAGTAACATTACTCGCGAGGTGCACATAGGCGTATGCCTGTGATATGATATGCCTAAATCGTCACCTGGTATGCACCTTTTAATGAATTACATTCAAAATGCCAGTCTTAATAAATCCGCGATTCTATTTCTAATTTTATACAACCAATTAAAGAGGATCTGTTACTTGTATAAATGTAATGTGATGTAAATGTTGGTGCTCTCCTGAATCTTATGTTGCTTTTATTTTATTCTTGCGCCTCTTCGTTCCTGATATACAGTTAGGGCCAGAAATATTTGGACAGTGACACAAGTTTTGTTATTTTAGCTGTTTTCAAAAACATGTTCCGAAATACAATTATATATATAATATGGGCTGAAAGTGCACACTCCCAGCTGCAATATGATAGTTTCCACATCCAAATCGGAGAAAGGGTTTAGGAATCATAGCTCTATAATGCATAGCGTCCTCTTTTTCAAGGGACCAAAAGTAATTGGACAATGGACTCTAAGGGCTGCAATTAACTCTGAAGGCGTCTCCCTCGTTAACCTGTAATCAATGAAGTAGTTAAAAGGTCAGGGGTGGATTCCAGGTGTGTGGTTTTGCATTTGGAAGCTGTTGCTGTGAGCAGACAACATGCGGTCAAAGGAACTCTCAATTGAGGTGAAGCAGAACATCCTGAGGCTGAAAAAAAAGAAAAAATCCATCAGAGAGATAGCAGACATGCTTGGAGTAGCAAAATCAACAGTTGGGTACATTCTGAGAAAAAAGGAATTGACTGGTGAGCTTGGGAACTCAAAAAGGCCTGGGCGTCCACGGATGACAACAGTGGTGGATGATCGCCGCATACTTAATTTGGTGACGAAGAACCCGTTCACAACATCAACTGAAGTCCAGAACACTCTCAGTGAAGTAGGTGTATCTGTCTCTAAGTCAACAGTAAAGAGAAGACTCCATGACAGTAAATACAAAGGGTTCACATCTAGTTGCAAACCATTCATCAATACCAAAAATAGACAGGCCAGAGTTAAATTTGCAGAAAAACACCTCAAGAAGCCAGCTCAGTTCTGGAAAAGTATTCTATGGACAGATGAGACAAAGATCAACCTGTACCAGAATGATGGGAAGAAAAAAGTTTGGAGAAGAAAGGGAACGGCACATGATCCAAAGCACACCACATCCTCTGTAAAACATGGTGGAGGCAACGTGATGGCATGGGCATGCATGGCTTTCAATGGCACTGGGTCACTTGTGTTTATTGATGACATAAGAGCAGACAAGAGTAGCCGGATGAATTCTGAAGTGTACCGGGATATACTTTCAGCCCAGATTCAGCCAAATGCTGCAAAGTTGATTGGACGGCGCTTCATAGTACAGATGGACAATGACCCCAAGCATACATCCAAAGCTACCCAGGAGTTCATGAGTGCCAAAAAGTGGAACATTCTGCAATGGCCAAGTCAATCTCCAGATCTAAACCCAATTGAGCATGCATTTCACTTGCTCAAATCCAGACTTAAGATGGAAAGACCCACAAACAAGCAAGACCTGAAGGCTGCGGCTGTAAAGGCCTGGCAAAGCATTAAGAAGGAGGAAACCCAGTGTTTGGTGATGTCCATGGGTTCCAGACTTAAGGCAGTGATTGCCTCCAAAGGATTTGCAACAAAATATTGAAAATAAAAATGTTTTGTTTGGGTTATGTTTATTTGTCCAATTACTTTTGACCTCCTAAAATGTGGAGTGTTTGTAAAGAAATGTGTACAATTCCTACATTTTCTATCAGATATTTTTGTTCAACCCTTCAAATTAAACGTCACAATCTGCACTTGAATTCTGTTGTAGAGGTTTCATTTCAAATCCAATGTGGTGGCATGCAGAGCCCAACTCGCGAAAATTGTGTCACTGTCCAAATATTTCTGGCCCTAACTGTATGGCTACCTTTTCCCTTTATGTCTTTTTTCCTTGTGAGTCTTCTTGATGACCACGCCCACATGGCTACATAAAATGGATTTAAATATATGTACAGGGAAGGAGAAGCCCTATCTCAGATATGGAGAAGCACGGCAAGAAAAGAAAAACATTACCAGATTTAGAAGAACAGCAACGTTTACACCAGGTAGCAAAAAAAAATGCATAGTTATTGGGGGATTACATTTTCAGCAAATTTTAGAAAATTAGCAAAAATCAACCATCAAAATTGCCCAAAGAATCTTTGCAGAAGATTGCATCAGCCACAGAAAGCTCACAGGTATAGAAAAGCAAATCAGAAGGGATTATCATAGCTTGCACTAAAAGCAGAGGCAGGGAATGCAGCGCTCATTTTAGGGTGAATCTGGATAGTGAATGGACGTCACAGCTCGGAAATAGAGAAAGGGAAAGAAAGCTATAAAACACTGAGTACACGTTACAGACAGCAGAGCAGTATTGTATAATGTTACCATCTCTTTACCCATCCATGACAATTGGCGTTACTAAACCTGTGCTCGAAATGAGTTGGAAACAGTCCTAGGAGACCTCAGAATATTACACAATTTCTGAAAAATGTGTCGAACCTGAAAAATTTGAATTTCAAAAGTTTCGTTCAACCCTAATATTTATGGAAAGGGACAGATTGTCCATAAACCCGAAGGTTCTCAAAGATTTAAAGCTATTTTTTTCAGATTTTTTTTTGCCATTTTTGTATCAGTAGCACATAATTTTCACCAAAGATTGCTATTAGTTATCCGCCATTGTGTTTAATAATGGCTTATAGGCTGCATTATCTTCCAATGCATTTTACAACATACTTAAGGAAACGCAGCTGGCCGCCTATAATGCAGTTAACCAACGTAACATTAACAATAAGATTTATGAAGCTATTGTTTATATAACAATGTGGCTATATATAGCCCCGGTCAGGGGGATGCAGCGCGTAGGGTCAAAGGTTGTGACTCGGAGGTCAAAGGGCCCAGTCACGAGAGAGCCATGGTGATTAAATATTTCCATTCCATTTCTTTTGTGTCTAAAATCATAGATTGTAATTAATTTATTGTAATGGCGGTGTATTTTTTATTTATTTGCATGCTACTCATGTAATCAGATTGCGGAATGATGTTTCTTTTTCTTTTTTTGCCTTTGATGCATCGATTTCTATGCTCCCACAGATAAGGACTTACCTTTATAAGACATATCTAGCGGAGTAACTTAAATATCATGGGTCCCAATTAAAAATCTCCCATGGGTTTTTAAAATTATTGGTCTTCACACATGGAAAAAAGGAACCATTTGACCCCCCAAGACTCTAAGACATAGGTGCGAATGCATCCATAGCACACACTAGAATTACACTCTCGTATCATTTCTACTTTCTCCTAGATTCTCCTTTGCGAACTGAGGACATTGAGGGAAAGGTCCCCTGCATTTTTGTGTGCTCAGTAGATAGTTTTACATATATAGTTAATTAAATTATTGAGATTTTTTTTTAGGAGTGCACTGTCCATGTTTCAATCTCTGGCATGGCAGGCAGAGGTTTTAGCTTTTAACTACTCTAATAGATTTTTTCTGCCTATAGAGCTAAATAGCATTCTTCTTTACAGTCACATTGTGCTGAAACTTAGAGATTCAGTGGCATGTAAAAGTTTTGTCACCCCTGGTTAAAATTACTGTTATTGTGAACAGTTAAGCAAGTTGAAGATGAAATGATCTCTGAAAGGGCTAAAGTTAAAGATTACACATTTCCTTCGTACTTCAGGCCAAAAAAGTATTTTTCTTTCATTTTAAAAATTACAAAATGGACCAAAGGAAAAGTTTGGGCACTCTTGAAGATTTGTGTGCTCAGATAACTTTGACCAAGGTTTCAGGCCTTAATTAGCCTATCAGGGTTATGACTTGTTCACTACCATCACTAGGAAAGGCCAGGTGGTGCAAATTTCCCGGTTTTATAAAAACCCAGCCTTGTGCCTAAAAACAGCAGCCATGGGTTCTTCTAAGCAGCTGCCTAGCACTCTGAAAAAAAAAATGGTTGAGGCCCACAAGGCAGGAGAAGGCTATAAGAAGATGGCAAAGCATTTTCAAGTTGCCCTCAGTTTGAAATGTAATTAAGAAATGGCAGTTAGAGGTAAAGATAAGGTCTGGAAGACCAAGCAAAATATCTGTGAGAGCTGCTCGTAGGATTGCTAGAGAGGCAAATCAACTCCCGTTTGACTGCAAAAGACCTTCAGAAAGATTTATCAGACTCCGGAGTTGTTGTACAATTTTCTACTGTTCAGAGTCACCTGCACAAATATGGCCTTCATGGAAGAGTCAACAGAAGAAAACCTCTCCTGCATCCTCACCGTAAAATTCAGCATCAGAAGTATGCAAAAGACCATCTAAACAAGGTTGTTGGATTTTAGAAAGGAGTCCTGTGGACCGATAAGATTAAAATAGAACTCTTTGGCTGCAATGATCAAATGTATGTGTGGAGAAAATAGGGCACAGAATTTCAGGAACCAACCATTAAGCATGGGGGTGGATTAATCCTGCTTTGGGGTTGTGTTGCAGCCAATGGCATGGGGAATATTTCATGAGTAAAGGTAAGAATGGATTCAATGAAATCTCAACAAATTCTTGATTCAAACACCATCTGTAAAAAATCTGAAGTTGAAAGGAGGATGGCTTCTACAAATGGATAATGATCCTAAACACACATCAAAATCCACAATAGATGACATCAAAAGATGCAAGCTGAAGGTTTTTACAATGGCCCTCACAGTCCCCTGATCTGAACATCATTGAAAATCAGTGGCTAGACCTCAAAATAGCAGAGAATGCCAGACGACCCAAGAATGTCACAGAAATAAAATAATTTTCCAAGGAAGAATGGATGAAAATCTCTCAAAGGA
Source organism: Ranitomeya imitator (assembly GCF_032444005.1). Taxonomy (NCBI): domain Eukaryota; kingdom Metazoa; phylum Chordata; class Amphibia; order Anura; family Dendrobatidae; genus Ranitomeya; species Ranitomeya imitator. The sequence continues at coordinate 46,150,851 of NC_091282.1, read as the reverse complement.
GATTTGAAAGACTCTTGTCTGGCTACAAAAAACATTTACAAGCTGTGATACTTTCAAAAGGGGTTGCTACTAGATACTAACCATGCAATGTGCCCACACTTTTGCACATTTTCCTTTTTGTAATTTTTCAAATGTAAATTAAAAGATTAAAATATATATATTTTGGCCTTAAATACAAAGGAAATTTGTCATCTTTACCTTTAGGTCTTTTAGAAATCATTTCATCTTCAACTTGATTAACTGTTCCCAATAACAGTAAATTCCCTCTGCTTTCTGTCTGCTGTCTGTCATCTGCCACTCTACCATCTAGCAACATATTTTAATGTGCCTGCTTAATGATTGGTATAATTCATTTGTTGCATTGTATGTTTTACTCACTGTTTGATGTATGCCCATGACTGTGGTCACTCTAGATATCATCTTGTTGAAAGTGTTATAGCATATAGATGTTGCCAGCCACAATGTGTTTGATCATTTAATCACCCCCTGGTGTGCTGGCCCCAGCTGCCAAATTATCCCCAACCAGTGCCCACAATCCATCGTGATACAGGCAGGAGTCAGGTAACCCACACTCTGCTCTCCATTCTATCCATGTGCTTTATTCCTATCCTCCTATGATCCCTTGCAGTCCACATTCACCGCCCAATACCCCCTCAATCACGACTCATATACATCAGCTCCTCTCTCCTTCCCTCTCCCATGTACAGCTCCCATGCACTTCTCACCATCCTGAAAAACCTCAGCCCATCTTGCCCAAACACACTGCACAAAAAACTTCAGACAATTCCAAAAACTACTTGCTCTTTATCTTCCTACTCCTGCTGATTTCAGGGGACATCTCCCCCAACCCTGGTCCACCATCCCCCAACCTCAACCCCTACCCTACCTCATATTGAAACCTTAATAATCTTACTAATATTATTTGCACTCCTTCATCTCCTTTTTATTGTGCCCTTTGGAATCCACGGTCTGTATGTAACAAGCTTCCTTTCATACACAATTACTTTCTGAAAAACTCTCTTAATCTGTTGGCCCTCACGGAAACCTGGATTCAGGATTCTGACACTGTCTCTCCTGCTGCCATTTCCCATGGTGGCTTACAATTCTCACATTCCCCGAGACCCACAAACAGACATGGTGGTGGAGTCGGCATGCTCTTGTCCCCACAATGCACTTTCCAGGTCATCCCCCCAGCTCCATCACTCTCATTTCCTTCTTTTGAGGTCCACACCATCAGGCTCTATCGTCCCCTCTCCCTCAGAGTAGCAGTCATATACCGGCCCCCAGGCTCACCCACCCACTTCCTGGACCATTTCTCTGCCTGGCTGCCACACTTCATGTCCTCAGAACTCCCAACCCTTATCCTGGGAGACTTCAACATCCCCATAAACAGCCCCACTTCTACATCTGCATCCCAGCTTCTAACACTAACCACTTCCCTAGGCCTCTCACAGCTCTCAACCTCTGAAACACACAAAGACGGTAACACCCTTGACCTGGTCTTCGTCCGACTCTGTTCAATCTCCTACCTAAATAACTCACCGCTTCCCCCTCTGACCACAACATTCTCTCCTGCACACTCAGAATTCCTCGCCCACCCCAGCACCTTCCTACCTACCATTCAGTCAGAAATCTACATGCTATCAATCCTCACACACTTTCAGACTCCCTACACTCATCATTGTCCCCAATCTCCTCTTTTTCCTGTCCTGATCTGGCTGTACATCACTACAATGACACTCTTAGAAGCACCCTGGACCAAGTAGCGCCCCACACCCTCAGAACCTCCAAGCACAGAGTAAAACAGCCCTGGCTCACATTGCAAACCCGATTTCTCCAGTGATGCTCTAGGAGTGCTGAACGCTTATGGAGGAAAACTCGCACACCAGGAGACTTCATACACTTTATGTTAAAAACCTATAACTCTGCCCTTCACCTCGCCAAATAGACCTACTTCACCACTCTGATCTCCTCACTATCCAACAACCCCAAGAAACTTTCTCAGAAGAGGCAATTTGCATATAAGAAACTTTTTGACACCTTTCACTCCCTCCTCAGGCCAAAAGCACAAGCCCCTATCACAGACATTTGTGCTGATGACCTGGCCTCCCACTTTATAGAGAAAATAGATAGCATCCATCAGGAAATCCGCTCCCAGACACCAAGCGCAGCAACTCCCATCCCTCCCTGCATTTCCCCTGGCTCACTCTCCACATTCGATCCCGTCACAGAAGAAGAAGTCTCCAGGCTCCTCTTGTCTTCTCATCCGACTACATGCACTGCCGACCCCATTCCCTCACATCTCTAGCCTCTCTCTCCAGTCGTCACAACTCACCTAACTACAATCTTTAATCTCTCCCTCTCCTCTGGCATTTTCCCCTCCTCCTTCAAACACTCTATCATTACTCCATTACTAAAGAAACCCTCCCTCGACCCATCCTGCACAAACAACTACAGACCAGTCTCCAATCTCCCCTTCATCTCTAAACTCTTGGAGCACCTGATCTACTTTGCCTTACCCGTTACCTCTCCACTCATTCCCTCCTAGACCCTTCACAGTCTGGTTTCCGCCCCCATACATTCGACAGAAACGGCACTCATCAAGGTGACCAATGACCTTCTGACAGCAAAATGTAACGGTAACCACTCTCTGCTCATTCTTCTCGACCTTTCTGCAGCTTTCGACACTGTTGACCACCCTCTCCTACTCTCTAGGCTCCAGTCACTAGGCATTAAGGACACATCTCTCTCCTGGTTCTCCTCCTGTCTTTCTGACTGCTCCTTCAGTGTTCTGTTCTCTGGCTCCATTTCATCTCATTTTCCTCTCACTGTCGGGGTACCTCAGAGCTCAGTCCTTGGCCCCCTTCTCTTCTCCCTCTACACGGCCCCAATTGGACAGACCATCAGCAGATTTGGCTTTCAGTACCATCTTTATGCTGATGACACACAACTATACACATCATCCCCTGACCTTACTCCCGCTGTACTACAGAACGCCACTGACTGTCTGTCCGCAGTCTCCAACATCATGTCCGCTCTCTATCTGAAACTCAACCTCTCCAAAACTAAACTTCTGCTCCCACCATCTACTAACCTCCCTAAATCTGACATTTCCCTCTCCATAGGTGGCACCATAATAACACCTAGGCAGCAGACGCGCTGTCTGGGTGTTATGTTTTTACTCCAATCTCTCCTTCACATCCCATATACAATCTCTTGCCCGCTCGTGCCGCTTACACCTAAAGAACATCTCTAGAATCTGTCCTTTTCTCACTATAGAAACAACAAAAACCCTCACTGTCACCTTGATCCACTCCCGCCTGGACTACTGCAATGCTCTACTAATTGGCCTCCCCCTCACTCGACTTTTCCCTCTCCAGTCTATCCTTAATGCAGCAGCCCGGGTCGTCCATCTAGCTAATCGTTACTCGGACGCGTCCGCTCTTTGCCAGTCATTACACTGGCTGCCTATTCATTACAGGATACAATTCAAAGTACTTGTTCTCACCCACAAAGCTCTCCACAGTGCGGCACCCCCTTACATCTCATCCCTCATTTCGGGCTATCGGCCTAACCGACCTCTGCTCTAATCCGTACCTCCTACTCCCGACTCCAAGACTTCTCCCGTGCTGCGCCAATCCTCTGAAATGCTCTACCCCAAGATATTAGGACCATCCACAATTTACATAGGTTTAGGTGCTCCCTCAAAACACATTTGTTCACAGCAGCCTATCACGTTCCCTAATCAAAGTCATTTTATGTTTGTGTGTGTTGCCCACTCACTATCTCCATCTATCCCCCACCTTCTGAAGATGGCTGGACCATCATTGTAAATACATCATTGTAAATACACACCTGTACTTTGTATCTCCCCCACCTCATTGTAGATTGTAAGCTCTCACGAGCAGGGGCCTCTTGTGTTGCTTTAATTATTGTATTGCTAACGTTATTACTTATGACTGTTGTGTTTGAAACTGTTAAGGTGTAAAGCGCTGCGGAATATGTTGGCGCTTTATAAATAAATATTATTATTATTATATTACAGTGGAGGAAATAAGCATTTGATCCCTTGCTGATTTTGTAAGTTTGTCCACTGACAAAGACATGAATAGTCTATAATTTTAAGGGTGGGTTAATTTTAACATTGAGAGATAGAATATCAAAAATAAAATGTATTTTAATTTATTTGCATTTAAAATTATAGACTGTTTCTGTCTTTGTCAGTGGACAAACTTACAAAATCAGTAAGTGATCAAAATACTTATCTCCCCCACTGTATGTTTGTGTCTTATATAAGCTCCTGCAACTCGTTGTCTGCTATCTTTGCAAGACAGTGATGCAGGGTCATTAACCCCTTAGCGACCGCCGATACGCCTTTTAACAGCGGCCGCTAAGGGTACTTAAACCACAGCGCCGTTAATTAACGGCGCTGTGGAAAAAGTGAATAGCGCCCCCCAGAGTCGGATTTTCTCCGGGGTCTCGGCTGCCGGGGGTAGCCGAGACCCCAGAGAACATGATTCGGGGATTTTTTTTACCCACCCTGCATTTGCAATCGCCGGTAATTAACCGTTTACCGGCGATCGCAAAAAAAAAAACGCGATCTCTTTTTAATTTCTCTGTCCTCCGATGTGATCGCACATCGGAGGACAGAGAAAAGGGGTCCCAGGTAGCCCCCCAATACTCACCTATCTCCCCCGGTGCTCCTCGTGGCTCCCGGTGGGCGCCGTCATCTTCAAAATGGCGGGCGCATGCGCAGTGCGCCCGCCGGCCGGCCCCGCGAGAATCTTTGGGGTCTCAGCTGCCGGGGGTAGCCGAGACCCCAAAGAGCATGATCGGGGTCGGTTTTACCGACCCCTGTTTTGCGATCGCCGGTAATTAACTGTTTACCAGCGACCGCAAAAAAAAAAGTAAAGTGTAATTCTCTGTCCTCTGATGTGATCGCACATCAGAGGACAGAGAAATAGGGGGATTCGGGGACCCTGTCATACTCACCTGTGTCCCTGGATCCTCCTGCTGCTCCTCCTGGCCGCCGGCAAAAGAAAATGGAGGGCGCATGCGCAGTGCGCCCGCCATCTGTCTCCATCTGCCGGCCGGCAGGAGAACAGCAGTTGGGGCTAAAATTAGGGTTAGGGCTAGGGTTAAGGTTAGGGCTAGGGTTAGGGCTAGGGTTAGGGCTAGGGTTAGGGCTAGGGTTAGGGCTAGGGTTGGGGCTAAATTTAGGGTTAGTTTTGGGGCTAAATTTAGGGTTAGGGTTGGGGCTAAATTTAGGGTTAGGCTTCTTTCACACTTACGTCGGTACGGGGCCGTCGCAATGCGTCGGCCCGACATACCGACGCACGTTGTGAAAATTGTGCACAACGTGGGCAGCGGCTGTAGTTTTTCAACGCATCCGCTGCCCAATCTATGTCCTGGGGAGGAGGGGGCGGAGTTACGGCCATGCATGCGCGGTCAGAAATGGCGGATGCGACGTACAAAAAAACGTTTAATTGAACGTTTTTTTGTGCCGACGGTCCGCCAAAACACAACTGATCCAGTGCACGACGGACGCGACGTGTGGCCATCCGTCACGATCCGTCGGCAATACAAGTCTATGGGCAAAAAACGCATCCTGCGGGCACATTTGCAGGATCCGTTTCTTGTCCAAAACGACGGATTGCGACGGATGCCAAACGATGCAAGTGTGAAAGTAGCCTTAGGGTTAGGGTTGGGGCTAAAGTTAGGGCTAGGGTTGGGGCTAAAGTTAGGGCTAGGGTTGGGATTAGGGTTAGGGTTTGGATTAGGGTTGGTATTAGGGTTAGGGTTGGAATTAGGGTTACGCTTGGGATTAGGGTTAGGTTTGGCATTAGGGTTAAGGTTAGGGTTGTGATTAGGGGTGTATTGGGATTAGGGTTAGGTTTGAGGTTAGGGTTGAGATTAGGATTAGGGGTGTGTTGGATTTAGGGTTTTGATTAGGGTTATGGTTAGGGTTGACATTAGGGTTGTTTTGGGGTAAGGGTTGTGATTATGGTTAGGGTTAGTGATTAGGATTATGGATCAGGTTGAGATTAGGGTTAGGGTTGTGTTGGGGTTAGGGTTGGAGCTAGAATTGGGGGGGTTTCCACTGTTTAGGTACATCAGGGGGTCTCCAAACACGATAGCCAATTTTGCGCTCAAAAAGTCATATGGTGCTCCCTCCCTTCTGAGCTCTGCCGTGCGCCCAAACAGTGGGTTACCCCCACATATGGGGCATCAGCGTACTCGGGATAAATTGGACAACAACTTCTGGGGTTCAATTTCTCTTGTTACCCTTGTGAAAATAAAAACTTGGGGGCTACAAAATCTTTTTTGTGGAAAAATATTTTTTTTATTTTTTTTTTAATGACTCTGCATTCTAAACGTCTGTGAAGCACTTGGGCATTCAAAGTTCTCACCACACATCTAGATAAGTTCCTTGGGGGGTCTAGTTTCCAAAACGGGGTCACTTGTGGGGGGTTACTACTGTTTAGGTACATCAGGGGCTCTGCAAACGCAACATAACGCCCACAGACCATTCTATCTAAGTCTGCATTCCAAAACGGCGCTCCTTCCCTTCCGAGCTCTGCCGTGCGCCCAAACAGTGGTTTACCCCCACATATGGCGCATCAGCGTACTCGGGATAAATTGGACAACAACTATTGCAGTCCAATTTCTCATGTTACCCTTGTGAAAATAAAAACTTGGGGGCTACAATATCTTTTTTGTGGAAAAAAAATATTTTTTATTTTCACGACTCTGCATTCTAAACTTCTGTGAAGCACTTAGGCATTCAAAGTTCTCACCACACATCTAGATAAGTTCCTTGGGGGGTCTAGTTTCCAAAATGGGGTCACATGTGGAGGGTTTCTACTGGTTAGGTACATCAGGGGCTCTGCAAACGCAACATAATGCCCGCAGACCATTCTATCAAAGTCTGCATTCCAAAACGGCGCTCCTTCCTTCCGAGCTCTGCCGTGCGCCCAAACAGTGGTTTACCCCCACATATGGGGTACCAGCATACTCAGGACAAATTGGACAACAACTTTTGGGGTCCAATTTCTCTTGTTACCCTTGTGAAAATAAAAACTTGGGGGCTAAAAAATCTTTTTTGTGGAAAAAAAAAAAATTTTTTATTTTCACGACTCTGCATTATAAACTTCTGTGAAGCACTTGGGCATTCAAAGTTCTCACCACACATCTAGATAAGTTCCTTAAGGGGTCTAGTTTCCAAAATGGGGTCACTTGTGGGGGGTTTCCACTGTTTAGGCACATCAGGGGCTCTCCAAACGCGACATGGCGTCCGATCTCAATTCCAGCCAATTCTACATTGAAAAAGTAAAACGGCGCTCCTTCACTTCCAAGCTCTGCGGTGCGCCCAAACAGTGGTTTACCCTCACATATGGGGTATCGACGTATTCAGGAGAAATCGCACAACAACTTTTGTGGTCTAATTTCTCCTGTTACCCTTGTGAAAATAAGAATTTGTGGGCGAAAAGATCATTTTTGTGTAAACAAAAGCGATTTTTTATTTTCACGGCTCTACGTTATAAACTTCTGTGAAGCACTTGGGGGTTCAAAGTGCTCACCACACATCTAGATAAGTTCCTTAAGGGGTCTAGTTTCCAAAATGGTGTCACTTGTGGGGAGTTTCCACTGTTTAGGCACATCAGGGGCTCTCTAAACGTGACATGGCGTCCGATCTCAATTCCAGCCAATTCTGCATTGAAAAAGTCAAACGGCGCTCCTTCACTTCTAAGTTCTGCGGTGCGCCCAAAAAGTGGTTTACCCCCACATATGGGGTATTGGCGTATTCAGGAGAAATTGCATAACAAAATTTATGGTTAAATTTCTGTTTTTACACTTGTGAAAATAAAAAAAATGGTTCTGAATTAAGATGTTTGCAAAAAAAAGTTAAATGTTCATTTTTTCCTTCCACATTGTTTCAGTTCCTGTGAAGCACGTAAAGGGTTAATAAACTTCTTGAATGTGGTTTTGAGAACCTTGAAGGGTGCAGTTTTTAGAATGGTGTCACACTTCATTATTTTCTATCATATAGACCCCTCAAAATGACTTCAAATGTGATGTGGTCCCTAAAAAAAAATGGTGTTGTAAAAATGAGAAATTGCTGGTCAACTTTTAACCCTTATAACTCCCTAACAAAAAAAAATTTTGTTTCCAAAATTGTGCTGATGTAAAGTAGACATGTGCGAAATGTTATTTATTAACTATTTTTCGTGACATATCTCTCTGATTTAAGGGCATAAAAATACAAAGTTTGAAAATTGCAAAATTTTAAAAATTTTCGCCATATTTCCGTTTTTTTCATAAATAATCGCAAGTAATATCGAATAAATGTTACCACTAACACGAAGTACAATATGTCACGAAAAAACAGTCTCAGAATCAGCGGGATCCGTTGAAGCGTTCCAGAGTTATAACCTCATAAAGTGACAGTGGTCAGAATTGCAAAAATTGGCCTGGTCATTAAGTACCAAATTGGCTCTGTCACTAAGGGGTTAAACATTGGATGTGTGCTTAATATGTTGAATCACCATTGTGTGGGTCTTGTGGCTTGTTGACTTGCAAAACAGAGGAGTAAAAACTATGCAAATTGATTAGTCAAACAATGTGATTTAACCTTACCACATCTTCCTCTTGAGCTATGGATGCTGGCTTGAAGGATAACAGTTGTGAGCTATAGAAGTGGGATAGGCCGCTATCAATATACATCCAGGCATCCAAGTCAGCAAAGAGATCCAGAGATCCAAAGAACCAGAGATTCTTTACAAAACCACAGCCAAGAACATTTTACAGGATAGCTGCCAGATCATGGCTCCATCAATAAAGTTTATATTGTTTTAACCAGTTTGCAAAGCGTGAACTTTGGTGAGAATGTTAGATATCGCTTTTACTGGTATATATCATTGAGATGATTTATTGGTGTTATAGCTCTGAAATATGGCAAAACTGGTGGCAAATGGTTTGGCAATTTCATGACTTCTGCATCCCTCTGCAAGACATCTCACAATTTTGGACTTTTCAGAGCCCGTCAAATCTCTCTTCTGACCCATTTTGCCAACGGAAAGGAAGTTGCCTAATAATTAAGCACACCTTATATAGGGTTCTGATGTCATTAGACAACACCCCTCCTCATTACAGAGATGCACATCCCCTGATTTACTTAATTGGTAGTTGGCTCTCAAGCCTGAACAGCTTGGAGTAGGACAACATGTATAAAAAGTATCATGTGAGCAAAAATACAACTTTCCTAATAATTCTGCACACAGTGTACGTCCTATGCTGCTATTTAAATCTACTGCAAATTATACGACATGGTATAGCACCACTGTGATACAGGTTTTTTTTCAATCTTGGGCAAAGATTCAGCTTGATGCCCTGGTCTAGCATATAAATATTCTAGTAAAGCCTCAAACCAAGCACCTTGGCTACATTTACTGCACCCCCTCTCTATACCCTCCTCCTCTTTCCCCTATGGCCCACAATCAGTGGTGTAACTTGAAACTCGTGGACCCCGATGTGAAAGCTCCAACGGGGCCCCCAAATATTTTAAATCTTTAATAGCAATAGTCTTTTTCTATAGGCCAAAGGGACTTTTAGGGCTCCCTAAGCTCCAGGGCCCGGGTGCGATTGCAATCCCTCCACCTGTTGTAGTAACACCTCTGCCCACAATGCCCAAACTGACTGCAAGTCTCCCGTCCCAAATTTACAGCCTCATAAATGTCCTAGACCAACGGTGAGTCTTGGCATTGCGCTCCATGTACGCACGGTGAAAAATGCCCGTCTGACCAGAGCCTAAGAATAACCCCAAACGCGGGATATTTTTGAGTTTTTGTTTTTGACATTTTGCTGCAAGGTTTCTGAAAATTGTTGATTCTGCCCCCTTGAATTAGGACAATTTTCAATCACATTTATTGAATCAGAGGACAATGGCTGACAGGGCGGCCTCTTTCCATCTGGACACATCTCAGCCGTGAAATGACATTGCCAAAGTCAGATGTTCCTGGATTAAGATTTGAGTGTAAATTTTTAATGCCATAATTTCCTGCCGTGTTCTAAGGTTTCATGAAGGGTTTTATAGCGTTTGGAAATCTTGTTGGTGAAGGATCCTGAGACGGTGACTGTTCTACCAAATCCCCATGGATAGCAGCACTGCTGTGTGCCCGTCCCTTATCTTCTATCTGTCCCTGCAGCTCCACTTCCCGAGTTGTTGGTCTCTACGGCGTATTTATTATTTACACCATGTTGGAACTATTTCTATTATACATTTAGAGAAAAAAAAACCTTGCATGTGAATGTGCTAGTGCGACTAATTTCTCGTGTATTACAGCATAGTAAAACCGCCAAATTGTACAAAGCTGTAATACCGCAACCATAATTAATCATGAGTCTTTAATGCACCTCTGCAACTTTTTTTTGTCATAATATAGAATTATTGCTCCTAAGAAAAAATTGCTATGGTGGTGAAGCTGAGCACCATATGGCGACACATTTTGTTATACAGGCTCTGTACACACAACTCTGCCATGTCATGAGAGGTCATACTCTTTACTGTAATGGCCACTGATGTTGTAAATTTGCTTACACCATTTCGAACTTGGGGCATAGGTTTTTTTTCCCACAAAAAGTGGAGAGGCGCCTCGAATAAATATGGTGTTCATGATGACCGGTATTGGCATTATATCAGCATTAATACTCCTGATTTAGTATTTTATGGTATTCTTCAGTGGAGAGAACCTTACTAGACTATGTGCACATGGAATCTGTTAGATGTTGGCGCGGCCTCCAAATTTTCCAGTCAAAGTCGCTTTGGGAAAATACCGGCAGTGTTAATATTAAGGGGCGCTTTTGTGGCACCTTTTCAGGAAGATTTACCCTGAAAAAGACGCCATGTGCGCAGTAGAGTCCACGAAGAGATAAGCGGCAACCACGAGTGGAAATGACCGCCATTTTACATAAAAGCCACGCCCCTTATTGTCTCCATTTTTAATACATATAATAGGTGTTGTTCATAATTCAATGAGGTGATGGTATTATTCATAGCCAAGTATGGACTGTGTTCTCAAGATCGTCTGCGGGTCTCCTCACCCGAATTCAGCTGTCCCATAGACCTGCCATAGACCCTCAAACATGAGGGTGTTTGGTTCAGATCCAGAGATCATGAATGTTGGACTTGTGAACCTGGTCTAAATCTCATCATGTACAGCAGCATCATAATAGGGCGGCCATTTTTGTCTTTGCTATTGGCCCTTTCTTCTACTGTATATACACCACTGATGTCCAGCAGCAGACAACCTCATCTAGGTCTCCACGTGAAGCAAACCACCAGCTGCTTAGCTTTATTAGACATTATGGATGATAATAAGACCAGAGCCTACAGTATACTGCTTATATGGACCTCATTTATCAAAACAACATAGTTATTGCCCATAGCAACCAATCAGAGCGCAGCTTTTATTTTTTAAACTGCCATGGTAAAATGAAAGCTGAGCTGTGATTGGTTGCTATGAGCAACAAGGTTTTTTTTTTTAGTTAGTCTTGATATATGAGGCCTACAGATTTTAATCCCTCACCACTCCACTCCATGAAGTACTATTACATGATAGAGGAGGTGCGGGTGTATGGGGGGAGCTGCTGTGTTATGTAGCTGGCACATGCCTTTTAAATACCACTATTGGTTACTCATAGCGGCATTTAAGTCATGCAATCCCAGTGTTGCAACCATTATGGTTGCCCTATTATACTCCTTCCATAGGAGAGCATGATATTTACAATATACCGCAACACTATGGTAGTGAAAAGAAATAAAACATTATTTAAAAATATTAAAAAATAAAAAAAACATAAAACTTTGAATTATCCCCCTTTTTCCTTAGTAAAATAATCTAGAAATGAAAAAATAAGCGCATTCGAGTTCGCCGCATCGGTAAACGTCTGAACCATCAAAACGTATTAAAATATAAAACTAATTAAGCAGTGAGGTAAACATCCTAAAATAAAAAACAAAACAAAAAAAAAAAAACAGAATTGCTTTTTGTTAGTCAACCACCCCATAAAAAATATAGTAAAATACAATTAAAATGAATGTACCACAAAAACAATACCAATGAAGAGTACTGCATGCCACGTCAAAATCAAGCCCTAATACTGCCTCTTTGATGGAAAAATATAAAAAATTATGAGTGTCAGAAAATAGCGACACAAACCTAACTTTTTTTTTGGGTTATTTACTAAAATATATATACTATATATATATATATATATATATATATAAAGATTACACAAGTTTGGTATCTCCATAATCGCACTGACCAGCAGAATCATGTCATTTTCATTCCAAAATAAATGCTGTAAAAAGACCTCCCCAAATAAAAAATAAGCATATTTTTTACCATTTCACCCCATTTTGGATTTTTTTCCCATACATTATATGGCAATGTGAATGGTGTCATCTAAAGCTACAACTGTTTTCATAAAAAAAACAAAAAAAAAAACGAGTCCTCATATGGCTGGAGAATAGAAAAAAAAAAAGTTATGGCTTTTGGATGAAATAAAATGTAACCATTTCGGGAAGCAACGGTTAAAGGATGGTTTATAGGATTGGTGATAAGTGTCTGATTATTGGGTGGTCCTACCACTAGGACCTGGATTGATCGCAAAATCAGGGATTTCCTACCCTTTTTTTAAACAGAGTAAGGGTCGTTCGGTCATGATTCTGCCCCTGTCATTGTCTATAGGACTGATAGAGATAGCTGTCCTCATCGGTCCCATTCACAACCACCGCTCCATTTAAGAAGGGGACTCGCGATCCCAATTTCCCATGATCTGTTAATAGGTGATGACTAGTTTTAATTATGGGCCAATCCCACAATTCTCAGCTTGTCCTGTTGAGAGTTGTAGTTTTGCATGCAATACCAAGTCTGGGCCGAGCATGGTGCCTGCCTGCCCCGTGTGACAAATGAGCATGTGTGTCCCCAGCACTGTCACCGCTAATATACATCATTAATTTCGAGTAGCAGCCATTAAAAGAACATCTGTCAGCGGCACGTCATCCGATAAGACGCTAAACAATGAGAATCATCTGAATACATCTGAGCGCTGGCAGCGGGCCCGGAGAGGAGCCCATTACAGCCCACTGTTTGCATAGTCTTCTTCTTACTGCTACTAAATCATATTTAGCCTTTTGTTTCCTGAGCTCTAAAATCCCTTTTCATTTGCATTTTTTTTTCTGGCTGATTATTTGCTGATTTTGTTAAATTTCAGCACATCATGGAGAAGACACGGGACTGTGAGCTACGACCGTCTGGGACAGAAGGAGCTTATTAACCCCTTTACGTGGACAGGTTGACATGATTGTATTTGTATTATCCAAGAAATAATTATTCTGGGGAACTTTTGCTGAAAAGTTGTTGTCTTGTCCCTCTGGTATTCCTCCTGACAAATGGCGAACGGGTGGTTTCGAAAAGTCTACCTAATTAGTGCCAATAGCTTCAGACTGAATAGGGGCAAAACCTACCGATGGATGGGGGTTTTGCTGCTCGTTGTGGTGCTTCTCTTATTCCTGCTGGAAATGTATGAATAAATTGACAATTAACCATTCTCCTTGTTAAAGGGGCATATACCCGCTATCTACATTATCTGGTACCTTACAATTAGTGCTGATCGAAGGGCTAGGTCCATAAAAGCAAAAGTTGCTCTTTTGGATTCTATGTTATTCCAAATCAAAAATAAATTGACAACAGGGTGTTACCATTTCACCAACTCAAAGGGGTGTGTCCCCGCAGTATACACTGCCTAGATAATGCTGATTGTGTCAGAAAAAATAGGGGCATGAGCAGGAACGGACTGGTACTGAAATTAAATGGGATCACTTATTATTAAAGGGACTCTGTCACCTGAATTTGGAGGGAACAATTTTCAGCCATAGGGGCGGGGTCTTCGGGTGTTTGATTCACCCTTTCCTTACCCGCTGGCTGCATGCTGGCTGCAATATTGGATTGAAGTTCATTCTCTGTCCTCCATAGTACACGCCTGCGTGGTTGTAAAATGAATGTTTTAAAAATAGGAAATCATGTCATTGTCATTTTTAAATGATTATTGGGACGCCCTTTTCTGAAAAACCGTACTTGTAAAAATTTTAATTTAGCAAGTAATGGGTTAAACTGATAGGACTTGATGTGGAAAGGCGCACACCTGTCTAAATAAGACCTCACAGCTCACAGTGCATGTCAGACCAAATGAGAATCATGAGGTCAAAGGAACTGGCCAAGTACCGTATATACTCGAGTATAAGCTGAGATTTTCAGCCCAAATTTTTGGGCTGAAAGTGCCACTCTCGGCTTATACTCGAGTCACGGTCGGCGGGTGAGGGGGAGAGAGGTCTGTCGCATACTCACCTGCTTCCGGGGCTCCTGGCGCTCCCCCTGCCTGTCCTATGGTCTTCGGGTGCCGCAGCTCTTCCCCTGTTCAGCGGTCACGTGGTACCGCTCATTAAAGTTATGAATATGGACTCCACTCCCATAGGGGTGGAGCCGCATATTCATTCCTCTAATGAACGGTAACGGTGACCGCTGACAGAGGAAGAGGCTGCGGCACCCGGAGACCATCTGTCCGGGATAAGGAGCCAGGGACGCCGGGAGCAGGTGAGTATTACATATTTACCTGTCCACATTCCACCCGCCGGGCGCCGTCTTCCCGTCCTCTGCACTGACTGTTCAGGTCAGAGGGCGCGATGACGTACTAATCTGCGTGCCGCCCTCTGCCTGAACAGTCAGTGCGGAGAGATGGGACGCTGAGGAGCTGCGGGCAGCAAGAGAGGTGAGTATGTCATTTTTTTTTATTGCGGCAGCAGCAGCAGCATTATATATTGCACAGCTTTATATGGAGCATCTATGGGGCAATAATCAACGGTGCAGAGCATTCTATATGGCACAGCTTTATATGGAGCATCTATGGGGTCATAATGAACGGTGCAGAGCATTCTATATGGCACAGTTTTATATGGAGCCTATATGGGGCCATAATGAACAGTGCAGAGCATTCTATATGGCACAGTTTTATATGGAGCATCTATGGGGCCATAATGAACGGTGCAGAGCATTCTATATAGCACAGCTTTATATGGAACATCTATGGGGCCATAATGAACAGTGCAGAGCATTCTATATGGCACAGCTTTATATGGAGCATCTATGGGGCCATAATGAATGGTGCAGAGCATTCTATATAGCACAGCTTTATATGGAGCATCTATGGGGCCATAATGAACAGTGCAGAGCATTCTATATGGCACAGTTTGATATGGAGCATCTATGGGGCAATAATGAATGGTGCAGAGCATTCTATATGGCACAGCTTTATATGGAGCATCTATAGGGCCATAATGAACAGTGCGGAGCATTCTATATGGCACAGCTTTATATGGAGCATCTATGGGGCCATAATGAACAGTGCAGAGCATTCTATATGGCACAGTTTTATATGGAGCATCTATGGGGCCATAATGAACAGTGCAGAGCATTCTATATGGGGCACAGCTTTATATGGAGCATCTATGGGGCAATAATCAACGGTGCAGAGCATTATATATGGCACAGCTTTATATGGAGCATCTTATGGGGCAATAATAAACAGTATGGAGCATTATATGTGGCACAGTTTTATATGGAGCATCTATGGAGCCATAATGAAATGTATGGAGCATTCTATATGGCACAGTTTTATATGGAGCATCTGTGGGGCCATAATGAAATGTATGGAGCATTATATGTGGCACAGCTTTATATGGAGCATCTTATGGGGCAATAATGAACGGTATGGAGCATCTATTTTTATTTTTGAAATTCTCCTGTAGCTGCTGCATTTCCTACCCTAGGCTTATACTCAAGTCAATAAGTTTTCCCAGTTTTTGTGGCAAAATTAGGGGGGTCGGCTTATACTCAGGTCGGCTTATACTCGAGTATATACGGTAGCTCAGAGACAGAATTGTGGCAAGGCACAGATCTGGCCAAGGTTACAAAAGAATTTCTGCAGTACTCAAGGTTCCTAAGAGCACAGTGGCCTCCATAATCCTTAAATGGAAGAAGTTTGGGACCACCAGAAGTCTTCCTAGACCTGGCCGTCCAGCCAAACTGAGCAATCGTGGGAGAAGAGTCTTGGTGAGAGAGGTAAAGAAGAACCCCAAGATCACAAAGTCAACTATCACTGCAGCCCTCCACCAGTCGGGCCTTTATGGCAGAGTGGCCTGAAGGAAGTCTCTCCTCAGTGCAAGACATATGAAAGCCTGCATAGTTTGATAAAAAAACACATGAAGGACTCCCAGACTATGAGAAATAAGATTCTCTGGTCTGATGAGATGAAGATAGACCTTTTTGGGTGATAATTCTAAGTGGTATGTGTGGTGAAAACCAGGCACTGCTCATCACCTACCTAATACAATCCCTACAGTGAAACATGGTGGTGGCAGCATCATGCTATGGGGGTGTTTTTCAGCTGCAGGGACAGGACATTTGATTGTCCTTGAAGGAAACATGAATGCTGCCAAGTACAGAGATACCCTGGATGAAAACCTCTTCCAGAGAGCTCTGGACCTCAGACTTGGCCGAAGGTTCACCTTCCAACAAGACAATGACCCTAAGCACACAGCTAAAATAACAAAGGAGTGGCTTCAGAACAACTCTGTGACCATTCTTGACTGACCCAGCCAGAGTCCTGACCTAATCCCAATTGAGCATCTCTGGGGAGACCTGAAAATGGCTGTCCAACAACGTTCATCATCAAAAATTATGGAACTGAAGAGGATCTGCAAGGAAGAATAGCTGTACTAGCTCAAAAGGTTCTTCTACTCAATACTGAGCAAAGGGGCTGAATACTTATGACCATGTGATATTTCAGTTATACTTTTCTTAATAAATTTGCAAAAATGACTACATTTCTGTTTTTTCAGTCAAGATGGGGTACAGAGTGTACATTAATGAGAAAAAAAATGGACTTTTTTGAATTTACCAAATGGCTGCAATGAAACAAAGAGTGAAAAATTTAAAGGGTCTGAATACTTTCCATACCCACTGTATGTATGTCAAATAGCAACAAACCATAAACAAATATTACCAGCATGTACAGTATTGATAATACCACCATTCCACCTCACATCACTCAATATTGTATAATGGTCCACCTAACAGCCCCTACCTAGATTGATGGGCAAAAGCACAGCCCCTTACACAATATGATGTTCCCCCAACAGTACCCTGTATAGTGTGATGATCCACCCCACAGCACCTACAGTTGAAACTAGGGTTGAGCGAAACGGGTCGTTCATTTTTAAAAGTCACCGACTTTTGGCAAAGTCGGGTTTCATGAAACCCGATCCGACCCCTGTGCAGGATCGGCCATGCGGTACGCGACTTTCGCGCCAAAGTCGTGTTTCAATGACACGAAAAGCGCCATTTCTCAGCCAATGAAGGTGAACGCAGAGTGTGGGCAGCGTGATGACATAGGTCCTGGTCCCCACCATCTTAGAGAAGGGCATTGCAGTGATTGGCTTGCTGTCTGCGGCGTCACAGGGGCTATAAAGAGGCGTTCCCGCCGACCGCCATCTTACTGCTGCTGATCTGAGCCTAGGGAGAGGTTGCTGCCGCTTCGTCAGAAGCAGGGATAGCGTTAGGCAGGGTCCATTAACCACCAAACCGCTTGTGCTGTAGCGATTTCCACTGTCCAACACCACCTTTTGTTTGCAGGGACAGTGGAAGCTACATTTTTTTTCCCTCAGCGCTGTAGCTCATTGGGCTGCCCTAGAAGGCTCCCTGATAGCTGCATTGCTGTGTGTACGCCGCTGTGCAAACCAACTGCTTTTTTCAAAGCACAAATCCTCTTGTTCCTTCCTTTCTGCACAGCTATCTTTTTTGTTTGTCCACACTTTTTATTTAATTTGTGCATCAGTCCACTCCTTATTGCTGCCTGCCATACCTGGCTGAGATTACTGCAGGGAGATAGTAATTGTAGGACAGTCCCTGTTTTTTTTTTTTGTGGGAGATTAAGATTGGCATTTCTGCTAGAGTGCCATCCCTGTGTGTGCCATCTCTCACTCAGTGGGCCATAGAAAGCCTATTTATTTTTTTGCTTGATTTGGGTTCTAAATTCTACCTGAAAAAATCACTAAATCAATCAGTGGGAGATAAATATTGGCCTCTGGGCTTGTGTGCCACTCCTGACTCCTGTGTGTGCCATCTCTCACTCAGTGGGTCATAGAAAGCCTATTTATTTTTTTGCTTGATTTGGGTTCTAAATTCTCCCTGAAAAAATCACTAAATCAATCAGTGGGAGATAAATATTGGTCTCTGGGCTTGTGTGCCACTCCTGACTCCTGTGTGTGCCATCTCTCACTCAGTGGGCCATAGAAAGCCTATTTATTCTTTTTTGCTTGATTTGGGTTCTAAATTCTACCTGAAAAAATCAATACATCAATCAGTGGGAGAAAAATATTGGCCTCTGGGCTTGTGTGCCACTCCTGACTCCTGTGTGTGCCATCTCTCACTCAGTGGGCCATAGAAAGCCTATTTATTTTTTTGCTTGATTTGGGTTCTAAATTCTACCTGAAAAAATCACTAAATCAATCAGTGGGAGATAAATATTGGCCTCTGGGCTTGTGTGCCACTCCTGACTCCTGTGTGTGCCATCTCTCACTCAGTGGGCCATAGAAAGCCTATTTATTTTTTTGCTTGATTTGGGTTCTAAATTCTACCTGAAAAAATCAATACATCAATCAGTGGGAGAAAAATATTGGCCTCTGGGCTTGTGTGCCACTCCTGATTTCTGTGTGTGCCATCTCTCACTCAGTGGGCCATAGAAAACCTATTTATTATTTTGCTTGATTTGGGTTCTAAATTCTACCTGAAAAAATCAATAAATCAATCAGTGGGAGAAAAATATTGGCCTCTGGGCTTGTGTGCCACTCCTGACTCCTGTGTGTGCCATCTCTCACTCAGTGGGCCATAGAAAGCCTATTTATTTTTTTTATTTGGTTTCTAAATTCTCCCTGAAAAAAATCATTTTATTTTATTTGGTTTCTAAATTCTTCCTGAAAAATCATTTTATTTTATTTTGTTTCTAAAGTCTCCCTGAAAAAAAAAAAAAAAATCAGTGGGAGATTAATATTGCCCTTTCTGCTTGTGTGCCAGTCTTGACTCCTGGGTGTGCCATCTCTCTCTCTCTCTCTCTCTCAAATAGTGGGCCATAGAAAGCCTATTTATTTTTTTGCTTGATTTGGGTTCTAAATTCTACCTGAAAAAATCAATAAATCAATCAGTGGGAGATAAATATTGGCCTCTGGGCTTGTGTGCCACTCCTGACTCCTGTGTGTGCCATCTCTCACTCAGTGGGCCATAGAAAGCCTATTTATTTTTTTGGTTGATTTGGTTTCTAAATTCTACCTGTAAAAATCAATAAATCAATCAGTGGGAGATAAATATTGGCCTCTGGGCTTGTGTGCCACTCTTGACTCCTGTGTGTGCCATCTCTCACTCAGTGGGCCATAGAAAGCCTATTTATTTTTTTGTTTGATTTGGGTTCAAAATTCTACCTGAAAAAATCAATAAATCAATCAGTGGGAGATAAATATTGGCCTCTGGGCTTGTGTGCCACTCCTGACTCCTGTGTGTGCCATCTCTCACTCAGTGGGCCATAAAAAGCCTATTTATTTTTTTTATTTGGTTTCTAAATTCTCCCTGAAAAAAATCATTTTATTTTATTTGGTTTCTAAATTCTTCCTGAAAAAATCATTTTATTTTATTTTGTTTCTAAAGTCTCCCTGAAAAAAAAAAAATCAGTGGGAGATTAATATTGCCCTTTCTGCTTGTGTGCCAGTCTTGACTCCTGGGTGTGCCATCTCTCTCTCTCTCAAATAGTGGGCCATAGAAAGCCTATTTATTTTTTTGCTTGATTTGGGTTCTAAATTCTACCTGAAAAAATCAATAAATCAATCAGTGGGAGAAAAATATTGGCCTCTGGGCTTGTGTGCCACTCCTGACTCCTTTGTGTGCCATCTCTCACTCAGTGGGCCATAGAAAGCCTATTTATTTTTTTTATTTGGTTTCTAAATTCTCCCTGAAAAAATCATTTTATTTTATTTGGTTTCTAAATTCTTCCGGAAAAAATCATTTTATTTTATTTTGTTTCTAAAGTCTCCCTGAAAAAAAGAATAAAAAAAAAAAAATGGGAGATTAATATTGACATTTGTGCTTGAGTGACAGTCCTGCGTGTGTGGCATCTCTGTGATTTGGTGCCACAGAAAACAGAGTGTGTAACATTGTGCCTGATTTTCCTTGCGGTCTCACCAACCTGTAAAGGGATATCGAAATCATACTGAAGTTATAGCTCACCATGTAAGTTGTTTGACAGCAACAAATAAAGTTACTTTGGTTAAGTTTTTAAAACAATGAGGAAGTCTGGTGCAAGAGGTCATGGCCGTGGGCGTTCATTGTCAGCTGGTAATGATGGTAGTGGTAGTGGAGCATCAGGTGGTCGTGGGAAAAAAAATATTCCACCTAAGTCTGGAGCTGTGGAGCCAGGTTCGTCGTCTGGCTACACAAGGCCTCGAACGCTCTCTTTTCTGGGAGTAGGAAAACCGCTTTTAAAGCTGGAGCAGCAACAGCAAGTTTTGGCTTACCTTGCAGACTCAGCCTCTAGCTCTTTTGCCTCCTCTTCTGAAACTGGTAAATGTAAAAGCAGCGCGTCGTTTGTGGATGTTCACGGTCAGGGACAAGTCGCTTCCTTGTCCTCTTCAGCAAAAACAACAACAAGAGAGAAGGATGCAGCAGGCGACACAACGAGTTACTCCATGGAGCTCTTTACACATACCGTCCCTGGCTTAGAAAGTGAAACAGTTAACAGGCCATGCCCATTACAAGTAGATTCTGACATGGAGTGCACTGATGCACAGCCACAGCCAGACTACTATGCTGGTCCTTTGACTCAGACCACAACATTGCCCTCTCAGGGTACTGATCCACAATCAGACCCTGATGAGACTATGTTGCCCCGTCACGAACGCTATACCACCGACCGACACGGTGACACAGACGAAGTTGCACACGAGCTAGAAGAGGAGGTAATAGATGACCCAGTTGTTGACCCCGATTGGCAGCCATTGGGGGAACAGGGTGCAGGCGGCAGTAGTTCTGAAGCGGAGGTGGAGGAGGGGCCGCAGCAGGCATCAACATCGCAACAGGTTCCATCTGCCGGGCCCGTATCTGGCCCAAAACGCGTGGCAAAGCCAAAACCTGTTGGAGGACAGCGTGGCCATCCGGTTAAAGCTCAGTCTGCAATGCCTGAAAAGGTATCCGATGCTAGAAAGAGTGCAGTCTGGCATTTTTTTAAACAACATCCAATTGATCAGCGCAAAGTCATCTGTCAAAAATGTTCAACTACCTTAAGCAAAGGACAGAATCTGAAAAGTCTCAATACAAGTTGCATGCATAGACATTTAACCACCATGCATTTGCAAGCCTGGACTAACTACCAAACGTCCCTTAAGGTTGTAGCACCCTCGGCCAATGAAGCTAGTCAGCAACGCAACATCCCTTCCGGCAGTGTAGGGCCACCATTTTCCGCATCACCTGCAGTATCTGTGCAGGTTTCTTTGCCAGGCCAAAGCAGTCAGGGTCAGGGAATCACCAGTTTCGTAGTAGGAAACACTGCATCTAGGGCACCGGCGGCAACAATACCATCTCCCACCGTCTCTCAGTCTGCCATGTCCACCGGCACACCCGCTAGTTCCACGATCTCCAGCTCTCCAGTCCAGCTCACCCTACATGAGACTCTGGTTAGAAAAAGGAAGTACTTATCCTCGCATCCGTGTACACAGGGTTTTAACGCCCACATAGCTAGACTAATCTCGTTAGAGATGATGCCCTACCGGTTAGTTGAAAGCAAAGCTTTCAAAGCCCTGATGGAGTACGCTGAACCACGCTACGAGCTACCCAGTCGACACTTTTTTTCCAGAAAAGCCATCCCAGCCCTGCACCAGCATGTTAAACAGCGCATCGTCCATGCACTCAGGCAATCTGTGAGTACAAAGGTGCACCTGACTACAGATGCATGGACCAGTAGGCATGGCCAGGGACGTTACGTGTCCATCACGGCACACTGGGTGAATGTGGTGGATGCAGGGTCCACAGGGGACATCAATTTCGGGACAGTTGTGCCTAGCCCACGGTCTAGGAAACAGTTGGCTGTAGGCGTTCGCACCCCCTCCTCCTCCTCGTCCTCCTGCAGAAGCGAGAGCTCTTCCACAGACCGCAGTCGGCCAACCACTACATTGGCAGCTGACACTGTTGCACACCAGTTGTCCCATTATGGGCCAGCTACTGGCAAGCGTCAGCAGGCTGTATTGGCTATGAAGTGTTTGGGCGACAACAGACACACCGCGGAAGTTCTGTCCGAGTTCTTGCAGCAAGAAACGCAGTCGTGGCTGGGCACAGTAGATCTTGAGGCAGGCAAGGTAGTGAGTGATAACGGAAGGAATTTCATGGCTGCCATCTCCCTTTCCCAACTGAAACACATTCCTTGCCTGGCTCACACCTTAAACCTGGTGGTGCAGTGCTTATTGAAAACTTATCCTGGGTTCTCCGACCTGCTCCTCAAAGTGCGTGGACTTTGCTCACATATCCGCCGTTCGCCTGTACACTCCAGCCGTATCCAGACCTATCAGCGGTCTTTGAACCTTCCCCAGCATCGCCTAATCATAGACGTTGCAACAAGGTGGAACTCAACACTGCACATGCTTCAGAGACTGTGCCAACAGAGGCGGGCTGTTATGTTTTTGTGGGAGGATACACATACACGGGCAGGCAGTAGGATGGCAGACATGGAGTTGTCAGGTATGCAGTGGTCGAAGATACAAGACGTGCCAAGTCCTTCAGTGTTTTGAGGAATGCACACGGCTGGTTAGTGCAGACAACGCCATAATAAGCATGAGCATCCCCCTAATGTGTCTGCTGATGCAAAGTTTGATGCACATAAAGGATCAGGCGTCTGCACCAGAGGAAGAGGAAAGCCTTGATGACAGTCAGCCATTGTCTGGTCAGGGCAGTGTACAGGACGAGGTAGCGGGCGAAGAGGAGGTGGAGGACGAGGAGGATGATGGGGATGAGTATATTTTTAATGAGGAAGCTTTCCCGGGGGCACTGGAAATTGGTTGCGTGGCAAGGCCGGGTTCTGTTTTTTTGAGGGACACAAGTGACGTAGATTTGCCTGAAACTGCCCCTCAACCAGTCACAACCGCAGATTTGACAACTGAAACTTTGGCCCACATGGCGGATTATGCCTTACGTATCCTCAAAAGGGACACACGCATTACTAAAATGATGAACGATGACGATTACTGGTTGGCCTGCCTCCTTGATCCTTGCTATAAAGGCAAATTGCAAAATATTATGCCACATGAGAACTTGGAACTAATATTAGCAACCAAACAATCAACTCTTGTTGACCGTTTGCTTCAGGCATTCCCAGCACACAGCGCCCGTGATCGTTCTCACACGAGCTCCAGGGGGCAGCAGACCAGGAGTGTTAGGGGTGCACACATCAGAAGTGGCGTTGGACAGAGGGGTTTTCTGACCAGGTTGTGGAGTGATTTTGCTATGACCGCAGACAGGACAGGTACTGCTGCATCAATTGAAAGTGACAGGAGACAACATTTGTCCAGTATGGTTACAAACTATTTTTCATCCCTTATCGATGTTCTCCCTCAACCGTCATTCCCATTTGATTACTGGGCATCAAAATTAGACACCTGGCCAGAATTGGCAGAATATGCATTGCAGGAGCTTGCTTGCCCGGCAGCTAGTGTCCTATCAGAAAGAGTATTCAGTGCTGCAGGTTCAATATTAACCGAAAAAAGGACTCGTCTGGCTACCCAAAATGTTGATGATCTAACATTCATTAAAATGAACCACAACTGGATTTCGAATTCTTTTGCCCCACCTTGCCCGGCCGACACCTAGCTTTCCTATGAAAAGCTCTTGCCTGTGGACTACTGTGAATTACTTTTCTAATGTCTAATTTACTGCAGCTGATTGTCCAGCATACGACATGTTTACACCTCCCTAAATGGCCAAACTCCCCACACGGGGCCGTGGTATCGCGACTTGGCGCAAGCACCCGTGAGAGTGCTGTTTGTCTGAAGAGGTGGGTGTGCCCGCTTTTGGTCGACAGCACTGCCACTGGGTCCCTCATAGTACAATAAAGTGTCTCTGGCGGTGGTGGTGCGCACCCAACATCAAACACACTGTTGTAACATGAGGGGCCCTGGGCCTGTACCGCCGGCCACAAGAGAGTTCACCCACCCCCAGGTCAAACATTGCTCTACCACTTCCACAGTTATCTCTCACACTTCCACCAATGTTTAGTCTATGCGCTGACATCCTTCCATTCCTGCCACTGACAATACCATTGTGTTGACATGTATGATGGTACTTAACATAGTCAGAGGCAGTGTCCTCTATTTACCACAGTAAATACTTTGCGCTAAATTAGTATGTCTGAAACTACGCAGAGGATCCCACCCCTGTACCTAATGATTGCACCCTTTAGTGTTTTTGTTTTGTTTTAATGCGAGACATTCACATTTATTTATTGTTTTGGACTACTAACTGGCAGACACTCATTACAATCGGCCTCCGCTGACCAGACCACTGCTGCCCGTGTACCCCTGGAACCAATTTTAAATTGCCTACAGCCAGCCCAATTTATTATGTTAGGCCTTCGAAGCCTGTCTGCGGTCCCTCCTTCCACTAGGCCTCCACTGACCTGTCTACTGCTGCCCGTGTACTCCTGGAACCAATTATAAAGTGCCTACAGCCTGTCCAATTTTATTATTTTAGGCCTTCGAAGCCTGTCTGCGGTCCCTACTTCCACTAGGCCTCCACTGACCTGTGTACTGCTGCCCGTGTACCCCTGGAACCAATTTTAAATTGCCTACAGCCAGCCCAATTTATTATGTTAGGCCTTTGAAGCCTGTCTGCGGTCCCTCCTTCCACTAGGCCTCCACTGACCTGTCTACTGCTGCCCGTGTACTCCTGGAACCAATTATAAAGTGCCTACAGCCTGTCCAATTTTATTATGTTAGGCCTTCGAAGCCTGTCTGCGGTCCCTCCTTCCACTAGGCCTCCACTGACCTGTCTACTGCTGCCCGTGTACTCCTGGAACCAATTATAAAGTGCCTACAGCCTGTCCAATTTTATTATGTTAGGCCTTCGAAGCCTGTCTGCGGTCCCTCCTTCCACTAGGCCTCCACTGACCTGTCTACTGCTGCCCGTGTACTCCTGGAACCAATTATAAAGTGCCTACAGCCTGTCCAATTTTTTTATGTTAGGCCTTCGAAGCCTGTCTGCGGCCCGTTCTTTCTACTACTACTACACTGACCAGACCACTGCTGCCTGTGTACCCCTGGAACCTATTTAAAAGTGCCTACAGCCCAATATTTTTTTATGTTAGGCCTTCGAAGCCTGTCTGCGGCCCGTTCTTTCTACTACTACTACACTGACCAGACCACTGCTGCCTGTGTACCCCTGGAACCTATTTAAAAGTGCCTACAGCCCAATATTTTTTTATGTTAGGCCTTCGAAGCCTGTCTGCGGCCCGTTCTTTCAACTACTACTACACTGACCAGTCTACTGCTGCCCGTGTACCCCTGGAACCAATGTTAAAGTGCTTACAGCCCAATATTTTTTTATGTTAGGTCTTCGAAGCCTGTCTGCGGCCCGTTCTTTCTACTACTCCTCCACTGACCAGACCACTGCTGCCCGTGTACCCCTGGAACCTATTTTTAATTGCATAGAGCATCCTTTTTTTAATAGTAGGCGTACAAAGTCTGTCTGCGGTCCACTATTGAAATTGTCCTCCACTGCCCAGAGCAATGCTGCCTGTGTACCCCTGTAACCTTTTTTAAGCTGCAGTGAGCCACATTTTTGGTTTAAGGCCTACTACCTGTGTCTGTCTGCGCCACTCAATACAGCTGTGTTCCTTTGAAAAAAGCTGAGCGTCAATAGTCTTGTTTTCAGCCTCTAGGAATTTTAAAACTGCATTGGGGGTACAACTTTGGTAGGGCCTACTAACGGTGTCTGCCGCCCCAAGGTGTGCCCCAGGTTTCATCCACATTGCTTCGATCAGACTACTCTCGTTTAGTAGTTGTTGCAAACTACACTGCATTAGGCCTACAAATTGGGTATGGGGTGTAGAGAGACGGTGTGTTCCACTCCAAGGTGTTCCCCAGGTTTCCTCTCCATTGCTTCAATCTTAATGCTCTCGTTTAGTAGTTGTTGGAAACTACACTGCATTAGGCCTACAAATTGGGTATGGGGTGTAGAGAGACGGTGTGTTCCACTCCAAGGTGTTCCCCAGGTTTCCTCTCCATTGCTTCAATCTTAATGCTCTCGTTTAGTAGTTGTTGGAAACTATACTGCATTAGGCCTACAAATTGGGTATGGGGTGTAGAGACGGTGTGTTCCACTCCAAGGTGTTCCCCAGGTTTCCTCTCCATTGCTTCAATCTTAATGCTCTTGTTTAGTAGTTGTTGGAAACTACACTGCATTAGGCCTACAAATTGGGTATGGGGTGTAGAGACGGTGTGTTCCACTCCAAGGTGTTCCCCAGGTTTCCTTTCCATTGCTTCAATCTTAATGCTCTCGTTTTGTAGTTGTTGGAAACTACACTGCATTAGGCCTACAAATTGGGTATGGGGTGTAGAGAGACGGTGTGTTACACTCCAAGGTGTTCCCCAGGTTTCGTCCACATTGCTTCGATCTTCCTACTCTCGTTTAGTAGTTGGTGAAAACTACACTGCATAAGGCCTACAAATTGGGTATGGGGTGTAGAGAGATGGTGTGTTCCACTCCAAGGTGTTCCCCAGGTTTCCTCTCCATTGCTTCAATCTTAATGCTCTCGTTTTGTAGTTGTTGGAAACTACACTGCATTAGGCCTACAAATTGGGTATGGGGTGTAGAGAGACGGTGTGTTCCACTCCAAGGTGTTCCCCAGGTTTCCTCTCCATTGCTTCAATCTTAATGCTCTCGTTTAGTAGTTGTTGGAAACTACACTGCATTAGGCCTACAAATTGGGTATGGGGTGTAGAGAGACGGTGTGTTCCACTCCAAGGTGTTCCCCAGGTTTCCTCTCCATTGCTTCAATCTTAATGCTCTCGTTTAGTAGTTGTTGGAAACTACACTGCATTAGGCCTACAAATTGGGTATGGGGTGTAGAGAGACGGTGTGTTCCACTCCAAGGTGTTCCCCAGGTTTCCTCTCCATTGCTTCAATCTTAATGCTCTCGTTTAGTAGTTGTTGGAAACTACACTGCATTAGGCCTACAAATTGGGTATGGGGTGTGGAGACGGTGTCTTCCACTCCAAGGTGTTCTCCAGGTTGCCTTTCCTGAGCTTCTATCTTCAGGCTCTTGTTAAATAGTGGTTAAATGGAACAACTGCATTTGGCGTACTAGTTGGTTTGGGGCCTACTAACAGTGTCTGCCGCTCCTTGCTGTTCTCCTGGTTTCCTGTCCTGAAATTCCATTTTCAGGCTCTCGTTAAGTAGTTATTAATGTTAGACTGCATTTGGCCTACTAGTTGGGTTGGGGCCTACTATCGGTGTCTGCCACTCCTTGCTGTTCTCCTCCACTGAACAAAGCTGTGCCGCCTGTTTACTACGGTTGCCAATTTTGAACTGCATTTCGACTACTTACTGATTTGGGCCTACTCTCTGTGTCAGCCTCTCATTCCAGTTGTCCTCCACTGCAATGCCCCCTGGTTAGTCCTGTGTTACCAATTTTGAACTGCATTTAGCCAACTTTATTCTTTGGGCCTATATCTGTGTTTCCTCCTCATCCTGCCCATTGCCCAGCCAGTGATAGATGAGTCTGCTGGTACATTGACCCATAACGCAACATTCCCCGTGCACGCTACACAACAAGATTGTGACCCTGCTGAAAGTCAGGTTCCTCTTCCCGCATACCATACCACCTTACACGGGGACAAAGAGGAAGGTGCAGATGAAAGTGCAGGTTCCTTCATCAGGTGGGGGGAGGAATACTAGTTGGCGACGTCACTGGCACAGGGCCTCTCATAGTACGCAAAAGTGTTGCTGCCGGTGGGAGGCGCCCCCGCCGTGCAAACACACCGCTGTACTTTGAGGGGCCCTGTGCCAGTGCCAACGAGTGGGCCCCCCCTGCTTGCTCAGGATCACAGCACTTGCAAAGTTTAAATACTTACCTCTCCCTGCTCCACTGCCGTGACGTGTTCCAGATTTCCTGGGCCCACTAATTACTTGAACCAGCCCTACCCCCCACAACTTTAGCCAAATGACCCCCAATTTCAAATGCCTTCCAATTATTATAAGGTAAATTACAATTGACAAGCTTCTGTAACAAGAATGGATGTTTTTGCCATTAAAATGGGCAGTGTAGGTGTTTTCCTGGCCTCCACTCACTGCCGACTATGCTCCCCCATTGACTTGCATTGGGTTTCGTGTTTCGGTCGATACCCGACTTTTCGCGATAATCGGCCGATTCCACTCGACTCGACTTCTAAGATAGTCGGGTTTCGCGAAACACGACTCGACTCTAAAATGGTCAAGGTCGCTCAACCCTAGTTGAAACCAGAAGTTTACATACACTATATAAAAAGACACATCTGCATGTTTTTCTCAATATCGGACATGAAATCAGAATAAACCTTTCCTGTTTTAGGTCAATTAGGATTACCATAAATATTAATATTTGCCAAATGCTAGAATAATGAGAGAGAATGTTTTAAGGCATTTTTATTACTTACTGCAAATCAAAACTTTACATACATTTCATTAGTATTTGACACCATTACCCTTAACCTGAATGACTTGGGTCAGATGTTTGGGATCTCCTTCCACAAGCTTCTCACAATAGTTAGTCAGAATTTGGGCCCATTCCTCCTGACAAAACTGGTATAACTGATCCAGGTTTGTAGGTCGCCTTCAGGGCCGGCGTCAGCACCCGACGTACCCGGGCAAGTGCTGGGGCCCTGGCGAGATAGGGGGGCCTGTTATGGACCTGGTGGTTAGGAGCACCCGGAACGACCTGATGGTTAAACTCACACCGGACAAGCTCTGGGAAGTGGGAGCTCTGCTGACCGCAACCCCTAATCCTATCACACAACTAGAAATAGCCGTGGAGCGTACCTAACACGACCTAGATGCCTCTTCACAGCCTAAGAGCTAACTAGCCTTAAAGATAGAAAATAAAGCCTACCTTGCCTCAGAGAAACTCCCCAAAGGAAAAGGCAGCCCCCCACATATATTGACTGTGAGTTAAGATGAAAGTCACAAACACAGAAATGAAACAGGTTTCAGCAAAGGGAGGCCAGACTTACTAAACAGACTGAGGATAGGAAAGGTATCTTTGCGGTCAGCACAAAAAACTACAAAAGACCACGCAGAGTGTGCAAAAAGACCTCCGCATCGACTCACGGTGCGGAGGTGCCACTCTGCATCCCAGAGCTTCCAGCTAGCAAGGCAAAATCATGATAGCCAACTGGACAAGGAAACAATGAACAAATAATTAACTAGCAGGGACTTAGCTTCTGCTGGAGTAGACAGGTCACCAGAAAGATCCAAGAGCAAACTGAACCAGTACAAGAACATTGACAGCTGGCATGGAGTAACGATCTAAGTGGAGTTAAATAGAGCAGCCAGCCAAAGAATAAACTACGTCACCTGTGGAAGGAACCTCAGAAGCAGCAGCTCCACTCACAGCCACCAGAGGGAGTCCATGGACAGAACTCGCCGAAGTACCATTCATGACCACAGGAGGGAGTTCGAAAACAGAATTCACAACAGGGGCCCATTCAGGGCTGGCGTTAGGGGCAGGCAGCTGCGAGCAGCAGGGCCCTCATTCCTCTTGGTATCTATTTTGAACTGTGATTTCTGTTATGCTGTAATGTCTATTGTCTGTACAAGTCCCCTCTATAATTTGTAAAGCACTGCGGAATATGTTGGTGCTATATATAAATAAAATTATTATGCCCTCGACCAACACCAGGGCAGGAGGATCAACGGAGGTAACCATAGGCGCCACGTATCTCCGCAATAACGACCTATGGAACACATTATGGATGGCAAAAGAAGCTGGAAGGGCCAAACGAAATGACACAGGATTGATAACCTCAGAAATCTTATACGGACCAATGAAACGAGGCTTAAACTTAGGAGAGGAAACCTTCATAAGAACATGACGAGATGACAACCAAACCAAATCCCCAACACGAAGTCGGGGACCAACACAGCGCCGGTGGTTAGCGAAACGTTGAGCCTTCTCCTGGGACAATGTCAAATTGTCCACCACATGAGTCCAAATCTGCTGCAACCTGTCCACCACCGTATCCACACCAGGACAGTCCGAAGGCTCAACCTGCCCTGAAGAGAAACGAGGATGGAAACCAGAATTACAGAAAAAAGGCGAAACCAAAGTAGCCGAGCTGGCCCGATTATTAAGGGCGAACTCAGCCAAAGGCAAGAAGGACACCCAATCATCCTGATCAGCAGAAACAAAGCATCTCAGATATGTCTCCAAAGTCTGATTAGTTCGTTCGGTTTGGCCATTTGTCTGAGGATGAAAAGCCTAAGAAAAAGACAAATCAATGCCCATCTTAGCACAAAAGGACCGCCAAAATCTCGAAACAAACTGGGAACCTCTGTCCGAGACGATGTTCTCCGGAATGCGATGCAAACGAACCACATGCTGGAAAAACAATGGCACCAAATCAGAGGAGGACGGCAATTTAGACAAGGGTACCAAATGAACCATCTTAGAGAAGCGATCACAAACCACCCAAATGACCGACATCCTTTGAGAGACAGGGAGATCAGAAATAAAATCCATGGAAATATGCGTCCAGGGCCTCTTCGGGACCGGCAAGGGCAAAAGCAACCCACTGGCACGAGAACAGCAGGGCTTAGCCCGAGCACAAGTCCCACAGGACTGCACAAAAGAACGCCCATCCCGTGACAAAGAAGGCCACCAAAAGGATCTAGCCACCAAATCTCTGGTACCAAAGATTCCAGGATGACCCGCCAACACTGAACAATGAACCTCAGAGATAACTCTACTAGTCCATCTATCAGGGACAAACAGTTTCTCCGCTGGACAACGGTCAGGTCTATCAGCCTGAAACTTCTGCAGCACACGCCGCAAATCAGGGGAGATGGCAGACAAAATTACCCCCTCTTTGAGAATACCCGCCGGCTCAGGAACACCCAGAGAGTCAGGAACAAAACTCCTTGACAGGGCATCAGCCTTCACATTCTTAGAGCCCGGAAGGTACGAAACCACAAAATCAAAACGGGAGAAAAACAGCGACCATCGAGCCTGTCTAGGATTCAACCGTTTGGCAGACTCGAGATAAGTCAAATTCTTGTGATCCGTCAAGACCACCACGCGATGCTTGGCTCCTTCAAGCCAATGTCGCCACTCCTCGAATGCCCACCTCATGGCCAACAACTCTCGATTGCCAACATCATAATTGCGCTCAGCAGGCGAGATTTTCCTAGAAAAGAAGGCACATGGTTTCATCACCGAGCCATCAGAACCTCTTTGCGACAAAACAGCCCCTGCTCCAATCTCAGAAGCATCAACCTCAACCTGAAACGGGAGCGAAATATCTGGCTGGCACAACACAGGGGCAGAAGAAAAACGACGCTTCAACTCCTGAAAAGCCTCTACAGCCGCCGAGGACCAATTGACCACATCAGCACCTTTCTTGGTCAAATCAGTCAACGGTTTAGCAACACTAGAAAAATTAGCGATGAAGCGACGGTAAAAATTAGCAAAGCCCAGGAACTTCTGCAGGCTCTTCACAGATGTCGGCTGAGTCCAATCATAAATGGCCTGAACTTTAACAGGGTCCATCTCGATAGTAGAAGGGGAAAAAAATGAAACCCAAAAATGAAACCTTCTGAAACCCAAAGAGACATTTCGACCCCTTCACAAACAAGGAATTCGCACGAAGGACCTGGAACACCTTTCTGACCTGCTTCACATGAGACTCCCAATCATCCGAAAAGACCAAAATATCATCCAAATATACAATCATGAATCTATCCAGGTACTCTCGGAAGATGACATGCATAAAGGACTGAAACACAGATGGAGCATTAGAAAGCCCAAATGGCATAACCAGGTACTCAAAATGGCCCTCGGACGTATTAAATGCTGTTTTTTATTCATCGCCCTGTTTAATTCGCACAAGATTATACGCCCCTCGAAGATCTATCTTGGTGAACCAACTAGCCCCCTTAATCCGAGCAAACAAATCAGACAGCAGCGGCAAAGGGTACTGAAATTTGACTGTGATCTTATTAAGAAGGCAGTAATCAATACAAGGTCTCAAAGAGCCATCCTTCTTGGCCACAAAAAAGAACCCTGCTCCCAACGGTGATGACGACGGGCGAATATTACCTTTCTCCAAGGATTCCTTTATATAACTCCGCATAGCGGCGTGCTCTGGCACAGATAAATTAAACAGTCGGCCCTTAGGAAACTTACTACCAGGAATCAAATTAATAGCACAATCGCAATCCCTATGAGGAGGTAAGGCACCGGATTTGGGCTCTTCAAATACATCCCGGTATTCTGACAAAAACTCAGGGACTTCAGAAGGAGTGGAAGGCGAAATTGACAGCAATGGAACATCACCATGTACCCCCTGACAACCCCAGCTTCATCCTGACCCTGACACAAAGCCAGCAAGATTTTCTCTGCCTGATCCACTGAATTTGGTTCATCATAAAGCAATCCAAGTGCCAGAAAAAACGCATCTACATCACGCAATGCAGGATCTCCTGGCGCAAGGGAAAATGCCCAGTCTTGAGGGTCACCATGCAACAAAGAAATAATGATTTTTACTTGTTGAACGGGGTCACCAGAGGAGCAGGGTTTCAAAGCTAGAAACAGTTTACAATTATATTTGAAATTCAGGAATTTAGATCTATCCCCAGAAAATAAATCAGGAATTGGAATTCTAGGCTCTAACATCGGATTCTGAACCACAAAATTTTGAATGTTTTGTACCCTTGCAGTGAGATGATCCACACAAGAGGACAGACCTTGAATGTCCATATCTACACCTCTGTCCTGAACCACCCAGAGGTTAAGGGGAAAAGAAAGACAAAAAACACTGCAGAGAAAAAAAAATGGTCTC
The DNA here is from genome assembly GCF_032444005.1 of Ranitomeya imitator. Taxonomy (NCBI): domain Eukaryota; kingdom Metazoa; phylum Chordata; class Amphibia; order Anura; family Dendrobatidae; genus Ranitomeya; species Ranitomeya imitator. The sequence continues at coordinate 46,117,619 of NC_091282.1, read as the reverse complement.
AGAACTTCTCTTATCCCTCTATTGAGATGCATTAATACTTTGGGCCAGCTGTACTGTTATGAATAAAAAAGAAGTCTAGCACTCATCTTCAGCAAAAGTAGTGATTCAGCAAGTCTCCGTGTCTGGAGGTCGTGCCTCTTTTTCTCCTGTTATCATCATCCTCAGACTGCAGGTGTTTTACTTTATAGGTGGTCATCGCCCCACCATATTAGCACTCTGCCTAAGTTATATTACTCCTATCCTTTGTGCCCTATAGAGTGGCGGCGTCTTTGTACATTGATTGGGTACTGTTTCTTTTCCCATGAACACAGCCCTACTGGCTATCATTAGCACGTGACTGATGAAAGTCCCTTTGGACTGAAACGTTTCAAGTGCTACAAATAAATCTATTCCACGTTTGCTGAAGATGAGTGCTAGACTTCTTTTTTATTTGTATTGATGGTCTGGGAACCTAGTCTATGCACCATATAGTGACTGTGCACACGGTGTTTTCACTTACGTATAGCTGTACTGTTATGGGCCTGGTGGTTAGGAGCACCCGGAACGACCTGATGGTTAAACTCACACCGGACAAGCTCTGGGAAGTGGGAGCTCTGCTGACCGCAACCCCTAATCCTATCACACAACTAGAAATAGCCGTGGAGCGTACCTAACACGACCTAGACGCCTCTTCACAGCCTAAGAGCTAACTAGCCCTAAAGATAGAAAATAAAGCCTACCTTGCCTCAGAGAAACTCCCCAAAGTAAAAGGCAGCCCCCCACATATATTGACTGTGAGTTAAGATGAAAGTCACAAACACAGAAATGAAACAGGTTTCAGCAAAGGGAGGCCAGACTTACTAAACAGACTGAGGATAGGAAAGGTATCTTTGCGGTCAGCACAATAAACTACAAAAGACCACGCAGAGTGTGCAAAAAGACCTCCGCACCGACTCACGGTGCGGAGGTGCCACTCTGCATCCCAGAGCTTCCAGCTAGCAAGGCAAAATCATGATAGCCAACTGGACAAGGAAACAATGAACAAATAATTAATTAGCAGGGACTTAGCTTCTGCTGGAGTAGACAGGTCACCAGAAAGATCCAAGAGCGAACTGAACCAGTACAAGAACATTGACAGCTGGCATGGAGTAACGATCTGAGTGGAGTTAAATAGAACAGCCAGCCAAAGAATAAACTACGTCACCTGTGGAAGGAACCTCAGAAGCAGCAGCTCCACTCACAGCCACCAGAGGGAGTCCATGGACAGAACTCGCCGAAGTACCATTCATGACCACAGGAGGGAGTTCGAAAACAGAATTCACAACAGGGGCCCCTTCAGGGCTGGCATTAGGGGCAGGCAGCTGCCTAGGGCCCCCGCTCCCCTAGGGGCCCTCAGCTAGCGGCACATCAGCAGCTGCTATGGGGCCTCTGTGAGGCAGGGGGGCCAACCTGTCGCCAGCGCCAACTCCCCCGCCGCTGCATTGAACTATGCCGGCGTCTGCCGGTAAATTTCAAAGCAAATGATGGAGGAGAGAGCGTCACCTGATGCCCCCTCTCCCATCATTCCCCACTCTGCCTCTGACACTGCCACTGCGAGTGCGCGATGACGTCATCGCGCTCTCGCTGTGTGCCAAGCAGTGCAGCGGCAGCCGCCGAGACTGGAGCAGGGAGCAGCGCGGGCACGTTGAGAGGTGAGTTTTTTTTTTCTGTAACTATAACAGTGAGTACTGGACTATGAGGCCATTCTTGGGGGGAGGGGGGCTGTGCTGTATACTACATGTCTGTTATATACTACATGGGCTGTGCTATATACTATATTGGCTGTTATATGCTATGTGGGCTTTGCTATATACTACATGGCTGTTCTATATACTATGTTGGCCGTGTTATATACTATGTAGCTGTGCTATATACTATATGGGCTGTTATATGCTACGTGGGCAGTGTTATATACTACATGGCTGTTCTATATACTACATGGACGGTGTTATATACTACGTGGGCTGTGTTATATAATATGTGGCTGTGTTATATACTATATGGGCTGTTATATGCTACGTGGGCTGTGCTATATACTACATAGCTGTTCTATATACTACGTGGGCCGTCTTATATACTACGTTGGCTGTTATATGCTACGTGGGCTGTGCTATATACTACATGGCTGTTCTATATACTACGTGGGCCGTGTTATATACTACGTGGGCTGTGTTATATAATATCTGGCTGTGCTATATACTATATGGGCTGTTGTATGCTACGTGGGCTGTGCTATATACTACATAAATAGGAGAAAAACTGGAGCAACCAATAAATAAGTAAGAAAGTACAAAATAGTTTTCAAAAAAATCAAAGAAAAACACATATAATAAAATTGTCAATCAGGACAAGGACACAGAAGTACATACAGTAGTGAGGTGCACATGGGAGTTCAGAGGTAGTACATCTATCTGATTTACATTTGAATGCTTGTCCATGTGCTAGGTAAGTAGAGCCAAAAATAAGGCACAATAAATAAAGCCCAAGTATTGTATAACAATGCGGGGATCCACAGAAGCAGCGGGAGCTCTATAGCAAGGTTTAAAGCCAAAAGTAAGGCAAAAAAAAAAAAAAGGTCAGGGTAAATCAACATAGATCAAGTCCAGCTGGAGATCCGCAGAGTAAAGGGACTGTATCATAAATTAAGGGCAAAACTTACCAGGCCCAGTGCACAACACTACTCAGGTGGTAATGAGCCCCAAATGATGGCGGGTGACCCCCGCATATATAACGTAGCTGTTCTATATACTACGTGGGCCGTCTTATATACTACATGGGCTGTTATATGCTACGTGGGCTGCGCTATATACTACATGGCTGTTCTATATACTATGTGGGCCGTCTTATATACTACATGGGCTGTTATATGCTACGTGGGCTGTGCTATATACTACATGGCTGTTCTATATACTACGTGGGCTGTGTTATATACTACGTGGGCTGTGTTATATAATATCTGGCTGTGCTATATACTATATGGGCTGTTATATGCTACGTAAGCTGTGCTATATACTACGTGGCTGTGTTATATACTACGTGGGCTGTGTTATATGCTATCATGAATCGTATGTGTTAAAGGGGGGGCCCACTGAGACTCTTTCGCCTGCGGCCCTCAAAAACCTGGAGCCGGCCCTGGTCGCCTTGGTCACACCGGCCTTTTCAGCTTTGCTCATAAATTTTCAATAGGATTGAGATCCAAAACATTGACTTTGTTATCCTTCAGCCACCTTGTTACCATTTTGGCAGTATGCTTCGGGTCATTGTCCATTTGGAAGACCCACTGTCTCCCAAGCTTTAACTTCCTGGCTGATGTCTTGAGATGTTGCTTCAGTATTGCCACATAATCTTCTTTTTTCATGGTGCCATCTATTTTGTGAAGTGTGCCAGTCCCTCCTGCAGCAAAACAACCCCACCTCATGATGCTGCCACCCTGGTCTTTCACAGTTGGGATGGTGTTCTTAAGCTTCCAAGCTTCTCCTTATTTCCTCCAAACGTAATGATGGTCATTATGCCCAAAAAAGTTCAATTTTAGTTTCATTAGACCACAGAATATGTCTCCAAAATTAAGGTCTTTGTTCCTGTGTGCGTTTGCAAACATTAATCTGGCTTTTTTATATTTCTTTTGGAGTAATAATAATAATAATTTTATTTATATATAGCACCAACATATTCCGCAGTGCTTTACAAATTATAGAGGGGACTTGTACAGACAATAGACATTACAGCATAACAGAAATCACAGTTCAAAATAGATACCAAGAGGAATGAGGGCCCTGCTGCTCGCAAGCTTACAAACTGTGAGGAAAAGGGGAGACACGAGAGGTGGATGGTAACAATTGCTTTAGTTATTCGGACCAGCCATAGCGTAAGGCTCAGGTGTTCATGTAAAGCTGCATGAACCAGTTAACTGCCTAAGTATGTAGCAGTACAGACACAGAGGGCTAATAACTGCATAAAGTGTATGAGAACATGTTGCGAGGAACCTGATTGTTTTGGTTTTTTTTTGAATGGGCCACACAGGAATAGTTAGGTTAATGCGTTGAGGCGGTAGGCCAATCTGAAAAAATGAGTTTTTAGGGCACGCTTAAAACTGTGAGGATTTTGGATTAATCGTAATAACCTGGGTAGTGCATTCCAAAGAATCAGCGCAGCACGTGTAAAGTCTTGGAGATGGGAATGGGAGGTTCTGATTATTGAGGATGCTAACCTGAGGTCATTAGCGGAGCGGAGGGCACGGGTAGGGTGGTAGACTGAGACCAGAGAGGAGATGTAGGGTGGTGCTGAGCCATGGAGTGCTTTGTGGATGAGGGTAGTAGTTTTGTACTGGATTCTTGAGTGGATGGATAACCAGTGTAATGACTGGCACAAGGAAGAGGCATCGGTGTAACGGTTGGTGAGGAATATGATCCTGGCTGCAGCATTCAGGACAGATTGGAGCGGGGGAAGTTTTGTAAGAGGGAGGCCGATTAGTAGAGAGTTACAATAGTCCAGACAAGAATGAATGAGTGACACAGTAAGAGTTTTTGCACAGTCGAAAGTAAGAAAAGGGCGAATTCTAGAAATGTTTTTGAGATGCAGATAAGAAGAGTGAGCCAGTGATCGGAAGTGGGGGGTGAATGAAAGCTCGGAATCAAGTATGACCCCAAGGCAGTGGGCATGTTGCTTTGGAGTAATGATGGACCCGCAGACGGAGATGGCAATGTCAGGCAAAGGTAGGTTAATAGAGGGAGAAAACACGAGAAGTTCAGTTTTTGACAGGTTCAGTTTCAGATAGAGGGAGGACATGATCTAAAGGTACCGTCACACTAAGCGACGCTGCAGCGATACCGACAACGATGCCGATCGCTGTTTGGTCGCTGGAGAGCTGTCACACAGACAGCTCTCCAGCGACCAACGATCCCGAGGTCCCCGGTAACCAGGGTAAACATCGGGTTACTAAGCGCAGTAACCCGCTTAATATTTTTGTTAGGTGAGAGGTGACAGCCGGGAAAATGGACTGGAGGAGATGTGACGGAATGGGGTCACTGGTACAAGTGGTTGGGCGAGAAGATGCAAGGAGCCTGATTACTTCTTCTTCTGTAACTGGTTCAAAATCAGAGAGTGAACTAGATGCAGTAGGGGAGGGAGGACAGTGCATGGTATGAAGAGATTGGGAGATGATTTCTTGTCGAATGTGGTCAATTTTTTCTTTGAAGTAATTGGCCAGATCGTCAGCGCTGAGATCCGTGGTTGGGGCCTGAACTTGGGTTGAGTAGAGACTGGAAAGTGTCAAAGAGACGTTTAAGGTTATTGGACAGTGAGGTGATGAGGGTGTTGAAATAGGTTTGTTTGGAGAGGTGAAGGGCAGAGTTGTATGTTTTTAGCATGAACTTATAATGGATGAAATCTTCGGGTAGATTAGATTTTCTCCACAGACGTTCGGCGCACCTGGAGCACCGCTGCAGGAAACGTGTTTGCAGCGTGTGCCACGGTTGTTGCAGTCTGTGCTGAGTTGTTTTATGTATAGGAGGTGCAGCTTCTTCCAGAGCACTTTGCAGGGTTTCATTGTAATGCTTCAGAGCAGAATCAGGACATGAGATGGAGGAGATTGGGGCCAATGAGGACTGCAAGTTCTTCATAAGTCTCTGGGTGTTAATGGCCTGTATGTTTCTATAAGTGTGGAAAGTGGGGGTGACCTGAGCGGGATGGCAGTTCTTGATAGCGAATGAAAGAAGGTTGTGGTCAGAGAGCGGGAGAGAGGAGTTTGTGAAATCATCCACTGAGCAAAGCCGGGAGAAGACTAAGTCGAGGGAGTTTCCATCTTCATGCGTTGGAGAGTTAATATCCTGCGAGAGGCCGAAAGAGGAGGTTAGAGATAAAAGGTGAGAAGCAGATGGGGAGAGGGGAGAAGCAATGGGGATGTTGAAATCACCCATGATGAGGGTGGGGACGTCACAGGAGAGAAAGTGTGGAAGCCAGGTGGCAAAGTGATCCAAGAACTGATGAGAGGGGCCGGGAGGACAATACACCACCGCCACTCTCATGGAGAAGGGGATATAGAGTCTGACAGCATGGACCTCAAAGGAAGGGAAGACAAGTGAGGGCACTTGGGGGATAACTTGGAAGGTACATTTGGGTGAAAGGAGCAGACCAACGCCTCCACCTGCTCTGTTGTCCGATCTTGGGGTATGAGAAAAGTGTAGTCCACCACATGAAAGAGCAGCAGTGGTGTCTGACTGCTGGATCCAGGTTTCAGTAAGAGCCAGGAGATTAAGACAGTTAGAAAGGAAGAAGTCATGAATGAAGGAGAGTTTATTACACACAGAGTGAGAATTCCAAAGGGCACAATTGAAGGATACAGAAGGCATGCATGGAATATTATAAGGTTAGAGGGGTTTCTGAGTGTAGCAGTTGGGAGGTTTGACTGGCTATAACATGGGGGGCCGGGGTTGGGAGAGATGTCTCCAGCAACTAGGAGAAGGAGGGTAGAAAGAGTGAGTAGGTGGTTAAGTGATTTGTGGGAGCGTCTCTTGTGTTGGATGGTGGGACTGAATGGATCTGCGCTGTTAAGCAATGTGAACAGAGCATGAGTGCTATACATAGGAGAGGGAAGGACAGAGGGGCCGATATGGATGGAGTGAAAAGAGTTAATGCAAGGGCGGTGAATGTGAGTGAATGTGGCAGCCAGGATATAGAATATACAAATACATATGGTGAATATTTGTTCTGTGCCAAATGAACAGGGAAGAGATTTAGATTGTCTTACCTGTCTCCTGCCCTGTCTAACTGCCATGGTATAACTGCGAGTACTTAGAAAAAAGTACTTTGAATAAAAGTACACAAATAATAGTGCACGAATGCACCCCTGCACGAATGCTTCCCCAAAGTATGTCTACATTTATAGAAGGCTAGCTCTTAGATCTCACTTTTTTTTTCTTTTGGGTTTCCCTCTCGTTAGCAATCAATGTAACTCAGTTGAGACAGCAGGACACAATAAATGTAGTGAACAGATAAACAAAAGTCCAGGTATACATGGATCATGAACCGCTTTGAAACAGTTATGTGATCTCTTTGCATGAGGACAAGCAGAAGTGAGTTAAATATCTATAAACAAAAACAATTGCATACTAAGGTGGCTAACAAATATAGATATATGCAGGATTCAATGGCTTCTTCCTGGTAGAGTGGCCTTTCAGCCTATGTTGATACAGTACTCGTTTCACTGTGGATATTGACACAATCTTACAGCTTCCGCCATCATCTTCACAAGGTCTTTTGCTTTTGTCCTTGGGTTGATATGCACATGTCGAACCAAAGCACGTTCATTTCTGGGACACAGAACCCGTCTCCTTCCTGAGCGGAATGATGGCTGGACATTTCCATCTTGTTTGTACTTGCATATAATTGTTTATACAGGTGAATAAGGCACCTTCAGGTATCCTGAAATTGTACCCAAGGATGAGCCAGACTTGTGAAAGTCCAGAATTTTCTTCCTGATATCTTGGCTGATTTCTTTAGACTTTCCCATGATGCTACGCAAAGGAGTGTGCTTCAGGTGTGCATTAAAATACATTACAGGTGTGTCTCTAATTAACTCAAATGTTACCAAAAAAACGGAAGCTTCCAAACACATGACATCATCATATGGGCAGTCCAGGATTGTTTAAAGGCATAGTAGTCTATAGTATATATACAGGGTGTTCCTAAAGTCTGGACACATAGGCAAAAATATAGATTTTCAAGAAATGAATGTTATGATAAAAATTTTGTTCAATTGGAATATTAAATAACTTCTACAATATGATTTCCATAATTTGTGATGGAAAGTTTGATGCACTTTAGAAAATTCTATTATAGTTACCGGTAATTAAATTAATTACATTTATAGTTAATGAGAATTCCTATGTGCCAGACTTTAGGGACACCCTGTAGTATGATGGCCCAGCCCACAACTCCCTATATTGTATGATGGTCCACCCCACAGCCCCCTAAATACAATGATGGTCCCCCACAGTCCCCCAAAAATAAACATCCTTTGTGAGGCAGTGAGGGGGATCATATGACAGGGTCGATATGTGTCCCCCAGGATGAGGACGGAGTCCTATTAATTCCGCTGGGGTGCCTTGTGTTCATAGCAGGATGCCTATGAGTTACAAGGCTAAATAGAAGAAAGAATGGATTGGGTCCAAGTAGTGACTCAGTCAGATTTTTAGGAAAACCCATTAAGGACTTTTATTTTTGGAAGGATTTGCAGATTTGGTAGTGGGGCAAATCCCTCTCTCCACTCCGGGTTTTGGAAGTGGCTCTATGGCCACGATTCCTTTTAAATCTGTCAATTTTGCCCTGGTTGTGTCACTTTGGAGTTTGCAAGCTGCAGAGCAGGTGGCTCTGTGCAACCCAGGTCTTTGTGGAGCTAACACCTAGCCAGGGAACTCTAGGTGGCTGTATTATTGTCCACGGCAATGGGTTTTGAGTTCTGGACTGTATTTGTGGAAACCCAGCTGTGATCCGGAGGGCATCATTTCGATGTGTGAGTTCTAAGAATAAAAATATCACTTATGTTGAACTTTGTGTGGTCCCTGCCTATCTGTCACACTGTACCAACCCCACTGCACTACACTTCATACTCAACTGATCCAGACTCCTTGTCTTCTGCAACCTCTGTTTCGTCTTCTATCCTGTCTCTCAGTGGGCACTGGCGGCACGATGCCGTGACATAATTGCTCTGCTGATGTCCCCTGAGTGGAGCTGGCCTCCGACAGACCGCAGTCAGAAAGGAAGGCTGTGGCATGCTGGGGATAGTGATGTTGCATGAAGACAGTGGCTCTGTACTCAGTCTCAACTGTTAACAGTGTTGGCGTCCTTAGACAATCCGGCCCATCTAGCATTTGCCAGAATTGCCAAATGGCCAGTCTGGCCCTCGCCATAACCTACTGATGGATGCGTTAGGTGCATAAGCATTAGGAGCACTCTTTGCGGTACCAGCATGTTGCACCTCTGTTATTCCTCCTGGAAATGTATGAATAAATTGACAACTAGGTGTCACCATTCCCTTTGTTAAATGGATGTCTTCCTACAGTCTACACATATTCACTCTTGACTAATTATTGCTTATGGTGTCAAATTATATAGGGACGTACACTACTAATAGAGGGGCTAGGTCCAAAAGATCAGGAGCTGTGATCACTCTATTATGCCTCCTGGAAATGGATAAAATGATCCCATTCATTTACTGCTGATAGTGTCAAACTGTGATGAGGCACAACCTTCTGATGGATAAGGAGGGTGCATAAGAGCTAGAATAGTTCCAGTAGCGGTGTGTCACTTATCTGTTACTCCTCCTGGAAATGCATGAATATATTGACAACTGGTTGTTATCATTCCCCTAGTCAAAGGCGCAGTCTACACTATCTGATACTGTCCAGTTAGTAGATATAGTTTTATTCTATATAGCAGCATAATGTTGATGGATGGTCTGGGTCCATAAGAGCTAGCACTGCCTTTTGCTGTACTGCTGTGTTTATGCCTCTGTTATTCTCCCTGGAAATGTATGAATAAGTTGAAAACTGATTTTTACCATTCCTATTTCCTTCTTCCTTCTTGCTGCTCTAAACTGGATAATAGTAGGGCCTTTATGATGTCCATATGCTCAATAATGTATGTGGATAAGGGTTGTTGTTAGACGACCCCTTTAAGGGAATCTGTCAGCAGGTTTTTGCTATGTAATCTGAAGACAGCATGAGGTAGGGGTTAAAACACAGATTTCTAGATGCCTCTCTTATCAAGCTCTGGTTTTGTTTGCCTGCATTGATTGTTTTAGCACCAGGAGTTTATCATTGCTGTGACTGTCTGGGCGCATGAGCCCTGGTTGCACACGCCTCCTCCTGTGATAGGCAGCTCACTGTCAATGGATATTATATTTCCAGAGCCTGGTGGGGGCGAGGTTAGCTTTCTCAGCTCTGCTTCATTACTAATCTGAAAACTCTGATTATGTCAGAACTGGTACACCCAGTAATCTAAGTGATGCATCATTGGATTCAGCTTCTCTTTGCCTACATCAGGCTGCTCACAGATGAGGTAGCAAAAACCTGCTGACAGACTCCCTTTAATTGTGTATTTTTTGGGAGGATATGATAACTGGTCCTTTATATAGCACTTACATGTTATGTATAGACATTAATACTCTTTTAAGCATGGATTGAGAGAAGTAAAGGCGCACCTCCCTATTAGGTTCCTGTTCAGGGTGAGCTTTTGCCATTCTCTCTTTATAAGTCTTGTAATCAAAACAAAGCATTGGAGTGAGTCAATTAAAATACCCATGAATAGAATTGATGGATTTAGTGGAAATCCTGTTGGAAACCTGACACTATTGATTACGTCCTATTAAAGTGAATGAAAAGTGCGCATCTATTTAGGAGAAAAGCTTCAGTAGACACTAAAACAAGTGGAATAATTCTCATAGGGCCAGGATCGCTGACGGGGGCAGCAACAGGAGAAACTGATAAAAACCTGGTTTAAGTAGAAAAATTGTGGGCTACATATGGAGCAATCAGAATGCAGCTTTTATTTTAAGGTTATGGTTTGTCAGTAAATACAAGTAGTCATCAATGGCTCAATGCATGTTGCCATAGAGTTTAATTCTATGAAATGCGCTCATTAGCTCCCCCTAGTTTTGACTGCAGAGAGACAGCATTTTTTACTTAAAGGATATGAACACCTTCACCTTTGGATACATTATTATTTTTTATGGAAATGAAAGTATAATTGTCTAAAATTATTTTATATTACATTTAATTATTTAATTTAATTATTATTATATTACAAAGAGCCAGCTCTTCCCTCTCCTAGTGTATCCTCACCCACCCCCTGCAGACTGTGAGCCCTCGCGGGCAGGGTCCTCCCTCCTTATGTACTCGTGTGCCTTGTTATCTGCTCATGTTTAATGTATTTGTCTATATCTGCCCCGTATTCACATGTAAAGCGCCATGGACTAAATGGCGCTATAAAAATGCATAATAATAATAATAATAATTTGTACTATAGGGTTATGGTGAAAGTTTCGGACCATTTAGCTTCTGCATCACCTATGTATCACTGTACATAGCAGACTATTGTATGTGCCACCAGTGAATGGGCTAGGGCGTTTATCTTCTACAGTGTCTATGCTTTACTGTACACATCACACTGTTGAATGTGCCACCAGTGAATGGGTTGGGCCATTTGTCTTCTACATTCTCTATGCATCACTGTAAAGAGCAGACTGTTGAATGTGCCACCAGTGAATGGGATGGGCCATTTGTCTTCTACAGTATCTATGCATCACTGTACACAGCACACTGTTGAAAGTGTTACCAATGAATGGGATGGGTTATTTGTCTTCTACAGCCTCTCTGTATTACAGTAAATAGCAGTCTGCAGAATGTGTTTCCAGGAATCCGACAGTGAGTTCTGTAATCTTTATCTCTCGACTCCTGAATCATCGTCTAAGCTGAATTATGACCAGTCGGACATAAATCAGCTAAGAAGATGGTTCAGGAGAAAAGGTATGTGTATTACAGACCCGGAATGATCTCACTGACAAATTCACTAGTTACACGTTTTGCAGTCTACTATGTACTATATTACAAAGAGGCTGTAGAAGGCAAACAATTCAACCTATTCACTGGTGATACATTCTGCAGTCTGCTATGTACAGGGATGAATAGAGGCTGTAGAAGACAAATGGTTCAATCTATTCACTGGTAACTCATTCAACAGTCTGCTATGCACAATGATGAATAGAGGCTGTAGAAGACCAATGGTTCAACTCATTCAATGGTGATACATTCTGCTGTCTACCATATACAATGATACATAGTGGCAGTAGAAGATAAACAATACAATTCATTCAGCAGTAACATATTCTGTTGACTGCAATGTACTGTGCTACATAAAGGCAGTAGGAGACAAATGTTCCAACCCATTCATTGATCTCACATTCTGCAGTCTGCTATGTACTGTGATACATAGAAGCTGTAGAATACTGTCAAACTCTGCTAATTAAACCCCATTGTAAAAAAAAAAACAGCATGCATTTAAAAAGGACTTGTCACTAAAGGTACCGTCACACATAACAATATCGTTAACGATATCGTTGCAACGTCACGCTTTTGGTGACGTAGCAACGATCCCGCTAACGATCTCGTTATGTGTGACAGCGACCAACGATCAGGCCCCTGCTGGGAGATCGTTGGTCGTTGGGGAATGATCAGGACCATTTTTTGGTCGCTGATCACCCGCTGTCATCGCTGCATCGGCGTGTGTGACGCCGATCCAGCGATGTGTTCACTTGTAACCAGGGTAAATATTGGGTTACTAAGCACAGGGCCGCGCTTAGTAACCCGATATTTACCCTGGTTACCATTGTAAAAGTTAAAAAAAAAAAAACACTACATACTCACATTCTGATGTCTGTCACGTCCCCCGGCGTCCACTGTGTCAGCGCCGGCCGTAAAGCAGAGCACAGCGGTAGATGTAGACATCTGCAGCATTTTTCTATACCTGCATTAAACATTTGAACAGTACTATATGTAAGAAGTAATTTAGTTGCAGACGCTCTTTAAAGGGATTGTCGGAGTAGGGGTTCCTGATTAGACCCCCTCTTTCACCTAAAGCCTAACGGCATTTCCTAGAAAATGTACCTGAAAAACATACAAAAGTCCAGTGATTAGCACAGCAATTCCTTGTTTTACCAGATAACTTGGAGTTGTCAGATGACAGAGCCGAGAAGTGTGAACAGATTGTGACCGTTCTCCATCTGTCTGAGTGTGGACTACATCCAAACATGGAATCATCACTGTTCCCTGATCTTGTCCAGCATGTAAACTGCCAGAGACAGAGCCAAGTGAAGCTTTCTAGAGACCACATCATTGAGAACAGCAATGGTAAAAAATATCCAGATTGTTGTACAAACAGCAGAAATCACAGCACATCATCCATACAGTTCATATCTATCTCTCTTCAGTTAGGTCCAGAAATATTTGGACAGTGACAAAAGTTTTTGCATTTTAGTTATTTACCAAAACATTTTAAAGTTAGAGTTATCTCATCAATATGGGCTTAAAGTGAAGACTCTCAGCTTTAATTTGAGGGTATTCACATCCTAATTGGAGAAAGGGTTTGGGAATTACTACTCTTTAATATGTAGCTGCCTCTTTTTCAAGGTATCAAAATTAATTGGACAATTATCTCAAAAGATCTTTAATGGACACCATTGGTTTTTCCCTCATTAATCCATCATCAATTAAGCAGGTGAAAGGTCTGGAGCTGATTTCAGGTGTGGCATTTGCATTTGGAAGCTGTGACTGTGAACCCACAACATGCGGTAAAAGAAGCTCTCAATGGAAGATAAAAAAATCATTATTAGGCTGAAAAAAAAGAAGAAATCATCAGAGAGATAGCTTCCGAAGACAACAGTGGTGGATGATTGCAGAATTATTTCCATGGTGAATGAAAACGCCTTCACAACATCCACCTAAGTGAAGAACACTCTCCAGGAACTCGGTGTCTCGGTATCTAAGTCTACCATAAAGAGAAGACTTCATGAGAGCAAATACAGAGGGTTCACTGCACGTTGCAAACCATTAATCAGTCTTAAAAATAGAAAGGCCAGGTCAGACTTTGCCCAAAAACATTTAATGGAGCCGCCCAGTTCTGGAAAAGCAAAACTCAGATCAACCTGTATCAAAATGGTGGGAAGAAGAAAGTACGGAGAAGGCTTGGAGTGGATCACGATTCTTCTCAGAGCACATCCTCTGTAACACATGGTGGAGGCAGTGTGATGGTGCGGGCATGCATGGCTTCCAATGGCGGTGGGTCACTAGGGTTTATTGATGATGTCACTGAAGACAGAGGCAGACACTTTTTGCTCAGATTCAACCAAACACAGCAAGAATGATTGGACGGCGCTTCACATACAGATGGACAATGACCCAAAACATACTGTGAAGGCAAAGAAGAGGAACGTTCTGCAATGGGCAAATCAATTCCTAAACCCTTACTCCAATTAGCATGTGAATATCCTCAAATTAAGGGTACGCTCACACTGGCATATATTCTCTCATGCGAAAGAATCGGCTTGATTATGCTAATTATTCTTGGCTCATTGGTTTGTCCTGATGAAGAAGTATGAATACTTACAAAAACATTGACAAAACCCGCCTCTATACTTGCTTGGTCTCCTATCTCATGTTGGACCGGATTTACATCTACTTTCCCTCCAAGTTTACATCAGCTCAATCTCTGTCTAAATTTAATCCCAGTATCATCTGAGTGATCTATCTATCTATCTATCTATCTATCTATCTATCTATCTATCTATCTATCTATCTATCTATTATCTATCTATCTATCTATCTATTATCTACCTATTATCTATCTATCTATCTATCTATCTATTATCTATCTATCTATCTATCTATCTATCTATCTATTATCTATCTATCTATCTATCTATCTATCTATCTATCTATCTATCATCTATCTATTTATCTATCTATCTATTATCTATCATCTATCATCTTTGTATCATCTATTATCTATCTATTTATCTATATATCTATTATCTATTATCCATCTATCATCTATCTATTATCATCTATTATCTATCTATTATCTAGCTATTATCTATCATCTATTATCTATCTATCTATCTATCTATCTATCATCTATCTGTCTATCTATCATCTATCTATCTATCTATTATCTATCTATCTACTATCTATCTATCTATCATCTATCTATTATCTATCTATCTATTTATTATTTATCTATCTACTATCTATCTATCTATTATCTATCATCTATTATCTATCTATCATCTATCTATTATCTATCTATCTATTATCTATCTATCATCTATCTATTATCTATCTATCTATTATCTATCTATTATCTATCTATCTATTATCTATATATCATCTATTATCTATCTATCTTTCATCTATCTATTATCTATGTATTATCTATCTATCTATCTATCTATCTATCTATCCATTATCTATCTATCTATCTATCTATCTATCTATCTATCTATCCATTATCTATCTATCTATCTATCTATCTATCCATTATCTATCTATCTATCTATCTATCTATCTATCTATCTATCTATCTATCTATCTATCCATTATCTATCTATCTATCTATCTATCCATTATCTATCTATCTATCTATCTATCTATCTATCTATCTATCTATCTATCTATCTATCTATCTATCCATTATCTATCTATCTATCTATCTATCCATTATCTATCTATCTATCTATCTATCTATCTATCCATTATCTATCTATCTATCATCTATCTATCTATCTATCTATCTCTATTCCTTATCTATTCTTCTCTCACTTATCCATCCTATATTCCACATATCCATCCGATCAGACGTGTTGATCACCCGATATCTAATCTTTGTAATAAACACGTGCAGTTTTCTTGGATAAGGAACGTTCTGGACACAAGCTGAGAAATTCACTTATGTTCTGACACAAAATTACCAGCCGATACATTGTAATTGAAAACTTTGGATAACAATATATCAGGCTATAATTGAAATACAAATAGGTTTGCTTGTAATTGTATTGACTGTATAAAGAATGGATACAGAGTATAATCGTTGCAATTGCTTTAATCACTTAGCCAGCGGTGCCCGGTGTTAAATGTCTTATCTTTCATCTATTCAATACGAAGAAGGAAGGATTCTCTTTAAATCTTAAAGGCAAGACAATTCTGCTGACCCCCTACATAAAAGATCCAAAAATGCCCCCTCCCATCAATGAGCAAAGCCCCAACTCCATAGAAATCTGCAGGACAATTTTCCTTGTAACACAGCGGAATGTTGCTACTTTGTATCAAGTCTTTCTTTTCTGGCAGTAATTTCCTCCTTAATAATGGGCATTCACGAAATGTTTCTTGTGTTCACGATAGCGAGAAATGAAGGAATGAATTGCGGGCGTGCGTCTTTTTTACATATTGACAAAAGATGCATGAGCGAACAAAAGGCTCGGAGCCTCGATAGAGGAAGCTGCGGAGAGAAGCCATTGTGATGGAAGGCAAAAAATAAATGCCACTTATGTCACTAGGACTCGTTCTAGCATTATGAATCATCGGTAATTATCCCCAATAAAATAACATGTTTTACGGAAAATCCTCCGTTTTGTACATAGAGGCAGAAAATATATTCACGCCCCTTGTATAGATGGACTTCATTCCCTTGTTTACTTGTCACCATTGAGACTCAATGTCTTTGCAGAATATAACATGATGTCCTTAAAGGGAACCTGTCACCTGAATTTGGCGGGACAGGTTTGTGGTCATATGGGCGTGGTTTGGGGGTGTTTGATTCACCCTTTCCTTACCCGCTGGCTGCATGCTGGCCACAATATTGGGTTGAAGTTCATGCTGTGTCTTTCCATAGTACATGCCTGCACAAGGCAATCTTGCCTTGCGCAGGCGTGTACTACGGAGGACACAGCATGAACTTCAATCCAATATCGCGGCCAGCATGCAGCCAGCGGGTAAGGAAAGGGTGAATCAAACACCCAAAAACTCCGCCCATATGACCCAAAACCAGTCCCGCCAAATTCAGGTGACAGGTTCCCTTTAAAGGGAGAGGGCTTGAAAACTTTTCATTTCTTTAATTCTGCAGATTTTTTTAGTTAGATAACACTACAACAGTTAACGAACTTAAATTATACCTGTCTTTTCACACAGAACCTCTAGAAAACCATAATCTTTTATCTCTCATCCTCCACACTTTAAGTGCACATTCCGGTCTAATATGTCCAAAAACTGTCCAGAGTCTCATCCACCATTTTTTAGCAGGAGGGTTCTCTTCATTGCCATTCTGCCAGCACTATAGGTACTGGAACTTCCTTCCCTTCACTTTGCAGCATATATTGCGCCTGCTGTTGTCCAGTCTATTTACTGCAATATCTATTAAATGAGATCAAGTTGTCTGGCACTACAGTAACCATTTAATAGGGGTATCCAGGGGTGGCCAAACAGCACATGGTGATCCATTGACAGACCACATCACAGGGATCAGTAGATAGTGATGTTAAATGGGTAGTCCCATTTTATACATTTTTGCTATAATGCTGACCCCCTCTCCACTGACAATGACATCAGTCAGGGCCCCATTCTCGAGATAGATGAGGGTGCTCTTGGTGAGGCCAGCATCTACTATACTTTTTTGACATATCACATGGATATGCCATACATGTACAAGACTGGAAAACCCTTTTACGTCACCATATTCTGCTGCTGGCTTAATGCAAGTGCAGCGCCCCAGAGTCCTGGTCGTTGCAGTAATGTCGCTCTGCCACTAAGGGGAGCAATGTTATGTCTGATTGCACTAAAGGAGTTCACCTGACCAGGTATCACAGTCACACACTACACTTCACACTCCGGCCACCAGGGGGAGCAAAAGGCACTATGTACTAGGCCACTCCTCACACTGGTAAAACTGGGGGTTGGATAGGAAGTTAGGTCAGAACGCAGCCTGGGAGAGCTCCAGGGAGGACCTGTCAGGGGTGGGTTCCTGGCAGGTACCTAGCAGAAAGGACAGATTGTTACGGGACCGCGCCTGCACTACCTTGCGGCGGTATCTCAAAGAAAGACACGAAGAGAAGGATATTGTGGAGAAGTAAGAAGTGGGATCATAGTACGAAGGAGATAGAACCAGAAGGAGTCGTGCCCCGAGATTGGCAACATCCTTCTGAGGCGAGTAGCCGGTGGCCGGAGCACCGAGGAAGTAACAGACTCCACACATTACTTCAAACAGCGGCAGGACAGTTAATTACAGGTTGGCTGTCTGACTTAAATCACCTAGACGGACATAGGAGGCAATCGTGGGAGAGGGGCGTCTCTAGGGTCCCAGAATAACTCCAGGCCTACCTGACATAAAGGTGCTTCCTAGCCATATAATCTGGGGGACAGAGAGAGAGAAGGAACAGATACGACAGTTGTGAGGACTATCCCGTGGTGCTCAGAAGGGAAGGACTACAACACACAGGCGCTAGAAGGTAGACACTGATTCCCACGTGCAAAGGGAGCTCTGGATGTGCCTTCGGACCGGCCGGTCTCAGTCAGCCCCGTTAGCAGTGCTCTGGACTGTGGACCCCGAAGCCTTCAGTAAAGGTAAAGAGACTACAACCCTGTGTCCTCGTTATTCCTCGCACCTTGCACCACACACCATCACCTTTCATTGAACGCCCCTTAGCAGGGTCACGGACCGGGTCTAGCCACCGTGACAACCCTGGATCGAGTACCCCGTGGCCCTGTGTCTGGGGGCACTCCACATGTGCTTTGGTAGATAATCCATAAATACTCAATAAAAACCTTTGCCTATCAAAAGATCGTGAGCCATGTGACACCCATTGCTCCTTTGAAGTTGGCACCAAATGGAAGGAGATGAAGGAGAAGCAGGAAAGCATGGTATTTTAGGGTTATGGAAAACACAAAATGTGGAAAGCTGGTCAGCAAACTCAATGTAGTTGCGGCTCCGGACCAGAGGAAGAGTAGAAGAGCAGAGCAATTTCGAGATAAATTAGGCTCTGGCAGGCAGTAGCACAAGGTCAGGCAGGGAGGGTCTCCAAGAACAGAACCTTATGAAAAGACAAAGCTGTAGGGGCATTAATAAGACAAGATCCAAGCAAGTAGATCAGGACATGCTGGGCTTATAAGGCTCCCTTGACCTCTGATCCTTGACATCAAAAACCCTTGGGGAAATCACTTTCAGGACTGAGATCATAAGAAATTCTGGAGAAGCAAGAGAGGTACCTGACTCACATATTGCTTGGTTTAATTCTAGCTGTGTCCATTGTCTGATTGCGGCACCATCATGTAGAGTCTGCTGTAGACTTAAAAGAGGACACATCCACTCTCCTGACATAGCGTTGTTTTTTTAGTAAATAATTGTATACAGCACATGATAACATTTCTGGGATAGCTTTTGTGCCTACGACTGCTGCACAGTGTCCCTACTCCCTGCTGCTGGATCTTCACCCACCTGGCCTGATTGACAGCCCATCAGTGCCCCTCCTTCCTTACAGCTGAATCTCTGTCTGCCTTGTCAGTATGACAGCTTCTCAATTGTCCTCCTCCCTGCTACTGCTGAACCTTTGCCTATCTAGCCTGATTGTTAGCTCCTCAGTATTTCTCCTCCCAGCTGCAGAATTTTCACCCACCTGGTCTGATTGACAACACCCACCCAATGCTCCTAAATCTACCCTGATTGATATCTACTAAGTGATCCTTATCCCTGCTGCTGATTCCTCACACACCTGGCCTGATTGACAGCTCCTCAGTGTCCCTCTTCACTGCTGCTGAATTGTCCCTCCTACCTGCTGCTGAATTTTCACACACCTGTCCTGACTAACCCCTCCTCAGTGTCCCTCCTACCTGCTGCTGTATCTTCACACACCTGTCCTTATTGACTGTTCATCAGTGTCCCTGCACCCTGCTGCTGAATCTTCACACACCTGTCCTGACTAACCCCTCCTCAGTTTTGCTCCTACTTGCTGCTGAATCATCACACATCTGGCCTGATTGACTGCTCATCAGTGTCCCTCCACCCTGGTGCTGAATCTTCACACACCTGGCCTGATTGACTGCTCCTCAGTGACCCTCCTCCCTGCTGCTGAATCTTCACAAACCCATCCTGATTGACAGCTCCTCAGTGTCCCTCCTCACTGTTGCTGAATCTTCACACACCTGGCCTGATTGACAGCTCCCGAGTGTCCCTCCTCACTACTGCTGAATTGTCCCTCCTACCTGCTGCTGAATCTTCACCCACCTGTCCTGATTGGCAGCTCCTCAGTGTCCCTCCTACCTGCTTCTGAATCTTCACCCACCTGTTATGATTGATAGCTCCTCAGTGTCCCTCCTACCCGCTGCTGAATCTTCACCCATCTGGCCTGATTTACAGCTCCTCATTGTCCCTTTTTCCTGCTGCTGAATCTTCACCCATCTGGCCTGAATGATAGCTCCTCAGTGTCCCTCCTACCTGCTTCTGAATCTTCACCCATCTGGCCTGATTGATAGCTCATCAGTGTCCCTCCTACCTGCTGCTGAATCTTCACCCACCTGGCCTGAATGACAGCTCCTCAGTGTCCCTCCTACCTGCTTCTGAATCTTCACCCACCTGTTATGATTGACAGCACCCACCCAATGCTCCTGAATCTACCCTGATTGATAGCTACTAAGTGATCCTTATCCCTGCTGCTGAAACTTCACACACCTGCCCTGATTGACAGCTCCTCAGTGTCCCTCTTGACTGGTGCTGAATTGTCCCTCCTACCTGCTGCTGAATCTTCACACACTTGTCCTGATTGACCCCTCCTCAGGTCCCTCCTACCTGATGCTGCATCTTCACTCACCTGGCCTGATTGACCACTCATCAGTGTTCCTCCACCCTGCTGATGAATCTTCACACACCTGGCCTGATTGACTGCTCCTCAGTGACCCTCTAACCTGCTGCTGAATCTTCACACACCTGGCCTGATTGACCGCTCCTCAGTGTCCCTCCTACCTGCTGCTGAATTTTGACCCACATGGCCTGATTGAGAGCTCTTCAGTGTCCCTCTTCACTGCTGCTGAATTGTCCCTCCAACCTGCTGCTGAATCTTCACACACCTGTCCTGATTGACCCCTCCTCAGTGTCCCTTCTACCTGATGGTGGATCTTCACACACCTGGCCTGATTGACTGCTCCTCAGTGTCCCTCTTCACTGCTGCTGAATTGTCCCTCCAACCTGCTGCTGAATCTTCACACAACTGTCCTGATTGACCACTCCTCAGTGTTCCTTCTACCTGATGGTGAATCTTCACTCACCTGGCCTGATTGACCGCTCACCAGTGTCCCTCCTACCTGCTGCTGAATCTTCATCCATCTGGCCTGAATGATAGCTCCTCAGTGTCCCTCCTACCTGCTTCTGAATCTTCACTCATCTGGCCTGATTGATAGCTCCTCAGTGTCCCTCCTCCCTGCTGCTGAATCTTCACCCACCTGGCCTGAATGACAGCTCCTCAGTGTCCCTCCTACCTGCTTCTGAATCTTCACCCACCTGTTATGATTGATAACTCCTCAGTGTCCCTTCTACCTGCTGCTGAATCTTCACCCATCTGGCCTGATCGATAGCTCTTCAGTGTCCCTCCTACCTGCTGTTGAATCTTCACCCACCTGGCCTGATTGACAGCTCATCAGTGCCCCTCCTTCCTTACAGCTGAATCTCTGTCTGCCTTGTCAGTATGACAGCATCTCAATTCCCCTCCACTCTGTTATTGCTGAACCTTTGCCTATCTAGCCTGATTGTTAGCTGCTCAGTATCTCTCCTCCCAGCTGCAGAATTTTCACCCACCTGGTCTGATTGACAGCACCCACCCAATGCTCCTGAATCTACCCTGATTTAAAGCTACTAAGTGATCCTTATCCCTGCTGCTGAAACTTCACACACCTGGCCTGATTGACAGCTCCTCAGTGTCCCTCTTCACTGATGCTGAATTGTCCCTCCTACCTGCTGCTGAATCTTCACACACCTGTCTTGATTGATCCCTCCTCAGGTCCCTCCTACCTGATGCTGAATCTTCACTCACCTGGCCTGATTGACCACTCATCATTGTCCCTCCACCCTGCTGCTGAATCTTCACACACCTGGCCTGATTGACTGCTCCTCAGTGACCCTCCTACCTGCTGCTGAATCTTCACACACCTGTCCTGATTGACCCCTCCTCAGGTCCCTCCTACTTGATGCTGAATCTTCACACACCTGGCCTGATTGACCGCTCATCAGTGTCCCTCCACCCTGCTTCTGAATCTTCACACACCTGGCCTGATTGACTGCTCCTCAGTGACCCTCCTACCTGCTGCTGAATCTTCACACACCTGGCCTGATTGACCGCACTTCAGTGTCCCTCCTCCCTGCTGCCGAATCTTCACACAACTGTCCTGATTGACCACTCCTCAGTGTTCCTTCTACCTGATGGTGAATCTTCACTCACCTGGCCTGAATGACGGCTCATGAGTGTCCCTCCACCCTGCTGCTGAATCTTCACACACCTGGCCTGATTGACTGCTCCTCAGTGACCCTCCTACCTGCTGCTGAATCTTCACACACCTGGCCTGATTGACCACTCCTCGGTGTCCCTCCTCCCTGCTGCCGAATCTTCACACACCTGGCCTGATTGACCGCTCATCACTCATCAGTGTCCCTCCACCTTGCTGCTGACTCTTCACACACTTGGCCTGATTGACTGCTCCTCAGTGTCCCTCTTCACTGCTGCTGAATTGTCCCTCCAACTTGCTGCTGAATCTTCACACAACTGTCCTCATTGACCCCTCCTCAGTGTCCCTTCTACCTGATGGTGAATCTTCACACACCAGGCCTGATTGACCGCTCATCAGTGTCCCTCCACCCTGCTGCTGACTCTTCACACACTTGGCCTGATTGACTGCTCCTCAGTGACCCTCCTACCTGCTGCTGAATCTTCACACACCTGGCCTGATTGACCACTCCTCAGTGTCCCTCCTCCTTGCTGCTGAATCTTCACACACCTGGCCTGATTGACTGCTCCTCAGTGTCCCTCCTACCTGCTGCTGAATCTTCTCCCACATGGCCTGATTGACTGCTCCTCAGTGTCCCTCCTACCTGCTGCTTTATCTTCACAAACATATCCTACCTGACAGCTCCTCAGTCTCCCTCCTCACTGCTGCTGAATATTCACACACATGTCCTGATTGACTGCTCCTCAGTGTCCCTCCTACCTGATGGTGAATCTTCACACCCCTGGCCTGATTGACAGCTCATCAGTGTCCCTCCACCCTGCTGCTGAATCTACCCTGATTGATAGCTACTAAGTGATCTTTATCCCTGCTGCTGAATCTTTACACATCTGGCCTGATTGACAGCTCCTCAGTGTCCCTCTTCACTGCTGCTGAATTGTCCCTCCAACCTGCTGCTGAATCTTCACACACCTGTCCTGATTGACCTCTCCTCAATGTCCCTCCTACCTAATCTTCACACACCTGGCCTGATTGACCTCTCCACAGTGTCCCTCCACCCTGCTGCTGTATCTTCACACACTTGGCCTGATTGACTGTTCCTCAGTGTCCCTCCTCCCTGCTGCGGAATCTTCACACACCTGGCCTGATTGACTGCTCCTCAGTGTCCCTCCTACCTGCTGCTGAAATTTCACCCACATGGCCTGATTGGCAGCTCCTCAGTGTCCCTCCTACATGCTGCTTTATCTTCACAAACCTATCGTACTTGACAGCTCCTCAGTGTCCCTCCTCACTGTTGCTGAATCTTCACAAACCTATCCTACTTGACAGCTCCTCAGTGTCCCTCCTCACTGCTGCTGAATTGTCCCTCCTACCTGCTGCTTGCTGCTGTGTATTCACCCACATGGCCTGATTGACAGCTCCTCAGTGTCCCTCCTACCTGTTTCTGAATCTTCACCCACCTGTTATGATTGATAGCTCCTCAGTGTCCCTCCTACCTGCTGCTGAATCTTCACCCATCTGGCCTGATTGATAGCTCCTCAGTGTCCCTCCTACCTGCTGGTGACTCTCCACCCATCTAGCCTGATTTACTGCTCATTACTATCCTTTTCCCTGCTGGCGAATCTCTGCCTACCTAGCCTGACAGACATCTCCTCGGTGTCCCTCATCCCTGCTCCTCCCCTTGCTCAGTACAAGCTGCATTTGTCAGGAAGGATAGGTGTGTGGGATTTAAATACACTTAGACTCATGATTAGTGATGGGCGAACTCGAACTGTAAAGTTCAGGATCGTACCGAACACATAGTGTCGGTCACAAGGTCCCGAACACGGGTTTCCATGGGAAACTCGTGTTACAGTTCGGGTCCAGTTCGGGTCCGGGCGGCTGTAAAAGGAAACTTTACATACGTGGGATGGGGTGGGGGGGAGCTGCAAAAAAAAGCTGAAAATTAATAATAAACATTATAAATATTATACTTACCTGTCCAGCGATGCTTCCTCCCGTCCCGCTGTCTCACGGACGCATTGGCTTCCCGGGCCACTCATTACCTTCCGGCGGTGTTCACTGCACTAATGGCCTAAGGATGTCGCATTGCAACTAGGAATTCTTATTTTATCACTAATTTAAGCAGATATTGTGTAAAATTGTGCTACTCCTGAGAAGTCCCGCCAGATATCACGTTACTCCTGTGACATCAGCTTCAAAAACAAATGCAAAATTCCGTGTCCTGCATTTCCGAGGTTACAATTCCAAACAGATTTCATGTATTGTCTTCAGCATTGCAGATGAATGATTTTACTGCTGCGCATCTGGTAAAATGTTTCCTCCACCGGGGCTTGTGCAGAACAGCGGGTGAGTTTTTGTCACAGCCCTTTCGTGACCCGGTGAACAAGCTGCGAGCTTCCTTCCTTTGTGTGTGACTATACAAGTGTCTCAGCCTGCTTTCCTCTCTCTCTCTCTTGTTTAACAGTCCCTGTTGCTAAGCAACCATCAGGGCAGAGAAAAGACGACAATTTTGGGGGAATTTAGGGAATTTTTTTTTCAATTTTCCAACACGTAGCGAGTTTTACAGTAATATGGGCGACCCAGCCTTTCTATTATTGGAATATAGCCAGACAAAGCTTGTAGCAAGGGCCCTAACTACCATGCATCATTTACAATACTGGTGTCTTCTTATGTGGCACAGAGACTTTAGGGGCCCCCTTGGTCAACTGCACCCCAATAGTTACTCTCTGCACAGCTCCCAGCTTGCACCACACGTTAGGACTAGAGATGAGCAAATCAAACTAATCAACTCAATTCAACTAATCAAATTAATTATTAATTTCCCTCACATTTGAATTTGCCGAAATTGGAATTTTTGTGTGTGTGTGGGGGGGGGGGGATTCAATTTTCACAAATCAAGCAAAATAGCTACCACTTTGCTGGATTATTAATAGGGCAGGGAAATAATTAAAAAATGTGAAAGAATGTAGTCACCTGTCCTAGTTCCACCCTTGACCTGTCCTGCTGCCTGTGCTCCTGGTCTTCTTCTCGCTTCCATCTTTGGTCCGTATCTTCTAGCACTGACAAGACCTAAGAGCTTAACCTAAGAATCTTTTTGGGGCAGATTTGTCTCTGCCTGAATCTCATTTGGACTAAATCAAATCTGCTGTCCAATTCGTGTAAACCTTCTCAAAACTAATTTAGGAAGATTTGATCATTTCTAGCCAGGGACGAAGGATTCACTAGCAACAATTCTTTCAGATGGCTCATGCAGTTCATTAATTTTACGCAAAGTCAAAAATGCCCTTTATTTTTGTCTTTAACTCTTTTTTTAGCATGAAAATTTTACATAAAATGTCAACAAATTTGTGCAAAAAAAATTTAACATTCACAAAATCACTCCTGATTGGAACTGAAGAGCATCTGCCCAAATATTTTATGACTTTTTAAAAAGTCACGTGGCTCCAAGGAGATGTTCGGAGAAGCCAGGATGTGACTCCGGTCACCAGGCTACGTACCTCAATGGACTATAAGCTTCCTAAGCTTGTCATTACCTCCTCTCTGTGGGTGCCTGCCAAAATCGGGGTGCCACTCGTGGGAGTAGTCGGCCCTAGAAGCTACAAAGTCGCAGCTGATCTAATCCCAGCAGGTCAGTGGAAGGTTGAGACTCTGAAATTTCACACTATCTTGTATTTTGCTTGGACTGTTCTATATGTTATTTTCTGTTTATGGATCAATAAAGTATTACCACACTGTTTTACCCTCACTCTGTGTTGTCTTAGCAGTATTATGCCAACGGTGTAAGGAAAGCGGGAGTTCAGTGGGGTGAGCCCTGGTCCATGTGGTCTCGGGCCAGCGGACAAGAGCACCCGCTGACCCCCTGTGTCTCCACATTTGTTGGAAGTGGTGGGATACTACTCAGCCTGCAGATGCGGGGAAGCTTCGAGCGACTAGTGTTCTCAGACACCGTCCAGGGCTCCACAACCAGTAAGGCATACAGACTCAGCAGACCATAGGTGAGGCATACACAGCAGGTTTCAGATGCCACTATGTCCAACCCCACCAGCCTTGGTAAGAGGATCGAAGTGGATATCTGACCTCAACAAGAAACTGCTTCTACAGGAACTGTGCCAGCTTCGACAGATTGAATACCAAGCTACCGACACTAGATAAGATTTAATCCATGAACCATGTGATGCGGAGGACGCCATGTGTGGATGCAATGGATAAGATTCGGTTCTCGTCAATTACTTGTGGAGATTATTCACAAGGAAGACATGGACTATGCTTTGAGGAAACTGGATGATAAAAATTTTTGTTCTCATGAAGGTTAGACCTCTTACATTTGTGTCTGTGTGTAAAGACATGTTGATGGACTTTACCTGATAAGTGGAAAAGGATGATTGGAAGCCTACTACATCTGGCTAATTAAGATGGAGGGAGTAATGTCATGACACAGCATTTACTTATAAGTATCCAGACATCTATTTTCAATAGGACAGAAGACATACGTTATTTTTCTTTATGATGACTTTTGAATTTATGTGTTTTTCTTTGGTAGGTCAAGAAACAGAGACTATTGTTCGTACGAGCCTTTGACATTGACTCTTGAGTTGATGTTTGTTGTAACTTATTGTCTGCTATCTTGGATAACAGCAATGCAGGGTAATTGGACAATAGCTGTTTGCTATTATGTTGACTACCAGGCTCGCTAGTTTGTTGACCTGCAAAGGAGAGAACAATGAACTACGCAAATTGATTAAATACACAATGAGAGTTAAACTCATTCCACCTCCCCCTCACCTGTGGATGATGACCTGAGCCACAGATGTGGGTATAAAGAGGGATTTCAATTGTTCTACAAAAATATTCAGAGTGACTTCACAGAACAGTTGACAGGACAACATGGCTCCATCAAGAGGGACACAGATTTTGCTCTACAGGATGTTAGTTTATGGGACCACGGCCCCAGCTGGAAGAATACAGATTTGCTCCATTGACCATCTCTGAACCCATAGATGTCTGTTGTGAATTCTGCTCTTGGGTTCCCTCCAGTAGTTGTTGGTGGGAATGCAGTTGTCTCTGACTCGCAGTCCTGGCCAGGTGTATCGGATGATTACAATTCTGACTGGGATATTTAGGTGTGCAGGATCCTTTAGCCCTTGCCAGTTGTCAATGTTACTTGTGAAGTGTTGGATCACTTTCTGGCTTCTCCTGTTGCTGCCAAATTCAGCAAAGATAAGTGTTTGGTTTTTGTATCTGTGGCACACTGCTGTGTGCTTGTTTCAGTTTTATTCCTGCTCTGATAGTAGGATTCACTGGAGTTGCAGATTTACGCTCCTACATCTTTTAATAGATGTAGGAAGTTTTTTGTATATTCTGCTGTGTATGTTTTGAAGGGTTTTAATACTGACCGTACAGAACTCTGTCCTATCCGGTCCTATCTAGCTAGAGTGGCCTCCTGTGCTAAATCCTGTTTTTCTGCCTGTGTATGTTTTTTCCTCTCCGACTCACCGCCAATATTTGTGGGGGGCTGTCTATCCTATGGGGATTTTCTCTGAGGCAAGATAGTATTCCAATTGCCATCTTTAGGGGTATTTAGTCCTCCGGCTGTGACGAGGTGTCTAGGTGTGTTAGGTACACTCCACGGCTACTTCTAGTTGCAGTGTTAAGTTCAGGATTGTGGTCAGTATAGTGGACACCTTCTCCAGTGAAAGTTCTCATGCAGCTCCTAGGTCACCGGATCATAACAGTACAACTGGCCAACAATGAGTTAAATGCATCTCAGAAGAAGGGAAGGAAGCTCTTGAGCCATTTTTTTCTCACCAGTCTGTTTTGTGTTCTCTTCCCTCTTAATATCTGGGTGGCTGAGGAGCCTGGTGCAAGCATGAATGTTCAGGAATTAGCTTCTCGTGTAGACCAGCTTGCTGCTAGGGTGCAAGGTATTTCTGATTATATTGTTCAGACTCCTGCTTTAGAACCGAAGATTCCTACTCCTGATTTGTTTTCTGGTGACAGGTCTAAATTTTTGAGTTTTAAAAACAACTGTAAACTGTTTTTTGACCTGAGACCTCGATTCTCCGGTGATTCCATTCAGCAGCTAAAGATCGTAATCTCCCTGCTGCGTGGCGACCCGCAGGATTGGGCATTTTCCCTGGAATCTGGGAATCCGGCTTTGCTTAATATTGATTCCTTTTTTCAGGCTTTAGGACTATTATATGATGAACCTAATTCTGTGGATCAAGCTGAGAAGACCTTGTTGGCCCTGTCTCAGGGTCAAGAGGCGCCAGAATTGTATTGTCAGAAATTCAGAAAATGGTCTGTGTTGACTAAATGGAATAATGATGCTTTGGCGGCAATTTTCAGAAGGGGGCTTTCTGAATCCGTTAAAGATGTTATGGTGGGGTTTCCCACGCCTTCCTGTCTGAGTGATTCTATGTCTCTGGCCATTCAGATTGACCGACGCCTGCGTGAGCGCAGAACTGTGCGCGCTGTGGCGTTATCCTCAGAGCAAATTTCTGAGCCTATGCAATGTGATAGAATTCTGTCTAGAACAGAACGACAAGGTTTCAGATGTCAAAATAGGTTGTGTTATTATTGTGGCGACGCTTCTCATGTCATTTCTGTCTGCCCTAAGTGGACAAAGAGGATCGCCAGTTCAATTACCATCAGTACTATACAACCTAAATTTCTGTTATCTGTGTCCTTGATCTGCTCATTGTCATCATTTTCTGTCATGGCGTTTGTGGATTCAGGCGCCACCTTGAATTTAATGGATTTTGAGTTTGCCAAGCGTTGTGGTTTTCCCTTGCAGCCTTTGCAGAACCCTATTCCTTTAAGGGGCATTGATGCTACACCCTTGGCTAAAAATAAGCCCCAGTTTTGGACACAGGTGACCATTCGCATGGCGCCGGCTCATCAGGAAGATTGTCGATTTCTGGTGTTGCATAACTTGCATGATGTTATCGTGCTGGGTTTTCCATGGTTGCAGGTACATAATCCTGTGTTGGACTGGAAGTCCATGTCTGTGACTATTTGGGGTTGTCAGGGGGTTCATAATGATGTTCCTTTGATGTCAATCTCCTCTTCTTCACCTTCTGAAATTCCACAGTTTTTGTCTGATTTTCAGGATGTATTCGATGAGCCCAAGTCCAGTTTCCTTCCACCGCACAGGGACTGCGATTGTGCTATTGACTTGATTCCAGGCTGTAAGTTTCCTAAGGGTCAACTTTTTAATCTATCTGTGCCTGAACATACCGCCATGCGGAGCTATATTAAGGAGTCTTTGGAGAAAGGGCATATTCGGCCATCTTCTTCACCGTTGGGAGCTGGGTTCTTTTTTTTGTTGCTAAAAAAGATGGTTCCTTGAGACCCTGTATAGATTATCGCCTCTTGAATAAAATCACGGTCAAGTTTCAATACCCTTTACCTTTGCTTTCCGATTTGTTTGCTAGGATTAAGGGAGCTAGTTGGTTTACCAAGATTGACCTTCGAGGGGCATATAATCTTGTTCGTATTAAGCAGGGTGATGAATGGAAAACTGCGTTTAACATGCCCAAAGGCCATTTTGAATACCTTGTGATGCCATTCGGACTCTCTAATGCTCCATCTGTTTTTCAGTCCTTCATGCATGATATCTTCCGGACTTATCTTGATAAATTCTTGATTGTATATTTGGACGATATTTTGATTTTCTCCGATGATTAGGAGTCTCATGTGCAACAAGTCAGGATGGTATTTCAGATCCTTCGTGACAATGCCCTGTTTGTGAAAGGGCCTAAGTGTCTCTTAGGGGTGCAGAAAGTCTCTTTTTTGGGCTTCATTTTTCTCCTTCGTCTATAGAGATGGATCCGGTTAAGGTTCAGGCCATTCATGATTGGATTCAGCCCACATCCGTGAAGAGCCTTCAGAAATTTTTGGGTTTTGCAAATTTTTATCGCCGTTTCATTGCTAATTTTTCCAGCGTGGTTAAACCCTTGACCGATTTGACGAAGAAAGGCGCTGATGTGGCGAATTGGTCCTCTGCGGCTGTCTCTGCCTTTCAGGAGCTTAAACGTCGATTTACTTCTGCTCCAGTGTTGCGCCAACCGGATGTTTCTCTTCCGTTTCAGGTTGAGGTTGACGCTTCTGAGATTGGGGCAGGGGCCGTTTTGTCTCAGAGGGATCCTGTTGGTTCCTTAATGAAACCGTATGCCTTCTTTTCCCGTAAGTTTTCGCCTGCTGAATGCAATTATGATGTCGGCAATCGGGAGTTGTTGGCTATGAAGTGGGCGTTTGAGGAGTGGCGACATTGGCTTGAGGGAGCTAAGCACCGTATTGTGGTCTTGACCGATCATAAGAATTTGATTTACCTCGAGTCTGCTAAACGGCTGAATCCTAGACAGGCTCGATGGTCCTTGTTTTTTTCCCGTTTTGATTTTGTGGTCTCGTACCTTCCGGGTTCTAAGAATATTAAGGCTGATGCCCTCTCTAGGAGTTTTTTGCCTGATTCTCCTGAGGTCTTAGAGCCGGTCGGTATTCTGAAAGAGGGGGTGGTCCTTTCTGCCATTTCCCCTGATTTACGATGGGTTCTTCAGGAATTTCAGGCTGACAAACCTGACCGCTGTCCTGTGGGGAAATTGTTTGTTCCTGACAGATGGATTAGTAGAGTGATTTCTGAGGTTCACTGTTCCATGTTAGCCGGTCATCCTGGCATTTTTGGTACCAGAGACTTGGTTGGTAGGTCCTTTTGGTGGCCTTCATTGTCACGTGATGTGCATTCTTTTGTGCAGTCCTGTGGGACTTGTGCGCGGGCCAAGCCTTGTTGTTCCCGTGCTAGTGGGTTGCTTTTGCCATTGCCAGTCCCTGAGAGGCCCTGGACGCATATTTCGATGGATTTTATTTCTAATCTTCCGGTTTCCCAGAAGATGTCTGTTATCTGGGTTGTTTGTGACCGGTTCTCTAAGATGGTTCATTTGGTGCCCTTCCTCTTCTGATTTGGTTCCGTTGTTCTTTCAGCATGTGGTTCGTTTGCATGGTATTCCGGAGAATATTGTGTCCGACAGAGGTTCCCAGTTTGTTTCTAGGTTTTGGCGGGCCTTTTGTGCTAGGCTGGGCATTGATTTGTCTTTTTCTTCTGCATTTCATCCTCAGACAAATGGCCAGACCGAGCGAACTAATCAGACCTTGGAGACTTATTTGAGATGCTTTGTGTCTGCTGATCAGGATGATTGGGTGGCCTTCTTGCCATTGGCCGAGTTTCCCCTAAATAATCGGGCTAGTTCTGCTACCTTGGTTTCGCCTTTCTTTTGTAATTTTGGTTTTCATCCTCGTTTTTCTTCTGGGCAGGTTGAGCCTTCTGACTGTCCTGGTGTGGATTCTGTGGTGGACAGGTTGCAGCAGATTTGGGCTCATGTGGTGGACAAGTTGGTGTTGTCTCAAGAGAGGAGACTCAACGTTTTGCTAATCGTCGTCGGTGTGTTGGTTCCCGGCTTCTGGTTGGGGATCTGGTCTGGTTGTCTTCCCGTCATGTTCCTATGAAGGTTTCTTCTCCTAAGTTTAAGCCTCGGTTTATTGGTCCTTATAGGATTTCTGAGATTATTAATCCGGTGTCTTTTCGACTGGCGCTTCCGGCCTCTTTTGCTATCCATAATGTCTTCCATAGATCTTTGTTGCGGAAATATGTGGAGCCCGTTGTTCCCTCTGTTGATCCTCCGGCCCCTGTGTTGGTTGATGGGGAGTTGGAATATGTTGTTGAGAAGATTTTGGATTCCCGTTTTTCGAGGCGGAAGCTTCAGTACCTGGTCAAAGGGAAGGGTTATGGCCAGGAGGATAATTCTTGGGTTTTTGCCTCTGATGTCCATGCTGCTGATTTGGTCCGTGCCTTTCATCTGGCTCGTCCTGATCGTCCTGGGGGCCCTGGTGAGGGTTCGGTGACCCCTCCTCAGGGGGGGAGTACTGTTGTGAATTCTGCTCTTGGGTTCCCTCCAGTGGTTGTTGGTGGGAATGCAGTTGTCTCTGACTCGCAGTCCTGGCCAGGTGTATCGGATAATTACAATTCTGACTGGGATACATTTAGGTGTGCAGGATCCTTTAGCCCTTGCCAGTTGTCAATGTTACTTGTGAAGTGTTGGATCACTTTCTGGCTTCTCCTGTTGCTGCCAAATTCAGCAAAGATAAGTGTTTGGTTTTTGTATCTGTGGCACACTGCTGTGTGCTTGTTTCAGTTTTATTCCTGCTCTGATAGTAGGATTCACTGGAGTTGCAGATTTACGCTCCTACATCTTTTAGTAGATGTAGGAAGTTTTTTGTATATTCTGCTGTGTATGTTTTGAAGGGTTTTAATACTGACCGCACAGAACTCTGTCCTATCCGGTCCTATCTAGCTAGAGTGGCCTCCTGTGCTAAATCCTGTTTTTCTGCCTGTGTATGTTTTTTCCTCTCCGACTCACCGCCAATATTTGTGGGGGGCTGTCTATCCTTTGGGGATTTTCTCTGAGGCAAGATAGTATTCCAATTTCCATCTTTAGGGGTATTTAGTCCTCCGGCTGTGACGAGGTGTCTAGGTGTGTTAGGTACACTCCATGGCTACTTCTAGTTGCGGTGTTAAGTTCAGGATTGCGGTCAGTATAGTGGACACCTTCTCCAGTGAAAGTTCTCATGTAGCTCCTAGGTCACCGGATCATAACAGATGTCTTTGGGGAAGCCAGGATTGGGACCCACCGGTCACCTGACTCCATGGAGACGGTCGGAGAAGCCAGGTTGTGACCCTATGGGCACCTGGCCTTGTACCTCAATGGACTGTCAGCTTCTTAAGCTTGTGTTTACCTCCTCTCGGTGGGTGCCTGCCAAAAGCGGGGTGCCACTGGTGGGGGTAATTGGCCCTGGAACCTCCAAAGTCCCAGTTGCTCTAATCCCGACGAGTCTGTGGAAGGGTGAGACACTACAATTTTGCAACATCTTGGATATTTTATTGGGATTGTTCTATATGTTATTGTCTTATTTGTGGTTCAATAAATTATTGCCACATTGTTTTACTCTCACCCTGTGTTTTCTGAGTAGTATTACGCACACGGTAAAAGGAGAGCGAATGTTCAGTGGAATGAGACCTGGTCCATGCGGTCTTAGGCCAGCGGATGAGAGCACCCACTGACCCCTGCCCCCGTGTTTCCACAGTCACTGTTGATGAATCAGCCAAAATTCAAAACTGCTCCAAATGTGGAACATAAAAAAAACACATACAGTTGTGCTCAACTCCAACATACCCTGGCAGAATTTTTGCTTTCTTGGCCTTTTTTCAGAGAATATGAATGATATCACCAAACCTTTTTCTCCACTCATGGTTAGTGGTTGGGTGAAGCCATTTATTGTCAAATTACTGTGTTTTCTCTTCTTAATACATAATGACAACCCAAAACATCCAAATGATTCTAATCAAAAGTTCACGTACCCCATTTCTTAAATCCGTGCGTAGCGCCCGCATCTCTGCTTGCAGTCCTTCTCTCTCTGCAGAGACACCAGCGTATTCACCACTAAGGCTCCTTCCTGGTCTGCTGCTGCCCAGGGTGCGTGCACTACGAGCAAGTGCTTTGGTTGCGCGTGCACACTTCCTCTTTCTTAAAAGGGCTGAGTGTTCCTCTAAAATGTCCCCAGCCAATAGCTGGAGGTCACTTACTATTTAAATTGCCTCCTCCAACATGGAGGTGCCTGTGCAGTGTTGTGAGTTTGTTCCTAACATGCTTGTCAGTTCTCAGGTCCATGTACATGCATCTCAGTCTGCTGCACCCACCAGTGCTTCCTTCAACGGAAGCCAAGTCTGCTGCACCTGCCAGTGCTTCCATCAATGGAAGCCTAGTCTGCTGCACCCGCCAGTGCTTCCTTCAGGTAGCCGAGTCTGCTGCACCCACCAGTGCTTCCTTCAACGGAAGCCAAGTCTGCTGCACCTGCCAGTGCTTCCTTCAGGTAGCCGAGTCTGCTGCACCCACCAGTGCTTCCTTCAACGGAAGCCAAGTCTGCTGCACCTGCCAGTGCTTCCTTCAGGTAGCCGAGTCTGCTGCACCCACCAGTACTCGGTTCAACGGTAGCTAAGTCTGCTGCACTCACAAGTGCTTCCTTCAATGGTAGCCGAGTCTGCTGCACCCGCCAGTGCTTCCTTTAATGGTAGCCGAGTCTGCTGATTCCACCAGTGCTTCCTTCAACAGTAGCCAAGTCTGCTGCACCCGCCAGTGCTTCCTCCAATGGTAGCCGAGTCTGCCACACCACTAGTGCTTCCTTCAATGGTAGCCGAGTCTGCTGCACCCGCCTGTGCTTCCTTCAAGTAGCCTAGTCTGCTGCACCCGCCAGTGCTTCCTTCAATGGTAGCCAAGTCTGCTGCATCCACCAGTGCTTCCTTCAATGGTAGCCAAGTCTGCTGCACCTGCTAGTGCTTCCTTCAATGATAGCTGAGTCTGCTGCATCCGCCAATGCTTCCTTCAACGGTAGCCGAGTCTGCTGCACCCACCAATGCTTCCTTCAAGTAGCCAAGTCTGCGGCACCCACCAGTGGTCACATCAATGGTAGCCGAGTCTGCTGCACCCGACAATGCTTCCTTCAACGGTAGCCGAGTCTGCTGCACCTGCCAGTGCTTCCTTCAATGGTAGCCGAGTCTGCTGCACCTGCCAGTGCTTCCTTCAATGGTAGCCGAGTCTGCTGCATCCACCAGTGCTTCCTTCAACGTTAGCCAAGTCTTCTGCACCCGCCAGTGGTCACCTCAACGGCAGCCGAGCCATGTGCAACCCGCCAGTGCTTCCTTCAATGGTAGCCAAGTCTGCTGCACCTGCCAGTGCTTCCTTTAGGTAGCCGAGTCTGCTGCACCCGCCAGTGGTCACCTCAAGGGCAGCTGAGCCAGCTGCACCCGCAGTGCTTCCTTCAATGGTAGCCGAGTCTGCTGCACCTGCCGATGCTTCCTTCAACGGTATCCGAGTCTGCTGCACCCACCAGTGCTTCCTTGAAGTAGCCGAGTCTGCTGCACCCGCCAGTGCTCACCTCAACGGTAGCTGAGCCAGCTGCATCCACCAGTGCTTCCTTCAACAGTAGCCGAGTCTGCTGCACCCGCCAATGCTTTCTTCAATGGTAGCCAAGTGTGCTGCATCCGCCAGTGCTTCCTCCAATGGTAGCCGAGTCTGCTGCACCCACCAGTGCTTCCTTCAATGGTAGCCAAGTCTGCTGCACCCGCCAGTGCTTCCTTCAATGGTTACAGAGTCAGCTGCACCTGCCAGTGCTTCCTTCCATGGTAGCTGAGTCTGTTGCACCCACCAGTGCTTCCTTCACCGGTATCCTCAATGGCTCCTGAGTCAGCTGCACCTGCCAGTGGTCACCTTAATGGCAGCCGAGCCAGCTGCACCCGCCAAGGCTCACCTCAACGGAATCTCTCTTAATTAGACTGTCCTGTCTGCACCTGCGGTTCCTGTCATCTTCTCTGCCTCCCTACATCTGTTGGACATTCCCCCGGGCCATTCCAGCTATCCATTCCTAGGGGTCAGCCACCATCTACCCAAGATCAGTCCTGGAGTAGCACCTGGATCACCTCCCTTGTCTCTCCACAGACCGCGGTGTCTTTAGCGGCTACGTGGCCTTGGTCAGATTGGGTGAGGCTCCTATTCACGCCCCTCCATGTCTTCCTTGGGCTTTGGTACAGTGGTTCCACCACCCAGCCTGTTACACTGTGTATTGCCCCCTCCAACATCAATGACAGCTTGAAGTCTTTTGTGGTAGTTGTGGATGAGGTTCTTTATTTTCTCAGATGGTAAAGCTGCCCACTCTTCTTGACAATAAGCCTCCAGTTCCTGTAAATTTCTGGGCTGTCTAGCATGAACTGCACGCTTGAGATCTCCCCAGAGTGGCTCAATGATATTGAGGTCAGGAGACTGAGATGGCCACTCCAGAACCTTCACTTTGTTCTGCTGTAGCCAATGACAGGTCGACTTGGCCTTGTGTTTTGTATGGTTGTCATGTTGGAACGTCCAAGTACGTCCCATGCGCAGCTTCCAGGCTGATGAGTGCAAATTTGCCTCCAGTATTTGCTGATAATGTGCTGCATTCATCTTTCCTTCAACTTTGACAAAGTTTCCCGTGCCTTTGTAGCTCACACATCCCCAAAACATCAGCGATCCACCTCTGTACTTTACAGTAGGAATAGTGTTCCTTTCATCATAGGCCAAAAAGTTAGTGATGAGCGAGTGTGTTCATTACTCGAGTTTCTCTGAGCAAACTCGGGTGGTCTCCGAGTATTTCAGCGTGCTCGGAGATTTTGTTTATGTCGACGCAGCTGCATGATTTGCGGTTGCTAGACAGCTTGAATACATGTGGGGGTTGCCTGTTTGTTAGGCAGTCCCCACATGTATTTAAGCTGTCTAGCAACCGCAAATCATGCAGCTGTGTCACATAAACTAAATCTCCAAGCACGCTGAAATACTGGAGACCACCCGATCATGCTCGGAAAAACATGAGTAACGACAAAAAGTAAAATTTTTGTCTCATCACTCCAAATTACGTTGTTCCAGAAGTTTTGAGACCTGTCTTTGTGCAATGGCTTTCTTCTGGCGACTCGACCATGCAGCCTATTTTTCTTCAAGAGCCACCTTACTGTGGATCTTAAAACAACCACACCGCTAGTTTTCAGAGAGTCCTTTATTTCAGCTGATGTTATTTGTGGGTTTTTCTTTGCATCCCGTACAGTTTTCCTGGTAGTTGTGCATGACATTTTTGTTGGTCTACCTGACCGTGGTTTTGTTTTTAGAGAGCCCCTTATTTTCCATTTGTTAATCACAGTTTGAATGCTGCTGACTGCCATTATCAATTCTTTGGATATCTTTTTGTATCCCAGTTCAACTACCTTTTCCCATAGATCCATTGACAATTCTTTTGCTTTCCCAATGACTCACAATCCAGAAACGTCAGTGGCTGGAAGAAAGATGCAAGAGTCTGTCTGGATCCCAGAAACTCACTCAGTTTTTATGCACACACACTGATTACAAGAAAACAGGTCACAGGTGAGGATGTTACCTTTAGTAGCGATTCAAACCCATTTGTGTCAACTTCTGTGCATGTTATCAGGCCAAAATCACCAGGGTATGTGAACTTTTGATCAGGCTTATTTGGATATTTTGGGTTGTCATTATGACATATAAAAAGAGAAAACACAGTAGTTTGACAATAAATGCCTTCACCCAACCACTATCCATGAGTGGAGAAAAAGTTTTGGTGTTATCATTCATATTCTCTGAAAAAAGGCTAAGAAAGCAAAAATTCTGCCAGGGTATGTAATCTTTTAAGCACAACTGTATAAGATACACTTTAAATGAGGCGCAAATTAAAAAAATAATAAGACACAAATGAAAAACAGGCAAAAACTCACCAAAAACTAGCAAAAAGGTGAAAATGCAATAATGAATTGTGCAACTTGTCTCGTAGAGACAATTATATTTTGACCCAAATAACATCATTTGTTTGTGAGATCATATGTGGAGTGGAATAAGAACAATACAAAGTTGACAAGTTGGTTTAGCTGATATTCATCTACTGTGTATGGCCACCTTAGGAGCCATGTCAGTGTCACATAGTCTATTTTTTAAGTCACTATTACAGGCACATAAACCCGTTATAGAGAACCTGTGATGCTAGTCACTGCTCAGACTGTGAGGCAGAGAAGGATCTAGAGAGCATAAAGTAAACTAAGGGAAAAGATGAAGGCGTAAGTCAGGTCACAATTTGTGGTCAGAATACTAGAGAAATAGTGGATCTAATCAAAGGGGCAAAAATAAACGGGTAGTCAGAACACGGTCCAAAGGTCAGGCTGCAGTAGATCAGAACTCACAGCACAGGAATCAGGCAACACATTTCAGAGAGCAGAAGCTTTAAATAGTAGTGATCTGGTGATCTGAGCCAAACAGCTCACCTAAATAGCAGGGCAATAAGAACAGGGAGCACCATGAAAAATCTCTGCACCTTCCAGGCTCAGATAGGTTAACTGAGCTGTAAATCAAAGCACTGACAGCTCAGCATGCCCTAGCACAGGATATAATGACGAAGCTGTCCATCACTGAGTCTCAGACACTCTGAGCGGAAGACTTGTGACTAGGGTTGAGCGAAACGGGTCGAACATTTTCAAAAGTCGCCGACTTTTGGCTAAGTCGGGGTTTCATGAAACCCGATCCGACCCCTGTGCGGGGTCGGCCATGCGGTACGCGACTTTCGCGCCAAAGTCGCGTTTCAATGACGCGAAAAGCGCCATTTCTCAGCCAATGAAGGTAAACGCAGAGTGTGGGCAGCGTGATGACATAGGTCCTGGTCCCCACCATCTTAGAGAAGGGCATTGCAGTGATTGGCTTGCTGTCTGCGACGTCACAGGGGCTATAAAGAGGCGTTCCCGCCGACCGCCATCTTACTGCTGCTGATCTGAGCTTAGGGAGAGGTTGCTGCCGCTTTGTCAGAAGCAGGGATAGCGTTAGGCAGGGTCCATTAACCACAAAACCGCTTGTGCTGCAGCGATTTGCACTGTCCAACACCACCCTCGGTGTGCAGGGACAGTGGAAGTTTTTTTTTTTTTTTTTTTCCCCTCAGCGCTGTAGCTCATTGGGCTGCCCTAGAAGGCTCCCTGATAGCTGCATTGCTGTGTGTACGCCGCTGTGCAAACCAACTGCTTTTTTCAAAGCACAAATCCTCTTGTTCCTTCCTTTCTGCACAGCTATCTTTTTTGTTTGTCCACACTTTTTATTTCATTTGTGCATCAGTCCACTCCTTATTGCTGCCTGCCATACCTGGCTGAGATTACTGCAGGCAGGGAGATAGTAGCTGCCTGCCATACCTGGCTGAGATTACTGCAGGCAGGGAGATAGTAATTGTAGGACATTCCCTGTTTTTTTTTTTTTTTTTTTTTTTTGGTGGGAGATTAAGATTGGCAATTTGGCATTTCTGCTAGAGTGCCATCCCTGTGTGTGCCATCTCTCTCACATAGTGGGCCATAGAAAGCCTTTTCATTTTTCTGTATTTTTTTTTGTGGGGTGTATAAATTCTCCCTGATAAAAATACAGTGGGAGATTAATATTGGCCTTTGGGCTTGTGTGCCAGTCCTGAGTGTGCCATCTCTCTCACAAATAGTGGGCCATAGAAAGCCTATTTTATTTTTTTTTGGGTTTTATAAATTCTCCCTGAAAAAAAGGGAGATTAATATTGGCCTCTGGGCTTGTGTGCCAGTCCTGAGCGTGCCATCTGTGCCAGCCCTGAGCGTGCCATCTCTCTCACAAATAGTGGGCCATAGAAAGCCTATTTATTTTTTTTTTTGGTTTTATAAATTCTCCCTGAAAAAAAGGGAGATTAATATTGGCCTCTGGGCTTGTGTGCCAGTCCTGAGCGTGCCATCTGTGCCAGCCCTGAGCGTGCCATCTCTCTCACAAATAGTGGGCCATAGAAAGCCTATTTAATTTTTTTTTTGTTTTATAAATTTTCCCTGAAAAAAGGGAGATTAATATTGGCCTCTGGGCTTGTGTGCCAGTTGTGAGCGTGCCATCTGTGCCAGTCCTGAGCGTGCCATCTCTCTCACAAATAGTGGGCCATAGAAAGCCTATTTAATTTTTTTTTTGGTTTTATAAATTTTCCCTGAAAAAAGGGAGATTAATATTGGCCTCTGGGCTTGTGTGCCAGTTGTGAGCGTGCCATCTGTGCCAGTCCTGAGCGTGCCATCTCTCTCACAAATAGTGGGCCATAGAAAGCCTATTTAAATATTTTTTTGGTTTTATAAATTCTCCCAGAAAAAAAGGGAGATTAATATTGGCCTCTGGGCTTCTGTGCCAGTCCTGAGCGTGCCATCTGTGCCAGTCCTGAGCGTCCCATCTCTCTCACAAATAGTGGGCCATAGAAAGCCTATTTTTTTTTTTTTTTGGGTTTTAGAAATTCTCCCTGGAAAAAAAAAGGGAGATTAATATTGCCCTTTGGGCTTGTGTGCCAGTACTAAGCGTTCCATCTCTCTCTCTCTCTCAGTCAGTGGGCCATAGAACGCCTATTTTTGGTTTTATTTGTTTTCTAAATTCTCCCTGAAAAAATCATTTTATTTTATTTGGTTTCTAAATTCTTCCTGATAAAATCATATTTTTTTTATTATTTTTTTTTCTAAAGTCTCCCTGAAAAAAAAAAAAAAAAACAGTGGGAGATTAATATTGGCCTTTCTGCTTGTGTGCCAGTCTTGACTCCTGGGTGCGTCATCTCTCAGTCAGTGGGCCATAGAACGCCTATTTTTGGATTTATTTGTTTTCTAAATTCTCCCTGAAAAAATCATTTTATTTTATTTGGTTTCTAAATTCTTCCTGATAAAATCATATTTTTTTTTTTTTTTTTTTTCTAAAGTCTCCCTGAAAAAAAAAAAAAAAAAACAACCAAAAAAAACAGTGGGAGATTAATATTGGCCTTTCTGCTTGTGTGCCAGTCTTGACTCCTGGGTGTGCCATCTATCTCTCTCTCTCTCTCTCTCTCTCTCTCTCCAATTGTGGTCCATAGAAAGCCTATATTTTTTTTCCTTGATTTGGGTTCTAAAATCTACCAGAGAAAATAACTACATCAATCATTGGTAGAAAAATATTGGCCTCTGGGTTTGTGTGCCACTCCTGACTCCTGTGTGCGTCATCTCTCAGTCAGTGGGCCATAGAACGCCTATTTTTGTTTTTATTTGTTTTATAAATTCTCCCTGAAAAAATCATTTTATTTTATTTGGTTTCTAAATTCTTCCTGATAAAATCATATTTTTTTTATTATTTTTTTTTCTAAAGTCTCCCTGAAAAAAAAAAAAAAAAAAACAAACAAAAAAAACAGTGGGAGATTAATATTGGCCTTTCTGCTTGTGTGCCAGTCTTGACTCCTGGGTGTGCCATCTCTCTCTCTCTCTCTCTCTCTCTCCAATTGTGGTCCATAGAAAGCCTATATTTTTTTTCCTTGATTTGGGTTCCAAAATCTACCAGAGAAAATAACTACATCAATCATTGGTAGAAAAATATTGGCCTCTGGGCTTGTGTGCCACTCCTGACTCCTGTGTGCGTCATCTCTCAGTCAGTGGACCATAGAACGCCTATTTTTGTTTTTATTTGTTTTATAAATTCTCCCTGGAAAAATCATTTTATTTTATTTGGTTTCTAAATTCTTCCTGATAAAATCATATTTTTTTTATTATTTTTTTTTCTAAAGTCTCCCTGAAAAAAACAAAAAAAAAAAAAACAAAAAAAACAGTGGGAGATTAATATTGGCCTTTCTGCTTGTGTGCCAGTCTTGACTCCTGGGTGTGCCATCTCTCTCTCTCTCTCTCTCTCTCTCCAATTGTGGTCCATAGAAAGCCTATATTTTTTTTCCTTGATTTGGGTTCCAAAATCTACCAGAGAAAATAACTACATCAATCATTGGTAGAAAAATATTGGCCTCTGGGCTTGTGTGCCACTCCTGACTCCTGTGTGCGTCATCTCTCAGTCAGTGGGCCATAGAACGCCTATTTTTGTTTTTATTTGTTTTATAAATTCTCCCTGGAAAAATCATTTTATTTTATTTGGTTTCTAAATTCTTCCTGATAAAATCATATTTTTTTTATTATTTTTTTTTCTAAAGTCTCCCTGAAAAAAAAAAAAAACAAAAAAAAAAAACAAAACCCCCCAAAAAATGGGAGATTAATATTGGCCTTTCTGCTTGTGTGCCAGTCTTGACTCCTGGGTGTGCCATCTCTCTCTCTCTCTCTCTCTCTCTCCAATTGTGGTCCATAGAAAGCCTACATTTTTTTTCCTTGATTTGGGTTCCAAAATCTACCAGAGAAAATAACTCCATCAATCATTGGTAGAAAAATATTGGCCTCTGGGCTTGTGTGCCACTCCTGATTCCTGTGTGCGTCATCTCTCACTCAGTGGCCCATAGAAAGCATATAGTTTGTTACATTTGTTTTCTAAATTCTCCCTGCAAAAATCTATTTTTTTTTTTTTGGGGGGTTTCTAAAGTGTTCCTGAAAAAAATAAAAATAAAAAAAAAATAATAGTGTGACATTAATATTAACATTTGTGCTTCAGTGACAGTCCTGCGTGTGGGGCATCTCTCTAATTTGCAGCCACCAAAAAAAGAGTGTGTAACATTGGGCCTGATTTTCGCTGTGGTCTCACCAACCTGTAAAGGGGTAGCTAAATCATACTGAAGTTATAGCTCACCGTGTAAGTTGTGTGACTGCAACAAATAACGTTAGTTTGGTTACGTTTTTAAAACAATGAGGAAGTCTAGTGGAAGAGGTCGTGGCCGGGGGCGTTCATTGTCAGCTGGTAATGAGGGTAGTGGTAGTGGTGGAGCATCAGGTGGTCGTGGGGAAAAAAATATTGCACCTAAGTCTGGAGCTGTGGAGCCAGGTTCGTCGTCCGGCTACACAAGGCCTCGAACGCTCCCTTTTCTGGGATTAGGAAAACCGCTTTTAAAGCCGGAGCAGCAAGAGCAAGTTTTGGCTTATCTTGCTGACTCAGCCTCTAGCTCTTTTGCCTCATCTCGTGAAACTGGTAAAAGTAAAAGCAGCGCGTCGTTAGTGGATGTTCACGGTCAGGGACAAGTCACTTCCTTGTCCTCTTCAGCAAAAACAACAACAGAGAAGAATGCAGCAGGCGACACAACGGGTTACTCCATGGAGCTCTTTACACATACCGTCCCTGGCTTAGAAAGTGAAGCAGTTAACAGTCCATGCCCATTACAAATTGAATCTGACATGGAGTGCACTGACGCACAGCC
This sequence comes from Ranitomeya imitator, assembly GCF_032444005.1. Lineage (NCBI taxonomy): Eukaryota > Metazoa > Chordata > Amphibia > Anura > Dendrobatidae > Ranitomeya > Ranitomeya imitator. The sequence continues at coordinate 46,074,852 of NC_091282.1, read as the reverse complement.
ACAGCCAGACTACTATGCTGGTCCTTTGACTCAGACCACAACATTGCCCTCGCAGGGTGCTGATCAAGAATCAGACCCTGATGAGACTATGTTGCCCCATCACGAACGCTATACCACCGAACGACACGGTGACACAGACGAAGTTGCGCAGGAGGTACAAGAAGAGTTATTAGATGACCCAGTTCTTGACCCCGATTGGCAGCCATTGGGGGAACAGGGTGCAGGCGGCAGCAGTTCTGAAGCAGAGGAGGAGGAGGGGCCGCAGCAGGCATCAACATCGCCACAGGTTCCATCTGCCGGGCCCGTATCTTGCCCAAAACGCGTGGCAAAGCCAAAACCTGGTGGAGGACAGCGTGGCCATCCGGTTAAAGCTCAGTCTGCAATGCCTGAAAAGGTATCCGATGCTAGAAAGAGTGCAGTCTGGCATTTTTTTAAACAACATCCAATTGATCAGCGCAAAGTCATCTGTCAAAAATGTTCTACTTCCTTAAGCAGAGGTCAGAATCTGAAAAGTCTCAATACTAGTTGCATGCATAGACATTTAACCACCATGCATTTGAAAGCTTGGACTAACTACCAAACGTCCCTTAAGGTTGTTGCACCCTCGGCCAATGAAGCTAGTCATCAACGCAACATCCCTTCCGGCAGTGTAGGACCACCATTTAGCGCACCACCTGCTGTATCTGTGCAGGTATCTTTGCCAGGCCAAAGCAGTCAGGGTCAGGGAATCACCAGTTTCGTAGTAGGAAACACTGCATCTAGGGCACCGGCGGCAACAATACCATCTCCCACCGTCTCTCAGTCTGCCATGTCCACCGGCACCCCCGCTAGTTCCACGATCTCCAGCTCTCCAGTCCAGCTCACCCTACATGAGACTATGGTTAGAAAAAGGAAATACTTAGCCTCGCATCCGCGTACACAGGGTTTGAACGCCCACATAGCTAGACTAATCTCGTTAGAGATGATGCCCTACCGGTTAGTTGAAAGCGAAGCTTTCAAAGACCTGATGGACTACGCTGTACCACGCTACGAGCTACCCAGTCGACACTTTTTTTCCAGAAAAGCCATCCCAGCCCTCCACCAGCATGTTAAAGAGCGCATCGTCCATGCACTCAGGCAATCTGTGAGCACAAAGGTGCACCTGACAACAGATGCATGGACCAGTAGGCATGGCCAGGGACGTTACGTGTCCATCACGGCACACTGGGTAAATGTGGTGGATTCAGGGTCCACAGGGGACAGCAAGTTTGGGACAGTTCTGCCTAGCCCACGGTCTAGTAAACAGTTGTCTGTAGCCGTTCGCACCCCCTCCTCCTCCTCCTCCTCCTCGTCCTCCTGCAGAAGCAAGAGCTCGTCCACAGACCGCAGTCGCACAAACACTCCATCCGCACCTGCCACTGTTGCACACCAGGTCTCCCATTATGGGGCAGCTACTGGCATACGTCAGCAGGCTGTATTGGCTATGAAGTGTTTGGGCGACAATAGACACACCGCGGAAGTTCTGTCCGAGTTCTTGCAGCAAGAAACGCAGTCGTGGCTGGGCACTGTAGATCTTGAGGCAGGCAAGGTAGTGAGTGATAACGGAAGGAATTTCATGGCTGCCATCTCCCTTTCCCAACTGAAACACATTCCTTGCCTGGCTCACACCTTAAACCTGGTGGTGCAGTGCTTCCTGAAAAGTTATCCGGGGTTATCCGACCTGCTCCTCAAAGTGCGTGGACTTTGCGCACATATCCGCCGTTCGCCTGTACACTCCAGCCGTATGCAGACCTATCAGCGTTCTTTGAACCTTCCCCAGCATCGCCTAATCATAGACGTTGCAACAAGGTGGAACTCAACACTGCACATGCTTCAGAGACTGTGCGAACAGAGGCGGGCTGTTATGTTTTTGTGGGAGGATACACATACACGGGCAGGCAGTAGGATGGCAGACATGGAGTTGTCAGGTGTGCAGTGGTCGAAGATTCAAGACATGTGTCAAGTCCTTCAGTGTTTTGAGGAATGCACACGGCTGGTTAGTGCAGACAACGCCATAATAAGCATGAGCATCCCCCTAATGCGTCTGCTGATGCAAAGTTTGACGCACATAAAGGATCAGGCGTCTGCACCAGAGGAAGAGGAAAGCCTTGATGACAGTCAGCGATTGTCTGGTCAGGGCAGTGTACATGACGAGGTACCGGGCGAAGAGGAGGTGGAGGATGAGGAGGATGATGGGGATGAGTATATTTTTAATGAGGAAGCTTTCCCGGGGGCACGGGAAATTGGTGGCGTGGCAAGGCCGGGTTCTGGTTTTTTGAGGGACACAAGTGACGTAGATTTGCCTGCAACTGCCCCTCAACCAAGCACAACCGCAGATTTGACAACGGGAACTTTGGCCCACATGGCGGATTATGCCTTGCGTATCCTCAAAAGGGACACACGCATTACAAAAATGATGAACGATGACGATTACTGGTTGGCCTGCCTCCTTGATCCTCGCTATAAAGGCAAATTGCAAAATATTATGCCACATGAGAACTTGGAACTAATATTAGCAACAAAACAATCAACTCTTGTTGACCGTTTGCTTCTGGCATTCCCTGCACACAGCGCCCGTGATCGTTCTCACACGAGCTCCAGGGGCCAGCAGACCAGAGGTGTTAGAGGGGCAGAAATCAGAAGTGGCGTTGGCCAGAGGGGTTTTCTGACCAGGTTGTGGAGTGATTTTTCTATGACCGCAGACAGGACAGGTACTGCAGCATCAATTCAAAGTGACAGGAGACAACATTTGTCCAGTATGGTTACAAACTATTTTTCATCCCTTATCGACGTTCTCCCTCAACCGTCATTCCCATTTGATTACTGGGCATCCAAATTAGACACCTGGCCAGAATTGGCAGAATATGCATTGCAGGAGCTTGCTTGCCCGGCAGCTAGTGTCCTATCAGAAAGAGTATTCAGTGCTGCAGGTTCAATACTAACAGAAAAAAGGACTCGTCTGGCTACCCAAAATGTAGATGATCTAACCTTCATTAAAATGAACCACAACTGGATTTCAAAATCTTTTGCCCCACCCTGCCCGGCTGACACCTAGCTTTCCTATGAAAAGGTCTTGCCTGTGGACTATTCTGAATGACTTTTCCAATCTCGTAATTTTCTTCACCTGATTGTCCAGCATACGACATGTTTCCACCTCACGAAATGGCCAAACTCCCCACACGGGGCCGTGCTATCGCCACTTTGCGCTTGGACCCTTGAGAGTGCTGTTTGTCTGAAGAGGTGGGTGTGGCCGCTTTTGGTCGACGGCACTGCCACTGGGTCCCTCATAGTACAATAAAGTGTCTCTGGCGGTGGTGGTGCGCACCCAACGTCAGACACACCGTTGTAATATGAGGGGCCCTGTGCCTGTACCGCCGGCCACAAGACAGTTCCCCCCCCCAGCTCAAACAGTGCTCTACCACTAGCAAAATTATCTCTCACAGCTTCACCAATGTGTAGTCTAGGCGCTGACATCCTTCAATGCCTGGCACTGACAATACCATTGTTTTGACATTTTTGTTATGTTAGGCCTTCGAAGCCTGTCTGCGGTCCCTTCTTTCTACAACTACTACACTGACCAGGCCACTGCTGGCCGTGTTACCCTGGAACCAATTTAAAAGTGCCTACAGTCAGCCCAAGTTTGTTATGTTAGGCCTTCGAAGACTGTCTGCCGTCACTCCTTCCACTAGACTTCCACTGACCATACACTGCTGCCCATGTACCCCTGGAACCAATTTAAAGTGCCTACAGCCAGCCCAATTTTGTTATGTTAGGCCTTCGAAGCCTGTCTGCGGTCACTCCTTCCACTAGACTTCCACTGACCAGACCACTGCTGCCCGTGTACCCCTGCAACCAATTTAAAAGTGCCTACAGCCAGCCCAAGTTTGTTATGTTAGGCCTTGGAAGCCTGTCTGCGGTCACTCCTTCCACTAGACTTCCACTGACCAGACCACTGCTGCCCGTGTACCCCTGGAACCAATTTAAAAGTGCCTACAGCCAGCCCAAGTTTGTTATGTTAGGCCTTCGAAGCCTGTCTGCGGTCACTCCTTCCACTAGACTTCCACAGACCAGACCACTGCTGCCCGTGTACCCCTGGAACCAATTTAAAAGTGCCTACAGCCAGCCCAAGTTTGTTATGTTAGGCCTTGGAAGCCTGTCTGCGGTCACTCCTTCCACTAGACTTCCACAGACCAGACCACTGCTGCCCGTGTACCCCTGGAACCAATTTAAAAGTGCCTACAGCCAGCCCAAGTTTGTTATGTTAGGCCTTGGAAGCCTGTCTGCGGTCACTCCTTCCACTAGACTTCCACTGACCAGACCACTGCTGCCCGTGTACCCCTGGAACCAATTTAAAAGTGCCTACAGCCAGCCCAAGTTTGTTATGTTAGGCCTTCGAAGCCTGTCTGCGGTCACTCCTTCCACTAGACTTCCACAGACCAGACCACTGCTGCCCGTGTACCCCTGGAACCAATTTAAAAGTGCCTACAGCCAGCCCAACTTTGTTATGTTAGGCCTTGGAAGCCTGTCTGCGGTCACTCCTTCCACTAGACTTCCACTGACCAGACCACTGCTGCCCGTGTACCCCTGGAACCAATTTAAAAGTGCCTACAGCCAGCCCAAGTTTGTTATGTTAGGCCTTCGAAGCCTGTCTGCGGTCACTCCTTCCACTAGACTTCCACAGACCAGACCACTGCTGCCCGTGTACCCCTGGAACCAATTTAAAAGTGCCTACAGCCAGCCCAAGTTTGTTATGTTAGGCCTTGGAAGCCTGTCTGCGGTCACTCCTTCCACTAGACTTCCACTGACCAGACCACTGCTGCCCGTGTACCCCTGGAACCAATTTAAAAGTGCCTACAGCCAGCCCAAGTTTGTTATGTTAGGCCTTCGAAGCCTGTCTGCGGTCACTCCTTCCACTAGACTTCCACTGACCATACACTGCTGCCCATGTACCCCTGGAACAAATTTAAAAGTGCCTACAGCCAGCCCAAGTTTGTTATGTTAGGCCTTCGAAGCCTGTCTGCGTCCCGTTCTTTCAACTACAACTACACTGACCAGGCCACTGATGGCCATGTTCCCCTGGAACCAATTTTAACTTGCCTACAGCCAGCCCAATGTTAGGCCTTTGATGCCTGTCTGCCGTCACTCCTTCCACTAGGCCTCCACTGACCTGTCTATTGCTGCCCGTGTACCCCTTGAACCAACATCATTAAATATAAAAAAAATTAATTTGATTATAAAAAATAAGATCGTGTTGAGATCTCAAATGCAGACATTTTAACAATCAAAACAAACACACAACAAATATCTGGAACTGTACTACAAAGGTCCAACAGCTACAATTTCTTTCTCCTGCAAGAAGTTAACTGAAAGTTTTTTGGAGTTGTTAACACAGATATGGCATCCACCGAGTGTTGTCCTGTCGCGTCTCCTTTAAATTATTTCCAATAAGATGTTAAACTATTAATTTAATAAAATCAATAATTAAAAAAATAATTGAGTAAGTCAAAAGCACATTGCAAATAAACATTAATTACAAATCAAGAAGCATGGCGCGTCCGAGGGTGAGTAGATACCGAATAAGAATATAATCACCCTCGGACGCGCAATGCTTATTTACAACAGCCTTCCATCCTAAGAATCAGCCCTTCCGTGGTGTAGAGAGAGGTTGTGTTACACTCCAAGGTGTTCCCCAGGTTGCCTTTCCTGAGCTTCGATCTTCCGGCTCTCGTTTAGTAGCTGTTGGAAACTACGCTGCATTAGGCCTACTAATTGTGTATGGGTGAAACAGTGGCGCATCTGCGGTCCCTCCTTCCACTAGGCCTCCACTGACCTGTCTACTGCGGCCCGTGTACCCCTTGAACCAACCTAATAAAATATTTAAAAAATTAATTTGATTATAAAAAATAAGATCGTGTTGAGATCTCAAATGCAGACATTTTAACAATCAAAACAAACACACAACAAATATCTGGAACTGTACTACAAAGGTCCAACAGCTACAATTTCTTTCTCCTGCAAGAAGTTAACTGAAAGTTTTTTGGAGTTGTTAACACAGATATGGCATCCACCGAGTGTTGTCCTGTCGCGTCTCCTTTAAATTATTTCCAATAAGATGTTAAACTATTAATTTAATAAAATCAATAATTAAAAAAATAATTGAGTAAGTCAAAAGCACATTGCAAATAAACATTAATTACAAATCAAGAAGCATGGCGCGTCCGAGGGTGAGTAGATACCGAATAAGAATATAATCACCCTCGGACGCGCAATGCTTATTTACAACAGCCTTCCTTCCTAAGAATCAGCCCTTTCGTGGTGTAGAGAGAGGTTGTGTTACACTCCAAGGTGTTCCCCGGGTTGCCTTTCATGAGCTTCGATCTTCCGGCTCTCGTTTAGTAGTTGGTGGAAACTACGCTGCATTAGGCCTACAAATTTGGTATGGGGTGTAGAGACAGGTTGTGTTACACTCCAAGGTTTTCACCAGGTTGCCTTTCCTGAGCTTCGATCTTCATGCTCTCGTTTAGTAGGTGTCGGAAAGTAGGCTGCATTAGGCCTACAAATTGGGTATGGGGTGGAGAGAGATGGTGTGTTACACTCCAAGGTGTTCCCCAGGTTTCCTTGCCATTGCTTCGGTCTTCCGACTCTCGTTTAGTAGTTGTAGAAAAGTACACAGCATTAGGCCTACAAAATGGGTATGGGGTGGAGAGAGATGGTGTGTTACACTCCAAGGTGTTCCCCAGGTTGCCTTTCCTGAGCTTCTATGTTCAGGCTCTCATTAAATTGTGGTTAAATGGAACAACTGCATTTGGCGTACTAGTTGGTTTGGGGCCTACTATCGGTGTCTGCCACTCCTTGCTGTTCTCCTGGTTTCCTGTCCTGAAATACCATTTTCAGCCTCTCGTTAAGTAGTTGTTAATGTTAGACTGCATTTGGCCTACTAGTTGGTTTGGGGCCTACTATCGGTGTCTGCCACTCCTTGCTGTTCTCCTCCACTGAACAAAGCTGTGCCGCCTGTTTACTACGGTTGCCAATTTTGAACTGCATTTCGACTACTTACTGATTTGGCCCTACTCTCTGTGTCAGCCTCTCATTCCAGTTGTCCTCCACTGCAATGCCCCCTGGTTATTCCTGTGTTACCAATTTTGAACTGCATTTAGCCCACTTTCTTCTTTGGGCCTATATCTGTGTTTCCACTTCATCGTGCCCATTGCCCAGCCAGTGATAGATGAGTCTGCTGGTACATTGACCCATAACGCAACATTCCCCGTGCACGCTACACAACAACATTGTGACCCTGCTGAAAGTCAGGTTGCTCTTCCCGCATACCATACCACCTTACACGGGGACAAAGAGGAAGGTGCAGATGAAAGTGCAGGTTCCTTCATCAGGTGGGGGGAGGAATACTAGTTGGCGACGTCACTGGCACAGGGCCTCTCATAGTACGCAAAAGTGTTGCTGCCGGTGGGAGGCGCCCCCGCCGTGCAAACACACCGCTGTACTTTGAGGGGCCCTGTGCCAGTGCCAATGCCAACGAGTGGGCCCCCCCTGCTTGCTCAGGTTCACAGCACTTGCAAAGTTGAAATACTTACCTCTCCCTGCTCCACTGCCGTGACGTGGTCCAGATTTCCTGGGCCCACTAATTACTTGAACCAGCCCTACCCCCCACAACTTTAGCCAAATGACCCCCAATTTCAAATGCCTTCCAATTATTATAAGGTAAATTACGCTTGACAAGCTTCATTAAGAAGAATGGATGGTTTTGACATTAAAATGGGCACTCTAGGTGTTTTCCTGGCCCCCACTCACTGCCGACTATGCTGCCCCATTGACTTGCATTGGGTTTCGTGTTTCGGTCGATCCCGACTTTACGTCATAATCGGCCGATTTCACTCGACCCGACTTTGGACATAGTCGGGTTTCGCAAAACCCGGCTCGACTCTAAAAAGGTCAAGGTCGCTCAACTCTACTTGTGACAGAATCTGTCACTTTCTCAAAAAAATTGAGTTAGATGCGTTGTAAAAATTCTTGAGTTCCCCTGATTCCTCCTCTTTTTCCATTTTGTGCTGCATTGCTTCATTGCTGATATATTCCCTTTTGTTTGTTTTGGAGTGCATTATGTGCAATTTCTGCTTGTAGTGCAACTGGGCATTTCTCAGAGTCTTCTCTGGGGAATGTACGTTCACTGCCCCACTCCAGTTGCTGTCATAACAGTTTTGTAATGTCTGAGACTGCTGATTAGTAGTATCTAGGTTAGAGGGGTGAAAGTGCTCTGTTGGACTGTAAGCAGAGATTTCACATACTACTCTTCAAAAACAACAAATGTGAATATTTGTGCAATAGAGCAACGCAGAACAAAACAAAAAAGTGTGGAAGCATCAGGGATTTTTACAAGGTTTTTTTTTTTTGCTCATGTGTTATTTTTAATAGAAAGCCATGAATGGTGGAGTCTGAGTGTCATGCATCTGGGTCCAAAACCTTGAGCCTGTGCTTTGTGTTCAGCCTCTCTGTCCGCTGAGCCACAGCTGATACACCTTTTTTTTGGGGTGTTTAGTTTCTTTTATCCCTCCTTCAGTCTTTTTAGGGTAACAGGTGTTTCAGTGTACTCATTTGTTTGCCCTATCACACTTCGGGTGCATTTTTATGTACTTTCCCCCTGCTGATATTTCCTGCTGGTGATATTCTCATTTGGATGTCCAGCCAAGCTTCTGTAGTTTAGGCCAGTCAGTGAAAGACCAGCTAGGGTTTATCTCTCTGCTGTTTGTTCTTTACTCTGCACCTACAGTATCTTCTGTTTCTTTTTAGGAAGTAGGCGGCATAATCTCTAACCATATGCATATAATCCTTTATTTTGTATTTTTTTGTTTGTTTTATTCACTCTGGGATCTCTGTCTATTTCAGCACACTTTCCCTTCTGTACGTAATTTGCACTCTGTTCTTTAGGAGAAACATGATAATAATAGGTCTAAGCTGCCATCGTCTAGCCTGTAGTTAGGGCTAGCTCAACTCGAGCAGGAACCACTAGGGGATTGCGGGGTCAGGCTCTTTATTTTGTACAAGTACTGGCAGTTTTATTGTGTTACCTATATTCCCGAGTTGATTGCCACAGTATAATGACACTTAGCTACTTTTACTTATTTCACCTTGGGGAATAGCAAATTTCTAAAGAAAGGTATTCTTCCTTGTAGATTGTGAGCCCTCGCGGGCAGGGTCCTCTCTCCTCCTGTACCAGTTGTGACTTGTATTTTTCAAGATTATTGTACTTGTTTTATTATGTATACCCCTCCTCACATGTAAAGCGCCATGGAATAAATGGCGCTATAATAATAAATAATAATAATAATAATAATATTCAATCAGTCATGTAGTTGAGTTCTTTTAAATCTATATTCCCATCCATAGAGGTCATAAGCTTTCTTAAAGCAATGGCTGGAGGACCCTTATAACTGGGTTACCCAGAAATATGACCTTAACAATTACCACTTCTGTTTTGTTCTCCTATTAAAAGTTTATGTACAGCAGAGGGAGACAATGAGTGTGAGAAAACGCTCCCCCTGTACAAAGAGAATGTCCATCTTGATGCGTGATGGGAGGGTCATTCACAACGTGATCCTATTTTTTATTTATAGGGTCTACTATGTGTCTGATTCATTATTGCATTTGCACCTTTTTTTGTTTGTTTTGCACGTTTTTCTTGTTTGCGCCATGTTCATTTTTTCACTTGCTTTTTTTAAAACTCACTTTTTTTTCAGTGTCTGTTTTCTTTTTTTTCAGTTCGTCATTGTGGGCAGATTTTATTCTTTCCAGGTATGTTCACCTGTTTCATCATTATCAAATTTTTGAACATTTTTTATAATCTTTACCCAACTATACTCCAGTTGCTTTCCCCCAGAATCATTTTATACACACCAGAAATTTTTGACGCCTTTTTTTTTTTAACAAATCTGCTCCTTATTTTGTTCTAAAAAGTTGGAAACAATAAAGTAAAAAAAAGTTGATTTTTTTTGTTTACTGTACGTAAAATTCGTGAACCGCGTGCTCAATTTTGTAGAATTTGCAGCAAAAAATGGCAGCGAATGCAAAAACGACAAAAAAAAAAAAAAGTGACTTGAAAATTAAAAAAAAAAATATGATGATGAACTTGGGCCTTTGTATCATGTAAAGTAAGTATTTATATTGCACCATTAAGTTGACTGCAATTTTTCTTAAAGTGATATTTTCACGGGTTAACATAGCGGACCCCATTGTTACATACAGCCCACCCCATTGTTACATACAGCCCTGCGTAGAAATTACGGAGATCCTTATGCCTGACACCGATTATTTGCGCTTGAGTTAATGGTTTGGACATCACACCTCTCTCCATAATGATGACTAACTAGATCTAATCAATAGATTCTTCTCTTGTGCTGCCCCTGTGCTGTCTCGATTGTGAAAGTTGCTAGGAGCTCACAGGCAAAGGTTAAGAGGAGGCTAAAAGGTAATGTACAGCAATGTGTTTGCTATCTCCTGGGGCTCAGCGCACAGAGAATGCCTCTCACCCCCCTCACCCCACCAGATAAACCTAATAAACACATTAGGGAAATCTCTGAAATATTCCCTTCTATTTAGCGATAACACTCTTCAATCATTGCGAGATTTATCTATGGGAGATAAGAGGAGACCTGCAGATCTTTAAGAATTTTCCTTAACCCTCTCTTTCCATGATGCCATCAGCGTAGTTCTCGCTATATTGTTAGCGCCAATTGTACTGTTGTAATGGTGCAGCCTGATCCTTCTAACATGCCATGGGTTCCTTCAATGGTCAGCCTGCATAATGGCTCTGAATTCTGAAGCTCTCGTTTTTCCATCAGGGCTGTTAATAGTGAAGTCATCATGACATCACAGGTTTTCCATCTATTCACAACATCTGACTATGCTTTGTACAGGTTGAGAACTTTGGCAGTGACTGATGAAAATATTTTGCACTAAATTCATTTGTTTTTTAGAAAACCCATTTAACACTGGGCATGTTTTATACAAGCAAAGCTTGTTGTGCCAGGCTTCTTCTCTAGTACCCTCCCAGCTAGTACAGATTGGAAAATATAGTAAAGTAACCACAATCTTAAGGTACCTTCACACATAACGATTTCGTTAACGATATCGTTGCATCGTCACGCTTTTTGTGACGTAGCAACGATCCCGCTAACGATCTCATTATGTGTGACAGCGACCAACGATCAGGCCCCTGCTGGGAGATCGTTGGTCGCTGGGGAATGATCAGGACCTTTTTTTGGTCGCTGATCACCCACTGTCATCGCTGGATCGGCGTGTGTGACATCCCCCGCCGTCAGCTTCCCTGCACTGACTGTCAGCGCCGGCCGTAAAGCAGAGCACAGTGGTGACATCACTGCTGTGCTCTGCTTTACGGCCGGCGCTAACACAGTCAGTGCGGGAAGCTGACGGCGGGGGACGTGACAGACATTGGAATGTGAATATGTACTGTTTTTTTTTAACTTTTACGAGGCCCTGCACTTAGTAACCCGATGTTTACCCTGGTTACCCGGGGACTTCGGCATCGTTGAAGATAGTTTCAACGATGCCGAAGTCGTTCCCCTGATCGTTGGTCGCTGGAGAGAGCTGTCTGTGTGACAGCTCCCTCGACCACACAACGACTTACCAGCGATCACGGCCAGGTCGTATCGCTGGTCGTGATCGTTGGTAAGTCGTTTAGTGTAACGGTACCTTTATTTCTATAACCTTAAACGTTTTTGGGATGAAAGGGGCATGCTGGTTAAATCTCTTGAGTTTAAGAGGCTTACCCTTAAAGAGTTATTTCCTGGATAGTTTGTTTTAGGGGGCGCCAATGGTCATACCCTCAGTGTCTACAGCCAAGCGCTTGACTGTTTATGGCAGGGAATGAATGTAGCAGAGGTCAAGCATCCACACCTTTGCTCCATTGAAGACAGATTGCTTAATTCCCCAGCCCCTTTCTCAGGATCCCTGAAAGTCCCAGTGGTCGAACCCCCAAAGTTCAGTAAGTTATTCTCTGGTTTAATGACAGAGAATAATTCACTATCTTGGGGATAACCTTCAGCTTTCTAAAAAAAAATTTAACTCAGAAACATTTGAAAGCAACTTTGCAAATGGCCATAATTAAAAAATGTTTTGTGCCTACCGCCCTTCTGCAAATGTAGGTGTCACCATGGTGACAGACTACAAACAAATCCCGTGTAGTCTGATCCTGTAATCTTCTATTGTTCCGTTTTATTCCTTCTTCTTGCAAATGGAACAGATGGAAGGGAGTATAACTGCATGATCAGATTACACACTGCTTCTAGAAAAAGGGGAGACTGCTCCCAGAAAAAAGGGGTCACCTCTAGGATTCACGGAAGAGTTGGTGATTCTCCACTAACTTCTCAAAAGGCCGTGTCCCCTAACTTTTACCTCGACAGCTGTAAATTCAGGGAAAAGATTCCCACTTTTCTGGAAAGGAATTTATATGTTTTTGTTTGCAAACTGTTAGTCTGAATAGGAGCTGTATACACAAAACGGTACAAAAAATTGGAGAATTTTTCTGTACCTTCTTGAGGTAATGTCTCTCATTGTATACCAATTTTCGCTGATGAATTTGCATTCTGCATTTTGTGTATGCATCTTGATCATCATATTTGCCTTACGGACTCTTTCTTTGCACATCTCTATGTATTGTTACCTGACACTCTATATATACTGTTTATCTGTATATATCGCTTACACGTAGATAAGCTTGACAAAGGGCCAAAACGTCTAAAAAGCCGGATATTATCTATACACTCCATTTGGGGAGGAATAAAATGTATTTTATTGAATAAAGCAACTTTCTATTTCATCCTTTGTTTGTATGTTATTGGGGAATGTGATTCCAGTGCACCGTCGTATAGACCACAGTCTTAAAAAATCAGTTCTTGCCCCGTGTGACAAGTTGCGGTACTTTGCCATTCCTTAATGACATTTTATCCCTTGTCCTATACTGTCCAGGAAATTTGATTTAATTTTACATGTGATTTGAACTAATCTTCATACATCTCTTGATCCTCTAATACCCGGGAGTCAGACGCACGACCTCATATACATGATGACAATGTGGTCTCCTGTATCATATCTCCAGCATCCCAGATTTGATAAGTACAGTGAATATGCAATCATCGACCATGGCTATTCAGCCCCTTCATTCTTTGTGCACATCCAGGTATAACTGGCATTTACACCGTGCAAAGATGCCCCTCTCGCAATGTGTCCACGCAGCAGCGCTCAGTTTTGAAGGTGCTGGAGGGAGGCCATTCTTCTTTACACACATTGTAGTGCAAATCCCTTGTATTCTCTAAGAAGAAGGAGGCTAAATAATAAAGATATTTCTCCCAGATCAGCTTTGTAGTTGTGTTGCAGAGACAGCTTCACTGCGATTTTACCTAGCATTGTCGTGAAGCCTGAGCCTTATTGTGTTAGAAGCCGGGCTCCTTCGAGGATCCTCTCTCTGATGTCTCTCTCCCACCTGCCGGCTTCACGTTATCATTGTTCTTTACATCACTTTAATATGTATTTTGTAAAAAGAAGAAAAAAATAGAAGAAACAAAAGAATCTTTTGATAGACTATTCATTTTCATTACAAAAACAGATGAAAAGATTGTGAAAATAAATAAATAGAATTTATGAGAAACCCAACTTAACTCCTTGAAGTGTGGAATAGTCCATAAAGAAACTTCACTGTTTAATTATGGTGCACTTGTTGTTGGGGTCCATAGAAATCTATCTATCTATCTATCTATCTATCTATCTATCTATCTATCTATCTATCTATCTATCTATCTATCTATCTATCTCATTCCATCTATCTATCTATCTATCTATCTATCTATCTATCTCTCTTTTTCTCTCTCTATTATCTATTATCTATCTTTCTATATATCTATTATCTATTTATCCATTATCTATCTATTATCTATCTATATATTATCTATATACAGTTGTGGCCAAAAGTATTGACACCCCTGCAATTCTGTCAGATAATACTCAGTTTCTTCTTGAAAATGATTGCAAACACAATTTCTTTGGTATTATCTTCATTCAATTTGTCTTCAATTAAAAAAACACAAAAAGAATTGTCCTAAAGCCAAATTGGATATAATTCCACACCAAACATAAAAAAGGGGGTGGACAAAAATATTGGCACTGTTAGAAAAATCATGTGATGCTTCTCTAATTTGTGTAATTAGCAGCACCTGTAACTTACCTGTGGCACCTAACAGGTGTTGGCAATAACTAAATCACACTCGCAGCCAGTTGACATGGATTAAAGTTGACTCAAGCTCTGTCCTGTGTCCTTGTGTGTACCACATTGAGCATGGAGAAAAGAAAGAAGACCAAAGAACTGTCTGAGGACTTGAGAAACCAAATTGTGAGGAAGCATGAGCAATCTCAAGGCTACAAGTCCATCTCCAAAGACCTGAATGTTCCTGTGTCTACCGTGCGAAGTGTCATCAAGAAGTTTAAAGCCCATGGCACTGTGGCTAACCTCCCTAGATGTGGACGGAAAAGAAAAATTGTCAAGAGATTTCAACGCAAGATTGTGCGGATGTTGGATAAAGAACCTCAACTAACATCCAAACAAGTTCAAACTGCCCTGCAGTCCGAGGATACAACAGTGTCAACCCGTACTATCCGTCTGCGTCTGAATGAAAAGGGACTGTATGTTAGGAGACCCAGGAAGACCCCACTTCTTAGGCTGGGTTCACACTGCGTTAGTGTGACCCGTTAAACGGACTACGTTACACCGCGGCATAACGCGGTGTAACATAGTCCGTTAACGCCGCCATTACTTTCTATGGCGGACGCATCGCTAGCGCATGCCCACAATGGGTGTGCGCTAGAAATGTGCCGTCATTGAGTGACGGACCCGAGACGCAGACTGCAGCGTTTCCGGGTCTGTCTCTGCTAGCGCAGATGGAGCTAGCAGATGCTCCATCTGCGCTAGCGCTGTGCCAACGTCGGCACTTCCGTTAGCGCAGTCCGTTTAACGTATGCGTTGAACGGACTGCACTAACACAATGTGAACTTAGCCTTACCCCAAGACATAAAAAAGCCAGGCTGGAGTTTGCAAAACTTACTTGAGAAAGCCTAAAACATTTTGGAAGAATGTTCTCTTGTCAGATGAGACAAAAGTAGAGTTTTTTGGGCAAAGGCATCAACATAGAGTTTACAGGAGAAAAAAAGAGGCATTCAAAGAAAAGAATACGGTCCCTACAGTCAAACATGGCTGAGGTTCCCTGTTGTTTTGGGGTTGCTTTGCTGCCTCTGGCACTGGACTGCTTGACCGTGTGCATGGCATTATGAAGTCTGAAGACTACCAACAAATTTTGCAGCATAATGTAGGGCCCAGTGTGAGAAAGCTGGGTCTCCCTCAGAGGTCATGGGTCTTCCAGCAGGACAATGACCCAAAACACACTTCAAAAAGCACTAGAAAATGGTTTGAGAGAAAGCACTGGAGACTTCTAAGGTGGCCAGCAATGAGTCCAGACCTGAATCCCATAGAACACCTGTGGAGAGATCTAAAAATGGCAGTTTGGAGAAGGCACCCTTCAAATATCAGGGACCTGGAGCAGTTTGCCAAAGAAGAATGGTCTAAAATTCCAGCAGAGCATTGTAAGAAACTCATTAATGGTTACCGGAAGCGGTTGATCGCAGTTATTTTGGCTAAAGGTTGTACAACCAAGTATTAGGCTGAGGGTGCCAATACTTTTGTCTGGCCCATTTTTG
The DNA here is from genome assembly GCF_032444005.1 of Ranitomeya imitator. Taxonomy (NCBI): domain Eukaryota; kingdom Metazoa; phylum Chordata; class Amphibia; order Anura; family Dendrobatidae; genus Ranitomeya; species Ranitomeya imitator. The sequence goes on along the minus strand of NC_091282.1, from coordinate 46,059,063 downwards.
GAGTTTTGTGTGAAATGATCAATGCTTTGCTTTTTGCTTCATTCTCTTTTGTGTTTTTTCATTTAAGACAAATTAAATGAAGATAATAATACCAAAGAATTTGTGATTGCAATCATTTTCAGGAAGAAACTGAGTATTATCTGACAGAATTGCAGGGGTGTCAATACTTTTGCCCACAACTGTATTATTTATCTATTATCTGTAATCTATTATCTATCTATCTATCTATCTATCTATCTATCTATCTATCGTCCAGAAAAATGAAGGCAGCACTCTAGTAGAAAAAATAAAAGTGGTTTATTGGCCCACTTTTATTTTTTCTACTGGAGTGCTGCCTTCATTTTTCTGGACAATAGCATGAGGTTTGGTATATACCTGGAAGGATTTTTTGCAGCCTTTGTTTTCTTTTGGTGCTGCTTTTTGCTTTCTTTTTCTATCTATCTATCTATCTATCTATCTATCTATCTATCTATCTATCTATCTATCTATCTATCTATCATCTATCTATTATCGGTCTATGTATTGTGAGGCAGTGACAGGTATTATATGCGAGGGTCGCTATGTATCTCCTAGGATGCGCATACAAGAGTATTAAGCACGCTGGAGTGCATTGCAGTCACAGGCATAGCAGTGGCTGCAGTGCAAGATAAAAGTAAGTGTGGACCTGGTCAAGTTATTTGACCAAGGCTATGGTTAGGAAAATCCGTTAAGGGCTTTTATTTTTGGAGCGAACTATAGGATGTAGTGGTGCAGTTCGCTCCCTTCAGGCCAGATTTTACAAGTGGTCCATGGCCACAAATTCCATTTAAAACCCTGCCTCAAATGGTTGGGTGTGTCAGTGTTTGTTTGCAAGTGGCAGAGCAGGTGGCTCTGCAACGTCCAGCTTGTGTGAGGTAACACGGAGCCAAGAGAAGCGAACGCCTGGCACCCTGCAGCAGATGCAGACTGTTGTGATACCGTGTGCTGTTCATTTTTGTGAGTTGTTTGGACATTAACCCCTTAACAACCGTCAATATGCCTTTTAACTGACCTCAGATATAAGAGAATAGCATCCCCATACAGGTGACAATCCAGCAGCTGTCTGCTCTACACTGTAGCTGACAACTCAGTGACGATCAGTGTTTGCACCGTTCAAATCTGTTTAACCCCTTAGATGCTGCTGTCAATAGTGACTTCATCATATAAATGGTTAACATAATGTGGGGTCTTCCTCTTTACCCCAATAGGTGCCCCATAAGAGGAAAAACCTCCACTATTCTAGACAAAAAAAACACCAGTACACAGGCAGAGATGCTTACCTGTCCAAGGCCTCCAACAATTGCACTAGCCAAGGTGCAGCCGACCCAAGTAAAGATGGCAGATACACAGCTGCAATAATACCAATAATGCAGCCACCCTACGATCAGGAATTGGCCACTTGGGGCACCTGTGCAAACAAATAGTCTGTATGTGGCATGTTCACACTGGAATGCAAAATATATGGCTCAAAGCCTATTAATGACGTCATATAGCGGGCTTACCATAATGCATCCTGTGCGAACAGAGGCCACAGTATACAGAGCCATCTAGGGCCCAGCCGCACTCTGGAAAAATATACAGTGCACCAAAAACATAACAATATATGCAAGGTATTGGTCGATATTATGGCCACAATATTTAAGCTGCCAACCCACCTCAAGGGTCCTTACATATTGGCAGTCCTATTCTAAAAAAACACAATAAGAGGAAAAACCTCCACTATTCTAGACAAAAAAACACCAGTGCACAGGTAGAGATGCTTACCTGTCCAAGGCCTCCAACAATTGCACTAGCCAAGGTGCAGCGGACCCAAGTAAAGATGGCAGATACACAGGTGCAATAATACCGATAAGGCAGCCACCCTATGATCAGGAATTGGCCACTTGGGGCACCTGTGCAAAAAAACATACAGACTATTTGTTTGGGTGCCCTCAGATCATGATTTTGTGGTCCTGATATTTGCCGTGGCAATTCATGACCAAATAGCGGCCTCAGAGCCTGCTGGCTATAATAATCTGTTCAGAAGTTAGAGGCATTTAGGTGGTAAAAAAACACATTTTTATTCCCATCATGCCACTTTGCATTAATTCCTGAAAAGCGCATGAAAGGTTAATAAACTACTTGACAGCTGTTTTCAATATGTCAGGGGGTGCCGTTTTTAAAATGGCGTAACTCTTGGGGGTTTCCCAATATATGGGACCCCTAAAGGCACTTCAAACATGGATAGGTCCCTTAAAAAAAATTGTGTAAATTTCCTTGAAAAAATGAAAAATTACTGCTACATTTTAAAACCTCCTAAAATGATAACAAAATAAAATAACATTTCACAAATGGTGCTGATGTAAAGCTGACGTGTGGGAAATGTTATTTATTAATGTTTTGCTGTGGTATGACTATCTAGATTAAAGGGAGAATCATTCACAGTTTGAAAATTGCAAATTTTTTAACATTTTTCTCAAGTTTCTGATATTTTTTATAAATAAACACAAAACATATTGACCTAAATTTATCATTATATAAAGTATAATGTGTCAAGAAAAAACAGTCTCAAAATCACTGGGATTTGTTGAAGTATTCCAGAGATATTACCACATAAAGTGACACTGGTCAGATTTTAAAAATTTGGCTCCGTCACTAAGGGATTAAATACATTTGCTGTGAACTTTCCTTGGTCACTGCCTCATTACTGCAAGATGTGAACACCGTAGCACTACACTATCTATCTATCTATCTATCTATCTATCTATCTATCTATCTATCTATCTGTCTGTCTGTCTGTCTGTCTGTCTGTCTATCTATCTATCTATCTATCTATCTATCTGCAGCGCCCCAGAGTCCTGGTCGTTGAAGTAATGTCGTTCTTCCACCAGGGGGAGCGATGTTATGTCTGATGGCACCGAAGGAGTTCACCCTGCCAGGTATCACAGCCACACACACACTTCACACGCCGGTCCACCAGGGGGAGATAAGGGTTCTATGTACTAGGCCACTCCTCACAAAGGGTAAAACTGGTGGGTTGGTTAGGAAGTCAGACAGTTGGAGTTGGAGCCAGGAGGAGGAGAGGGAGAGAAGCAGACTGGGCTCGGCCCAGGGAATTCCTGTCAGGCAGACAGAGGAACGAGAAAGAACATCAGCGGCTCAGTGGGAAAGAAGGACACGGAGCTGCGCCTGCAACCCATGCGGCAGCCTCCTAAGAAAGGACAAGAAAGGGAGTGTGCCTTAGTGAGTGAGCACAGAAGTCATAGCAACAGGAGTGAAACAACAGTGGGAGACCAGCTAGAAGCAGGCTGCCTCCATCTGAGCGCAGATCCGGTGGCTGGAACACCGAGGGAGTAATAGACTTTACGCTTTACTTCAGAGACCGGCAGGGCAGTCGATTCCAAGTTGGCTGTCCAACCTAAACATCTAAGCAGACAAGGTGGCAACGCGGAGGAGGGGCGTCTCTAGGGTCCCTATAAAATAGCCTCAGTCCACCACCGTCATACAGGTTATGTCCTATCCATCTGGGGGACAGAGAGAGAGAAGTAACAAGAGTGAGGACCTTATGGTAGCTAATGCAAGTAGGGACCTACTACGTTACTGTGCGCAAGGGGAAGGCTACTGATTTCCACCTGGATAAGGGGACTCTGGAATTGCCATCAGGCCGGCCGGACTCTGCCTACCCTGTTACCGGCACTCTGGACTGTGGATGCTAAAGCCTCCAGTAAAGGTAAAGAGACTGCACCCATTGTGTCCTCGTTATTTACCGCACCTTGCACCATCCACCATCAACATCTACACATCTGGGAAGCCCTGGGGATATACTTCACCTGTGGGAAGGTATACCATCTAGCTGCCATTCCATCACCCCAGCGGACCCCTAAGCAGCGTCGGTCACCCTGACCGAATACCACAGGTGGCGTCACGAACACTACCGTTATCTACGAACTTTGCCTTTTATTGGGCACCCCTCATAGGGCCACGGTCCAGGTCGGGCCACCATGACATCCCCACTGAGGGAACTGAAGGACCCGGTACCGAGTACCCCATTGCCCTTACGAGGGGACGAGCCATCTTGGCATCATGAACAGGATCTACTTAAGCCTGAAGAATCGGGTCATGTGTGCCTTAGAACTGTGCCAGAACCGTATTTGAACTGTTTGTGCTTGAGGACTGTGAATTGCAAGTTACCACCACAAATTCCCGCCAAAACTGCCGCCATTACAGCGCCACAATGAGCACAGAAGAAGAAGAAGAAGGGCGTGGAGTTGTGGGCGTGAACGAACTAAGAAGCGCGAAAAAACAATGGCCGCCCAGTCTAAATATCTCTGTACCTTGAGGCCGTGTCCTTCAGCAGCCGAGATCCGCCTCCTGATCCTCAATGGCGGGCGGAGACAAAGAAAACGAAACCGCCTCAGAAGAAGAGAGCGGGAAAAGGACGAGGAGGACAGCAGCCACGTGGAGGACACCATGGCGAGTCACCCGGAGCCAGAGCGTGGGGTCGGAGCAGGAGACTCCCCCAGCTACCCGGAGGGGTACCGCAGCAAAGTCCTCACTACTGATGCTGATTCCCTGCAGCTTGGAATGGAGGAGCTAATAGATCAGCTCCTGCAGATACAGGTGAAGACTAAGTCCTCATACCAGGTGGTGCCTGCGGAAGAGCTACAGACGCCGACGCCATTCCCTGCACCACCACTGGAACCGCTATCGACACCGTCGCCGGTGGAGCCAGCCGAGACCCAGGACACCAAGGTGGCAGGAAAGGACGCTGACCTTGCCCCGGTGACTGAGGACCTACTTGTGGGCCCTGTCGCAGCGCCACCTCCCCGCGCCTAGAGCCCTGGGACCAGGCCACGGGAGCAGTTCCTAAAGGCCCCGATCGCGCCCACCACCCTGCCGGGCGAGATCTATGCAGAGCGGACTGTATACCGCTGAATGAACCCCGGGCAGGATTTTACGGGGTTTCCCGGGGCCGAACAACAAGAGGGGGAGAAGGTGGAGATCCTCAGTTGGGAGGAATATCAGGCCCAACTTGCCAGAAAGTGGGAAGAGCAGGATGCAGAATACCAGGCCAAGCATAAGGCCTATGACCAAAAGGACCTTGCAGTCAAGGCCAAGGCCCGCAAGGACCACAGCAGGGCAAAGTCGTGACTTTAGACTCAGTGGAGGTTGGGGCTTCATTAAGGAGCCTGGGCTGTACGCGGAGGTATTCGTAAACCGCCGAGACGTGGAGTCGCATCTCCGGGAGGGACAACCTGATCGGGACCTATACCCGGGAGACACAGTGACATATACCAGGCACTTCGGTGAGAAGGGCTGGTTTGCCCTCAACGTGCATAAAAAGATGGACCCTGTCGTCCACCAGACTAAAGCCCCCACTCAATCGACTCCCATGACAACGATGCCCCCTTGTGTTCAGACGTCCGCTGTCACAAAGACCACTGTTGCCACTCCGACGTGCACCATCGTCAGGACCACTACTTGTACTGTTACCACCACTACCACCGTGGTTGCCAAGGAGTTGACCGCAGTGATGGTTTGTGCACCAGCTGTGCCTTAGCAGAAAACTGTGGGTACGCAGACCCCTGTCTGGAGTGAGGGGGCACCTTACGTAGCACCTGGTAGCCGCCAGTATCCGGCTGGGCTACCCCGACCCTTACTACCGCCAGAACTCAAGTAAACCTCGAAACCATGAAGCTGTAAATAATTAACGGTTTGTTTTCCTACTTTTTGCTGCTTTAAACCCGTCCAGGGTTAATTCTTAAAGGGATCCCTTCGTTTACCCGGGATCCCTAGTTGTTCTAGTTTTTACACAAGTTTATCATGGTTTAAAGAACTGTGGAATCATGAACTGAGCATGGTCACAAACTGTTCCTGCATATAGTTTGCACCTTCTTAAAGGTGCTCTCTACTGGTTTTACAAGCAAGAAGACTTTGCGAAGAAACTGTTCCTGATGACACCGTGAAAATTTCCATGGTCTTAAAGTTGATTACTGACTTGTTGATTGTTTGCACTACCTCAGAAAAGACTAGTTTCCCTCTTAAAGGGAATGTTCGGTTGTTGCACCTTAATAATGTTTACATAACTGATAATATGTATCTAGATAGTGATAGAAAGCTTGAAGAAAGATGCAGTAGGCCCGTGGGGGTAGACAGATAGTCCTGCATAAGAAGAAAAATAAAGACAATGTTGAAATTGCACATTATGGGTTAATGATAGTATACCCTTAGAGGGTAATTGCACTTAGCAGATAGAATACCTGTATGGGTAATTGTATGCCATAGTAAGTTAGTAATTGTTCCTTTTCTACTTTTGCCTTAAAGGGTAATACACACAATGTAAATATGTTTTTGTTTGCAACGTTCAAGTATCCTCACCTCCCATAAAGGTAAGCACAGCTAACTTAATTTGTTTCATAGCATTTCAAAAATTTTGCATGTCTTTTGCTAACCTGTAACTGTGTTCTTTTCCCAGCTTGAGAGTGCTTGATTTAACGTGGGGAGGGGGGGGGGAGTGCAGCGCCCCAGAGTCCTGGTCGTTGCAGTAATGTCATTCTTCCACCAGGGGGAGTGATGTTATGTCTGATGGCACCGAAGGAGTTCACCCTGCCAGGTATCACAGCCACACACACACTTCACACGCCGGTCCACCAGGGGGAGCTAAGGGTTCTATGTACTAGGCCACTCCTCACAAAGGGTAAAACTGGTGGGTTGGTTAGGAAGTCAGACAGTTGGAGTTGGAGCCAGGAGGAGGAGAGGGAGAGAAGCAGACTGGGCTCGGCCCAGGGAATTCCTGTCAGGCAGACAGAGGAACGAGAAAGAACATCAGCGGCTCAGTGGGAAAGAAGGACACGGAGCTGCGCCTGCAACCCATGCGGCAGCCTCCTAAGAAAGGACAAGAAAGGGAGTGTGCTGTAGTGAGTGAGCACAGAAGTCATAGCAACAGGAGTGAAACAACAGTGGGAGACCAGCTAGAAGCAGGCTGCCTCCATCTGAGTGCAGATCCGGTGGCCGGAACACCGAGGGAGTAATAGACTCTACGCTTTACTTCAGAGACCGGCAGGGCAGTCGATTCCAAGTTGGCTGTCCAACCTAAACACCTAAGCAGACAAGGTGGCAACGCAGAGGAGGGGCGTCTCTAGGGTCCCTATAAAATAGCCTCAGTCCACCACCGTCATACGGGTTATGTCCTATCCATCTGGGGGACAGAGAGAGAGAAGTAACAAGAGTGAGGACCTTATGGTAGCTAATGAAAGTAGGGTGTTATGTTTGCTAATGACAGGTGTTATGAAGGCAATCCAGAAACACAGTGTGCTTAGCGATCAGAGCGCACACAGTGATCTGACAAATACCCAAAAATACAAGAACGAGCTCTCAGACGTGGAAACTCTGTAGACTGCACACCTGATCCTATCCTAAACACAACTAAAAGCGGCTGTGGATTGCGCCTAACAACTACCTAGGCAACTCGGCACAGCCTAAGAAACTAGCTAGCCTGAAGATAGAAAAATAGGCCTGACTTGCCCCAGAGAAATTCCCCAAAGGAAAAGGCAGCCCCCCACATATAATGACTGTGAGTAAGATGAAAAGACAAAATGTAGGGATGAAATAGATTCAGCAAAGTGGGGCCCGATATTCTAGGACAGAGCGAGGACAGTAAAGCGAACTTTGCAGTCTACAAAAAACCCTAAAGCAAAACCACGCAAAGGGGGCAAAAAAAACCCCACCGTGCCGAACTAACGGCACGGCGGTACACCCTTTGCGTCTCAGAGTTTCCAGCAAAACAAAAGACAAGCTGGACAGAAAAAAAAAGCAACAAAAAAAGCAAAAAGCACTTAGCTATACAGAGCAGCAGGTCACAGGAACAATCAGGAGAAGCTCAGATCCAACACTGAAACATTGACAAGGAGCAAGGATAGCAGCATCAGGCGGAGTTAAGTAATGAAGCAGCTAACGAGCTCACCAGAACACCTGAGGGAGAAGCTCAGAAGCTGCAGTGCCACTTGTGACCACAGGAGTGAATTCAGCCACAGAATTCACAACAGTAGGGATCTACTACGTTACTGTGCGCAAGGGGAAGGCTACTGATTTCCACCTGGATAAGGGGACTCTGGAATTGCCATCAGACCGGCCCGGACTCTGCCTATCCTGTTATCCGGCACTCTGGACTGTGGATGCTGAAGCCTCCAGTAAAGGTAAAGAGACTGCACCCATTGTGTCCTCGTTATTTACCGCACCTTGCACCATCCACCATCAACATCTACACATCTGGGAAGCCCTGGGGATATACTTCACCTGTGGGAAGAAACAAAACCTCAGATACAGATACCATTACAGTAAAATACAGTCACGTCTGGACAACACCTGTGGGAAGGTATACCATCTAGCTGCCATTCCATCACCCCAGCAGACACCTAAGCAGCGTCAGTCACCCTGACCGAATACCACAGGTGGCGTCACAAACACTACCGTTATCTACGAACTTTGCCTTTTATTGGACGCCCCTCATAGGGCCACGGTCCAGGTCGGGCCACCGTGACATCCCCGCTGACGGAACTGAAGGACCCGGTACCGAGTACCCCATTGCCCTTACGTGGGAGCGAGCCATCTCTATCTCATATCTATCTGTCTATTATCTATCTCATATCTATCTATTATCTACACTGCTCAAAAAAATAAAGGGAACACTCAAATAACACATCCTGGATCTGAATGAATGACATATTCTCATTGAATACTTTGTTCTGTACAAAGTTGAATGTGCTGACAACACAGTCACGCAAAAATCATCAATGGAAATCAATTTTTTTTTAACCAATGGGGGCCTGGATTTGGAACCATACTCAAAATCAAAGTGGAAAATCAAATTACAGGCTGATCCAACTTCAGTGGAAATGCCTCAAGACACGGAAATTACGCTCAGTAGTGTGTGTGGCCTCCATGTGCCTTTATGACCTCCCTACAGTGCCTGGGCATGCTCCTGATGAGGCGGCGGGTGGTCTCCTGACGGATCTCCTCCCCGACCTGGACTAAAGCATCCACCAACTCCTGGACAGTCTGTGGTGCAAAGTGACGTTGCTGGATGGTGTGAGACATGGTGTCCCAGATGTGTTCAATCAGATTTAGGTCTGGGAAATGGGCGGGCCAGTCCATAGCTTCAATGCCTTCATGTTGCAGGAACTGCTGACACACTCCAGCCACATGAGGTCTGGCATTGTCCTGCATTAGAAGGAACCCAGGGCTAACCACACCAGCATATGGTCTCACAAGGGGTCTGAGGATCTCATCTTGGTACCTAATGGAAGTCAGGCTACCTCTGGTGAGCACATGGAGGGCTGTGCGGCCCTCCAAAGAAATGCCACCCCACACCATTACTGACCCACTGCCAAACTGGTCATGCTGAAGGATGTTGCAGGCAGAAGATCGCTCTCCATGGCGTTTCCAGACTCTAGCACGTCTCTCACATGTGCTCACTGTGAACCTGCTTTCATCTGTGAAGAGCACAGGGTGCCAGTGATGAATTTGCCAATCCTGGTCTTCTATGGCAAATGCCAAGCGTCCTGCACGGTGTTGGACTGTGAGCACAACCCCCATCTGTGAACGTCGGGCCCTCAGACCATCCTCATGGAGTCGGTTTCTAACCGTTTGTGCAGACACATGCACATTTGTGGCCTGCTGGAGGTCATTTTGCAGGGCTCTGGCAGTGCTCCTCCTGTTCCTCCTTGCACAAAGGTGGAGGCAGCGGTCCTGCTGCTGGGATGTTGCCCTCCTACGGTCCCCTCCACGTCTCCTGGTGTACTGGCCTGTCTACTGGTAGCGCCTCCAGCCTCTGGACACTACACTGACAGACACTGCAAACCTTCAGCTCGCATTGATGTGCCATCCTGGATAAGCTGCACTACCTGAGCCACTTGTGTGGGCTATAGAGTCCGTCTCATGCTACCACAAGTGTGAAAGCACAGCCAACATTCAAAAGTGACCAAAACATCAGCCAGAAAGCATTGGTACTGAGATGTGGTCTGTGGTCCCCACCTGCAGAACCACTCCTTTATAGGGGTGTGTCTTTATAATTGCCAATAATTTTCATCTGTTGTCTATTCCATTTGCACAACAGCATGTGAAATTGATTGTCAATGAGCGTTGCTTCCTAAGTGGACAGTATGATTTCACAGAAGTTTGATTTACATGGAGTTATATTCTGTTGTTTAAGTGTTCCCTTTATTTTTTTGAGCAGTCTATTATCTATCTATCTATCTATCTTCTATCTATAATCTATCTATCTATTTATCTATCTACTAGATGGCAGCCCGATTCTAAAGAATCGGGAGTCTAGAATCCATATATACTTGAAATTCGGCAGGAGCTTGAAGAGCAATGTCACTGGGCCCGCCTCCACGCAGTAGAAACTTGCTGTGAGGTAAAAATTCAAAAATCACACCAAAATGGCGGGCGGAGTGTGTCACAGTACGGCACGTTTCTGATTGGTCGCTCGCAGCAGGCGGCAACCAATCAGACACTGGACACTGTTGACGTCACTTATCTCCGGACATTAGCTCCGGACATTAGCTCCGGACATTAGCTCCGGACAAAGCCACGGAAGTTGGCACAAATTGCAGGAAGTAGTATTCTAGGCAATTATATATTAGATTATCTATCTATATATCTTCTACCTATCTATTTATCTATCTAATATATAATTGACTAGAATACTACTTCCTGCAATTTGTGCCAACTTCCGTGGCTTTGTCCGGAGCTAATGTCCGGAGCTAATGTCCGGAGCTAATGTGCGGAGCTAATGTCCGGAGCTAATGTCCGGAGCTAATGTCCGGAGCTAATGTCCGGAGATAAGTGACGTCAACAGTGTCCAGTGTCTGATTGGTTGCTGCCTGCTGCGAGCGACCAATCAGAAACGTGCCGTACTGTAACACACTCCGCCCGCCATTTTGGTGTGATTTTTGAATTTTTACCTCACAGCAAGTTTCTACTGCGTGGAGGCGGGCCCAGTGACGTTGCTCTTCAAGCTCCTGCCGAATTTCGTCAAAAAAATGATAATACCATTTACCAAAACTATATATATTTAGTTGTGAAGTGGTTCAGTGACATTTTCACACCAATTTTGAACTTTTGTTTGGTGTTTTCTCCATATACTGCCTATTATTCACTGACTGTTATACTGAGAGACTGCCGTTTATTAACCTCTTCTTTGCCACATTGGGTATATTGCTCTATTATTTGCCACATAAGGACATTGTCCATTATTGCCCAGCAATTTCTCTGCAATATAAACTGCCTATTTATTAATATCTGCATTCCTGCAAAGAACTATTGCCTATTATTAACTGGCTATTTTCCTACTACCTGACACTGCCTCTTATTAACCTGTTGTTTGCCACCACCACGCTTAAAGCTGTTTAGCTTAGCCAACATGAGCTCTAATAGTAAGGATACTAATGACACAGAGCCCAAAGCTGCTGATGGCGCACGTAAGATTAGGTCTGATAGAAAGTATACTAACAATGCAGAGCTGGTGAGTGCAGCCATTTTTTGTTCTTTCTTACTATTATTTATTAATTGTATTATTCTTACATTTGAATAAATAAAGTATATATGGATTCTAGACTCCCGATTCTTTAGAATCGGGCTGCCATCTAGTCTATCTATAATCTATCTATTTATCTATCTTTCTATTATCTATCTATCTATCTATCTATTATCTGGCTCATATCCATCTATATCTCTCTACTGTGTCTGTTCTTATGGGATTAATAAATGAAAATAGTATTGAACAGTAGTAGAAAGCAAAAAATAATGCAGACATTTGGCCTCCATCACACCTACTTTTTTAGTTCTTAAAAAAATCACAAAAAAGCATTTTTATACTTTTTTTTGACAAGTGTTTTTTTGTGGTGTTTTTATTTTTTTATATTTGTATCAGTCTCACTTTTGAAATAAAAGCTGTTGACCCCAAAAAAAGGCAAAAACCGCATTGATCTAATTTTAAAAGTAAAATAAATGACAGTCAGAATGATACGTCAAAAATAAATTGTAACCATTTGGTACCCTTAAAAGAAAACAACCCAAATTACAAAAAGTTGTATTCTACTCTGGATGTGTTGACATCTGTGCCGTCTGGTCACGAAGGGTTAATGAATGGCTTTGCAGGTAATGTGAGGTTCTCCAGTCCGTTCAGGCACTATTTGCCGGAGATCCTATTATATGAAATCTGGTAACAACGGGGCGTCCATTTCCCTGGCTGAGATCATAAAACAACAATGTGCTCCATGTTAAAAGCCTGTTAATAAACTGCTGTCTCTAACATCTGCGGTGTAATTCTGGGAAAGCCGCAGTAACGGGAGAGAAGAGATGAACTGTGCGTGGTGCCAATGTAGGGGCATATGTGGCGTCAATGCAATTATCCCTTGGGGATGACAGAAAGACAAAGAAGAGAAAATGACTAAGTGACTGTGCGCCATTTAAGACATGGCACGAGATCAATTGTGAGCAGCGAGCGGCAGGGGTACCTTTTTAGTTGAGAGGTGCTTGCTGTTAGTGCTGACTGTCACTGTGGGCACCAAGGTTAAGCTATCACACTCTGCCAATAATGGAAGATAAAGGGGAGAAAGACATCCAGAAAATCAGCAAATGTCAATCAGCTGTAGGAAAAGCAATATGGCCACCACTGCACCTCCTACCCAGCTTTTCCGGACTTCTGAATGGTAGACATGGCTAGCTATTTCTTCCCCATCACTAATTATCATTAAATACTAGGAAGAAATGGCCTATATTAAATGACACCCAGTTTTACCCCTAAACAGATGTCACCAAGAAAAGAGAGCAGGCATCCCTCATATGTTAGGCCGTGACCTTACGTTTTTTCAGGACTTTTCATGCAAAATTGTGGATCATCTTATAGTTGGCACAAAATTTTCCTGCCATTGTTTAGAGTCAAATATTCTTCTGATTGACTTGATGTGGGGGAAAAAAAATCATCTACAATTTTTTTTAAAGAATAAAAGGGAAAAACTATTTTGTATAAAAAGAAAAACAATTCTAGAGCCATTTTCTAGTAAATTATGGTATTTTTTTCTATACTAGTCACTAAGATTTTATTAAAATACTGATGCCGTTTGCTGTGCACAGTAAAAACATATTTTGTCTGCTCTCATCCCCACATACCAGTGTAACATGTCTATGAACTGTCCTGATACTCACGCTTTGTAACTTTCAACCCTCTCTTTTTGAGCGGGTGGTTTCTCTTTATCAGCTTTCTGTTGAGCCTTGAGAAGCTGGGACTTTCTTTCCCTCTCTTCCCAGAATGCACTGCACAAGCCCTTGACATGCCTGCCCTGAACTGAAGGCCTGCTTCACTGTTATGGCCTAATGCAGTTTAACAGTATATAAGAAGCAAAACAAAGACCCACCCCCACTTCCTGTAGATAGACAAAAAGATCAGACTCCACTTCCTGTTGAGACAAAGACCCACCCCACTTCATGCAGATAAAGATCAGACTCCACTTCCTGTAGAGACAAAGACCCACCCCTACTTCCTGTAGATAGACAAAGATCAGCCTCCACTTCCTGTAGATAGACAAAGACCAGACTACACTTTCTGTAGAGAAACAAAGACCCACCTCCACTTTCTGTAGAGAAACAAAGACTAGCCCCACTTACTGTGGAGACAAAGACCCATCCTCACTTCTTGTAAAAAGATAAACACCTGCCACCCACTTCCTGTAGAGAGACAAAGACCTGCCACCCACTTCCTGTAAAGAGACAAAGACCAGACCCCACTTTCCATAGATGGATAAAGATCTAACTCCACTTGAAGTAAAGAGATAAAGACTCACCCCCCACTTCCTTTAGAGTGTCAAAGACACACCACTACTATAAATGGTATAGTCTCTAACTGGGTCACTGTGACCAGTGGGGTACTGCAGGGGTCGGTATTGGGACCTGTTCTCTTCAACAGATCTGGTAGAAGGTTTACACAGTAAAATATCGATATTTGCAGATGATACAAAACTATGTAAAGCAGTTAATACAAGAGAAGATAGTATTCTGCTACAGATGGATCTGGATAAGTTGGAAACTTGGGCTGAAAGGTGGCAGATGAGGTTTAACAATGATAAATGTAAGGTTATACACATGGGAAGAAGGAATCAATATCACCATTACACACTGAACGGGAAACCACTGGGTAAATCTGACAGGGAGAAGGACTTGGGGATCCTAGTTAATGATAAACTTACCTGGAGCAGCCAGTGCCAGGCAGCAGCTGCCAAGGCAAACAGGATCATGGGGTGCATTAAAAGAGGTCTGGATACACATGATGAGAGCATTATACTGCCTCTGTACAAATCCCTAGTTAGACCGCACATGGAGTACTGTGTACAGTTTTGGGCACCGGTGCTCAAGAAGGATATAATGGAACTAGAGCGAGTATTAAGGAGGGCAACAAAATTAATAAAGGGGATGGGAGAACTACAATACCCAGATAGATTAGCGAAATTAGGATTATTTAGTCTAGAAAAAAGACGACTGAGGGGCGATCTAATAACCACGTATAAGTATATAAGGGGACAAATATCTCGCTGAGGATCTGTTTATACCAAGGAAGGTGACGGGCACAAGGGGGCATTCTTTGCGTCTGGAGGAGATAAGGTTTTTCCACCAAAATAGAAGAGGATTCTTTACTGTTAGGGCAGTGAGAATCTGGAATTGCTTGCCTGAGGAGGTGGTGATGGCGAACTCAGTCGAGGGGTTCAAGAGAAGCCTGGATGTCTTCCTGGAGCAGAACAATATTGTATCATACAATTATTAGGTTCTGTAGAAGGACGTAGATCTGGGTATTTATTATGATGGAATATAGGCTGAACTGGATGGACAAATGTCTTTTTTCGGCCTTACTAACTATGTTACTATGTTACTATGTTACTTATGGTCACATCCACTAACTGTAAAAAGACAAACACCCATTCCCACTTCCTGTAGTGAAAGACCCTCCTTTACTTCCTGTAAGAGAGAGATAAAGACCCTCCCCCACATTCTGTTTGTGAGACAGACCCAAACCCATTTTCTATAAAAAGACAAAAACTCACTCCCATTTCTTTTAGGGAGATAAAGATGCTCCCCAACTTCTTGTTGAGAGACAGACCTGTCCCTACTTCCTGTAGAGTGACAAAGACCCATCCCCACTTCCTGTAAAGAGACAAAGACCAACCCCTACTTTCTGTAGAGTTGCAAAGACCAGCCTCCACTTCCTGTAGAAAGGAAGAAACTTGCTCCATTTTCTGTAGTGAGGCATCTCTACTTTCTGTAGAGTCAAAAACCAGCCTCCACTTAAGAAAGAAAAAGATCCACTCTTATTTCCTGTAGGTAGACAAAGACCCAACCCCACATTCTGTAGGTAGACAAAGACACAACCCTACTTCTTATTCTTTACTACACTTGACAACAGGCAGCAACAGCAAGTTGGACAGAAGGGGGAAGCCTAGTGGCCAGAACATTGGAGGGATTTTTTAGGATGAAAATGTAATTTTGGTTAAATTTTGTTAGTCTTTGCGTTAGTCATCAGATGAGGCAAAGTTAACTGAGATGGCAATGACCATTTAAGGGGACTCATTCCATCCGGCTGCTATTCCTTCCAACGGGAGAAGGGAACGAGTCAATGTCAGACACCTCTGGTGGTGGCTTATCTTCCCTGAGCTCACCATGCTCGATCCTTCTCCCCTGGTTCCATCTGTTAGGAGAGAGTTAGGCAGCACCACTCATATAATATTTTACGATGGTCTTGTCAAAATCCCAAAGTTTAACGCACTGTTCTCTAAAGTTCATGGAGGCCATAGACACGCAATAACTTAGCGTTCATGATATATTTTGGCTTACAGGACTCCCCCTTTAACATAGTTATTTGAAGCTTATGAAATCAAACGATTATGATGAATTTACAAGTATCGACTGATTAGAATAATGACACAATCACTTCCTTCAGCTGCTATCAGCAGTGGAAGAATAGGTATCAGCGAGTTGTGTTAGCCCATTGTCCGCTCAGGTGATAACATATTTATATAAGGCTGAACAAACACTTAGCCCAGAGATTACCAGGCCGAGGTAGACGCCACTCATGTCTAATCTCCATGCTATGGAGACAGGATGGGAAGGAGAAGGAGTGATATATTAGCGACTTTACTCTTATCCTATTACTTCATTAATGTTCAATCTTCAGGTTCATGACAGAGGTGATTCACGAGGATCATTTCACAGACAATTCTTAAAGACACTTTTTAACTTTTTGCTGAAAAAAAAATCAGTATTTTTGCTAAATTAAAGAAAAAGGGTTTTACAGGACATTAATACTGATGATCATTCCTCACAATAAGTCATCAATATGAGGTTGATGGATTCCCATCTCCTGGTACCTCAAATATTAGCTAATTGAAGAGGGTCTTCTTTATTTTCTCGCCACCTCCTCAGTCTCTGCAGCTGTCATCCTCTTGGTTTTTTTGATGTAGATGTTGCATATTACATCAACCACAGTGTGAATCTTGTACATGCCCAGGTGAAGCGCAGGCCTTTGCGGGGGCCCCATGCTTTGCCCTACTAAGGTTCACGACAATCTGTGGATGATATAGGACACATCATCCACATCATTCAAGCCAGGAGGTCATCAGCTTCAGGAGTCGAAGAGGCACCAGAAAAATAAAAAAGACGCCCATCGGACCGGACAGCATCGAATGCCAGAAGTGTAGAAAGTATTTTTTAGCATATGCATTAAGAGTTAGAGTCTTAGTTACAGGTCGTTGGAGTGCGGTTATAGAGCAGTTAAGGATGGAGGTTTTATTTGAATTGGGAAAACCTGGTGACAGGTTACCTCTAAAGTCACAGAAAAACTCCTTTAATTGTGCAATAGCTAAAGGATTATTGCTCCCAAAAAAGTTATCTGATCCATATCCCCAGAAGATAGGTGATAACATGCTGATTCAACTGCAGGAACTCCCAGCGATCATGAAATCGGAGCTCCGGAACTTCAAAAACAGGTTTCTGCAGCCTCGGCCTGAATGGAGAAGAGGTGCGCATGTGCGGCTTCTACGCTATTCATTGTCTATAGGACCACTGAGAAAAGCACCCGACTATTTCCTTCAGTCCTATAGACAACGAATGGAGCGAAGGCTGAACACTAGCACCTCTACTCCATTCTTGGCAAGGCGGCAAGTTCCAGAGTCTTGTTCTCAGGATCATTGGGGTTTTGATCCATGTTATATGGGAAACCTTGATTTTTAGTTAATTACTAGAGGTGAGTGAGCAATGAAATACTCGAACTGAGCAATTTCTAGTGCTCGGATGCTCGTTTTGAGTAACGAGTATACTGGGAGTCAATGGGAAATCCAAGCATTTTCCCGTCAGACCCTACAAGGAGTTCTGAGGGGCAGTGAAAATGTTAAAATGGATAGAAAAAGTGCTGAATGGAAGCAGAACAGCATGAGGAAGACTGAGGAAGCATCTCTGACTACCAGATCGCTTCTGAGAACAATGGTGTCACACTTTTACATAACTTTAAGGACTGACAATAAAACATTCAAAATAGATGAGAAATTGGAGTTTACAGAAGAAAATGTTAAGAAAAATTTTTTTCCTATAAGATTCCTGTGTATAAAGCAATATTTAGAAAGGATTTAAAAAAATTATATAATCTGAGTAAGCCAAAATTTTATTTTTCATTTAAAAAAAAATTGGAAATGTCAGTATAATTTATGAAGGAAGCAAGAACTGCCAAAAATTTGAGACTCAGATACACCCTGTATTAGACATAAAGGAGGGCCACATACACATTCTGTTTACACTGTGGTACTCCTAGACTTATAAAGGCTACGCACTGCAAAGCCTGCCAATAATTACAAGTAAGGTCATCCATACACCCTTGAAGGCACAAACTGGAATGCTTCATTCAAATTTTGTGAACAAAGTGTAGTTGGGGTACTTCTGCACTCATAAAGGCTTTGCATAAAGTGCAAAGCCAGGAAAAAAATTATAAGTAGGGTAATTCAGTCATCCAAAGACCCTAGAATGCAACAACTGGCGGGACTCATTCAAATATTGAACATTAAAAACACTTTATGTGCTGCTGTCATTTGTATGTGTGGAAGAGTCGGGTCTAATCCAGGCTTTGTTCATTTTTTACAGAATGGGCCTGTCAACACTTTCTGTTGACAGGCGAAAGCACCTGTCTGTTATGACCTCCCTGGTGGCACTAGAAACCCGCTCACACAAGATGATATCAACAGGGCAGCACAACACCTCCAAGGCATAGAGGGATAGTTCATGCCAGGTGTCAATCTTTGAGACCCAGAAGCTGAAGGTCACAGAGGAATTAGGGAGTACACTGGTTTCGTCTGCTAGGTATTGCTTGACCATCTTTAAAAACTTTTCCCTCCAACCAGTACTTTTTGGCTAAGATGAAAGTAATGCTCGGGTCACGGGAAAGACACCAGGACATAAAGTCTGCCATATGTGCCAAGGTCCCTATAGCCAACCCTTCCCTGTCTCCACCATGATGATTATCCTCCACCTCTTCATTCCCCTCCTCAACGTATCTACGTAGGAGAGATGGGACAAAGCTTGTGTGGCTAATACCTCTGTTGCACTATCAGCCAGCTCCTGTTGCTCCTATTCCTCAGCCTCCACTTCCTCATTGCTACTCAATCTACGTTGAACACATGAGAAGATGCTGTGCTGGGTAGTATCTCCCTGTCTCATGTCTTCCTCCATCTCCATATGATCCACATGCCAAGCTTCATGTTTTAATTGTCAGCAGTGACTGTTTAATTAGGTACAGAAGTGGGATCGTTGCACTGATTATGGCGTCATCGCTGCTCACCGTCTTTGTGGAGTACTCAAAGTCTTGGAGAACCGCCAAATTTCAAAATTTCAGGCATCCATGCCCACTCTTTGGTTGTTATGTGTGGAGGCTCACCAGAATACCGACGGGCGTGTTGGAGCTCGTACTCAACAACTGGCCTCTGCTGCTCACAAAGTCTTGACAGCATATGCTCTGTGGAGTTCCAGCACATGCACACATCGCACACCAGTCGGTGAGCTTGCCCTTTCATACGCTGCTGCAGCACTGCTAGAGTGGCGGCAGTTGTAGTTGACTTGCGGAAATAGGCACTGATGATGTATCTCGACCAGAAGCTCTGGCAAATCTGGGTAGGTTTTCAGAAACCTCTGAACTACCAAGTTGAACACGTGTGCCAAGCATGGCACGTGTGTGATCTTGCAAAGCTTCACAGCCACCACAAGATTGCAGCCATTATCACACATGACCATGCCTGGTTGGAGGTTCAGCGGCCAGAGCCACAGTTCTGTCTGGTCTGTTATTCCTTTCAATAATTGTGCTGCGGTGTACGGTTTGACTACTAGACAAATTAGTTTCAGTAGAGCCTATTGCCGCTTTGCTAAGGCAGTGCTGCAGAGCTATCAGCTTCTGGCTGACATGGATGACATGAACGATGTACCAATAACCATGCTAAACTGTATGGATGACTAATTGAATCCAGAAAAATTTTTGGAACGTAAATATTTTGAAAGTGTAGTTGTACTATTACACTCATAAAGGCTTGTATGAATGACAAATTCAATCCAGGAAAATTCTTCAATGCTTTTTTGGAGAGTTATATAACAACAAAATGTACCACAAAGCACGTAATACTCTATTGGTGAGTAACTGAATCCAGAAAAATGTTTCAACGCTTTTTTGGAGTGTTAGATAACACCGAAATGTACCACAAAGCACGCAATACTCTATGGATGAGTAATTGAATCCAGAAAAATGTTTCAACTTTTTTAGGAAATGTTTCATAGCGCACGTAATAGTATATGCATGAGTAATTGAATACAGAAAAAAATGTCAACGCTTTTTTGAAATGTTATATAACATTGATATCTACCACAAAGCGCTTAATACTCTATGAGTGAGTAATTGAATCCATAGAGCATTTCAACATTTTATTGGAGTGTTATATAACTCCTAAATGCACTGCAAAGCATGTATTACTCTATGGATGAGTAATTGAATCCAGAAAAATGTTTCAACACTTTTACAAAATGTACCACAGAGAACGTAATTGATGAGTAATTGAATAGAGAACGTTTATGAATGCTTTTTTAGAAACTGTATTCATCCACTCTTCCTGCTCCTGCATGTCTCTCCCTCCCTAAGCTAAATGCATAATGTATCTGATATATACAGCAAAGCACAACATTTGCCATTACAAGGGCTGTTAGTATTATGGTTCAGCATCAGTATCAAAACTGCAGGATTCTGATTCGTTAAACTGTACACACACACACACACCTGGACAGAGCCGCACAATGGCATCAGTACGCTGAGCCTGGCGGCACCTGTCCTTTCGTAACGCCTGATGATGTCATACAGCCAGCCAATCACAGTAATGCCACTTCCAAGATGGATACGGCATTATAGTGACTTGCAGCCAATCTCTGCATGCTTATTGGCTGTGTAACAGGTGCTAAACATGTGGGATGGGGATTCGAATTTAAAATCTAGCGTTGGCTAATGCTCGCCGAATGCCGAGCACATCCGCACACCGATATACTCAATTGATATTCGAGTATCACTGAACGCATTCGCTCATACCTATTACTTACCCTTTCAAGATCTAATTATAATCATGATTCAATCCTATAATAGACAAATCTATCAAGAGTTGATGTGTTCCAGAGACAAAAGCAATCTGTTCCAGTCTATGGAAATTTGTATCACTGGTTGGAGTATTGCTCCCCTCACCTAGCTCCCATGATGACTTCTTTTTAGTTGCTGCAGCTCTCTAGCTATACTAGGACACTGGATATTTCATCCTCCGATCTTATGTTCAGTTACAGCCCTGATGGATCTGACCATGACTCTCCGCTCCACCACAACTGGCAATGTTGGCTATCTGCAAACACTATTAACAGCCAACTGGCTATTCCTCTCCTGAAGAGCAAACTAATAACCTTCGCTGGCTCCTGTTACTCCTGTTCATCTAGACTCTTAACATGACTTGACTCCTAGTTTGACTCTGACCTTAACCGCAGCAATGGTTCCTCGATAGTCCTCCTGGCTCTTAATTTTGGCTCTATTTCTGACTACACTCCTGTCTCATCCTCAATTTGTGATTGGTTGTAATAATGTAATGGTAAAATAGGACCAATCTATAAAACCATCTTTTGAGAGGGGATGTGTCACCCTCATATTGAGGTTTGAAGCATGGCTTCATCATAAATTGAAGTGAAAAATAGTTAGCGCTCCAAACACTTCATATGACCCCTGTTCAGCTATGACCCCCTGCTGTGAACAGGTAATTGAAATAGGTTACATAAGAGAGGGAGAGGAGACGCAAAGACTATGCAAAAGACTGGGAAGTGACACTTTTTGCAACTGTGGAGGTATGTCTTCCTCTGTTCAAAAGAAACACAGACCAATGATATCAATGCTCTGGCACCTAAGTCCTATTATGAATATGTAGGATTTTTTTGTGACAGGTGTAGGTCCTATAGTCATGGGAGACATATTTTCGGCTTCATTACTAAGTGGCAAATGTAAAGCATTTACTTACATTACTGTGCGATCTGCGCATCAGCCCTGAATTAATATCGGTACCTATGGATAACGTTATATATGCCATTATTCCTATGTATCGAAAGCTAAAATCATTATAGGAAACATGAGATCAATATCTCCCACCTGGGACCTCTAGGGGATAGATATCCTGAAGCTGGGGGATTTCTCTATTTTTTGGTACCTGAGCCGCATCTCATTGACCACCTGCTTCTGAGGTCACAAAGGGTAGGTATGCTGGAGTGACTCTTATCTGATAAAAACAGATTCTAAATTATTATCATAGTTCAGTAGTGTGAGATATAACTTTCTCTAGGACTGCGCTATTTTCAAATCTGAGCGCTCCATTTCCATGACATTAGGTTTAGTAATTTTATTTTCCTATCCCCTTTTATTTTATGTTATTGTACAGTATATATTGTATTGTTTTGTCCTCTTTTATAATATCTTTTGTGTATTTTTTTATAAACACTACCTTCTTTTCGAACTAAATATATAAAATGTAATAGCTTCATTCCTCTTGCTCTATAAACTGTGTCCCTGAAGCTTCGTGAGGTCATACGTTACCAATCAGAAGTGTCCAATTGGTATGTATAAATGATTGGCGGTGACAGCTAGTTTTTCTTGGGTTATCGCGGATCTTCACGATGACCATACCGAAGTACAGTATATACATATTCCATGAGTTGAAATCGGATATTTATATACTAAACGTTCATTGTGAAGTGCCCAATAACCTGCCTAGTAGCAAAAGCAACCTTGGCCTCGTTCATCAATCGTCAGTCAATTACGTAATTGTCCTGACAACTGGAGGCAGCTGACTGCTTGGTGGCAGCAGTGGGATATCTACAGGATCCCCCAGCTGTCCCTTGACATAGGTAGATAATAATAGTTCAGATGTAAGTGGTCGTAGGGATGGATTTCCCCTTTCAAATATATAAAATGCGGTGACCCTTCCCTTTTCAGGAAGTAATGCAGATGTACACAAGAGACAGTTCAAGAATGGCCTTACACACGAAGAGGCAACATGCTTGCCGGTTACAACATTTACACAAGAGGCAATTGCTTCACATCAGCAAAGGTAAGAGTATGGAAAGATGAAGAAACCCCCTCCCAAAAACTTTATAGTGCTGATATTTGTTTTATTGCTGAATTTTCCATATATTGATGTTTAATTCAATTGTTTAATGTGTGAATAATGCCCCTGTATGCACTTGTATTGGGAAAGTGATAGTAACAGCATAGATGCAGGGCACAGCAAAGTTACAGTTAGCCTGCCCGGTAGACGGGAGGAGATTCTGGTTTATATTCTGTTTATAGTGAGTCAGTAAGCATTGAAGCAAAGTCAGTCATAGGTACGGTGACTGAATAGGCCAGATAAAGGGTGTGTGTGTGCAAGGAAGAAATATTATGAGATAGCAAGCCCTGTAATGGTACAGGATAATGGGGCAGTCTGGGTCCTAATACGGTCAGAACACCCGGATCCTAGGAAGTAGAACAGACAAGGAAGGGGTGCTCAGCAGCAGTGAGTATGCACAGAAGCCAAGGAGGAAGAGCCGTGGGTTGTAGGTAACCCCAAGGTAAAGTGGGGCAGATGAGGCAATGTGTAGGCTTGACCTGGGAGTCTTAGTGAGAAAATAATGGACTTGCCAGGCCAGAGCATGAGTACCACACTGAAGTGGGCTGTCGTTAGTGGAAGGATAGATATAAAGAATGGGGTATGTAAGTCAGTCATGCCGTATTCCTGAAATATTGCTGTTAACAAATGTTGTGCCATCATATGACACCAATACGTCTTTACCTCTCTGTAAAACACAAGATATGAAAACCCTGCTTTGCACCAGTTACCTACTGTACATAGGTTTCACCAGTCTCAACAGTAGAGTTCACTTTATTTTTGTGAAATGGGCGGAATCCTTCCTTGCTAATGCAATAGATCTGGGTTTCCTGGGTTATCTGAGGGTATTCTGCTTGAGTCGGAAACATCTGAATGGACTACCATCACATACCCAGAGGAATTCATCTTACTGGTGCCTAGAATTGCAACAGAACACATCTTCCCATGTGGCCCTTACATTTAGACAGATGGTATTTACAACAACTGTGGGATGTTATACATGACACTTTACACAGCATGCTGGCACTCTCTTTAGCAGTGGTCACTGCCGAGGCAAGTGGATAACTGCAGTGGTGATATCCTGTACTTGTCACGCTGTGACGGTCGTTAGTAAGAGAGAGGGGCTTCAAACTGTCACTGGAGCTGTGAACCTAACAATCCCTGTGCCGGTGGTACTCTTGAAGGTAGAGAAGCCTGGGTATCTCACCCTACAATGCTCCTCTTAAACCCTGATTTGTCCCCTCCCGCACTCCATTTAAAATAGGATGTGAATCACACCATCTCTAAAGAGTACTGCGATTCATTACCCGATGTGACCTTCTAACTCCAGGTCTTCCAGGGGGACGTACAACCCTCGTGACGGTCCTTGACGAAAGATGAGATACAGAGAGCAGTTGGGGTATAAGAGGGCTGAAAACTGCTTCCTGACAACCCTTTTACACAGAATGTCAACATTTCTGATGATGGGTCTTTCTACCTTGGGAAGTGTCTAAAGTGGCAACATTCACGGTTGATCTATGCATTGCCTGTATAAATGTGTGCAATGAGTTAATGGTGCCATGATGTGTATGCGATTAGACATATTGAGAGAAGCATTGGGGTCAGTGTTTGGAAGCACCCAATATGTACGGATATTAACTGGAAAACAAAGACCTGCGAAACCCATAAAGGCAACAGGTTTCTGCTAATAACCAAGAAAAATTATCTTTCACAATTGGTGCAGAATCCAACCAGAGGAGCTGAACTTAATACTATCTAATAGACCTGACAGAATAACAAATCTGCAGGTCGTCGGGCATCCAGGAAATAGCGACCACAATATTGTACAGTTTCACTTGTGTTTCGCTAGGGGGACTTGTCAGGGAGTCACAAAAACACTGAACTTTAGGAAGGCAAAGTTTGACCAGCTTAGAGAAGCCATTAATCTGGTAGACTGGGACAATATCCTCAGAAATAAGAATACAGATAATAAATGGGAAATGTTTAAGAACATCCTAAATAGGCACTTGGGGGAAGAAAAGGACAAAAAATAGGAAAAACCCAATGTGGCTAAACAAAGAAGTAAGACCGGGTTCACATTAGCATATGTGTGCGCAGCGTATACCTGCGTACCGATCCGCATGCATCTTGCGTACATATATTTAACATTGTGTATGCAGGGACATGTGTTTGCATCAGTTCACATGTGGATGCGTACGCATGTGTCGTTTCGCAGTGTCCGGTGAATGCAACATGTTGCATTTTTTGAGGCGTCAATTATGCGCAGGCATGCGGATGCGAATGCGTGTGTCCAAACAACGCATTACTGTCTATGGGAACACATCGGTACGCAAGGACATGCATACGCATGCGTTCGATACGCATGCATACTTCAGACTGCGCATGTCCAGGAAATGATTTCACCACCTCCACCATGCGCATAAACAACGCAAATGCATGCCAAACGCATTTAAACACATGCACACGCAGATAGTTTTTTTTTTTTGCATCATGCGTAAGATGATGCAGAGTACAAAACGCAGCCTAAGCATGCGTTTTTTTAATAATTATTATTATTATTTATTTATATAGCACCATTGATTCCATGGTGCTGTACATGAGAAGGGGTTACATACAAGTTACAGATATCACATACAGTAAACAAACTAACAATGACGGACTGATACAGAGGGGCGAGGACTCTGCCCTTGCGGGCTTACCTTCTACAGGATTATGGGGAAGGAGACAGTAGGTTGAGGGTTTGAATGCATTTTGGCATGCGTTTGCGTATGCAGATGATACACGGCACACAGCTACGCTAATGTGAACTTAGCCTAAGAGGGGCAATTAACAATAAAAAATGAAGCATTTAAACTACTAAAGCAGGATGGCACCATTGAAGCTCTAAAAAACTATAGGGAGAAAAATACTTTATCTAAAAAAATAAATTAAAGCTGCCAAAAAGGAGAGTAAAACTAATCCGAAACTATTCTTCAACTATATCAATAGTAAAAGAATCAAAAGTTAAAGTGTTGACCCCTTAAAAAATAGTGAGAAAAGAATGGTTGTAGATGATGAGGAAAAAGCGAATATATTAAACATGTTCTTCTCACGGTATTCACAGTAGAAAATAAAATGTTAGGTGAAATGCCGAGAGACAAAGAAAACCCTATATTAAGGGTCACCAATCTAACCCAAGAAGAGGTGCGAAACCGGCTAAATAAGATTAAAATAGATAAATCTCTGGGTCCGGATGGCATACACCCACGAGTACTAAGAGAACTAAGTAATGTAATAGATAAGCCATTATTTCTTATATTTAGGGACTCTATATCGGTGGGGTCTGTTCCGCAGGACTGGCGCATAGTGTTGTGAATTCTGTGGCAGAGCTCCCTCCTGTGGTCACAAGTGGTACTTCGGCTGGTTCTCTCTGTGAGCTTCCGTTGGTGGAGGAAAGTGGTACTGCGGCTTCTGAGTTTCCTTCCTCAGGTAATGTGGTGAAGTCGTTAGGTGCTGCTCTATTTAACTCCACCTAGTGCTTTGATCCTGGCCTCCAGTCAATGTTCTAGTATTGGACCTGTTTCCTCCTGGATCGTTCCTGTGGCCTGGTGCTCTGCATAGCTAAGTTCCTCTTTGCTATTTGTTTGCTGTTTTTTTCTGTCCAGCTTGTCAATTTGTTTTTTTCTGCTTGCTGGAAGCTCTGGGACGCAGAGGGTGTACCTCCGTGCCGTTAGTTCGGTATGGAGGGTCTTTTTGCCCCCTTTGCGTGGTTTTTGTAGGGTTTTGTGTTGACCGCAAAGTTACCTTTCTTATCCTCGCTCTGTTCAGAAAGTTGGGCCTCACTTTGCTAAATCTATTTCATCTCTACGTTTGTCTTTTCATCTTAACTCACAGTCATTATATGTGGGGGCTGCCTTTTCCTTTGGGGTATTTCTCTGAGGCAAGGTAGGCTTATTTTCTATCTTCAGGCTAGCTAGTTTCTCAGGCCGTGCCGAGTTGCATAGGGAGCGTTAGGCGCAATCCACGGCTGCCTTTAGTGTGGTTGGAGAGGATTAGGGATTGCGGTCAACAGAGTTCCCACGTCTCAGAGCTCGTTCTTGTTTTTTGGGTTATTGCCAGGTCACTGTGTGTGCGCTGACCTCTATGTCCATTGTGGTACTGAATTACCTTTCATAACAGTACTGGAGGCCAAAAGTACTAATGATACCCAATAGAGGGAAAAAAGAAGTTCTGAGACCATTTTTTTTTTCTTTGCACTGTGTTTTGCCTTTTTTTTCCCCCTAGACATTTGGGTGGTTCAGGACACAGGTGTAGCAATGGACATTAAAGGTCTGTCTTCATGTGTGGATCAGCTCACGGCAAGAGTACAAAGTATTCAAGACTTTGTGGTTCAGAATTCTATGTTAGAACCAAGAATTCCTATTCCTGATTTGTTTTTTGGAGATAGAACTAAATTTCTGAGTTTCAAAAATAATTGTAAACTATTTCTGGCTCCTCTGGTGACCCAGTTCAACAAGTTAGGATCGTTATTTCTTTTTTGCGTGGTGACCCTCAGGACTGGGCATTTTCTCTTGCGTCAGGAGATCCTGCATTAAGTAATATCGATGCATTTTTCCTGGCGCTCGGATTGCTGTACGATGAGCCTAATTCTGTGGATCAGGCAGAGAAGAATTTGCTGGCTCTGTGTCAGGGTCAGGATGAAATAGAGGTATATTGTCAGAAATTTAGAAAGTGGTCCGTACTCACTCAGTGGAATGAAGGTGCGCTCGCAGCTATTTTCAGAAAAGGTCTCTCTGAAGCCCTTAAGGATGTCATGGTGGGATTTCCTATGCCTGCTGGTCTGAATGAGTCTACGTCTTTGGCCATTCAGATCGGTCGACGCTTGCGCGAGCGTAAATCTGTGCACCATTTGGCGGTATTACCTGAGCTTAAACCTGAGCCTATGCAGTGCGATAGGACTTTGACCAGAGTTGAACGGCAAGAACACAGACGTCTGAATGGGCTGTGTTTCTACTGTGGTGATTCCACTCATGCTATCTCTGATTGTCCTAAGCGCACTAAGCGGTTCGCTAGGTCTGCCACCATTGGTACGGTACAGTCAAAATTTCTTCTGTCTGTTACCTTGATCTGCTCTTTGTCATCGTATTCTGTCATGGCATTTGTGGACTCAGGCGCTGCTCTGAATTTGATGGACTTGGAGTATGCTAGGCGTTGTGGGTTTTTCTTGGAGCCCTTGCAGTGTCCTATTCAATTGAGAGGAATTGATGCTACGCCTTTGGCCAAGAATAAGCCTCAGTACTGGACCTAGCTGACCATGTGCATGGCTCCTGCACATCAGGAGGTTATTCGCTTTCTGGTGTTGCATAATCTGCATGATGTGGTCGTGTTGGGGTTGCCATGGCTACAAGTCCATAATCCAGTATTAGATTGGAAATCCATGTCTGTGTCCAGCTGGGGTTGTCAGGGGGTACATGGTGATGTCCCATTTCTGACTATTTCGTCATCCACCCCTTCTGAGGTTCCAGAGTTCTTGTCTGATTACCGGGATTTATTTGATGAGCCCAAGTCCGATACCCTACCTCCGCATAGGGATTGTGATTGTGCTATCGATTTGATTCCTGGTAGTAAATTCCCAAAAGGTCGACTGTTTAATTTATCTGTGCCTGAACACGCCGCTATGCGGAGTTATGTGAAGGAGTCTTTGGAGAAGGGGCATATTCGCCCGTCATCGTCGCCATTAGGAGCAGGGTTCTTTTTTGTAGCCAAGAAGGATGGTTCACTGAGACCTTGTATAGATTACCGCCTTCTAAATAAGATCACGGTTAAATTTCAGTACCCCTTGCCATTGTTATCTGATTTGTTTGCTCGGATTAAGGGGGCTAGTTGGTTCACCAAGATAGATCTTCGTGGTGCGTATAATCTTGTGCGTATTAAGCGAGGCGATGAGTGGAAAACTGCATTTAATACGCCCGAGGGCCATTTTGAGTATCTAGTAATGCCATTTGGACTTGCCAATGCTCCATCAGTGTTTCAGTCCTTTATGCATGACATCTTCCGAGAGTACCTGGATAAATTCCTGATTGTGTACTTAGATGACATTTTGATCTTCTCGGATGATTGGGAGTCTCATGTGAAGCAGGTCAGAACGGTGTTTCAGGTCCTGCGTGCTAATTCTTTGTTTGTGAAGGGATCAAAGTGTCTCTTTGGTGTTCAGAAGGTTTCATTTTTGGAGTTCATCTTTTCCCCTTCTACTATCGAGATGGACCCTGTTAAGGTCCAAGCCATCCATAATTGGACTCAGCCGACATCTCTGAAAAGTCTGCAAAAGTTCCTGGGCTTTGCTAATTTTTATCGTCGCTTCATCTGCAATTTTTCTAGTATTGCTAAACCATTGACCGATTTGACCAAGAAAGGTGCTGATTTGGTCAATTGGTCTTCTGCTGCGGTGGAAGCTTTTCAAGAGTTGAAGCGTCGTTTTTCTTCTGCCCCTGTGTTGTGTCAACCAGATGTTTCGCTTCCGTTCCAGGTCGAGGTTGATGCTTCTGAGATTGGAGCAGGGGCTGTTTTGTCGCAGAGAAGTTCTGATGGCTCGGTGATGAAACCATGCGCCTTCTTTTCCTGGAAGTTTTCGCCTGCTGAGCGAAATTATGATGTGGGCAATCGAGAGTTGCTGGCCATGAAGTGGGCATTCGAGGAGTGGCGTCATTGGCTTGAAGGAGCTAAGCATCGCGTGGTGGTCTTGACTGATCATAAGAACTTGACTTATCTCGAGTCCGCCAAGCGGTTGAATCCTAGACAAGCTCGTTGGTCGTTGTTTTTTGCCCGTTTTGACTTTGTGATTTCATACCTTCCGGGCTCTAAAAATGTGAAGGCGGATGCTCTGTCTAGGAGTTTTGTGCCCGACTCTCCGGGTGTATCTGAGCCGGCGGGTATCCTCAAAGAGGGAACAATTGTGTCTGCCATCTCCCCTGATTTGCGGCGGGTGCTGCAAAAATTTCAGGCTAATAAACCTGATCGTTGCCCAGCGGAGAAACTGTTTGTCCCTGATAGGTGGACGAATAAAGTTATCTCTGAGGTTCATTGTTCGGTGTTGGCTGGTCATCCTGGAATCTTTGGTACCAGAGAGTTAGTGGCTAGATCCTTTTGGTGGCCATCTCTGTCGCGGGATGTGCGTACTTTTGTGCAGTCCTGTGGGATTTGTGCTCGGGCTAAGCCCTGCTGTTCTCGTGCCAGTGGGTTGCTTTTGCCCTTGCCGGTCCCGAAGAGGCCTTGGACACATATCTCTATGGATTTTATTTCAGATCTTCCCGTCTCTCAAAAGATGTCAGTCATTTGGGTGGTCTGTGATCGCTTCTCTAAGATGGTCCATTTGGTACCCTTGTCTAAATTGCCTTCCTCCTCTGATTTGGTGCCATTGTTTTTCCAGCATGTGGTTCGTTTACATGGCATTCCAGAGAATATCGTTTCTGACAGAGGTTCCCAGTTTGTTTCGAGGTTTTGGCGAGCCTTTTGTGGTAGGATGGGCATTGACTTGTCTTTTTCCTCGGCTTTCCATCCTCAGACTAATGGCCAGACCGAACGAACCAATCAGAACTTGGAAACATATCTGAGATGCTTTGTTTCTGCTGATCAGGATGACTGGGTGTCCTTTTTGCCTTTGGCTGAGTTCGCCCTTAATAATCGGGCCAGCTCGGCTACCTTGGTTTCACCGTTTTTCTGCAACTCTGGGTTCCATCCTCGTTTCTCTTCAGGGCAGGTTGAGTCTTCGGACTGTCCTGGTGTGGATACTGTGGTGGACAGGTTGCAGCAGATTTGGACTCATGTAGTGGACAATTTGACTTTGTCCCAGGAGAAGGCTCAACGTTTCGCTAATCGCAGACGCTGTGTGGGTCCCCGACTTTGGGTTGGGGACTTGGTTTGGTTATCTTCTCGTCTTATTCCTATGAAGGTTTCCTCTCCTAAGTTTAAACCTCGTTTTATTGGTCCGTATAGGATTTCTGAGGTTCTTAATCCTGTGTCTTTTCGTCTGACCCTTCCAGATTCTTTTTCCATACATAACGTATTCCATAGGTCATTGTTGCGGAGATACGTGGCACCTATGGTTCCATCTGTTGATCCTCCTGCCCCGGTTTTGGTGGAGGGGGAGTTGCAGTATATTGTGGAGAAGATTTTGGATTCTCGTGTTTCAAGGCGGAAACTCCAGTATCTGGTTAAGTGGAAGGGTTATGCTCAGGAAGATAATTCCTGGGTCTTTGCCTCTGATGTCCATGCTCCCGATCTTGTTCGTGCCTTTCATATGGCTCATCCTGGTCGTCCTGGGAGCTCTGGTGAGGGTTCGGTGACCCCTCCTCAAGGGGGGGGTACTGTTGTGAACTCTGTGGCAGAGCTCCCTCCTGTGGTCACAAGTGGTACTTCGGCTGGTTCTCTCTGTGAGCTTCCGTTGGTGGAGGAAAGTGGTACTGCGGCTTCTGAGTTTCCTTCCTCAGGTGATGTGGTGAAGTCGTTAGGTGCTGCTCTATTTAACTCCACCTAGTGCTTTGATCCTGGCCTCCAGTCAATGTTCTAGTATTGGACCTGTTTCCTCCTCGATCATTCCTGTGGCCTGCTGCTCTGCGTAGCTAAGTTCCTCTTTGCTATTTGTTTGCTGTTTTTTTCTGTCCAGCTTGTCAATTTGTTTTTTTCTGCTTGCTGGAAGCTCTGGGACGCAGAGGGTGTACCTCCGTGCCGTTAGTTCGGTACGGAGGGTCTTTTTGCCCCCTTTGCGTGGTTTTTGTAGGGTTTTGTGTTGACCGCAAAGTTACCTTTCCTATCCTCGCTCGGTTCAGAAAGTTGGGCCTCACTTTGCTAAATCTATTTCATCTCTACGTTTGTCTTTTCATCTTAACTCACAGTCATTATATGTGGGGGCTGCCTTTTCCTTTGGGGTATTTCTCTGAGGCAAGGTAGGCTTATTTTCTATCTTCAGGCTAGCTAGAATTGTGAAGGTGATATCAAAGAAGGGGTCCTATGTTAACATGTAACTTGGCCTGTTAGGAGGTTTTGGAGTTAAATAGCTTTATTGCTCAGTGAATGTGACCTCGTAATGCTGCAAATTCCACAAATGAGCATTTTAAGTTCTTTAAAACATATCAAATGTTTAGAAATTCTACTGTGCCTAATAATTTGGAACAGTGCATTTTCAGTTTTTATTATTTTGGAGATTATACTGTTATCATTGGGAGGTTTCTTCAATAAAATTCGATGTATAATCTAACGGGTGATGACTTTAATTACACTGACTGATTTGCACCGACCATTTAGGAAAATCGGAGAAAAATATAATTTGCATAATAATTTGGAACATGGTGTACTGTATGTTACTATGTTACAGAATGCTTAAAGAACTCTGTTCACCACCATAACGGGTCAGTCGCAGAGGGCCTATGATCATGTTGGAGCTTCATGTTGCCAGAGTAGCCATCAACACTAGTCAATTGGTGCAACACCCCATGTTTTAAAAAAGTAGTGCTGCCCCTGTGCACTGTCCTTTGCAAGGAAGATTCATCACCCAAGCCTGAGCAGGGTGAGAAGACTCATAGAAATAGTCAGTAGGAGCAGTGAACTGCCCAAGAGCCGGGGCAAAGATGTATCACTTAGAGTGCAGAGTTGACTTTGCTTGAAAGTAGAAATGAGGTAATTGCATTCATGGCCTCCCACCGAACTGAAGACCCCAAGAGCTACAGTGGTGCAGGTACAGCCTAGCATCAGATATACTCAGACGGGGGGCTAACACCTGAGACTGTGGGTCACGTAGCCCATGTCACATTGGACCCTTGTCCAGCCAATGAAGCCACTGACAAGCCAGCTTGCCCTGAATTGCCAGCCATTGGAATGCTGAGGATCGCATTCATTTTAAAGTGGAGAATTGTTCAAGGGTTAAAAACTGTTCTCTAAATACCCTCTGGTGAGAATATTTCCATTATTTATCTATTATATCCTCGCTGTGCTCAAGTATTGAGTTTCATGTTATACTATGTGGGTGTTGCTTACAGTGGCCTGTGAAAGTATTCACCCCCCTCTCCTTACCATATTTTGTGTTTTGGTACCTCACAAACTGGAATTTAACTGTTTTTTTTAGGTTTTACATCAGTTCATGTTAAGAACATGCCTACAACTGTAAACATTTGGTTTTATTTTATATTGTGAAGCAAACAACAAAAAGGCCAAAATAACTGAAAACTTCCTCCTTTGGAGGCAATTACAGCTCCATGTCGCTTTGCATAAGTCTCTATTAGCTTTCCACATACTGCCATCGGTATTTTTGCTCATTCCTCAGGCAAAACTTGTTGCAGCTCCTTCAGGTTAGATGGTTTCCTCTGGTGAACAGCAATCATCAAGTCTGACCACAGATTCTCAATTGGACTAAGGTCTGGGCTTTGACTAAGCCACTCCAAAACATTTACACAGTTCCCCTTGAACCACTTGAGTGTTGCTTTAGCAGTGTGCTTTGAGTCATTGTCTTTATGGATGGTGAACCTCCATCCCAGTCTGAAATCAGACAGACTGAAACAGGTTTTGCTCAAGAATATTTTGCACAATCCATCTCCCCCTCAACTCGGCCCATTTTTCCTGTTCCTAGTACCGAAAAACATCCCCACAGCATTATGCTGCCACCACCATATTTCATTGTGGGGATGGTGTCCTTGGGGTGATTAGCTGTGTTGGTTTGGCGCCAGACATAACATTTACCTTAATGGCCAAAAAGTTCAATTTTTGTCTCACCTGACCACAGCATCTTCCTTTGTATTACTCCAGCCTCTGCTTGGGAACTCTGCAGCTCCTTCAGTGTTACCTTTGGTGTTTGTTCTGTGTCTCAGATTAATGCCCTCCTTGCCCGAGGCGAGAGTTTTGGTGGACCGCCCTCTCTTGACAGGTTTGTTGTGGTACCATGTTCTTTCCATTGAATGATAATGGATTTGATGGTGCTTCGGGGAGATCATCAGAGATTAGGATATTTTTTATAACCCAATGCTGACATTTTATTGTTTGGTTAGCGGTGCCTATTGCTTAATGGTGTTGCAGCCTCTGTGATCTTTCAGAAAAGGTGTGTATACTGACAGACCATGTGACACTTGGATTGCATACAGGTGGACTTCATTTCACTAATCATATAACTTATAAAGGTAATTGCTTGCACCAGAAATTTTTAGGGGCTTTATAGAAAAAGGAATGAAAACATATGCACATGCCAATTTTGAGTTATTTGATCTCATAAATATAATTTATGCCTATGTTTTTCTCACTTCACCAACTTAGACTATTTAGTGCTGATGCATCACACACGAATCGGATTACAAAAATATATATATATATATATATATACATATATATATATATATATGTATATATATGTATATATATATATATATTTTTTTTTTTTTTTTTTGAATGGCAGAGTTGGAAGGGACCACCTGTGTCATCTGTTCCTACCCCTGCTCAAAGCAGGATTCACTAAATCATCCCAGGCAGATGTCTATTCAGCCTCTGTTTGAAAACTTCCATTGAAGGAGAACTCACCACCTCTCGTGTCAGCCTGTCCCACTCATTGATCACCCTCACTGTCAAAAAGTTTTTCTTCTAATATCTAATCTGTGTCTCCTCCCATTCAGTTTCATCCCATTGCTTCTAGGCTTTCCTTGTGCAAATGAGAATAAAGATGATCCCTCTACAATGTGACAGCCTTTGAGATATTTGTAGACAGCTATTAAGTCTCCTCTCAGTCTTCTTTTTTGCAAGCTAAACATTCCCAAATCCTGTAACCGTTCCTCAAAGGAAATGGTTTGCAGACCGTTCACCATTCTTTTCGCTCTTCTCTGAACTTGCTCCTCCAGTTTGTTGATGTCTTTTTTAAAAATGTAGCGCCCAAAACTGGACACAGTATTCCAGATGAGGTCTGACCAAAGAGTAAAGGGCAATAATAACTTCACATGATCTAGACTGTATGCTTCTGTTAATACATCCCAGAATAGCATTTGCCTTTTTTGCTGCTGCATCACACTGTTGACTCACGTTCAGTCTGTGATCTATTAGTATACCCAAGTCTTTTTCACATGTGCTGTTGCTTCGCCCTATTCCTCCCATTCTGTATATGCTTTTTTAATTTTTATTGCTCACATGTAATACTTTGCATTTTTCCTTGTTAAAAACCATTCTGTTAGTTGCTGCTCACTGCTCCAGTTTATTTATATCTTTTTGAATCCTCTCTCTCTCTCTCTTCTCTAGTATTAGATATCCCTCTAAGCTTTGTGTCATCAGAAAATTTAATCAGTTTACCTTCAATTCCTTCATCTAAATAATTGATAAAGATGTTGAACAATACAGGGCCCAGGACAGAGCCCTGTGGTACCCCACTTGAGACATTCTTCCAACTGGATGTGCAGCCATTTACGACCACTCTTTGGGTCCGATCACTAAGCCAGTTATGAATCCACCTAAGGCTTCTTTCACACATCAGTTTTTTTGTTTCAGGCAGAATCTGGCAAATTTTTCATAAAACGGATCCGTCGCAAATAGTGAAAAACTGATGCGCCGGATCCGTTTTTCTGCTGTATCCGGCTTTTGTTTATTAACCTGTGGATATGAGAGAGAGAGAGAGATTGTGCATGATTGTATGGAGAATGCATGTAAAACCGGATTTGGAGGCCGGATTCATCATTTCACATATCAGTTTCATCCGTTTATCACTGGAACCGACGCTGGGCGTTTTTTCGCCGGACAGAAAAAACGTTCATATGGATGTTTTCTCCGTCCGCTGGAAAAGACATTTTGGATGGATCTGGCAAAAAAACGGATGAAACGTCTGGCCATCAGGCACAATCTGGTGCTAATACAAGTCTATGAGAAAAAAACAGTTCCGGCGGAAAAAAAACAGATCCGTTTTTTTCAAAACTCGCCGGATTGTGCCTGACGACAAAAACCTGATGTGTGAAAGTAGCCTAACAGTTGCCTTGTCCATTTAGTCATTTTTTTTCAATAAGGATGGTGTGAGATACTTTGTGAAATGCTTTGCTGAAGTCAAGATATACTATATCTACAGCATTTCCCTGATCCAACCAGTCAGTGATTCTGTCATAGAATGAAATTAAGTTAGTCTGGCATGACTTATTAGTTACAAATCCTTGCTGACTCTGGTCAATCACTTCATTTTTTATCCAGGTACTTACATACATGTTGTTTAATAATTTGTTAAAAGATCTTTCCTGGTATAGAAGTCAGACTAACCAGCCTATAGTTTGCTGGGTCCACCTTCTTCCCCTTTTTGAAGATAGGAACAATGTTTGCTCTTTTCCAGTTTTATGGGACTTCTTCTGTTCTCCAAGAATTTTCAAAGATTATGGAGAGTGGTTCAAAAATTTCTTCTGCTATCTCCTTCAGTACTCTTGGGTGTAATTCATTTAAACACAAGTTGCAATGTAACAAAATAGGTAAAAAGTCAAGAGGGTGAATACTTTTGCAAGCCACTGTATATACAACGTACTGCCCCAGGTTACGTATACACTTATAGAGTGTATTTGTGGGATCTTGAAAATGCTTGAGAATGCTTTGGGGTATAAAAAGGGATTTGGCTGGCTAATGTAGATATGGTTAGCATACTTGTTTGGGACCATTGGCATACTTGTTTGGGACCACTGGTGAATGTCTGAAGTGCCGCTATATCGAGGTAT
The DNA here is from genome assembly GCF_032444005.1 of Ranitomeya imitator. NCBI lineage: Eukaryota > Metazoa > Chordata > Amphibia > Anura > Dendrobatidae > Ranitomeya > Ranitomeya imitator. The sequence goes on along the minus strand of NC_091282.1, from coordinate 46,022,651 downwards.
CTGTATCCTGGTTGAATGTGTACAAGAGGTAAATGATGCGGTGATGTGCACGTGATGAGATGGGTTAAGAAAAGTGTAAGGGTTAGCGTTAGGAAGGACAAAATGGTTACAGAGGGTAAAAACCATCTGGAAATAGGGTATGGAGGGATCTGGACAGCGTTAGAAGAGGAGCAATTGGACCAGCATTAGATGTGGACCACTTCTTAGAATGTCTTAGCTAGACCCATCAGTGTACCTGTAAGATACATCCTCATTGATAGTGCAGCTTTTAGTCAAAATGGGGCCCTTGCAAAAAGCTTAAAGTGTGGCCCCAAATGCTCACATATTGCACCATCACACAGAAGCATTTATGTTGCATTTACATGCGCTGAGTTCAGGCCGTTAAAAGAGCGTCAACGACAATATTGAAGTTGTTCGATGCTTGTTTCCCGACCTCTTTACACCGGCTGAGGAAGAATGGTGGGGACAGAAGGAACACTAGTAGATCAATCTGTCCACATACAGTATCATGTTATCAGCAGCACATCTCGCTCTTTACACCAGCGATGTGCTGCTGAGAACAAGGATTTCTGTTCCGGCATAAACAATCCAATCACTCGATGAATAGGTAGCATTTTACTTGAAAAGTATAATGCACTTCATAATCCTCCACATAGTATAGTGCATCCTATAGTCCTCCATATAGTATAATGTGTTCCATAGTCCTCCACATAGTATAATATGCCCCACAATCATCCATATAGTATAATACACTCCCCATTGTCCTCCATATAGTATAATGCACTCCCATAGTCATCAATTTAGCATAATACACTCCCCATAGTCCTCCAAATAGTATAATACACTTCCCATAGTCCTCAATATAGTAAAATGCATCCAATAGCCCTCCATATAGTATAATGCACCCAATAGTTTTCCATATAGTATAATGCACCCTATAGTCTTCCATACAGTATAATACACTCCCCAGTGTCCTCAATATAGTATAATGCATCCCATTGTCCTCCATATCGTACAATGCACTCCCCATAGTGCTCCATATAGTATAATGCATTCCCCATAGTCCTCCATACAGTATAATGAAGCCTTCATATGCACTCCCAATAGTCCTCGATAGAGTATAATGCAGTCGACATATAGTACACAAAGTATAGTGCAGTCCACTTATAGTACACAGAGTAAAATGCAACCACCATATGGTGCACAGAGTATAATGCAGCCCCCATATAGTACACAGAGTTAGCTCCCACTTGTATATTAGAGATACTGTGCATGGATTTGCAGGATCTGGTCCAGCGGCCATGTCAGTAACCTGTGGCCGCCGGACTGAAGCTCTGGCATCCTATATTGTTCTTTAGATTAGCTGTCCTGGTACAACCTTATTGTTGCGACATGATGCACATTTAACGTCGCGGAAGTCTCGTTGATCAAAAGATGAGTCATGGATGGCGGGATTTTGGAGGTGGTTCTGAGGGCTCCTGTCTGATGGTCACAGAATACTGACCTGACTGCTGGACCGGATCCTTCAAATCAGTTAGCACCATATCCAGTATATGTTAAATGATCATTCAGCCTTTATAATTCACATTTTATTAAGTGGCACAGATCACAGAGCAGGCGGCAAAAAGATGATGACAGGTTCCCTTTAACCCAGCATGGATAAAGCAGTTTGTATTTTAAGTGCAATATCTGATGACTGTCTACTTTTTACTACGCAAACTGCAGAAGATCTTGGGCCATAAACTCTTCCCGATCCCGAGATATTGGTTCTTTACACCCCTAGATCGATAGATATGTTCCTATCCGGATAACAGTTCTCATGATAGAGATAGAAAATATGATCCAATCAATTCTTCTGCTTGGCTTTGGAGATATCCATGAACTCACCATACATTAAGGGTGATGATGATGAGCGCTGCGCGGAGTCTTAATGTAAAGACATAAAAGTGCCACGATGATGAGACTTTTTCCTAATGAGTGTCTGCATCGCGGAGTGACCTCATGAGAATGCCCGCTGTCCGTACAGACAGGCTATTAACATTTTTACTGCATTTGACACATTCATTTTTCATATCTATATGACACTAGATACTTTTGACTTTCCCTTTAATGTTCTGCCTATAATATATTTAATGTATATGGCTTATGCCAAAGAGTTAAAGGGATTGTCCACCTTCAAAGACGTTTTTTTTTTTCTTCTTAAATGCATGTATTGTATTTGTAGTTAAAAATAATTTTTGTTATTGGGTTTCCTAAAAAAAACTTTCCTGAAAAATTACCAGGGCCCCAAACTACCTTGTGCCATGTGTAATACTGCCATCCTCAAGGAAACTGCTTCCTCTGTACCCTCTTGGCACTAGGGTACTTCCAACACCAAGAGTTTTGTTTCCGCACTATATCCCCTGGTGCCTTAGGGGCCTATAAGTTACTCAGGTCTATTGGCCTAGTGCAATTGCTACCCTTGTACTATCTCCATGCTTCCTAGGGCTTAGGGGCCAAGGGGCTCTTCAGACACCAGAGCTTTATTGAACTTATTTTTCTTTGTTCTTTCACTGTACCCTCTGGAGTTTAGTGGTCTATTGGCTCCTCAGACCCTTCATACCCCCTCTGGGTTTAGGGCGGCCTATGAGCACTTAAGGAACCAGGGCCTAGTTAAAAATGTTCTTATGTACCCCTTTTGGCATTGGGACCTATGGTCTCCTAAGGCCCCAGAGCCTAGAGCAATTACTACCATTATCCACCTAGAGCCATACCTCTATATTAGCAACAAAAAATTCTATGATCCTTTTGGTATAATTTACAAAACGTACAGCAGGTGAAATAAGTATTGAACACGTCACCAATTTTCTAAAGGTGCCATTGACATGAAATTCTCACCAGATGTCGGTAACAACCCGTCCAATCCACACAGGCAAAGAAATCGCCATAGATGTCCATAAAGTGAGTTATGTGTAATAATGATAAATGACACAGGGAAAAAGTATTGAACACATGAAGAAAGAGAGGTGCAAAAGCCCTGGAAAGTCATGACACCAGCTGAAATCTATCAGTAATAGAAAGCAATCCTGCCACTTAGTGAAAAATAATATCAGCTGGTTGAACTGATGGCCTATAAAAAGGTGTCTCACTACCAAGGTGCCACATAATAAACATCTCCTGATGGGTAAAAGCAGTGAGCCGTCTCAAGACCTTCACAACCTTATTGTTGCAAAACATTCTGATGGCATTGGTTACAGAAGAATTTCTAAACTAATGAAGATTCCAGTGAGCACTGTTGGGGCCATAATCTAGAGGTGGAAAGAACATCATTTCACCATAAAGGTGCTCACCTCAAGATTTCAGATAGTAGAGTGAAAAGAATTCTCAGAAGAGTTCTCTAAGAGTTATGGACCATCTGTGGAGAGCTACAGAAAGACCTGGAATCAGAAGGTGCAACTGTTTCAAGGAAAGCAATAAGTAATGCACTCGACCTCCTTGGCCTGTATGCACGCTCATCACACAAGACTCCATTGCTGAATAAAAAGCATGTTCAAGTGTGTTTAAAGTTTGCTCAACAACATTTAGACAAGCCTGTGAAATACTGGGAGAATATAGTCTGGTCAGATGAGACCAAAATTGAACTCTTTGGATGTCATAATACACACCATATTTGGAGGGCAAAAGGCACTACATAGCACCACAAAATCACCATATTTTTTTCTATACTTTTTTAAAAAAAAGAGCGTAAAATAAATATATATAGGGGAATGAATTGCAAGCATTACATTGGCGAGGACAAATCTATTTGAGCCTTTTTCATTTTGGAGTTCTGAAAGCCATGTAAACAGCAAAAAAACAACAAAAATTGAATAAAACAAAATGATAATAATATATATACTGCAATAAATGATCAAACATCAAGGTTGTAACACTCGCTTTCTAGTCATTTGTATTCAAAAGTGATTCCTGTCTGGACGTCAAAGAGACATAACCCGATTATATGACCAGCGCAATCTTCTCCGATGGAATAGGTATATGTAATCTAATTTTTGTTTTAAAAGGCCTCGAAGCAGAATAAAATGAAATAAAAAAAATGGTTTCTTCTGCTCCAAAAAAAAGAAAAAATGAAATAAAACCCCCACAAAAACCTGAAAGCTTCAACATAATAGAAAAGTATAATTGCGCAGCCCAATAATCTTCTGCCGGGGTGTAGTAGACAAGCAATTTCATATTGAATACAGCTGGGAAATTAATCTTTACAACTCAAAATGTTCCATTTTAGCATTTATTCCATAAAAATTCTCCCTAAAAATATGGTGAATCAATTATATGATAAAATAGCTTAGAATAAAGAGAACGGCCTAGGCTTAAATAAATAAATATATACGGCATATATACCGTAGATATTTAATTATTATGACTATATATTATATACATACTGTATATTATGTAAAATATATAAAAAATGTGATATATTTAAGGAAGAAATATAATTATAGAATTTTTTAAAATATATGTTAGATATTTTTAGATATTCTAAATTTAGAAGCAGAAAACTATATAATATAATATATAATATAATAATATGTAAAAAATATAATACATATAAACAATATAAAATATATAAATATCTATATAGATTATAAAATCTCTAATAAATATGTAATAGACATATACAAAAAAATATAAAATGTAGAAAAAAATAATATCTATATATATAATCGTATAAGGAGCACTTCCGTCTGTCTGTCTGTCTGTCTTTCTGTCTGTTTGTCTGTCTGTCACGGAAATCCCACGTCGCTGATTGGTCGCGGCCGGCAGGCACAGACCGGCCGCGAAATCGCCCCTTCCTACTCTCTGTCAGTGCCCGCTCCATACTCCCCTCCAGTCAGCGCTCACACAGGGTTAATGGCTGCATTACACTGCGTTATGCCGCAGTGTAACGCACTCCGTTAACGCTGCTATTAACCCTGTGTGACCAACTTTTTACTATTGATGCTGCTACGTCATAATCTCGTGAGACCGCAATGCATTCTTGGGACCAGAGCGTCGCGAGGAGCATCGCTAAACGCCTCGCCTGGATTCGGGGGCCGATGGAAGGTGCGTATATAACTATTTTTTATTTTAATTCTTTTTTTAACAGGGATATGGTGGCCACATTGCTATATACTACGTGGGCTGTGTTATATACTGCGTGGGCTGTGTTATATACTGCGTCTCTGTGCTATATACTACGTGGGCTGTGCAATATATTACAGGGCTGGGCAATATACTACATGGATGTGTTATAAACTGCGTGGGCTGTTATATACTGCGTGGGCTGTGCTATATACTACGTGGGCGGTGTTATACACTAGAGAAAAGAAAAAAAAAGTTGAATTCCAGCTCCTTAAAACATGACGTTTATTGTATCCAAATAAAAAATCCAAATGTCCATGGTGTGCAACCTCCCACCGGTAAGTGCCTGGGATGACAGAGATAAACGGCTACGCGTTTCGATCGGAGTGATCTTTATCAAAGCCATACCTGGATCAGGCAGCTTCTCCTACTTATAAGGAGGCTCACCCAACCAGATCATTCATTTGAGTCACATGGCAATTTGACAGGTCCTTTCATCTAAAATCATTGTTCTATATGTAACAACATAACAAAAATAAAGGATTAAAATCACATTCAGCAATAATGTAACATAACTTCATGTCTTTTATTCAATCCTGTTGGGACACAGGTGTTCAATTGGAAAATCCAATATGCTTCTCGTGTGAGAAGCCGGCGTCTAATGTCACCACCCCGACGGGGTATTAACCCGTTCTATGCCCTGAACCTGAAGAGTGACAGTGCTGCGTGCATGGTGCCTAACAAAATGTTTGGATGCTGCTGATATATTCCTGTCATTATTCTGAGTGTTACCTATGTCATATAAGTGTTCCCTAATGCGTGTTTTCAATTTTCTGGATGTACAGCCCACATACGACAGGTTACACTCTATACATTTGATTTTGTATACCACATTGCAAGAATTACAATTGATGTACTGCTTTATATCAAATTTGATAGTTTCATCCGCATTATAAAATGTCTTTTCAATACTGGCGAATTTACATGTGCTACAATTTCGTGTGCCACACCTGAAAAATCCTGGATAATTTAACCAGGTTCTGATGGATTTATTTTTGGAGCAGAACAAGCTAGGGGCTATTTTATTACCAATGGTCGGGGCTCTTCTCGACACCACATTAATGCCAGAATTTAGTATGTTATACAGCTGCAGATCTTCATATAAAATAGGTAAATATCTGTTGACAATATCTCTAATTCTAGCGAACTGCGGGCTATATTGAAAGCATATGTATGGCTTTTGTTCCATTTGTAAATTTCTATGCTTTTGTGCTGTAACTAGTTCTTTACGATCTTTTCCTGCTACTATTTTTTTGGCCCGATTAATTGTCCATTGAGGGTATTGTCGATGTGTTAATTTATTTGCTATTTGCTCGATTTCACCCTTGAGATCTTTTTCTGAACTGCAATTCCTTTTAATCCTGGTGAACTCACCCACCGGAATTGATTTAATTGTATGCCTGCTATGGCTGCTTTTGGCATGCAGTATTGTGTTACCCCTCACTGGCTTGTGATGTGTTCTGGTGACGATATTTGAATCTATTTGCCCCGTGAGCTCCAGATCTAGAAATGATATACTTTTGCTATCTGCCCTATGCGTGAATCTAATATTGTACTCATTCTGATTCAGGTACTCCATGAAGCGCGGTATGGCAGACACATCACCCTCCCATATCATGAGCGTATCATCAATGTATCTGCCATACCACGCCACATATTCCAAATACGGATTGTTCACGGAAAAAACGCACTCCATCTCCCAGAAGGACATAACCAAATTAGCAAGGGAGGGAGAGTATTTCGCACCCATGGCCACTCCAGCTTGCTGCATATAAAATTGATTATCAAATGCAAAAAAATTACTAGTGAGCAAAAAATGTATTACCATCAGCAGATATTCAATCAAATCCTCAGAATACTGACTGAATTTGACAAGGTGATATTGGATCGCTCTGATTGCTAGATCGTGCGGGATGCATGTATATAAAGATATAACGTTGCAGCAGAGCCAGGAATAATTTTTTTGCCATATCTTACCATCAAAAATACGTAATACCTCCTTAGAGTCTTTTATATATCCAGGGGAACGTTTTACAAGTGGCTGGAGGAGAGAGTCTACCCATTGACAGAGTCTTTCATTGCAGGACCCGATTCCAGATACTATGGGTCGCATTGGGGGAATCCCCTCTTTTTTATGTATTTTAGGGACCCCATATATTATAGGAGTGACTGGACATTCAACTATTAGATATTCCATTTGTGTTTTAGTTAATACCCCCAGATCGAATCCCTCCTTGATAATGACATCTCTCTTTTTGATAATTTCTTGTGAGGGATTATTTGTTAGTTTTTTATACGTGATTTGATCAGATAATAGTTCCAGCATTTTTTTCTGATAGTCCAATACCACTACCACCCCTCCCTTATCTGACATTTTAATTGTAAGATCTGGCATATTTTGTAGCTCTCTTATAGCGTTACGTTTTTTCATAGATATATTCTTAGGGTTGTATTTATTATTAGTTTTTATTTCCTTGTTTAATTGTCTGAGTTCCCTTTCTATGTTTTCTTGAAATTTGTCCATACACTCAGATCTGGCCTGGATTGGATAATAGTAGGGATTTTTTGTAGTAAAATTCTTGGAAACATGCACCCGGTCACTATCCAGCAATGTATCTGAGCTGAGATCTTGTAGCGCAATTAGTGCTACTTGTTCTTTAAAGTCCATCTGTGAGTACTCATTATCCACCATAGGTGGTGCTACAGATCCTTCCTGACTTAATTCCTCTTCAGTATTTTGCTCCTGATAAAAATGTTATACACTGTGTGGGTTGTGCTATATACTGCGTGGGCTGTGCTATATACTACGTGGGCTGTGCTATATACTACATGGGCTGCACTATATACTACGTGGGCTGTGCTATATACTATGTGGCTGTGTTATATGCTACGTGGCTGTGCTATATGTTACATGGGCTGCGCTATATGCTATGTGGGCTTTGTTATATACTACGTGGCCTGTGCTATATACTACGTGGCCTGTGCTATATGCTATGTGGCTGTGCTATATGCTATGTGGGCTGTGTTATATGCTATGTGGGCTGTGTTATATGCTACTTGGCTGTGGTATATTTCTCTGCTGTATCTGTGCATCATGATTCGTGGTATGTGTTAAAGAGGGGGGCTCATTGAGACTCTTTCGCCCGGGGCCCTCAAAAACCTGGAGCCGACCCTGGCTTGACTCATTGGTCACACCCGGCCGCGAACAATCAGCGACAGGCGCAGTCCGGCCGGGAATTGGCGCGGAATTTGAACCACGCTTTGCTAATTGGTCACGCCCGGCCGGCCGAATCCTGTGTATAAATTGCATTATTCTGAAAACTTCATAAATAAACTACATACAGTTAGGGCCAGAAATATTTGGACAGTGACACAATTTTCGCGAGTTGGGCTCTGCATGCCACCACATTGGATTTGAAATGAAACCTCTACAACAGAATTCAAGTGCAGATTGTAACGTTTAATTTGAAGGGTTGAACAAAAATATCTGATAGAAAATGTAGGAATTGTACACATTTCTTTACAAACACTCCACATTTTAGGAGGTCAAAAGTAATTGGACAAATAAACATAACCCAAACAAAATATTTTTATTTTCAATATTTTGTTGCAAATCCTTTGGAGGCAATCACTGCCTTAAGTCTGGAACCCATGGACATCACCAAACGCTGGGTTTCCTCCTTCTTAATGCTTTGCCAGGCCTTTACAGCCGCAGCCTTCAGGTCTTGCTTGTTTGTGGGTCTTTCCGTCTTAAGTCTGGATTTGAGCAAGTGAAATGCATGCTCAATTGGGTTTAGATCTGGAGATTGACTTGGCCATTGCAGAATGTTCCACTTTTTGGCACTCATGAACTCCTGGGTAGCTTTGGCTGTATGCTTGGGGTCATTGTCCATCTGTACTATGAAGCGCCGTCCAATCAACTTTGCAGCATTTGGCTGAATCTGGGCTGAAAGTATATCCCGGTACACTTCATAATTCATCCGGCTACTCTTGTCTGCTCTTATGTCATCAATAAACACAAGTGACCCAGTGCCATTGAAAGCCATGCATGCCCATGCCATCACGTTGCCTCCACCATGTTTTACAGAGGATGTGGTGTGCCTTGGATCATGTGCCGTTCCCTTTCTTCTCCAAACTTTTTTCTTCCCATCATTCTGGTACAGGTTGATCTTTGTCTCATCTGTCCATAGAATACTTTTCCAGAACTGAGCTGGCTTCTTGAGGTGTTTTTCTGCAAATTTAACTCTGGCCTGTCTATTTTTGGTATTGATGAATGGTTTGCATCTAGATGTGAACCCTTTGTATTTACTGTCATGGAGTCTTCTCTTTACTGTTGACTTAGAGACAGATACACCTACTTCACTGAGAGTGTTCTGGACTTCAGTTGATGTTGTGAACGGGTTCTTCTTCACCAAATTAAGTATGCGGCGATCATCCACCACTGTTGTCATCCGTGGACGCCCAGGCCTTTTTGAGTTCCCAAGCTCACCAGTCAATTCCTTTTTTCTCAGAATGTACCCAACTGTTGATTTTGCTACTCCAAGCATGTCTGCTATCTCTCTGATGGATTTTTTCTTTTTTTTCAGCCTCAGGATGTTCTGCTTCACCTCAATTGAGAGTTCCTTTGACCGCATGTTGTCTGCTCACAGCAACAGCTTCCAAATGCAAAACCACACACCTGGAATCCACCCCTGACCTTTTAACTACTTCATTGATTACAGGTTAACGAGGGAGACGCCTTCAGAGTTAATTGCAGCCCTTAGAGTCCATTGTCCAATTACTTTTGGTCCCTTGAAAAAGAGGACGCTATGCATTACAGAGCTATGATTCCTAAACCCTTTCTCCGATTTGGATGTGGAAACTATCATATTGCAGCTGGGAGTGTGCACTTTCAGCCCATATTATATATATAATTGTATTTCTGAACATGTTTTTGTAAACAGCTAAAATAACAAAACTTCACTGTCCAAATATTTCTGGCCCTAACTACATATTATAGAATACCCGATGCATTAGAATCGGGCCACCATCTAGTATATAATATATATATATATTATTTTTCTACATTTTTATCTATATACCGTGTGCATTTGTTTACATGCACTATATACCAAAATCTACGGGATAACATACTAGTCCATAGCATAGTAAATATTGAGACATAGTAATAATAATAATAATAATAATAATTCTGATCAATACGAGAAATATTCTATGTTCCTAATGTTTACTCATCTCCTCGGTTGTTTCCGTCATCAATATGTGGGGGTTTTCATTATTTATTTATTTTAGTACCTACCTAATATTAAAAGCAAATGTCATGAAATATGGCAAAATCCATGTTATTGACTGCAATGATAATAATACGGTATTTTTTATCATTTTTTTTTTCTTTTCGGGCCCATAGGACCATAGGAAGCCTAAGCGGAGATATACTATGACGGGTTTATGGTGGGGTTTGGAATTCGATAGGAAAATAAAAGAACTTATTGTCTTTGCTATATGGCGGCGTTTATATATGATTATTATGTCTTTATGGTTTTATTATACTTTACAATTCCCATTTCATACAAATATATAAAAGTTACGATAATCTGGTGAAGCTTAAATCTCTACAGTATTATATGGCCCTGGTACTGCTCGGTGAGGTCTAATTTCCTTGGAATTTATTAATCCTGGTCAACAATGGAAAATGATACCGCAACATAGTGCCTGTGTAAATACACACTTAGTAGACTCTTTGTCTTCATGTATTCTGTTACAGTATGGTTTCTCCATTTCTTCTGGCAAACTGTAATCTTCTTGAGTTACAATGCTGACTTTCCGTAATTTGCAATTTTTTGCAAGCAGCTACGTCTATGAGCGGAGACAAATCTATGGTCAACGGTATGTTCCATTGCATTTTTGCCACACATCTGTTGAGCTCCTGAAAAATGTCATTTTTTAGCGAAACCCCCTTTGACTTGAATGATGCAAACAGCGTCACATTGTGCTCTGTCTGGACTACTTTTGACACTATCCTCTTGACTGCGCTTCTGTGCCCTACTTAGCCCTGCTGTTGTCTTCGGTCTGGGGAGACCGATTTTGAACTTTGGTATTTTGGGGGTGTTCAAGATGCGGTTCTGAAACTTGTGGTTGATTAACTTAAATGAGGATGGGTCGGTCGGCCACGGGTTTCAGAGCCGCATCTTGAATATTTTAAAGAATATTGAAGTTCAAGGTCGGTCGTTTTTGACCGAAGACAACAGCAGGGTTAAGAAGGCACACACTGCTAAAATGGAAGCCACAAAATGACTCCATCTACCTCTATAAAAACAATGGCCCAAACAAGAGTTTCGCCTAAATTTGCCTTTTCAGGGCTTCAGGTGGCAAAAATAAATGCAAATGTATTGTCAAACGTTTTCATACATTTTTTTCTATTATTTTTTTCAGAAAACAGTTCGCATGATCTTTCCTGTCATTCCACCATGACCTTTTAAAAAAATATGATCCTTTTTTTTTAAAAAACAGATGTCCTGTTTATGTTAAAAATATGGTTGTATTTGCTTTTTCTTTTTTTAAATAAAATTGATCCTTTTTTTTAAATGACATGGGGAGAAATGTCACAAGATTATGTGACTTGGTTTCTGGGAAAAAATAAAAGGACGAAAAAACTGTAAACATATAGCGGTACGTTTGCATCCGTCTTTAATTAATTGAAATGTTACAAAACCCAATCAGTTTACAGGATGAAACATACAAGAAATGAAGCAGCACACTGATTTTTGTTTTGCATCCTGTAAAATAAAAGAGGGGATTGACACGGAATTGTGGACCAACGTATGTCATAGGGATACAACTTGGACATACGGTGTTCTCATTCTATGTAAAAAAACGGATCCGTTTAAAAACATTTTTTACTGTACAAATAGATATGTCAAATCCACCTCGAAAACTTGGTGTGAAAAAGGCCTTAAAATATATCTGTTTCCATCAGTTTTTATAAGAGTTTTTTTTTGTTTATAATATATAAAAATCATTTAGCTGTAAAAAGAAATTTGCGAGACGTAAGGTGGTTTCCCTGAAATTGAGTCATTTTTTGGATGTACTAAGGGGGCTTCCCTGAAATTGAGTCATTTTTTAGATGTACTAAGGGGGCTTCCCTGAAATTGAGTCATTTTTTGCTGCATCCATGTGACCTCAATTGGTCAGGATTTTTTAAAGAGTGCATATGACTTCCGTGGGAGCTTCTTACAAAAACCTTTCAATGTCTTTTTGTTTTGTTTTTTAACTTAACCCAACTTAAACCAAGCACCTCCTCTGATTACCCCTGTTCCATGGACTCTGGAACAGTTTTTCTTTTTCTTCTGTGCCCCTTCTTTACAAAGTTATGACCCCATTAATAAAGGAAAATTTGTTTCCCTTTTTTTTCCGACTGGGTGTATACCGTAGAACTTCTTTGTGGGTGCAGTCATGTTTTGATTGGCTAGCATCACAGGAAAAAAAGCAAACACCCACACCATAGTTCTGTGGTGTACGCCCAGTTGGTAAAAAGGAAAAATTGCACCTTTATTCCCAAGGGAAATAACTTTGGAATAGAGGGACACAGAAGAAAAATAAAAACTGTTCCAGAATCAGTGTATCATCAGCAACTAGAATAGGTACTCAGTATAAATAAAAAAAAATCAATTAAAGGTCCTCTTTAATAATCTCTTACCTGATTTCCCCGCCCCTCCCAGTGGTAAATGCAGTCTTCTAGAATTTTATCATTTAAAGAGCCCTCGTCTATTCTCTTAACATGTCTGGTAGTAAATACTCATCTTGTCCGTGAAATAACAATGCTAGAACATGTTTTCTTAGATCCCTGCTTTGTGTCATTCCTCTTGGAAATGTATGAATATATTGATAGCCGGTTGCGGATATGCCCCTTTACAATTAGGCATCGTCCAATCAGAGCTCACTCAGCCAGTGATTGGTGGATTTGGCATTTTTGTCCCGTTCCGCTGGGCTGAGACTTGACCGGGAAATGGAGACCCACTAGGACTCAGTGAGCATTGATAAGGGAGTCGCGAGGGATCAGTGAGGGTGAGTATTCCTTCCTACTTCCTTTAATTTTTTTTAAGCAGTTTGAGCCCTTTAAAAAAATGTTTTCCTAGAAAGACCCCACTGAGATCTTTTACTCTCGTGGCACTGCTGAGTATAAAGGAGGACATGGGGGCTGCATTTTTCGAGAACTCATCAAGGGCGATGGTACACTTAAGCATTGCACCATGCCGGGGCTGCAGCTCTCGGAATAGTTCTGGTTTCCATATAAATGATTATGAATGTCACTGCTGGAAATTTTAATTAATGGCTTTTTTTTTCTTCCCGACGTGGTCAGGCTCCTAAGTGTCTATCAGTTAGACAGGGCCCCGGGGAATCATTTGTTCCTTGAAGGTGAAGAAATCTGCCCACAAAAGACTCCGGCATTAGATCAATCCTTCCTAACAACTTTATTGATTGGCTGCAATAACATTTTTCATTTATTAATTATGAAGATGTTCAGCAGATATATTAAAGGTAACAATTACAATTTTTTTTTTCCGGAGTCCGTGTTACACTGAGTTGTAAATGATCAGATGAGCTGATTCTAAAAGGTCACTTCCTGACCACATGTTGATGAGAACATTTTTTTAATAAAATGTCCCATATTTTATGGAGTCATTATGGATGCCGTAAAATGTACCCAGCAGATGGATTATTCACACAGCAATGCAATTATATACGGTACATTACTGTGCACTGGGTGGAATAATAAATTAGTGGTCAGGCCTGACCCCCGTCCCTGCAATACTACGATATGGGGGCAAACCATGTAATGGGCACCAGGGAGATGGGGTATCAACGAGTCACTTCACCTAGGACATAGATGAAGGGGAAGAAAAGCTTTATTACAACTCCTTAGGACCGTCCCAATGGGTACACCTTGTCTCGGTGTAGTATGGTTCATGCTTTTTTGATCAATATAGCATTAAGTACCTAATGTTATTTACATGTACTATTACTATTGACCTATTTACTTGCCTTCATTTTTGTTTGTTTGTTTTCTTAGGTTTTGTCAGTGAAATGGTCACAGTTTGAACGTGCTCTTACACATTGCTTGTTTACCAGCTTACAGTGACATGAAATAGTTTGGGCACCCCTGGGTCAATTCCTCCAATTCTGTGAGATTCTTGGGTCTGCTATTTTGAGGTCTAGCCACTGATTTTCAATGATGTTCAGATCAGGGGACTGTGAGGGCCATTGTAAAAATTCAGCTTGCGCCTTTTGAGGTCGTCTATTGTGGTTTTTGACGTGTGTTTAAGGTCATTATCCATTTGCAGAAGCCATTCTCTTTTCACCTTCAGCTTTTTTTTTACAGATGGTGTCATGTTTGCATCAAGAATTTGTTGAAATATCATTGAATCCATTCTTGCCTCGACCTGTGAAATGTTCCATGTGTCATTGGTTGCAACACAACCCCAGAGAATGATTGATCCTTCACCATGCCTAATGGATGGTGAGATGTTCTTTTCCTGAAATGCTGTGCCCTTTTTTCTCTACACTTATGTTTGATTATTGTGACAAAAGAGTTTTATATTAACCTCATTGATCCACAGGACTTGTTTCCAAAATACACCAGGCTTGTTTAGATGATCTTTTGCATACATCTGATGCTGAATCTTATGGTTAGGACGCAGGGGAGGTTTTCTTCTGATTAATCTTCCATGAAGGCCATATTTGTGCAGGTGTCTCTGAACAGTAGAGCAATGTAAGACATCTCCAGAGTCTGCTCAATCTTTCTGAAGGTCTTTTGCAGTCAAGCAGGGGTTCTGATTTGCCTCTCTAGCAATCCTACAAGCAGCTCTCACTGAAATTTTGCTGGTCTTCCAGACCTTATCTTGACCTCCACTGTTCCTGTTATCTGACATTTCTTAATTTCATTTTGAATGAGCAAAGAGCAACTTGAAAACACTTTGCCATCTTCTTATATCCTTCTCCTGCTTTGTGGGCCTCCACCATTTTCATTTTCAGTGTGTTAGGCAGCAGCTTAGAAGAACCCATGACTGCTGTTTTTGGCACTAGGTTAGAGGAGGCTGGGTTTTTATAAACCTGGGAAATTTGCATCACCTGGCCTTTCCTGACGATGATAGTGAACAAACCATAACCCTAAGGCTATGTGCACACGTAGGGAGTGTCCTCTGCGGGTTCTCCCGCAGCGGATTTGATAAATCTGCAGGGTAAAACTGCTGCGGTTATCCCTGCAGATTTATCGCGGTTTGTCTTGCGGTTTCCGCTGCGGGTTTATTCCTACTATTGATGCTGCATATGCAGCAATATGCAGCATCAATAGTAATGTTAAAAATAATTTAAAAATGGTTATATACTCACCCTCTGACGTCCCGATCTCCTCGGTGCTGCACGTGGCGGTCCGGTTTCAAAGATGATGTGCGAGAAGGACCTTCGTGACGTCACAGTCATGTGACCGCGACGTCATCGCAGGCCCTGCTCGCACAGCAACCCTGCGACCGGACGGCCGTGTGCAGCGCTGAGAGGTGAGTATATCATTATTTTTTATTTTAATTCTTTTTTTTTTACACAAATATGGTTCCCAGGGCCTGGAGGAGAGTCTCCTCTCCTCCACCCCGGGTACCAACCGCACATGATCTGCTTACTTCCCGCATCGTGGGCACAGCCCCATGCGGGAAGTAAGCGGATCAATGCATTCCTATGTGTGCAGAATCGCCGCGATTCTGCACAAAGAAGTGACATGCTGCACAGCGGATTGCGGTTTCCATAGGTTTACATTGAACTGTAAACGCAATGGAAACAGCTGCGGACCCGCAGCCGCAGAAACGCTGCGGTTCCGCGGTAAAAACCGCAACGTGTGCACATAGCCTAACAGGATAATTAAGGTCTGAAACCTTGGTCACAGTTATCTGAGCACACAAATCACTAAGGGTACACAAACTTTTGCATTTTTCCTTTTTGTAGTTTTTAAAATGTAAAAAATAACAATATTTCTTTTTTTTGCCTAAAATGCAAAAGAGATGTGTCATCTTCAATTTTAGCCATTTTAGAGATAATTTCATCTTCAGCCAAAACTTTTGCATGCCACTGTATAGTCCAGATCAGTGTTTTGCTTTTTTTCTATAAGATTCTCTAAAACAGAGATCCACTAAAGGGTCCGTGAATTGGTAATAATGGGAAGAGTTTGTAAGCAAAATGTCAAGAGTCCTCCAACGCAATTGAAATGGGGGGAAGAGGGGACGCATTAATTACCGTAAGTATTTTCTGAAGAACCTAAGAGTCTGATTTATCATTTGCATCTATTTTTTTTCTTGTCTTTTTTTTTGCACAATGCAAAATGTTTTTTTTTTAAGTGAAATAATAAATAAAAATTCCGAAAAATATCAAACGATTAATTAGGCTAAAACATCTGGATAACCAAAACCACATTCAAAATGCCAACCAAAAACAAAACAAGAAGACAAAACCAAGTTCACATAAAAGTCACTGTAGAGGCTCATAGACCATATTTTCGGTCAGGGTGAACTCTCACTTTTCTGGATGAAGCACTGATTTGTTATACGACGCTCATACCCTTTATAGTCTATGTGGCTGTTCCAATGAGGGTGTTTTTTTTTTTTTATTGTTGACCGAGTGCCTGAAAAATGTCTGTTTCATGATCCAAGTTAGGGCTCTCGTAGACGTCAGTGATTTTCTTTCATGGGAAAAAACGGTCCGAGTTTCATCAGTAAATTTTTTATCAGAGTTTGGTCATTGTGTCAGTTTTTACCATCAGTTTGGTCCGAGTTTTATTAGCTTTTCTCGGATGAGAAATGAAGAAAAAAGCATTGCTGAGACATGGCCGGTATTGGTCAGAGTCTCGGATCAAAATCAGAAATGCATGTCTATGGGTCCAAAAAAAAAAAATCAAACATCACTCAGATGCCACCCATGTGCAACCATCGTATTTGTCAGAAGAAATAGCATGATGGAGCCCAGTGGACTCCTTTATGAGGGCCAATGAGGGTCTGTCGGGCATCGGTGGTATCCGTCATTTGACAGATCTGATACTCCGTCGTAAGAGAAACAAAAATGTTGAATGGTAATCCTACTTTCCAGTAAGTTTCTAGAATAATCTATCCTGTGTGTAGACATGAAAAATAACACTATCTTTGGCCATTATGAAACCTGTATCCTGCATTTTCATAAGTTTCCCCCTCTATCTCAGACTCTATCTCTAATTTTCCGTCGTCTCTGAGCTGGTGGGTGGAAACTAGCTGCTATGTTGCCTGCCATACACAGTGCACACAGACATGAGGGATTCATGCTCTTCTGTCTCTATGTACAAGATGTTCAGAAGGAAGAGTGGCTTCATGGGGGACATTATCCACAGGACTAATCGGTGTAGAGGTGAATCCAGCTCTGGGGCGAGATAAAAGATTTGCTAGAAAGCTCAGCGCAATCTTTCTTTGTCTCCACCTGTTTGTGCTGTTTTCTGTCTCTGCTCTTCTTCCACCCTCCCCTTTTCATAAAGTATAATAGGAGATGTGATCTGACCCCTCATTGAAAAGATAGTCCATTTTGTGTTAAGGGACAGAGATCAATGTGGCTCATAAGTGGAGAAAGAAGAAGAATTCACTTACAATATATATACATATTACAAGGTTTCTTATATTTGACTATTCCTCCACCCTCCACTTTTCATAAAGTATAATAGGAGATGTCACCTGACCCCTCATTGAAAAGATAGCCCATTTTGTGTTAAGGGACAGAGATCAATGTGGCTCATAAGTGGAGAAAGAAGCAGAATTCTCTTACAATATATATATACATATTACAAGGTTTCTTATATTTGACTATACTATTGATTTATTTAAAGTTTGCTGAAGGGACAGTTCCATTTTAACTTAAGATGTATACTTAGCCTTGAGACAGCGCAGAACCCTTCAGTCCCATGTAAAATCAAACACAGAACTTCAGTATGAAATAATTAGATACGACAGGCTTTAACATCAATGAATGTGTAATGTCAGTACAATCGAGTGCCTCCTGCCCTATTTTGGAAAAAGTGAAATCGAGCTTAATATGGCAGTTACATTGTGCATAAATAATACCGTCATCCAGTATCACACAGCAGCCATATAACATTGCCATATAGTGCCGTACAGTACTCTTATACACCCGCTGTATGTTTGCGCAGAATGGAGTCAAACTATTATTAATCACAGATGTAGCAGAGCTGAATTTCTTCTGTGATTTTGCATAGTTTTGAATTGCTTTTTATGCAATTTTGCGACTTGAGATAAAATATCAGCTGAACCCGCAGTCCCATGTAAAGCCACAGATAACACAACGTGATAGCTGGAGTTGTTCCAAATGACAAACTCATCTCTGCCCGACTCCCTAATTGCTTTCATTTGAGCTGAAGGGCATGCTGCGTTCAGTTCTCCGGCATAGTGCTGGCCTTTTGTGAGTAACACGGTCGTAATTAAGAAGTCTCTTCGGAGGACCAGACAGCTGCACTGGATCTTGAGGTGCCTGTGATAGCGCCTGAAGGTCATGGCTCCAGCTTTCCGGCCTAATTGATGGGAGCGCGTTTGAAAGATGTACGTTTTTTCCAAATTTGTACTGCGGCTTCTGTCTGACTCTGATTCGTCATATATCAAATCAGCGGGTTCAGTCCACAGACACGAAAGGTTACTTACACGATGGTCTACTCGCCCAAATTAAGGTGTCACGGCGTAAAACACAAAGGCCTATGTAGTGAAGTAGCGCCAATGTAGCAGAGCTCAACAAAAATGTAGTGATAACGCAAGTATATATATTTTACGTAGGGGTAAACCTACAGCATTACTGGATCGACCACCTCTCCTGTCATGTACTAAAAAACACGAAAAAACAATTCCATAAAATCTTTTTAGAAGTCTATTTGTTGTTCCAGGAATTTTTTCTTTACTTGCCATAAATGTGCAATTATTGTTGCCCAGTGTAAAAGCCGCTGTTCTCATGAATACGGCGATGTTTCTCTTTTGCTCCTGCGCCTCTCCGTTCCTGAGATACAACCTTCTTTTCCCTGTATGTAACTATAGTTTTATTAACAAGTGGGTGCGGCCTTCAACTCTTCTCCGCGAACCTCTATTTGAGGACCACGCCCAGTTGGCTAACAAGACTAGATTTAGAAACCGCTAAAATAGGGCTGTAACTCATGAACGGAGAGGCGGAGGAACTAGAGAAAAACCACGCCAGATTCAGGAGAACAGCGGCGTTTACAGCAAGAGAATAAATTACATATTTATGGCAATGTGCAGGTCCTCTTTTATATAAACCGAAAAATGGGGTTATAGTAACAATGGTTTAAAGAGGGGAATGGAACCCATTAGCTTACAAAACAATGGTGCTTATAGAAAATACTGGATTCTTCATTGTTAAATCATAGTGTTAGATAATGCAACGTGTAAATGAAAATTCCTAATTCCCTATGGGGAGAACTAAGAATAGTCTGAGGGTAAATATTGTGAGTGAGAAGCAGTATGAAAGAGAGGCAGAGAAAAACACAGACCTGTATTGCAGCTTTATAGTGTTTTATCTCCCCCCTGTGCTGGATTCAGTCACAATTCTCAGTACTGCCGTATAATATCTTTCGTGCTGCTTCTTATTAGTACCAGTAAGTGTTTTATCTCACCCCAGTGCTGGATTCACCGTTACACATCTCAGTACTGCCATATAATATCCTTTGTGCTGCTGCTTATTGGTGCTTTATCTCAACCAAGTGATTGATTCACCTTTACACATCTCAGTACTGCTGTATAATTTCTTTTGTGCTGCTGCTTATTAGTAAGCATTTTGTCTCACCCCAGTGATTGATTCACAGTTACACATCTCAGTACTGTCATCAAATATTCTTCATGCTGCTTCTTATTAGTTAGTGTTTTATCTCACCCCAGTTCTGGATTCACAGGTACACATCTCAGTTCCACCTTACAATATCTTTTGTGATGCTGTTTATTAGTAAGTGTTACACATTTCAGTACTGCCATATAATATTTTTCACGCTGCTGCTTATTAGCAAGCGTTTTATCTCACCCCACTGCTGGTAGTGTAAGATGCTAGCATGTCATGATTCCAATGGCAGGGAATCACAAAAGGACAAGTACCAACGAGCTCTAGGGTGATGGAACCTGAGCTGACCGCGACCCTAAACCTGAACACACAAATAACAATAGCCGGGGAACGTGCCTACGTTGATCCTAGACGTCTCGCACCAGCCGAAGATCTAACTTCCCCTATTAGAAGAAACACAGACCTCTCTTGCCTCCAGAGAAATACCCCACAGAAATAGCAGCCCCCCACATATAATGACGGTGAAATGAGAGGAAGGCACATACACAGTATGAAAACAGATTCAGCAAAATGAGGCCCGCTAAAACTAGATAGCAGAGGATACAAAAGTAAACTGCGCGGTCAGCAAAAAACCCTTCAAAAAACCATCCTGTAATTACTTGAACTCATGTTCCAACTCATGGAACATGAGGAGCAATTACAGCCCGCTAGAGCAACCAGCAGCAAAGAAACAATTATATGCAAGCTGGACAAGACAAAAATAAAGCAAAACGTGGAACAAGAAAATCAAAAACTTAGCTTGTCCTGAAGATTACTGAAGCCAGAAGCTGAGGTAACAAAACACTCTGATAACCTTGATAGCCGGCGGGGAAATGACAAGAAAGCCCGGTTAAATAGGAAACTCCCAAATCCTAATAGAACAGGTGGACACCAGAGACAGCAGAACACAAATCACCCAGTACCATCAGTAACCACCAGAGGGAGCCAAAAAACAGAACTCACAACAGTACCACCCCCTTGAGGAGGGGTCACCGAACCCTCACGAGATCCACCAGGGCGACCAGGATGAGCCCTATGAAAACCAAATCATCAGCATGAACATCAGAGGCAACCACCCAAGAATTATCCTCCTGACCATAACCCTTCCACTTGACCAAATATTGGAGTTTCCGTCTGGAAACACGAGAATCCAAAATCTTCTCCACAACATACTCCAATTCTCCCTCCACCAGCACCGGAGCAGGAGGCTCAAGCGAAGGAACAACAGGTACCTCATACCTCCGCAACAACGACCGATGGAACACATTATGAATAGCAAACGATGCCGGGAGATCCAAACGAAACGACACAGGGTTAAGAATTTCCAAGATCCTATAAGGACCGATGAACCGAGGCTTGAACTTAGGAGAAGAGACCTTCATAGGAACAAAACGAGAAGACAACCACACCAAGTCCCCAACACGAAGTCGAGGACCCACGCGGCGACGGCGATTAGCAAACTGCTGAGCCTTCTCCTGGGACAACTTCAAATTGTCCACCACATGACTCCAAATCTGATGCAACCTATCCACCACCATGTCCACTCCAGGACAATCAGAAGGCTCCACCTGACCAGAGGAAAAACGAGGATGAAACCCCGAATTACAAAAGAAAGGAGAAACCAAGGTAGCAGAACTAGCCCGATTATTAAGGGCAAACTCGGCCAGCGGCAAAAAGGTAACCCAGTCATCCTGATCAGCAGAAACAAAACACCTCAAATAAGTTTCCAAGGTCTGATTAGTTCGCTCCGTCTGGCCATTCGTCTGAGGGTGGAATGCAGACGAAAAGGACAAATCAATGCCCATCTTAGCACAGAACGTCCGCCAAAATCTAGACACAAACTGGGATCCCCTGTCAGAAACGATGTTCTCCAGAATCCCATGCAAACGAACCACGTTCTGGAAAAACAGAGGGACCAACTCAGAGGAGGAAGGCAACTTAGGCAAGGGTACAAGATGAACCATTTTAGAAAAGCGGTCACACACAACCCAGATGACGGACATTTTTTGAGAGACAGGGAGATCCGAAATAAAGTCCATGGAAATGTGCGTCCAAGGCCTCTTCGGGATAGGCAAAGGTGACAACAATCCACTGGCTCGAGAACAGCAAGGCTTAGCCCGAGCACAAACCCCACAAGACTGCACAAAAGAACGCACATCCCTCGACAAGGAAGGCCACCAAAAAGACCTGGCCACCAAGTCTCTAGTACCAAATATTCCAGGATGACCTGCCAACGCAGAAGAATGGACCTCGGAGATGACTCTACTGGTCCAATTATCCGGAACAAACAGTCTTTCCGGCGGACAACGATCAGGTTTATCCGCCTGAAACTCCTGCAAAGCACGTCGCAAGTCTGGGAAGACGGCCGACAAAATCACCCCATCCCTAAGGATACCAGTGGGCTCAGAATTTCCAGGGGAGTCAGGCACAAAACTCCTAGAAAGAGCATCCGCCTTCACATTCTTTGAACCTGGCAGGTATGAAACCACAAAATTGAAACGAGAGAAAAACAGTGACCAACGAGCCTGTCTAGGATTCAGACGCCTGGCAGACTCAAGGTAAATCAGATTTTTGTGATCAGTCAAGACCACCACACGATGTCTAGCACCCTCCAGCCAATGACGCCACTCCTCAAATGCCCACTTCATGGCCAAAAGTTCCCGATTACCCACATCATAATTCCGCTCAGCGGGCGAAAATTTTCTAGAAAAGAACGCACATGGCTTCATCACCGAGCAATCGGAGCTTCTCTGTGACCAAACCGCCCCCGCTCCAATCTCGGAAGCATCAACCTCAACTTGGAAAGGAAGCGAAACATCAGGCTGACGCAACACAGGAGCAGAAGAAAACCGGCGTTTAAGTTCCTGAAAGGCCTCCACAGCCGCAGGAGACCAATCAGCAACATCAGCACCCTTCTTAGTCAAATCCGTCAAAGGCTTAACAACACTAGAAAAATTAGTTATAAAACGACGATAGAAATTAGCAAAGCCCAAGAACTTCTGCAAACTCTTAAGAGATGCAGGCTCCGTCCAGTCACAAATAGCCCGAACCTTGACGGGATCCATCTCAATAGTAGAAGGGGAAAAAATATATCCCAAGAAAGAAATCTTCTGGACTCCAAAGAGACACTTTGAGCCCTTTACAAACAAGGAATTAGCCCGCAGGACCTGAAACACCTTCCTGACCTGCTGAACATGAGACTCCCAGTCATCAGAAAAAAACAAAATATCATCCAAATACACAATCATAAATTTATCCAGATATTCACGGAAAATATCGTGCATAAAGGACTGGAAGACTGAAGGAGCATTAGAAAGTCCGAAAGGCATTACCAAATACTCAAAATGGCCCTCAGGCGTATTAAATGCGGTTTTCCACTCATCACCTTGCTTTATTCGTATAAGGTTATACGCACCCCGGAGATCAATCTTAGTGAACCATTTAGCCCCCTTAATGCGAGCAAACAAATCAGTCAACAAAGGCAAAGGATACTGATATTTTACGGTAATCTTATTCAAAAGACGATAATCTATACAAGGCCTCAAGGACCCATCTTTCTTGGCCACGAAAAAAAAACCTGCTCCCAAAGGGGACGAAGATGGACGGATATGTCCCTTTTCCAAGGACTCCTTAACATTATCCCGCATAGCAGTATGCTCTGGCACTGACAGATTGAACAAACGACCTTTAGGAAATTTACTACCAGGAATTAAATCTATAGCACAATCGCAATCCCTGTGAGGAGGAAGCGAACTGAGCTTAGGCTCCTCAAAAACATCCCGATAATCCGACAAAAATACAGGAACCTCAGAAGGAGTAGATGAAGCGATAGAAATCGGAGGTGCATCATCATGAACCCCCTGACATCCCCAGCTTAACTCTGACATTGTTTTCCAGTCAAGGACTGGATTATGAGTTTGTAACCATGGCAGACCAAGTACTAGAACATCATGTAAATTATACAATACCAGGAAGCGAATCACCTCCTGATGAACGGGAGTCATACGCATGGTCACTTGTGTCCAGTACTGAGGTTTATTCATAGCTAAAGGTGTAGAGTCAATTCCCTTCAAAGGAATAGGGACTTCCAGAGGCTCAAGACTAAACCCAGATCGCTTGGCAAATGACCAATCCATAAGACTCAGGGCAGCGCCTGAATCTACATAGGCATCGATGGAAATGGATGATAATGAGCAAATCAGAGTCACAGACAGAATGAATTTAGACTGTAACGTACTAATGGCAACAGACTTATCAACCTTTTTTGTGCGTTTAGAGCATGCTGATATAACATGAGCTGAATCACCACAATAAAAGCACAACCCATTTTTCCGCCTATAGTTTTGCCGTTCACTTCTAGACTGAACTCTATCACATTGCATTGTCTCAAGTGCCTGTTCAGAAGACACCGCCAAATGGTGCACAGGTTTGCGCTCCCGTAAACGCCAATCAATCTGAATAGCCATAGTCATAGACTCATTCAGACCCGTAGGCGCAGGGAACCCCACCATAACATCTTTAATGGCCTCAGAAAGGCCATCTCTGAACTTTGCAGCCAGGGCGCACTCATTCCACTGAGTAAGCACTGACCATTTCCGAAATTTTTGACAATATATTTCTGCTTCATCTTGTCCCTGAGAGAGAGCTAATAAAGCTTTTTCAGCCTGAATCTCTTGGTTAGGTTCCTCATAGAGCAAACCCAATGCCAGAAAAAACGCATCCACATTAAGCAACGCAGGATCCCCTGGTGCCAATGCAAATGCCCAATTTTGAGGGTCACCCCGCAGGAAAGATATAATAATCTTAACCTGCTGAGCAGGGTCTCCAGAAGAGCGAGATTTCAAAGAAAGGAACAGCTTGCAATTGTTCCTAAAATTCAGAAAACTAGATCTATCTCCAGCAAAGAACTCTGGAATAGGAATTCTAGGTTCAGACATAGGAGCATGTACAACAAAATCTTGTATATTTTGAACCTTAGCAGCAAGATTATTCAAGCTGGAAGCTAAACTCTGGACGTCCATGATAAACAGCTAAGGTCAGAGCCATTCAAGGATTAAGAGGAGGAAAAAAAAATCAGCCAGGCTGCAGAGGAGAAAAAAAAAAAAAAAAAAAAAACTTCCTCAGACTACTTTTCCTCCTACTTCAGCCCAAACATTTTTGGCCGGCTATACTGTCATGATTCCAATGGCAGGGAATCACAAAAGGACAAGCACCAACGAGCTCTAGGGTGATGGAACCTGAGCTGACCGCGACCCTAAACCTGAACACACAAATAACAATAGCTGGGGAACGTGCCTACGTTGATCCTAGACGTCTCGCACCAGCCGAAGATCTAACTTCCCCTATTAGAAGAAACACAGACCTCTCTTGCCTCCAGAGAAATACCCCACAGAAATAGCAGCCCCCCACATATAATGACGGTGAAATGAGAGGAAGGCACATACACAGTATGAAAACAGATTCAGCAAAATGAGGCCCTCTAAAACTAGATAGCAGAGGATACAAAAGTAAACTGCGCGGTCAGCAAAAAACCCTTCAAAAAACCATCCTGTAATTACTTGAACTCATGTTCCAACTCATGGAACATGAGGAGCAATTACAGCCCGCTAGAGCAACCAGCAGCAAAGAAACAATTATATGCAAGCTGGACAAGACAAAAATAAAGCAAAACGTGGAACAAGAAAATCAAAAACTTAGCTTGTCCTGAAGATTACTGAAGCCAGAAGCTGAGGTAACAAAACACTCTGATAACCTTGATAGCCGGCGGGGAAATGACAAGAAAGCCCGGTTAAATAGGAAACTCCCAAATCCTAATAGAACAGGTGGACACCAGAGACAGCAGAACACAAATCACCCAGTACCATCAGTAACCACCAGAGGGAGCCCAAAAACAGAACTCACAACACTAGCAGGTGCGTAGGATGTAGTGACACACAGGAGACAGAGCAAGGGTTAACAGGTTCTTTATATAAAACAGTGATGGTATAAGCAGGGGGTAAAGTATATGAACTTGCGGATGGGGAAATTCAAATACAGAAGATAATAACGGGTTAACTTGTCAGTTTTGTGCGCTGGAGGAAGGTGGCTGGAAGATCCCTCGGTGACGCCGCAGGCGGCGCGAGATGTCTTCGATCTGGTCCAGCAGAAGGGCGATGCACTGTCTCCTTGCGGTGATGAATCCTCCGGGTCCTTTGGCACGTGGTGGGGTAGAGATGAAGGTCAGCAGCACAGTGGAAGAAGCAGAAAGTTCAGTAGACAAGGCCGCAGTAGAAGTGCACAGTCCAGCGGAAACAGCCACAGGCACGGCTAGCTGACGTGGGTCCGTCGAGAGGGAGTTAACTAGCTCTCTGCTCACAAGCTGGTTGCCCACCAAGTGTCCCGTCTTCCCGCTCACACCGCTATTTAAGTCGGACCCGCCCCCATCAGTCAGGTGTTCGAAATTGTGCCAGTCAGGAACCTCTTCTCCCTGGAATAGTGGTGACAGTGCCGAGAGTTCCGGCCCAGACACGCAAGAGGGACGGCTGGCCCGATACACCTCCCTACAATACCACCACCGATCCACTACACTGCTGCGCGGCACCACTAGGCCACCAGGACCTTCATCCAAGACTCACTGACTCTCACACTCTACTAAGAGTCCCTACCTTGGGAACATCAGTATTACATTACAGCCTACAGTTAAGTATAGCGATATTTGAAAAAGTCACGGAAGAGGTCGAAATGTTTTCGCTACATAATGGAATTTTTGCTCACCTGATTCGCATTATTTTGATGGTGGTGTAATTTCTTGCCTAAGAATTAAATTGATCACTTTGCATCTATCTGAGTGCGGCTGATTGACTTTTTCTACTATATTGGATCATTCTAGTTCAGCCAGCACCTCGTATTATCTACGAGCTGTGTGCGCCATCTTTTTTCTGTATGGCTATGTCAACGGGAACATTTTAAAAAAAAAGGTATCACTCTTGGAACAAAGAGAGGAAAAAATGAAGGAGCAAAAATGTAAATATTCACAGTTCCATGCGAAGCTAAAAAGGTGACAATGCTTTGCGAGCATTTGCTGGGTCTCCGACTAAATTCCCATTCATAATAGGCCATGACAGCAGGGGTTTTACTCCAATGACCCATAGAAAAAGGTGGGTGGCAAAAATAGCCATATAACATCAGTAAAATATTTATTGGAAAAAATATCAATGAAGACAATTTTCAATTAAAACCATCTTGAAGATATTGAAAATCAATGGTCAGACTCACCACCATCACATGTTATTTTTCTGAAATTCCTGCTATTTTAGTATTTTACTGGAGTGGCCAAAGGTTTGATGTTAGTGGTTTAAAAAATTACTTAAAATTAAAAAAAAATTGAAAAAAAAATCTTGCTTTTAAAAATTAAGCACACATTTTTTAAAAAAGGAAGAAAGCATAAAGAGTAATTCCTATAGCTTTGTGTATCTTAACTTGCCCTGATGCCTATGGCAGCATACATTTTATACCAATGCCTGGCTGTATGTGGCTACAATGGTTGGTATGGGGCCAATGACTATTAACGCCCAGGAGCCCAGTTCACACTTGGGCTTATCATATGTCAAATATAATGGTTCCCAAAAATTGTCAATCTCTGAACATTTTGCACATAAATCCCCATTAAATAGTGGCCATGCCAGCTGTAGGTTCCCCATATTCAGGAGCAGGTCATGAGTGTCTTCCCCCCTTGTAATACTGTCATTGTGTTTCTTGGATAATAAATTTCAGGGAGAGCACCATTAACAGTGCTTTTTGACTCCATACAGTTGCAAAGTGCCCATTAACAGTGCCAGTGCTCCAAAAAATGAGGCTAGCTGAAGAACATTCCTATAATCAGTGCCAAAAAGAGACTATCCCAATAAACAGTGCAAGTCACAGTGGTCTTCAAAATCTGGCTAGCCGAAAAACATCTCCATAAATAGTGCAAGGTAGAGACTATCCCAAAGAACAGTGCCAGTCACAGTGCTCTCCAAAAATTAGGATAGTCAAAGA
Organism: Ranitomeya imitator; assembly: GCF_032444005.1. Lineage (NCBI taxonomy): Eukaryota > Metazoa > Chordata > Amphibia > Anura > Dendrobatidae > Ranitomeya > Ranitomeya imitator. Next base: position 45,994,592 of record NC_091282.1, on the reverse strand, counting down.
ACGTTCCCATAAACAGTACGTGACAGAGACTATCCCAAAGAACAGCGCCAGTCACAGTGTTATCCAAAACCTGGCTAGCCGAAGAACATCCACATAAACAGTACGAGACAGAGTCTATCCTAATGAACAGTGCCAGTCACAGTCTTCTCCAAAAATTGGGCTAGAAGAAGAACGTTTCCATAAATAGTACGAGACATAGACTATCCCGATGAACAGTGCCAGTCAGAGTGTTCTCTAAAAATTGGGCTAGCCGAAGAACATTCCCATAAATAGTACGAGACAGAGACTATCCCAATAAACAGTGCCAGTCAGAGTGTTCTCTAAAAATTGGGCTAGCCGAAGAACATTCCCATAAATAGTACGAGACAGAGACTATCCCAATAAACAGTGCCAGTCAGAGTGTTCTCTAAAAATTGAGCTAGCCGAAGAACATTCCCATAAATAGTACGAGACAGAGACTATCCCAATAAACAGTGCCAGTCAGAGTGTTCTCTAAAAATTGAGCTAGCCGAAGAACATTCCCATAAATAGTACGAGACAGAGACTATCCCAATAAACAGTGCCAGTCAGAGTGTTCTCCAAAAATTGGGCTAGCCAAAGAACATCCCCATAAATAGTACGAGACAGAGACTATCCCAATAAACAGTGCCAGTCAGAGTGTTCTCTAAAAATTGGGCTAGCCAAAGAACATTCCCATAAATAGTACGAGACAGAGACTATCCCAATAAACAGTGCCAGTCAGAGTGTTCTCTAAAAATTGGGCTAGCCAAAGAACATCCCCATAAACAGTACAAGACATAGACTATCTTAATGAACAGTGCCAGTCAGAGTGTTCTCCAAACATTGGACTAGCCGAAAAATGTTCCCATAAATCAAGCTAGGAAGAAACTATCCCAATATAGTGTCAGCCCCAGTGTGCTCCAAAAGTGGAGCTAATCTAAGAACATCCCCATAAACAGTTCCAGAGATGGACTACCCTAATAATCAGTGCCAGATTCTTGTTTAATTCACGTTAGTTTTGGTGCAATATTCTCCTCGTACATCGGGGTGGGACCTTGGAGCAGTACTGTTTGTAGGGTTTTCGGCTCTGCCAGTGCCTCTTTGTGTTTGTACGAGCCTCCTTTTTGAAAGTCTGCTCCAGCACCATCCTCACTGTTGGCGGCACTTGCATTTGTTTATCTCCCAGTGGTCTTCAACCAAATGGTTCGGGCGCATGCACAGATTGAGAGCTAAGCTCGTCATTGACCCGAAGTCTGAATCTGTGCATGCTCTGCCACCGGCACCATTCTGCTGAAGACCACTGGGAGAAGAATGTGCGGAAGCACCACCAACCGCAAGAACGGTGCTGGCTCAAGCTAAAAAAAGAGGCTCGTGCAAACACAAAAGAGCCAAAAACCCTACACACAGGCCCGCCCCAAAGTCCCACCCCGATGCACGCGGAGGATATTGCACCAAAACCTCTAAATCAGTATAAAACCGCCATTATGGCCATACAATTAGTTTAACACACTAAACCGTAATGACAGATTCCCTTTCACGGTATCTTCCAGAGAAAGCCCCATTATCAGTACCAGAGTACCCTCATAAACGATACCATCCAGAAAATGTCCCTAAAATCAGTGACAGCAGGGAGTACCCCCATTAACAGTATCAGCCAGAGAAAGCCATATAAACAATGCCATCTAGAGTATCCCCATTACCAGTGACAGTCAGAGATGAGCCCAATTAACAGTATCTGCCACAGAAAGTCATATTAACATTGCCAGAGTATCCCCGTCATCAATGCCCTACAGACAATGACTCCGCAACAGTGCCAGTCAGAAGTAACTCATTCCCAATAAATAGGTCTATTGCAGTAAGTGGGGCTCAGATAAAGTGCCAATCGCAGCCATGGAGCCGTGTGGCGCATATTAGGAAGAAAGCAGCCATGTCATAGTAACGCTGAACAGGCCTACCCCCAGCCCCTCAATCCCCCCGCCTGTGGCCGGAACAGTTTAGGTAATTGCTATATGTTAGTTAATGCTAAGAAATGTTTTCAATTCTTTAACAAGTAGAATAATATTTTCCAGAACAGAGAAGTGATGGCTGATATTCCAGCCCCATATAAGTAAATGATCATTTGAGCTCTGCTACATCCATGCTATGTCACGCAGTCTGGCTCATTTGCTGCTGTGTGACGGATAGGATGGAGCTGGGCGGAATGTTCTGACAAGGCGTTAGTTGGGTTACACCGTGTAACCTCTGCTGTCTGTCCTTCCGTCACTGCCTAGATAGCCTCTCCATTGTGTGGGGCAGGATTACTACAGCTCATCCGCTGCCATGGCCTCGGGTGACAGCTCCCCACCAGCCATTTCCATATATCCATCATTTGTGAGATTGGGTGATAGGATTGTTAATGTGGAGCGATGATTTCCATAATGCACTTATCACGTCTCCCCCGGCGTGGCCAGATGTAGGTCACCATCAGCTGCAGATTAACACAAATCACTGCATAGTGCGCTGTATGTGCCGACCTGTGGTGGAATATCTATAGGTCTGACCCCAAACGTCTATTCAGTCCACTAATCCTATATCTACAATTCTGGGATTCATTCTACAATTGTATTATCACATGATGAGTCCTATCTATTATCTATCTATTATTTATCTATTATCTATCTATCTATCTATCTATCTATTTATCTATCTATTATCTATCTATCTATCTATTTATCCAGTGGAATAACTAGAGTCCGATGGACCCTGGTGCAAATTCGGATCTGGGTCGTTCACCTGCATGTTGGTCAGATGCAGGGCCAGTGTCACCACCTCATAAATGCTGGGCAAGTGTTGGGGCCCTGGACAAACGGAGGATACCCACTCAGTGACATACCACCAATGGCAGCAGACCACGTGGCTGCTATGGAGCCTGTGAGTCAGGAGGCTGAGTGCCAGCGGTGGCACCGGACCCCCACATCATACTTTCAACTGTTCCTGCATTCAACAGGGCATTTCCCTTGTGCGTCTGAACTCTGTGACATCTCAGCGCAGAGGGTGCGACGACGTTACTACAGCGAGCCCTCTGTGCCGAGCAGTGCAGAGGGTCAGGAGATGCTGAAGAGACCGGAGCAGCAGCCAGCAAGGAACGAGCAGAGGTGAGTATCTGATTATTTATTTTTAATATATGATGTATAATGGGGCCCATTATACTGCATGGAGCATTATATGGGGCCCTTTATACTGAACTAGATGGTGGCCTGATTCTAACGCATCGGGTATTCTAGAATATGTATGTATGTATTACGTCGCGCTGTGAGTGGGGGTTAAATTCCGCACCAACATCGCTGACTGATCGCGCCCGGCTGGCCGATCAGCGAAGCGTGGTTCAAATCTGGCGCCAATTCACGGCCGGATTGCACCTGTCGCTGAGCACGACCAATGACCGAAGCGGTGTTTAAATATTGCACCAATATCGGTGAGTATATAGCACAGCCCGTAGAATATAGCACAGCCACGTAGTATATAGCACAGCCCGTAGTATATAACACAGCCACGTAGTATATAGCACAGCCCGTAGTATATAACACAGCCACGTAGTATATAGCACAGCCACGCAGTAAATAGCAGCCAAGTAGTATATAGCACAGCCCATAGTATATAGCACAGCCATGTAGTATATAGCACAGCCACGTAGTATATAGCAGCCATGTAGTATATAGAACAGCCACGTAGTATATAGCACAGCCACGTATTATATTGCACTGCCACGTAGTATATAGCACAGCCACGTAGTATATAACACAGCCCACGTGCTATATAACACAGACAGCCACGTAGTATATAGCAGAGCCACGTAGTATATAGCAGAGCCACGTAGTATATAGCAGCCACATAGTATGTAGCAGCCACATAGTATATAGCAGCCTCATAGTATATAGTACAGCCACGTGGGATATAGCAGCCACGTAGTATATAGCAGCCACGTAGTATATAGCACAGCCCACGCAGTAAATAACACAGCCCACACAGTATATAACACAGCCCACGCAGTATATAACACAGCCCACGTAGTATATATCAGTCACGCAGTATATAACACAGCCCACGTATACAGCAGTGTGGGCACCATGTCTCTGTTAAAAAAAATTTACATAAAATAAAAAATAGTTATATTCTCACCCTCCGGCGTCCACCAAAGTTGTCCCGATGCGTGCGAGGCTGTCGCCAGCTTCCGTTCCCAGAGATGCATTGCGAAATTACGCAATGCATCTCTGGGAATGGAAGCTGGCGGCAGCCTCGCTGCTCGCGCGCATCGGTGGACGGCGGAAGGTGAGAATAGCACCATTTTTTTTTTTTTTATTATTTTTAACATTATATCTTTTTACTATTGATGCTGCACAGGCAGCATCAATAGTAAAAAGTTTGTCACACAGTGTTGATAGCAGCGTTAACAGACTGCGTTACACCGCGTTATGCCGCGGTGTAACACAGTCGGTTTAACAGACTGCTAAAACGCTATGTGGGTGGCGGGCGCTGACTGGGGGGGAAGTATGGAGGGGGCACTGACTGCAGGGGCGTAAGGAGCCGGCCTGTCGCTGATTGGTCGCGGCCGGCTGGGCGCGACCAATCAGCGACTTGGGATTTCCGTGACAGACAGACAGACAGACAGACGGAAGTGCCCCTTATACGATTATATATATAGATGGAGCAATATATGGGCCCATTATACTGTATGGCGCAATACATGAGGCTCATTATAATGAATGGAGCAATATATCGGACCAATAAGACTGAATGGAGCAATATATGGCGCCAATATACTGAATGGAGTAATATATGGGGCCCATTATAATGAATGGAGCAATATATGGGCCCCATAATACTATATGGAGCAGTATATGGGGACCATTATACTCTACGGAGCAATATATGGGACCATTATTCTTTATCGAGCCCAATTTCATGCCCATAATACTGAATGGAGGACTATATAGGAGGAAAGTGACTTTTGTAAAACGTACACTGCCGAGGACAGTTACTACTGGTAGGGTACATTTATCAATATCCCGTTTTCCTCTAATATTACTGAAACCATGAAACCTGTGGACCCTCGATCACCTGAATCCCCTCTGCTGTATGGTATCGTAGAATTTACAGTAGATATCACTCATGTAATGTAAGAAGTGAAATCTGGCATTGTACTATACCTATATTTCTTATCTGTGCATCATGAAGCATGGTATGTGTTAGAGGGGCCCACTGAGACTCTTTCGCCCGGGGCCCACGAAAACCTGGAGCCGGCCCTGGTCAGATGTATGGTCCCATGCATTTGTGCCCCCTCATATAATAATGCCCCCAACTCTGGCTGCTTTCTGAAACTATCTGCCTCCTTCCTAGGCCTCTTCAAATAATAATGTCCCCATCCTTGCCCCTTCCAGTAATAATACCCCCCATCATTTAGGGCATTGAATAAATCACTTTATTTCCACCTACTGTAAATTATATGGAAGTGCTGCCTTTTTTCTGATTTTTTTTTTTCCGGAGGTCAACTCATTGGTGGATCTAGAGACTTGCACCAGAAATTTATCGGAATAGTGCTGATCTACTTTCCTTTTTCGCATCCATCTATAATTTATATATCTAATCTATTTATTATGTTTTTGCTTATATAGCGCCATCATATTCAGCAGCTCTTAAACAGACATGATCGCTTCTTCATCGGGGCTTACACTCTACAGCCCCTATCAGTATGTCTTGGGAGTGTGAGAGGAAACCTGAGAACCCGGAAGAAACCCATACAAACTCCTTGCAGATTGTTGGCAACCTTGAAATTGTTCAAGAAAATGTAGTTTTCTTCCCAGAAAATGTTTTGTTCTACACATGTTTATTTCCTTTGTGTGTATTGAAATAACAGAAAAAAAAAACAGATAAAAAAAGACAAATTGGACATAACTTCACACAAAACTTACAAAAATGGACTAGACAAAAAAAACCTAATATTTGGTTGCACACCCTTTGGCTTCATTCTACTAAACATTTGAATGATGTGCTTTACCAAAAAGCTCTATCTTGGTCTCATCTGTCCACAAGACACTTTCACAGAAGTATTTTGGCTAACTCACGTTTTGGCAAACTGCAGTCTAGCTTTTCTATGTCTCTGTGTCAGCAGTAGGGTCCTCCTGATTCTCCTGCCATAGCGTGTCATTCACATGTTATTATTATTATTATTATTATTATTTATTGTTATAGCGCCATTTATTCCATGGCGCTTTACATGTGAGGAGGGGTATACATAATGAAAAAAAGTACAATAATTTTAAACAATACAAGTCATAACTGGTACAGGAGGAATGAGGACCCTGCCCGCGAGGGCTCACAATCTACAAGGGATGGGTGAGAATACAGTAGGTGAGGGTAGAGATGGTCATGCAGCGGTTTGGTCGATCGGTGGTAGCTGAAGGTTGTAGGCTTGTCTGAAGAGGTGGGTCTTCAGGTTCTTTTTGAAGGTTTCGATGGTAGGCGAGAGTCTGATGTGTTGTGGTAGAGGGTTCCAGAGTAGGGGTGATACGCGAGAGAAATCTTGTATACGATTGTGAGAAGAGGAGATGAGAGGGGAGTAGAGTAGGAGATCTTGTGAGGATCGGAGGTTGCGGGTAGGTAAGTACCGGGAGACGAGGTCACAGATGTATGGAGGAGACAGGTTGTGGATGGCTTTGTACGTCATGGTTAGGGTTTTGTAGTGGAGTCTCTGGGCAATGGGGAGCCAGTGAAGGGATTGACAGAGGGGAGAGGCCGGGGAATAGCGGGGGGACAGGTGGATTAGTCGGGCAGCAGAGTTTAGAATAGATTGGAGGGGTGCGAGAGTGTTAGCGGGGAGGTCACAGAGCAGGAGGTGTTGACGGATAGTCCGCTCTGACACTGATGCACCCTGAACCTGCAGGACAGCTTGAGCTTAAATTTCTTTGGACCTTGATTGGGTCTGTTTATCCACCATCAGGACTATCCTACGTTGCAACCTTTCATCAATTTTTCTCTGCCGTCCACGTCCAGGGAGATTAGCTACAGTGCCGTGTGTTATGATCTGGTGGCCTAGGAGCAGCATGAGACGGACTCTGGAGAAGGTGGTCCCTGTACTGACCGCAAACCCTGAACCTAGCAGGGCAACTAGAAGTAGCCGTGGGGGGTACCTAACACTCCCTAGACCCCTCGGCACAGCCTAAGATCTCACTACCCCTAAAGACAGAAACAGGAAACCTATCTTGCCTCAGAGAAAATCCCCAAAGGATAGATAGCCCTCCACAAATATTGACTGTGAGAGGAGAGGAAAGTAACATACGCAGATATGAAATCAGATTTTAGCATAGGAGGCCATACTAGCTAAAAAGAAAGAAAAGAACAGAGTACTATGTGGTCAGTATAAAAACGCTAGAAAATATCCACCACAGAAGATACAAATCACCACATCTGACTAAAGACATGGGGGGGTATTGTTATGTTTGCTAATGACAGGTGTTATGAAGGCAATCCAGAAACACAGTGTGCTTAGCGATCAGAGCGCACACAGTGATCTGACAAATACCCAAAAATACAAGAACGAGCTCTGAGACGTGGAAACTCTGTAGACTGCACACCTGATCCTATCCTAAACACAACTAAAAGCGGCTGTGGATTGCGCCTAACAACTACCTAGGCAACTCGGCACAGCCTAAGAAACTAGCTAGCCTGAAGATAGAAAAATAGGCCTGACTTGCCCCAGAGAAATTCCCCAAAGGAAAAGGCAGCCCCCCACATATAATGACTGTGAGTAAGATGAAAAGACAAAACGTAGGGATGAAATAGATTCAGCAAAGTGGGGCCCGATATTCTAGGACAGAGCGAGGATAGTAAAGCGAACTTTGCAGTCTACAAAAAACCCTAAAGCAAAACCACGCAAAGGGGGCAAAAAAAACCCACCGTGCCGAACTAACGGCACGGCGGTACACCCTTTGCATCTCAGAGCTACCAGCAAAACAAAAGACAAGCTGGACAGAAAAATAGCAACAAAAAAGCAAAACGCACTTAGCTATACAGAGCAGCAGGTCACAGGAACAATCAGGAGAAGCTCAGATCCAACACTGAAACATTGACAAGGAGCAAGGATAGCAGCATCAGGCGGAGTTAAGTAATGAAGCAGTTAACGAGCTCACCAGAACACCTGAGGGAGGAAGCTCAGAAGCTGCAGTACCACTTGTGACCACAGGAGTGAATTCAGCCACAGAATTCACAACAGTACCCCCCCCTTGAGGAGGGGTCACCGAACCCTCACCAGAGCCCCCAGGCCGACCAGGATGAGCCGCATGAAAGGCACGAACAAGATCGGAAGCATGAACATCAGAGGCAAAAACCCAGGAATTATCTTCCTGAGCATAACCCTTCCATTTAACCAGATACTGGAGTTTCCGTCTAGAAACACGAGAATCCAAAATCTTCTCCACAATATACTCCAATTCCCCCTCCACCAAAACCGGGGCAGGAGGCTCAACAGATGGAACCATAGGTGCCACGTATCTCCGCAACAACGACCTATGGAATACATTATGTATGGAAAAGGAGTCTGGGAGGGTCAAACGAAAAGACACAGGATTGAGAACCTCAGAAATCCTATACGGACCAATAAAACGAGGTTTAAATTTAGGAGAGGAAACCTTCATAGGAATATGACGAGAAGATAACCAAACCAGATCCCCAACACGAAGTCGGGAACCCACACGGCGTCTGCGATTAGCGAAAAGTTGAGCTTTCTCCTGGGACAAGATCAAATTGTCCACTACCTGAGTCCAGATCTGCTGCAACCTATCCACCACAGAATCCACACCAGGACAGTCCGAAGACTCAACCTGTCCTGAAGAGAAACGAGGATGGAACCCAGAATTGCAAAAAAATGGAGAAACCAAGGTAGCCGAGCTGGCCCGATTATTAAGGGCGAACTCAGCCAACGGCAAAAAGGACACCCAATCATCCTGGTCTGCAGAAACAAAACATCTCAGATATGTTTCCAAGGTCTGATTGGTTCGTTCGGTCTGGCCATTAGTCTGAGGATGGAAAGCCGAGGAAAAGGATAGGTCAATGCCCATCCTACCACAAAAGGCTCGCCAGAACCTTGAAACAAACTGGGAACCTCTGTCAGAAACAATATTCTCAGGAATGCCATGCAACCGAACCACATGCTGAAAGAACAAAGGTACCAAATCAGAGGAGGAAGGCAATTTAGCCAAGGGCACCAGATGGACCATTTTAGAAAAGCGATCACAGACCACCCAAATGACTGACATCTTTTGAGAAACGGGAAGGTCAGAAATGAAATCCATCGAAATATGTGTCCAAGGCCTCTTTGGGACCGGCAAGGGCAAAAGCAACCCACTGGCACGAGAACAGCAGGGCTTAGCCCTAGCACAAATCCCACAGGACTGCACAAAAGTACGTACATCCCGTGACAGAGATGGCCACCAGAAGGATCTAGCCACTAACTCTCTGGTACCAAAGATTCCAGGATGACCAGCCAACACCGAACAATGAAGTTCAGAGATAAGTTTATTAGTCCACCTATCAGGGACGAACAGTTTCTCTGCTGGACAACGATCAGGTTTATTCGCCTGAAATTTTTGCAGCACCCGCCGCAAATCAGGGGAGATGGCAGACACAATGACTCCTTCCTTGAGGATACCCGCTGGCTCAGATAAACCCGGAGAGTCGGGCACAAAACTCCTAGACAGAGCATCCGCCTTCACATTTTTAGAGCCCGGAAGGTACGAAATCACAAAGTCGAAGCGGGCAAAAAATAACGACCAACGGGCCTGTCTAGGATTCAAGCGCTTGGCAGACTCGAGATAAGTCAAGTTCTTATGATCAGTCAATACCACCATGCGATGCTTAGCTCCTTCAAGCCAATGACGCCACTCCTCGAATGCCCACTTCATGGCCAGCAACTCTCGATTGCCCACATCATAATTACGCTCAGCGGGCGAAAACTTCCTGGAAAAGAAAGCACATGGTTTCATCACTGAGCAATCAGAACCTCTCTGTGACAAAACCGCCCCTGCTCCAATCTCAGAAGCATCAACCTCGACCTGGAACGGAAGAGAAACATCTGGTTGACACAACACAGGGGCAGAAGAAAAACGACGCTTCAACTCCTGAAAAGCTTCCACAGCAGCAGAAGACCAATTAACCAAATCAGCACCCTTCTTGGTCAAATCGGTCAATGGTTTGGCAATGCTAGAAAAATTACAGATGAAGCGACGATAAAAATTAGCAAAGCCCAGGAACTTTTGCAGACTTTTCAGAGATGTCGGCTGAATCCAATCCTGGATGGCTTGGACCTTAACTGGATCCATCTCGATAGTAGAAGGGGTAAAGATGAACCCCAAAAATGAAACTTTCTGCACACCGAAGAGACACTTTGATCCCTTCACAAACAAAGAGTTAGCACGCAGGACCTGAAAAACCATTCTGACCTGCTTCACATGAGACTCCCAATCATCTGAGAAGATCAAAATGTCATCCAAGTAAACAATCAGGAATTTATCCAGATACTCACGGAAGATGTCATGCATAAAAGACTGAAACACAGATGGAGCATTGGCAAGTCCGAACGGCATCACTAGATACTCAAAATGACCCTCGGGCGTATTGAATGCAGTTTTCCATTCATCTCCTTGCCTGATTCTCACCAGATTATACGCACCACGAAGATCTATCTTAGTGAACCAACTAGCCCCCTTAATCCGAGCAAACAAGTCAGATAACAATGGCAAGGGATACTGAAATTTAACAGTGATCTTATTAAGAAGGCGGTAATCAATACACGGTCTCAGCGAACCATCCTTCTTGGCTACAAAGAAGAACCCTGCTCCCAGTGGTGATGACGATGGGCGAATATGTCCCTTCTCCAGGGATTCCTTCACATAACTGCGCATAGCGGCGTGTTCGGGCACGGATAAATTAAATAATCGACCTTTAGGGAATTTACTACCAGGAATCAAATTGATAGCACAATCACAATCCCTATGCGGAGGTAGAGCATCGGACTTGGGCTCTTCAAATACATCCTGATAATCAGACAAGAACTCTGGGACCTCAGAAGGGGTGGATGACGAAATCGACAAAAATGGAACATCACCATGTACCCCCTGACAACCCCAGCTGGATACCGACATGGAATTCCAATCCAATACTGGATTATGGGTTTGTAGCCATGGCAACCCCAACACGGCCACATCATGCAGATTATGCAACACCAGAAAGCGAATAACTTCCTGATGTGCAGGAGCCATGCACATGGTCAGCTGGGCCCAGTATTGAGGTTTATTCTTGGCCAAAGGTGTAGCATCAATTCCTCTCAATGGAATAGGACACCGCAAAGGCTCCAAGAAAAACCCACAACGTTTAGCATAATCCAAATCCATCAGATTCAGGGCAGCGCCCGAATCCACAAATGCCAAGACAGAAAACGACGACAAAGAGCATATCAAGGTAATGGACAGAAGGAATTTGGACTGTACAGTACCAATGACGGCAGACCTAGCGGACCGCTTAGTGCGCTTAGGACAATCAGAAATAGCATGAGTGGAATCACCACAGTAGAAACACAGACCATTCAGACGTCTGTATTCCTGCCGTTCAACTCTAGTCATAGTCCTATCGCACTGCATAGGCTCAGGTTTAACCTCAGGCAGTACCGCCAAATGGTGCACAGATTTACGCTCGCGCAAGCGTCGACCGATCTGAATGGCCAAAGACAAAGACTCATTCAAACCAGCAGGCATAGGAAATCCCACCATGACATCCTTAAGAGCCTCAGAGAGACCCTTTCTGAACAAAGCTGCCAGCGCAGATTCATTCCACTGAGTGAGTACTGACCATTTCCTAAATTTCTGACAATATACTTCTATATCATCCTGGCCCTGGCACAAAGCCAGCAAATTTTTCTCAGCCTGATCCACTGAATTAGGCTCATCGTACAGCAATCCGAGCGCCAGGAAAAACGCATCGACACTACTCAATGCAGGGTCTCCTGGCGCAAGAGAAAATGCCCAGTCTTGAGGGTCGCCGCGCAAAAAAGAAATAATAATCAAAACCTGTTGAATAGGATTACCAGAAGAATGAGGTTTCAAGGCCAGAAATAGCTTACAATTATTTTTGAAACTTAGAAACTTAGTTCTATCTCCAAAAAACAAATCAGGAATAGGAATTCTTGGTTCTAACATAGATTTCTGATCAATAGTATCTTGAATTTTTTGTACATTTATAACGAGATTATCCATTGAAGAGCACAGACCCTGAATATCCATGTCCACACCTGTGTCCAGAATCACCCAAAAGTCTAGGGGAAAAAAAAAAAGTGAACACAGAGCAGAAAAAAAAAAAAAAAAATGATGTCAGAACTTTTTCTTTCCCTCTATTGAGGATCATTAGTTGGTCTCCTTGTACTGTTATGTTTGCTAATGACAGGTGTTATGAAGGCAATCCAGAAACACAGTGTGCTTAGCGATCAGAGCGCACACAGTGATCTGACAAATACCCAAAAATACAAGAACGAGCTCTGAGACGTGGAAACTCTGTAGACTGCACACCTGATCCTATCCTAAACACAACTAAAAGCGGCTGTGGATTGCGCCTAACAACTACCTAGGCAACTCGGCACAGCCTAAGAAACTAGCTAGCCTGAAGATAGAAAAATAGGCCTGACTTGCCCCAGAGAAATTCCCCAAAGGAAAAGGCAGCCCCCCACATATAATGACTGTGAGTAAGATGAAAAGACAAAACGTAGGGATGAAATAGATTCAGCAAAGTGGGGCTCGATATTCTAGGACAGAGCGAGGATAGTAAAGCGAACTTTGCAGTCTACAAAAAACCCTAAAGCAAAACCACGCAAAGGGGGCAAAAAAAACCCACCGTGCCGAACTAACGGCACGGCGGTACACCCTTTGCGTCTCAGAGCTACCAGCAAAACAAAAGACAAGCTGGACAGAAAAAAAGCAACAAAAAAGCAAAAAGCACTTAGCTATACAGAGCAGCAGGTCACAGGAACAATCAGGAGAAGCTCAGATCCAACACTGAAACATTGACAAGGAGCAAGGATAGCAGCATCAGGCGGAGTTAAGTAATGAAGCAGTTAACGAGCTCACCAGAACACCTGAGGGAGGAAGCTCAGAAGCTGCAGTACCACTTGTGACCACAGGAGTGAATTCAGCCACAGAATTCACAACAGGGTATATCTGCGTCTCCAGAGAAATAGCCAGGCTGCAAAAAATCCATCACAGACAAAACTGGACAAGGCAAAAACATGAATATGCACAGAACTATAAGGTCCACAGCAGGTGGACAGCAAAAACAAAGCCAGGACTTATCTTTGTAGAAAAGCACAGCAAACTGGAGAGACCAGCAGGGAAGTGAATCCTGCAAGAACAATGAACAACTGGCACTGACTAAAGGATCCTGCAAAGCTATATTCCCCAGTCAGTCCTGCAATTAGTAGATACACCTGTCCACTCCTGCAATCCAGGCACAACTGCATTACCCTCTACAACCACCGGAGGGAGCCCAAAAGCTGAATTCACAACAGTCGTGGGTTGTAATCTTCTCACGCACCGTGGACAAAGGAACATCAAGATCTCTGGAGATGGACTTGTAACCTTGATATTGTTAAACAATTTTGGTTATCAAGTCCTCAGACAGTTCTCTTCTCCTCTTTCTGTTCTCTATGCTTAGTGTGGCACACACAGACACACAATGCAAAGACTGAGTCAACTTCTCCCCTTTTTATCTGGTTTCAGGTGTGATTTTCATATTGCCCACACCTGTTACTTGCCACAGGTGAGTTTAACAAGCATCACATGCGCGAAACAAAGTTGTTTACCAACAATTTTGGAAAGTGCCATCAATTTTGACCTGTCCGTTTTTAGGATTTTGTGGAAAATGATCACAATTTACTCTTTTTTTTTCTATGTGTTTTTGTGTTGCTCCAATACATGTGTCTAACAAAATGTGTGGAATTGCAAACATTTTCTGGGAGAATTTCAAGAGTGCCCACACTTTCTGCCATGACTGTATTTATGATAATGTGTCTCCTAACATGCCATACAGTGTAGTATACAGAGGAGCTAGCATTATTGTGGATTTTGTTGGGCACATAGATATTTTTAGAACATACACCGAATACGCACTACACAGGCTCGTTATTGCGGCATTATAGCCCACAGTATGGGGGCACTGTAATGGGGACGGGGTTTGGATAATTAGGCATTGTGGCTGCCAGTGCAGGGGCATTATGCCACGTTCTGCTCTGGGAACACTGTGGATGGCATTGTGTTGTGGGCGCTGTATCTGGCCCCATTATGGGTATATAATTGGATATCACGGGATGATGGCACTGTAGCCGGTTCGTTAATAGGAACATTGTGTTTTGCTTTCTTTGGGGGCACCGTGCCACTTCCTAAGGAGGCGAATTAATCATGCACTGAAATGACTGACCTAATTCCAGAGTTCCTATAATGAGACACAGTATTGTATGACGGCAGTGGTCACAATATGTAGCTACGTTTTTTGGGTCAGCACAAACACGTTAAAAACAAATTAAAAAGTGTACAGATTTTAGCACAATCTACATGAACATCTCATGTATTGGTAGCAATGCCCTCTAATTACTTTATGAAATGGCTTTTAGAGGGTCGCAAATGCTTTCACTTACCATATTTTAGTAACTTTTTTCTTTGTTTTCGACATTTTTTAACACTTATCCTCGGCTCCAGTGTAAATGGGATCACACCTCCGGATTCCTGTGCTGTTTGTTCTGGAGCGATGGAGCGTTACTGATTCTCTTCTTTAGTGTTATACCTTTTTTTTTTTTTAAGGATTATTTGTATCTTTACGGAAACATTTAACCCACTTTTTATGAGTCAAGAACATGGAACTTTTGGAAAACTTTTATTATTTTTAACTCTTTTTAAGCCTTGGTTCCACCAATATTGGCCATGGAATCACTCATCAGATAACCACCATGGATAAACGTCCTGGGATCCGCAAAGTACCAAGACCCAACACCAATGGGCACAGGGACATATTCACAACATTTAAAGTTATCACCTATCCTTGCAGATTGGTGGGAGTCCAATAGCTGGGACCCCGATAGATCCTTAGAATAGGGCTGTCAATTGCCCAGTTTATGGGACTTTAGGACATAGCCAAGTACCGCGGTCAGCTTTTTCAGCGACACATTTGTAGGATCCGTAGGGGTGTTGATGGTCGGGTAACATGTTATTGTTGGTAATTTTTACTGTTTGCTGTCACTAATCATTTGCTAAATTGTGCTTTATGCAGGGACATGATAATCCAGCATGCAAAGGTAGCAGTTTCCTCTGAGATCTGATGCCTAGAGGGGCCCAAAGACCGCCTAAGAAGAGTATTATAAACACGTAGCTCCAAGTTATATCTCTTTGTCTTTATGTAGGTTCATATTGGAAGAATAGGTTAGGGAGGCAGGCATTGAAGATATATATATATATATATATATATATATATAATGTATATTTCCCCATATGAAGCCCCCCAGGGTCAGATAAGGGTGTGTTGGCCTCATAGTACTAGATTTTTGCACATGATTGTTACATTTTTTAGCTTTGTTTGGAGCATTTATATTGCATGATAGGCTCATTCGGTGCCTGCAGGCATTCACTTACCATTTCTCAGTAGCCTGGGGCATCACAGGGTGAAATAGATTGTATCTAGAGAGAATATGATGTAAAGGAAAGTGTTTTATGTACAGAATGAAAAACATAGAATAATACAATCGTGAATAAGAATATATAAAAAAAAACATTCCATCCAATCGGGGCAGACATAAAATTAATGGGGTCCCCATAGCAAAGTATTAGAGGAGAGATATGTTTCACTGAGGCTATTAGCTTCAGTGATTTGAAACTCAGAACTTTTGCTGTAGCACACTAAGTGATGAGAGGGGTTAAGCAGCCATTGAGAACAGCCATAGAGCTAGAGGGAGGTTGTTCTCAATATCTCCACCTCAGGTTGTGGTTTAGGATATAAATAGTTGGGCTTCAGTGTTCAGTAGGCCTGGAGAGTGGAACTCCAGTACCATGTGTCTTGACAATGAAGCTGAACCAGTGGATGTTTTTTTTCCCCTGAACTGGCGGATCCCTGTAACAACACAGACTGTGCTGTATGTTATGTTTTGTTTTTTTTCCATAGGCCAGAAGGCCTTGTTTATTTTTGCTAACTCTGCACTGGATTATGCAGCACTCCTCATAAACCAGTGACAGGCTTAGAGAGACAGCGTACCTTTGTGTACCTCTGTGCGCAGCCGAGTGATCCGATCTACCACAATATATATATTTGGTGGAGTAGGCGGGGTCATATTTTTCAAGTTTTATAAACCAGGAGAGTGACATGTATTGCGGCACATTCACAGTAATTATGCCCCTATTGAAGCCTCTTAGTGTTCTCGTCCACAAAACCCTGTTCATGGCCATTACAGACTTTGATGCTCTCAAAAATGCCCACACACACAGAATATAATACCCAACACCTGTCAAAAAAGTAGAAAAAAGTTTTCCAGCTCACCAATTTGTGAAGATAATATCCTCACGGCAGTGCAAGGAGAAGGTCGTTGTGTCTGCAGCAGCAAGAAACAAGCTGAAAGATGTCTGGACCGCAACAAAACTGGGGGAGGTTGTTAAAAACAACTATTTCTTTAAATCATTTAAAATAAAAAAAAAAATGAAGAAAGCTATTCCCGGGAATAGGCCCAATCTTATACTTTTCGAACTATTGGCATGCTATGACTAAGGACATAATAGTTTGAAACACGTAAGATTGGGCATATTCCGGGGAATAGCTTTTTTCAGTTTTTTGTTGCTGAATAAAGCTCTTTTACCTCACACCTGTCAGTGTGATACCCCACACAATATCTTAGTACCCACAGCACCCTACACAGTATGAATTCCCCTCAGTATGATGCTCCCACTGCCCATCCCACCACTCAGTATGATGCCTCTCAATGCCAGCCCCCCACTCAGCATGATGGCCCCATATGCTCCCACTCAGCATGATGGCCCCGTATACCCCCACTCAGTATGATGGCCCCAAATCCCCCCACCCAAGAAGATGGCCTAACAGCCCCCTACTCAATATGATGTACTCCACAGCAAACACTCAGATTGATGTCCCCCACAGCCCGAACTCAGTATTATTTCCCCACAGCCCACCCACCCACCACTCAGTATGAGGGTTGCAACAGCCAGCCCTCCACTCAGTATAATTGCCACCAATGCCAGCCCCCAATTCAGTATGATTGCCCCAAAGGCTCTCACTCACTATGATGTTCCTCACAACCCCCACTCAGAATGATGTCCCACCCCACAGTCCACCCTCCACTCAGTATAATGTCCCCCACAACCTATCCCCCTCAGTACGATGTTCCCACAGGCTCCCACTCAGTATGATGTCTCTCAAAACCCTCCACTCAGTAAGATGTCCTCACAGCCCCCCACTGAGCATGATGTCCTTCACACACCCCCCCCACTCAGTATGATGCTTC
The DNA here is from genome assembly GCF_032444005.1 of Ranitomeya imitator. NCBI lineage: Eukaryota > Metazoa > Chordata > Amphibia > Anura > Dendrobatidae > Ranitomeya > Ranitomeya imitator. The sequence continues at coordinate 45,977,023 of NC_091282.1, read as the reverse complement.
CAAAGCCCACCTCCACACTCAACATGCCCCCCCACAGCTACTGACATAAAAATTAAAACAAACGCTACTCCCTTTGCCCTGTTCTTCCAGCGCACTGATTTAGTCTGTGCAATGTACTGAGGCTCTGCATTGCAAACGCAATGTAGTGATGATAATAATAATAAATTTATTTTTATATAGCGCTAACATATTCCGCAGCGCTTTACAGGTTGCACACATTATCATCGCTGTCCCCGCTGGGGCTCACAATCTAAATTCCCTATCAGTTGATGTCATCGCGCCTGCAGTGCACGGATTCTCAGACTCACCAGCACCATTCTATTCAACAGTTTCTGTGTCCTGAGGATGTGGATGAAATCGTGATAATATCATGTGCTGAGCGGCGTTGAGCCCCCCTGGCTTACGGGATCCATAGCGGCTACGTGGTCTACCGTTATGGGCAGTACGCCACTGCGGCCAATGTAGGATATCTTGTTGTGTTTCTTGTTGGCCACCATTAGCAAATTTATCTAGCTATTTGATTTCCTACCAACAGTAGCAAATCTGTCTGACAACCCCTGCTGCAGCTATAATGGCGGTCATATTTGTTGTCACCGAACTCTCCAAAATCACATTGTTATAGAAGTTTTACAATTTGACTGAAGGGGTGACATTGAATCAGTTACCCCAGGGATTTGTCCAAATGCTCAAAAATGATATAGAATGTTCATAAAAATCTAATTTTCTTTTTTTCTTTTAAACTTATTATGTCTCATATTGTGTGAAGTATACTTATTAATAATATATTCTTTATGTGTCCATATTCTACTTCTCGAACCTTAGCTCAGTCTGTGTCTTTGGCTGTAAGTCAACTGGCTTCAGCAGAAACCGTCACCCGCCATTCTTACCGCAATAGAAAAGCAGGAATGCTAAGTACCACCGGTCTATTAAACTTAACCCTTCAGTAATCTGTCTTCTGAAATAGAAAGTGATCATAAGTACACTTTTATGCTACTGACAAAAGGTCACCATGACCATGCGCCTTAGATGGACATCCAGTCAATGATCATTTGACCGACCGACAGTCATCTCTCCCGTCTTCCCTATACACATGCATAATTGGTTTGGTTTATTTAAAAGTCTACTGTTTCTTTAAAATATTTTTTTTGTAGGTGATATGTCAGTTATTGGCTGTCATTTCGCTCCAGGGGCGTAACAATGGTGGCCGCAGTGCGTCTGACTGTGACAAAGCACATAAGTGAAGGGGAACTGTCGGGGCCAGCGATATCTTCAACTGGAAGAGTGTCCTTGGATGTATCTCCAGTTAAAAACTAATGTGGAGCAGAGAGCCACAGGCTCCCTGCCCCACACTTACGATTCAGCTGTAGACTGTCAGAGACCCATTGATGCAGAGCAGTCCAGCATAATGTCGCCAGGAAAGGCCTGTGATGTGATGCCAGCCTGCTCTGCAGCTGTGGGCCTCTTGTAGACCCGCGGCAGTAGAGTAAGTATGGGCCAGCTGGGAGAAAGAGGAATAAGACAGAACCCTTGGCATGGGAGTGGGAACAGGTGAAAGATTGGGTTTGTTTTTACATAGTAGTACAGCACTGTTGGGGTACAATGGAGACCAACATTAATGAGGGCCATAATTGAGGGACATTATTACGATATGGGGGCCACTTAGCGGAACATAATTTTGGGGAACAATATTCAGAGACATTACAATATGGGGCCACATAAGGGACCATAATTTATGTGGGCCAAAATAGGGAGACAGTATTACTATATGAGGGCCACATAGGGAGACATTATTAATTTATGGTAGCAAGAATTGGGGAATATTATTACTATATTGAGGCCACATAGAGGACAATGTTAATTTATGGGTGCCATCATTTGGGAGTTATAATTACTACATAGGGGCCACGTAGGGGAGGGGCATTATTAATTCATGGGGGCCAGAGTTGGAGGACATTATTACTATATGGGGGCCATGTGCCGAATGTTGTTAATGTATGGGGCCACATAGAAAAATAATACCAGGGTACTACTCTAAAAGGGACACAAGGAGGGATGTTATCCCTGTATGGAGGCATAATAGGTGGACAATACTACTGTATGGGGGCCATGGTGGGGACAATTCTATTGTATTTGGGCACAAATATGTGGGACACATAAGGGAACATCACTATTATAGTTAATTTTATTTTTGGAGATACTGTTACTGAGGGACAAACTGTTCATACTGGTAATATAGAAGTGGGGGAAGGTGATTTAGAAGTGAGCAGCCATAGATATGAATGTTACATTTTGCAGGAACAAGTCCGGGCTGGAAGAAGGCATAGCGGTCTGTGCTGGAAGGAGAAGAAAACTGCAAATGAATGAATTCAATTGGAGACGTGACGTTGAATATCTGGAGCTACCTGTACTATACATCCTGATATTTTCCACCAGAGAGTTACCCACTGTATGGAGGTAATATTAGTGTTGAGAAGAATACGATTTCCGGCAGCAAAAGGATCCAGTAAAAAATCCAATATTTTATTGAAGCAAGTATAAAATCCATATTAGTGTTAGTACTCTGGATTTTATTAATGATTAGTATGGTAGAGTTATATATGGTCATGGTGTGGTGGTATTTATCCCTTGTACATGGTAATACTGGTATATTGGCCTTGGTATAATGGATTTTATTCAGTAATAGTATGGGGATATTAGTTATTTTGGTAACTTAATGACTGCATTATTTAGATTTATTACTGTGAAAATTATAACTCTTAGTAATGCAGCTTGCCCAGCTCTCTAAAAAAAAAGTACTTTCAATATGTTAATCTTCTTAACCAAATTTATATTTTTTTCAATGCATCTAAAGTAAAAATAAAGTCTTGATTTTTTAAATTAAAAAAAATTAGTTTTTTGTCTGCAGATCTCAAAATAGAATATGACTACAGTGCGCTTGTTTGTAGTCTTTAACCATGGAGACTCCTAAGTCAACGCTGGGACTGCATTCCCAAAAAGGACATTTTTAAAGCAAAAGTATTTGTTTTGTCTTTCAGTTTATATCACATTGGATTTTTACAGATTAAGGACAACATTAACGGTGAAAAAAGTTCTGAAATGATTCTTCTTGGTAAGATTTTTTTTACATGGCAAAAAAATGGGATTTTAGCAGGGGCGTGTAGACTTTATGTATCCACCACTATAGATCTGTACAGATTTTCATCTTCTGCCTGTATTCTATTTATTGCTGTTATTTATTGACAGCAAACAAAGGTCTTGAAAATGCTTTGAAATTAACACAAAGTATATGAGAAAGTTCTAGCACTTTTTATTTTGCATCGATCACGCTTTAATTACAAGCAGCATACATTTACATACACTCCTTCGTGTATATTATCTCCCACGTTTCGTGTCGCTATTTCCTTCAGCTTTTATTTTTTTTGTTTTCCATTATTTTATGTGTCTACTTTATAGAATACTGAGCTGGCGATGTAAAAGGTAGAACTATAAAAATGAAGGAAAATGTTCCTTTCCCGGCCGGCACTTAAAATGAGCAATGAGTCATCTTCCTCTCTGCACGGCCCGGCGCACCGGCGAACCTCATGGGAATTCTTATCCTTTTGTATCCAGGGGCAAGTGGTTGTTTCTTATGACAAAAAAAGAGTCAACTTCTTCCGGCTGTGAAGCAGTCATATTCCTTTAATGTCTCACTCCGGATAAGTTCCGATCTTATAACTGCTCTTATTTATCTTTAGAAACGCCAAGTTGTAGCTTTTCAGAGAAATAACCCGTCTTGATCATCGTCCATCAAATGGTTCACCCGATGGTATTAACCCGAAAACGGCAACCTGCGCCTCTCCGGAGGTTACAGTACTATAACTGCCATCATACAGGAGCGTCACAGCTTTACTATGACTATTCCGGAGTTATCTTGGTTTCTTCTCCATTCATATCTAAAGCTAATCCCACAATTTTGCTATTTCCTCACCAATTTTCATTGTCTCCTCCACACCTTCAAAAGCCTACTTTGGGGTAGTTTATGGAGAAGTATTTTCCTGAAGAGTTTCATGATCCAGTTTTGGAAGAGTTTTTTTTCCCTCCTGAAATGTTCTTTGCAGCCTTTTAATTGGCCAGTGTCTAGTTGGGAAAGGTTTCCTTCACGAAGAACTTTTTTTTATTCAAACCTTCTTCAGGACAAAAAAAAACAACCTACTAATTTGAACAGCAAAGTGGATTTCCCATAGAGATGAATTGGAAGATTTTCTCAAGAGATTTTCTGCATCGAAGAAGTGACATCCACTTTTTTTTGCCACTAGGTGTTTTTCACACCTTCTTCAGGATCGAAAAGAGCTAAAAGAAACTCCTCATATGAACAGTTGGAGGAAGGCGCCGAGCATTCACAGGCATTCACAATGTCAATTGTTTTTTCAAAGTGTTCCCCCCTCGAGGAGACAAGAGGTAGCGCCATAGACATCCCAACCCTGTGTGCACATAACACCTTTGCTCTATCTTGCTCCTCAAGTGCCTTCTCTCGAGGCTTTGCCGTCTTCTCTTGCTTCTTGTTGTAGGAACATGGGCTTCTGTGTGTTTCTAGGGGCAAGCAGCAGAATTTTGTAAGCAGCTTTGCATGTGACTAGATAAGAGATGCAACATATTTAATAAGTATTGTGAGGCAGTGACTGGTGTTACATGTAAGGGTTGCTCTATGTTCCCTCAGGATGTGCACGGAGGTGTATTGAGGCCATGAGAGTGCATTGCAGTCACAGGCGTAGCTGTGGTTGCAGTGCAGACTAAAGCGAATATAGGTCTTGGACATGCTGGTTGTCCAAGGCAGATTTTAGAAAACGTGCTCTGGGCTTTTGTGTTGAAACCAACTACAGGATGGTAGTCGTGCAGTCTGTTTAATTCCCGGCCAAGTCTTCTATGTGGCTGAAGGCCACAGATTCTAGTTAAAAACCCTGCAGTATAGGGTTTGGATGTATCAGGTTCAGAGTCACTGTCAGTCTGGTGTTTGGAGGAGTACAGAGCAGGTTGCTCTGCAGAGCTACACCTGTGTGTGAGGCAACACAGGCCAGCGGAGCCAAAAGACCAAGTGTTATGATCTGGTGGTTTAGGAGCAACATGGAACGAGCTCTGAAGGAGGTGGTACCTGTACTGACCGCAGTCCCTAAGCTCGACACAACACTAGAAGTAGCCGTGGGATGCTCCTGACACTCCCTAGGCACCTCGTCACAGCCTGAGAACTAACTACCCCTAAAGATAGAAACAGGAAAACTATCTTGCCTCAGAGAAAATCCCCAAAGGATAGATAGCCCCCCACAAGTAATGACTGTGAGTGGAGAGGGAAAAGACATACACAGAATGAAACCAGGATGAGCACAGGAGGCCAGTCTAGCTAGATAGATAGAACAGGATGGAATACTGTGCGGTCAGTATAAAACACTACAAAAAATCCACACAGAGTTTACAAAAATCTCCACACCTGACTAAAGATGTGGAGGGTAAATCTGCTTCCCAGAGCTTCCAGCTACACAGAATTAATTCATACTGACAAGCTGGACAAACATAGAAAGCACAGAACGGATAAGTCCACAACCTGTGGACAGAAAAGAGCAAGCAAGGACTTCAGCTTTGCTGAACTGGTCAGGAAAACAGGGAAATCCAAAGAGATGTGAATCCAACCAGGAAACATTGACAAGTGGCACAAGCTGAAGGAAAGAGCCAGGCTAAATAGCCGAGCAGAATAGACAATCAGTGGAAGCAGCTGCTAACTGCTAAATCCAAGGAGCAGCCATTCCACTTAAAACCACCGGAGGGAGCCCAAGAGCAGAACTCTGTTGTGAATTCTGTGGCAGAGCTCCCTCCTGTGGTCACAAGTGGTACTTCGGCTGATTCTCTCTGTGAGCTTCTGTTGGTGGAGGGAAGTGGTACTGCGGCTTCTGAGTTTCCTCCCTCAGGTGATCTGGTGAGGTCGTTAGGTGCTTCTCTACTTAACTCCACCTAATGCTTTGAACCTGGCTTCCTGTCAATGTTCCAGTGTTGGACTTGCTTTTCCCTGGATCATTCCTGTGGCCTGCTGCTCTGCATAGCTAAGTTCTTCTTTGCTATTTGTTTGCTATTTTTTCTGTCCAGCTTGTCTAATTTGTTGCTGGAAGCTCTGGGACGCAAAGGGTGTACCTCCGTGCCGTTAGTTCGGTACGGAGGGTCTTTTTGCCCCCTTTGCGTGGTTTTCTTTAGGGTTTTGTGTAGACCGCAAAGTTACCTTTTCTATCCTCGATCTGTTAAGAAAGTCGGGCCTCACTTTGCTGAATCTATTTCATCTCTACGTTTGTCTTTTCATCTTAACTCACAGTCATTATATGTGGGGGGCTGCCTTTTCCTTTGGGGTATTTCTCTGAGGCAAGGTAGGCTTATTTTCTGTCTTCAGGCAAGTTAGTTTCTCAGGCTGTGCCGAGTTGCATAGGCAGAGTTAGGCGCAATCCACGCCTGCCTCTAGTGTTGTTTGGAGAGGATTAGGGATTGGGGTCTGCAGAGTTCCCACGTCTCAGAGCTCGCTCTATGATTTTGGGTTATTGTCAGATCACTGTTTGTGCTCTGACCGCTATGTCCATTGTAGTACTGAATTGCCTTTCATAACAGTACAGGAAGCTCAAAGTACTAATGATTCTCAATAGAGGGAAAAAATAAGTTCTGAGACCATTTTTTTTTCTTTGCACTGTGTTTTGCCTTTTTTTTCCCCTAGACATTTGGGTGGTTCAGTACACAGGTGTAGCGATGGACATTAGAAGTCTGTCTTCATTTGTGGATCAGCTCTCGGCAAGAGTACAAAAGATTCAAGACACTATTGATCAGAAAGCTATGTTGGAACCAATAATTCCTATTCCTGATTTGTTTTTTGGAGATAGAACTAAGTTTCTGAGTTTCAAAAATAATTGTAAATTATTTCTGGCCTTGAAACCTCGCTCCTCTGGTGATCCAGTTCAACAGGTTTTGATTGTTATTTCTTTTTTGCGCGGCGACCCTCAGGACTGGGCATTTTCTCTTGCGCCAGGAGATCCTGCATTGAGTAATATCGATGCGTTTTTCCTGGCGCTCGGATTGCTGTACGATGAACCTAATTCAGTGGATCAGGCAGAGAAAAATTTGCTGGCTCTTTGTCAGGGTCAGGATGAGATAGAGGTATATTGTCAGAAATTTAGAAAGTGGTCCGTGCTCACTCAATGGAATGAATCTGCACTGGCAGCTATGTTCAGAAAGGGTCTCTCTGAAGCCCTTAAGGATGTCATGGTGGGATTTCCTATGCCTGCTGGTTTGAATGAGTCTATGTCTTTGGCCATTCAGATCGGTCGACGCTTGCGTGAGCGTAAATCTGTGCACCATTTGGCGGTATTACCTGAGCTTAAACCTGAGCCTATGCAGTGCGATAGGACTTTGACCAGAGTTAAACGGCAAGAACACAGACGTCTGAATGGGCTGTGTTTCTACTGTGGTGATTTCACTCATGCTATCTCTGATTGTCCTAAGCGCACTAAGCGGTTCGCTAGGTCTGCCACCATTGGTACGGTACAGTCAAAATTTCTTCTGTCCGTTACCTTGATCTGCTCTTTGTCATCGTATTCTGTCATGGCATTTGTGGATTCAGGCGCTGCCCTGAATTTGATGGACTTGGAGTATGCTAAGCGTTGTGGGTTTCTCTTAGAGCCCTTGCAGTGTCCTATTCCATTGAGAGGAATTGATACCACGCCTTTGGCCAAGAATAAGCCTCAATACTGGACCCAGCTGACCATGTGCATGGCTCCTGCACATCAGGAGGTTATTCGCTTTCTGGTGTTGCATAATCTGCATGATGTGGTCGTGTTGGGGTTGCCATGGCTACAAGCCCATAATCCAGTATTAGATTGGAAATCCATGTCGGTGTCCAGCTGGGGTTGTCAGGGGGTACATGGTGATGTTCCATTTCTGTCAATTTTGTCATCCACCCCTTCTGAGGTTCCAGAGTTCTTGTCTGATTACCGGGATGTATTTGATGAGCCTAAGTCCGATGCCCTACCTCCGCATAGGGATTGTGATTGTGCTATCAATTTGATTCCTGGTAGTAAATTCCCAAAAGGTCGACTGTTTAATTTATCCGTGCCTGAGCACGCCGCTATGCGCAGTTATGTGAAGGAATCCCTGGAGAAGGGGCATATTCGCCCGTCATCGTCACCATTAGGAGCAGGGTTCTTTTTTGTAGCCAAGAAGGATGGTTCGCTGAGACCTTGTATAGATTACCGCCTTCTAAATAAGATCACGGTTAAATTTCAGTACCCCTTGCCATTGTTATCTGATTTGTTTGCTCGGATTAAGGGGGCTAGTTGGTTCACCAAGATAGATCTTCGTGGTGCGTATAATCTGGTGCGAATCAGGCGAGGCGATGAATGGAAAACTGCATTTAATACGCCCGAGGGTCATTTTGAGTATCTAGTGATGCCATTCGGACTTGCCAATGCTCCATCAGTGTTTCAGTCCTTTATGCATGACATCTTCCGAGAGTACCTGGATAAATTCCTGATTGTGTACTTGGATGACATTTTGATCTTCTCGGATGATTGGGAGTCTCATGTGAAGCAGGTCAGAACAGTTTTTCAGGTCCTGCGTGCTAATTCTTTGTTTGTGAAGGGATCAAAGTGTCTCTTTGGTGTGCAGAAGGTTTCATTTTTGGGGTTCATCTTTTCCCCTTCTACTATCGAGATGGATCCTGTTAAGGTCCAAGCCATCCATGATTGGACTCAGCCGACATCTCTGAAAAGTCTGCAAAAGTTCCTGGGCTTTGCTAATTTTTATCGTCACTTCATCTGCAATTTTTCTAGTATTGCCAAACCATTGACCGATTTGACCAAGAAGGGTGCTGATTTGGTCAATTGGTCTTCTGCTGCTGTGGAAGCTTTTCAAGAGTTGAAGCGTCGTTTTTCTTCTGCCCCTGTGTTGTGTCAACCAGATGTTTCTCTTCCGTTCCAGGTCGAGGTTGATGCTTCTGAGATTGGAACAGGGGCTGTTTTGTCGCAGAGAGCTTCTGATTGCTCAGTGATGAAACCATGCGCTTTTTTTTCCAAGGAAGTTTTCGCCTGCTGAGCGAAATTATGATGTGGGCAACCGAGAGTTGCTGGCCATGAAGTGGGCATTCGAGGAGTGGCGTCATTGGCTTGAAGGAGCTAAGCATCGCGTGGTGGTATTGACTGATCATAAGAACTTGACTTATCTTGAGTCTGCTAAGCGGTTGAATCCTAGACAGGCTCGTTGGTCGCTGTTTTTTGCCCTTTTTGACTTTGTGATTTCGTACCTTCCGGGCTCTAAAAATGTGAAGGCGGATGCTCTGTCTAGGAGTTTTGTGCCCGACTCTCCGGGTTTGTCTGAGCCGGCGGGTATCCTCAAGGAAGGAGTAATTGTGTCTGCCATCTCCCCTGATTTGCGGCGGGTGCTGCAAAAATTTCAGGCTAATAAACCGGATCGTTGTCCAGCGGAGAGACTGTTTGTCCCTGATAGGTGGACCAATAAAGTTATCTCTGAGGTTCATTGTTCGGTGTTGGCTGGTCATCCTGGAATCTTTGGTACCAGAGAGTTAGTGGCTAGATTCTTTTGGTGGCCGTCTCTGTCGCGGGATGTGCGTGCTTTTGTGCAGTCCTGTGGGATTTGTGCTCGGGCTAAGCCCTGCTGTTCTCGTGCCAGTGGGTTGCTTTTGCCCTGGCCGGTCCCGAAGAGGCCTTGGACACATATCTCTATGGATTTTATTTCTGATCTTCCCGTTTCTCAAAAGATGTCAGTCATTTGGGTGGTCTGTGATCGCTTTTCTAAGATGGTCCATCTGGTACACTTGTCTAAATTGCCTTCCTCCTCTGATTTGGTGCCATTGTTCTTCCAGCATGTGGTTCGTTTACATGGCATTCCAGAGAATATCGTTTCTGACAGAGGTTCCCAGTTTGTTTCAAGGTTTTGGCGAGCCTTTTGTGGTAGGATGGGCATTGACTTGTCTTTTTCCTCGGCTTTCCATCCTCAGACTAATGGCCAGACCGAACGAACCAATCAGACCTTGGAAACATATCTGAGATGCTTTGTTTCTGCCGATCAGGATGACTGGGTGTCCTTTTTGCCTTTGGCTGAGTTCGCCCTTAATAATCGGGCCAGCTCGGCTACCTTGGTTTCGCCATTTTTCTGCAATTCTGGGTTCCATCCTCGTTTCTCTTCAGGACAGGTTGAGTCTTCGGACTGTCCTGGTGTGGATACTGTGGTGGACAGGTTGCAGCAGATTTGGACTCATGTAGTGGACAATTTGACCTTGTCCCAGGAGAAGGCTCAACGTTTCGCTAATCGCAGATGCCGTGTGGGTCCCCGACTTCGTGTTAGGGATCTGGTTTGGTTATCTTCTCGTCATATTCCTATGAAGGTTTCCTCTCCTAAGTTTAAACCTCGTTTCATTGGTCCGTATAGGATTTCTGAGGTTCTTAATCCTGTGTCTTTTCGTCTGACCCTTCCAGATTCTTTTTCCATACATAACGTATTCCATAGGTCATTGTTGCGGAGATACGTGGCACCTATGGTTCCTTCTGTTGATCCTCCTGCCCCGGTTTTGGTGGAGGGGGAATTGGAGTATATTGTGGAGAAGATTTTGGATTCTCGTGTTTCTAGACGGAAACTCCAGTATCTGGTTAAATGGAAGGGTTATGCTCAGGAAGATAATTCCTGGGTTTTTGCCTCTGATGTCCATGCTCCCGATCTTGTTCGTGCCTTTCATGTGGCTCATCCTGGTCGGCCTGGGGGCTCTGGTGAGGGTTCGGTGACCCCTCCTCAAGGGGGGGGTACTGTTGTGAATTCTGTGGCAGAGCTCCCTCCTGTGGTCACAAGTGGTACTTCGGCTGATTCTCTCTGTGAGCTTCTGTTGGTGGAGGGAAGTGGTACTGCGGCTTCTGAGTTTCCTCCCTCAGGTGATCTGGTGAGGTCGTTAGGTGCTTCTCTACTTAACTCCACCTAATGCTTTGATCCTGGCTTCCTGTCAATGTTCCAGTGTTGGACTTGCTTTTCCCTGGATCATTCCTGTGGCCTGCTGCTCTGCATAGCTAAGTTCTTCTTTGCTATTTGTTTGCTATTTTTTCTGTCCAGCTTGTCTAATTTGTTGCTGGAAGCTCTGGGACGCAAAGGGTGTATCTCCGTGCCGTTAGTTCGGTACGGAGGGTCTTTTTGCCCCCTTTGCGTGGTTTTCTTTAGGGTTTTGTGTAGACCGCAAAGTTACCTTTTCTATCCTCGATCTGTTAAGAAAGTCGGGCCTCACTTTGCTGAATCTTTCATCTCTACGTTTGTCTTTTCATCTTAACTCACAGTCATTATATGTGGGGGGCTGCCTTTTCCTTTGGGGTATTTCTCTGAGGCAAGGTAGGCTTATTTTCTGTCTTCAGGCTAGTTAGTTTCTCAGGCTGTGCCGAGTTGCATAGGCAGAGTTAGGCGCAATTCACGGCTGCCTCTAGTGTTGTTTGGACAGGATTAGGAATTGCGGTCTGCAGAGTTCCCACGTCTCAGAGCTCGTTCTATGATTTTGGGTTATTGTCAGATCACTGTTTGTGCTCTGACCGCTATGTCCATTGTAGTACTGAATTGCCTTTCATAACAGAACTCACAAAAGTGCCACTTACAACCACCGGAGGGAGCCCAAGAGCGGAATTCACAACAGCAAGGCAGCTAAAAAGCCTGGCACCCCACAGCGCACACAGCGGTGCAGTCGCCCATGGCAACTGGTCTCAGGAGGTGGACTGGCGTGTTTAGTGACTGTAAACTAGAGGGTATGGTTCCCAGCTGCAATCCAGAGGATATCTTGTACTGTGTAATGCTGTGAGTAGAACATTAACATGTCGGTGCAGTCACCCAACCAGTCAGAGGTGGACTGGCATGTTTAGTGGCTGTAATCCAGAGGATATAGTTCCCAGAGGTGGACTGTCTTGTTCCCAGCTGCGATCTGGAGGATATCGTGTGCTGTTTTTTTTTAGTTGAATATTAAAGAGACGTTTTGCTTTGTACTTTGATGGGTCACTGCCTCATCACTGCACAGAGTGCTACTACTGCACTATAGTATATTAACAGCAAATAAACGTATATGGCAGTATTGTTGGGTCATAGTGTGGCAGTGTTATTTTTTGTCACCATATGACATCATGCTGTATTATTTGGTCACAGTGTGGCAGTAATATTTTTTTGTCACCATAAGTCAGTCTGTGTTGTTGGATCACAGTGTGGCAGTATTCTTTTTTTGTCACCGTTGGATATCAGGCTGTATTATTGGGTCACAGTGTGACAGTACTATTTTTTTGTCACCATAAGACAGCAGTCTGTGTTATTGGGTCACAGTGTTGCAGTATTATTTTTTGTCACCATAAGACAGTAGGCTGTATTATTGGGTCACTGTGTGTCAGTATTATATTTTTGTCACCATAAGACAGCATTAATTTTGGGTATAATGCATTCTATATCCAGTTGTTTATGACAATGGAGAAATTATGGTGTGAATAAAGCAAGGCACTGCACTCTCTCAATTGATCAGTTTCTTGTTATTAACAAGCCTCCAACCCAATACTCATCCTGAGCGTTGTCTTCTGTAATGCAGACAAGCTGCTTCTGCATTCAGCCAGTTCTATGGAAACCAATAAAGTCATTAATGACATCACAGGGATTCCCTGCGTATATGACAGGTCAAAGATTTGCAGGGAAGATGCCGCGAGACAGTTATCTAATGGGTTATTATCTATAGATTGAGAAAACAAGGGACAAAGCGATTATGGCCCCAATTCATCATTGCTTTGGTGCCTTTTTTTCTGGCTTATTATTTACGCCTTATTCATTCTCGAAGTTTCTACTTTCTTTTAGGTTTATTTTTCCTTGTTCCATTTTATTTTTTCTTTCGGCATTCAGTTTTAGCCTAAGTAAAGTAAAAGTGATCAAGTGATTGGGGATTCAAGTCCCCTAAGGGGACTAAAAAATAAAATAAAAACTTTTAAATAAATATACATTTTGTAAAAACTTTTGTTTCCAATGTTTACAAGATTCTAAAAGCTTAAATGATCGACTTTTCCCATTAAAAAAAATAAAATAAAAATAATTAGAATTGTTGGGTATGAAAAACTTCAGTCTATCAAGTTCTAAAATTATTTTAACCACATGCTAAAGGGCAGAAAAAAAAGTTAAAGAGTAAAAACTGCTTTTTTTTCGGGTTGCTGCACTCCTCACAAGAAATTCAATAAAAAAAAGCGATCAAAAGGTTGTAAGTGCGCTAAGATGATATCAATAAATAGCATAATTTCTGTACTTTAGCGCCTTACCGTCATCCACTGTACACGTACAGTGCAAGTCTGAAGTGGGTGAATTACAGCTAGGACCTGCCTCTATTCGAGGGTGGAGCTCCGTCCATGGCTGTTAACCTGTTAAATGCCCGCGACTTAATTGCAGATCGCCGATTGGTTGCGATAAATGCTGTAAACGAATAAAATTCAAGAACGTCAAAATTAAATTTTTGGGGTTGCTGCAACTCCACAAAAAAATGCTCTAACAAGCGATCAAAACATAATATCTATCCCAAAATGGTATCAAAACATTGTCTCACCATCGGCTCAAAATTGAAAACGCTATGGGTCTCGGAAAATGGCGACATAACCCCCACCCCCCCAAATTTGATTTTGCAAATTTCTAAGTTTTTCATCACCATTAAAATAATTAAAAAAAACTGGACATGTTTGGTATCGCCGTAATCATACTGATGATCAGAAAAATACTGTGAGGTCATTTTTACCACAAAATGTCCACCGTAAAAACAATTCCCAATAAAAAAAATGTCAGAATTGCATTTTTTTTCCACAATTCAGCAAACAGCTGTGGGGACTCGAACATATTTTTCAATCATGCCAAAGTCACTCGGTTAGCGTCCGAGCATGCTCAGATAACACCTTATCCCGGCACGCTCGCTCATCACTATTTTTCACCACTTAATTACATTGAAAAAAAGCAAAAATGGCAAAAATGAAAAGAGGTTAAAAGGGGTCCTGTAAACCAGAAATTGAATTTTATATAGTTTTGGAGTCGACAATACAAGTCTGTATGATAGTTCGACACTTCTGATTGCAGAATGTGTTTATGTTGTATGGGGGGCGGGGAAAAACATCTGCAAGATTAAAATGGCAGCTCTCATAGGCTCTCTGTCATTTTAATATTTTCTTTCATTTTTCTTAAACGCTTTTTTTTTTTTTTTTTTCCTCGAGGCAATTATCCTGATGTCTTAAGCGCTGTCTCCCGTTCCACCTTTGCCTCGTAGCTGTCATCATTCCCTGGAGGATCCGAGCGCCGTAGCAAACTGCAGGCAATCACAATACTGACCGGACAAATAAATATCGAAGAAATAATTTGACAAGTGCAGAACAATATTATATTGCGCCATTGTAATTATCATGCTCAGCTCTCCATTCACACGCCACTAAATTACCGGCGGAGTGTTTAGTATGCCGGAACGCTCGCTCACCATCTCGCTCGCTGTTTCTTCTCTTTTGGTGTCATTTCTGATATAAAGCCTATGTATCTTAGTTCACCAGTCTTCTGACTTCTATTAGGAACACCCTTTTATAATATGAACCTTTCCCTATGAGCAGATTCCTCTGGGAACCAAAAACCGCCTGATAGAGTATTGATTGGTGTGTGAATGAAAAATAGATGGCTTTTTTTCCTGGTTTTGATGTGCAGTCTGCACCTAATGTGCAAATTCTTCGCCCCCTTCATCCAGCCGAGAGAATAAAGATAAAAATCCTGCGTCACATGTGCGAATTTTCAAGAGTTGGACCCCATCGATCTGATATTGATGACCATCGATATCAAAGTCTTGGAAAACCCCCTTTAATTACGACTGATTACATTCGGATGTACACAATTTTCATGGTGGAGGAATCAGAGGATCACCAGAAAATGATCTATTGTGTTTCTGTGATAGTTGTATTCTTTTTTTGCAAGATAGATAGATAGATAGATAGATAGATAGATAGATAGATAGATAGATAGATAGATATAGATGTATATACTGTATATAATCACAATATTTATATTTAAATAACTGACCACTAGGGCTTTTTTAGACTCATATTTCTTGTGCTTTTAGGGAGAGATTTCATCAGGCAGTAATTCAATGACTGATAGCTGCGTCAACAAAAACTAAATCTTCGAGCACTCACAAATACTCGGAGACCACCCGAGCGTGCTGGGGAAAACCCGAGCAGCAAGTATACTAGCTCTTCACTACTGATAACATCTCTAGAAACGGCTGAAAACACAGGACCCACAATTCACAATAGCTGATGTCACAGTTCACCTCCTCCTCCTGTACAATGACTGATAACACCTCTATATATAGTAGATAACACAGGATCCACCATTCACAATAGGTGATGTCACAGCTCACCTCCTCCTCCTGTACAATGACTGATAACACCTCTATATACAGTATATAACACAGGATCCACCATTCACAATAGGTGATGTCACAGCTCACCTCCTCCTCCTGTACAATGACTGATAACACCTTTATATACAGTAGATAACACAGGATCCACCATTCACAATAGGTGATGTCACAGCTCACCTCCTCCTCATGTACAATGACTGATAACATCTCTATATACAGTAAATAATACAGGATCCATCATTCACAATAGATGATATCACAACTCGCCTCCTCCTGTACAATAACATCGCTATGCACAGCTGATAACACGGGATCCACCATTCACAATAGGTGATATCACAGCTCACCTCCTCCTCCTGTACAATGACTGATAACACCTCTATATACAGTAGATAATACAGGATCCACCATTCACAATATGTGATATCACAGCTCACCTCCCCCTCCTGTACAATGACTGATAATACCTCTAAATACAGTAGATTACACAGGATCCACCATTCACAATAGGTGATGTCACAGCTCACCTCCTCCTCCTGTACAATGACTGATAACACCTATATATACAGTAGATAACACAGGATCCACCATTCACAATAGGTGATGTCACAGCTCACCTCCTCCTCCTGTACAATGACTGATAACACCTCTATATACAGTAGATATCACTGGATCCAGCATTCACAAAAGGTGATGTTCCAAGAAAAAAACAACTCACATTCAACAAATGGTTTTGGCCTTAATTCTGGTTTGGAATGTCACAAAATAAAATGCTACTTGCTTTTTTCTAGCCCATTTTTGAAATGTGAAGGAATTTGATGCATCTTTCTCAAGTGCATTCTTCATTAAGACTGGTGGGAAAGAAGCCAGTTTTTATGGATCTGGGAAATGTTGGGTGCAGCAGGTCAGAGGAACCCTCTCGAGAAGGAAGTATGGCTGTTTGAGTCTCCTTAGGTCACAAGGTAGTGGAGCACATGCCTCCGTCACCTGCATGATGTGTTTGGTCAACTGTGTTTGTTCTGTTCCTTCCTGGTGGCATCTTATCTCCTATGAGAGCAAAGGATGGGGCATATTGAAATCCATATTGAAAACATGCCCAATCCTTATTGCTGAAACTTCCTACACCCCTGCACACATTAGAATACAGCGCTGGGGTCCTGGGTTTGAATCCCACCAAGGATAACATCTGGAAGGATTTTGTATGTTCTCCCCGTGTTTGCGTGGGGTTCCTCCGCATTCTCTGGTTTCCTCCAAACACTGATTGGGAATGTAGATTGTGTGCCCCAATGGGAACATGTGTAAATAACTCCGGAATTTGATGGCACTATGTAAGAAAGCATAGTACGCAACTAGGTAGGTTTGGTCATCATTGGTATCATGTATGAGAGCTTCAACACGCATACATGTTTAGTCACCTTACTACAACTTCAAGACTGGATAGAAGGATGAAAAGGACACATGGGGCCCCCTATTTTCTCAACAGATGGGGGTTTCAGCAATTAGCAGTGAATAGTTTTAGCCCTGACAAGGTAGAAGTAGAAAATTTGGGTCTGGCAGATCAGGAGAACTTGGTTGTTTGAGGTCATCTGGGTCTTTGTGGTGGTGGAGGCACCAATCCTTTTACTTTCTTGCAACTTATCCAAGGACCACTTAGAAAATGTTATTTGAACCCATCTGTGTTGATAAAAAAGTAAAATATCTTTCTAACACCATCCTCAAAAATACAAAATGAAAATAAAAAAGGAAGACATTTTTTTTTACAGCAGGTGAAAAACACGATTACTTAACGAAAATGACACCTACCAAACTCAAACCTTCCTTTCCAAAATACACACTGCAAGCAGCCATTACTCTTTCCTGCAATCAGCGACCCCAGACCGACCAAATGGCCATAGATATTCCAGCAGACACCTAATCATCTCCTAAATGAGCCGTTTCCTTCTTAAACTGGCCACTTGAAGTTCACTTGATGTTCAATCTCGCAATATCCTGCCACGGTTACGTGCCACCTTATCCCCCATCTCTTACAGATCAATACGGCATCAAAGCCTGGCCGGACAAATTTATCCAGAGTCAGGGGATCGGGGTAATAATCATCTTTAAAGATACAGCTGGACGACTCTGTAGATGGGCAATGCGACTCCTAACAATCTTCTATATACTGTATGTGTGTGTGTGTGTGTGTTTGGATTTTAGATATTATTAACCCCATAACGATGTAACTAGTTTTGTCCTTTAGGACCCTGTACATTTTTCTATTTTTGCATCAATGCTTTCCGAAATTTATATTTTTAAAAAATTGTTTTGTTAGTAGTCATTTTTTAATTTATTATTTTATCATTTTTTGTTATTGTTGATTCTCTGAGGTTGCATTTTGTCATCCATTTTTGGTAACTATCTTTTTTTTTAAAATACGTATTTATTCCAATTCCATGTTTGGTGCTACTATAACCCACAATAACTCCCAGGCAGAACGCCCGCTGTCTTAGGGTTAGATTGGACTCAGGTCTTTCATTCACTCCCTATATCCAATCACTCAGTCTCTCATCAAAAGCATCTCCAGAAATCACTCTTCTATTAATTTTGAAAGTGCAAAACTTTTACAGTTTCTCTTATTCATTCTCATCCTGACAAATGCAACTTTCTACTAGTCAGTCTCCCTCTCACTAAATTCTTTCCTCTCCAATCCATCCATTCCTGCCCAGCTGCTACCCTGTGCCAGTCATTGCACTGGTGCTCCTCTACTGCAGAATGCAGCATAAACTTATCTCACTCACCCACAAAGCTCTCCATACTTCTGCACCACCATCCTCTCTGTCTTCCACCCTATCTATCCTCTCCATTCCACTAATGAGCTAAGACCAATATCCTCTATGATTCAAACCTCTCACTCCTGTCTC
Organism: Ranitomeya imitator; assembly: GCF_032444005.1. Classification (NCBI taxonomy): domain Eukaryota; kingdom Metazoa; phylum Chordata; class Amphibia; order Anura; family Dendrobatidae; genus Ranitomeya; species Ranitomeya imitator. The sequence continues at coordinate 45,958,687 of NC_091282.1, read as the reverse complement.
AAAACTTCTCTCATGCTGCAATGGTTCTCTGGAATGCTCTAACCCAGGTAATCAGGATATTTCCTGTAGTCCATCATTGTGAGCATGGCCTATAAACACATTCCCTTAGCCAGGCCTATCACCTCACCTCACTGTCCGCAGTGATAGTAATTATCAGTCCAATACCATGTCACAGTGGTGTTAGTATCAAGAGAAAAATTCAAAGTTTAGGTGAAATTATAACAAAATTGGAACTCTCACCTTATTTTTCTCTATCAACCCATTATCAGGTACATATAAATAGGAAATACCTCACCTCGCTTTCCTTGACCAAACTCCATCTCCAAACTTATCTATCTATCATCTATCGATCTATTATCTATCTATCGTATCTATCTATTATCTATCTATCGTATCTATCTATTATCTATCTATCGATATATCTATTATCTATCATCTATCTATCTATCTATCTATTATCTATCTATCTATCTATTATCTATCTATCTATCTATCTATCTATCTATCTATCTATCTATCTACTGTAGCTATCTATAGATATATCTATTGATAGATATATTTATAGATAGATACGATAGATAGATAGATAGATAGATAGATAGATAGATAGATAGATAATAGATAGATGATAGATAGATAGATAGATACGATAGATCTATCTATTATCTATCTATCTATCCCATATCTATCTATCCCATATATATCTATCTGTCATCTATCTGTTATCTATCTTTGTGTGTGTAAACATTATTCTTCAATGGAGTATGTAAATAAAAAGGTTGGACAAGAAATGACATCACAATTCTTTTTTTTTTTGTATATCTTTATTTAGCTTACAAAAACACACACAAATCCGCATGAAAAACGCATCAAAAACGCAGGTGACCTGCCAGTGACCTCAGGTGCGGATTTGGTGCAGATTTTACCTACCATATATACTTGAGTATAAGCCGACCCGAGTATAAGCCGACCCCCCTAATTTTGCAACAAAAAACTGGGAAAACTAATTGACTTGAGTATAAGCCTAGGGTGGAAAATGCAGCAGCTACGGGTAAATGTTAAAAATAAAAATAGATACCAATAAAAGTAAAATTAATTGAGGCATCAGTAGGTTAAGTGTTTTTGAATATCCATATATCCATATTGAATCAAGAGCCCCATAAGATGCTCCATACAAAATAGGCCCAATATAATGCTCCATACAGTTCATTATGGCCCCATAGGATGTTCCATATACAAATATGCCCCATATAATGCTCCATGCAGTTGTTTATGGCCCCATAAGATGCCCCATATAATGCTACATTCAGTTCTTTATGGCCCCATAGATGCCCCATATAATGCTCCATGCAGTTATGGCCCCATATAATGCTCCATGCAGTTATGGCCCCATAGATGCCCCATAGATGTTCCATGCAGTTCTTGCCATGCATTGTGCCACATGTAATGCTGCTGCTGCACTAAAAAAAAAAAAAAAGACATACTCACCTCTCGTCGCTGCTCCTCAACGTCCCGTCTCTCCGCACTGACTGTTCAGGCAGAGGGCGGCGCGCACACTAATAGGTCATCGCGCCCTCTGACCTGAACAGTCACAGCAAGAGGACGGGAAGACAGAGTGGCGCCCGGCGGGTGGAACGCGGAAAGGTGAGTATGACATACTTACCTGCTCCCGATGCGGTCCCTGCATGTCCCATGGTCTTTGGGAGCGGCAGCTTCTTCCTGTACCGCTCATTACAGTAGTGAATATGCGGCTACACCCCTATGGGAGTGAAGTCCATATTCATAACTTTAATGAGCGGTACCAGTGACCGCTGAACAGGGGAAGTAGCTGCTGGCGCCCGAAGACCGTGGGACATGCAAGGACTGTGTCAGGAGCACTGGGAGCAGGTGAGTATTTGACAGGCGTCGCTCCCCCGCACCCGCCGACCCCCCCCCCCCCCGCCTTCCATGACTCGAGTATAAGCCGAGAGAGGCACTTTCATCTCTTTTAATCTCGGCTTATACTCGAGTATATACGGTACGTTAAATCCTGAGCAAATCCTGATGCAATCCTGACCGTGGAGACATACCCTAAAGGGCAGTGAGCTCCGACTCAGACGCCAGCAAGGTGGAGGTGGGGTACTGGTATGGGCTGGTATCATCAAAGATGATCTTGTGGGACGTTTTCGGGTTGAGGATGGAGTGAAGCTCAACTCCTAGACCTACTGCCAGTTTCTGGAAGACAACTTCTTCAAGCAGTAGTAAAGGAAGAGGTCGATATCGTTCAAGAAAAACATGATTTTCATGCAAGACAATGCTCCATCACATGCCTCCAACTACTCCACAGTGTGGCTGGCCAGTAAAGGTCTCAAAGAAGAAATAATGACATGGCCCCCTTGTTCACCTGATCTGAACCCCATAGACAACCTGTGGTCCCTCATAAAATGTGAGATCTACAGGGAGGGAAAACAGTCCACCTCTCGGAACAGTGTCTGGAGGCTGTGGTGGCTGCTGCACGCAATGTTGGTCGTAAACAGATCAAGCAACTGACAGAATCTATGGATGGAGGCTGCTGAGTGTCATCACAAAGAAAGGTGGCTATATTGGTCACTCATTTTTTGGGTTTGGTTTTTGCATGTCAGAAATGTTTATTTCTAAATTTTGTGCAGTTATATTGGTTTACCTGGTGAAAATAAACAAGTGAGATGGGAATATATTTGGTTTTTATTAAGTTGCCTAATAATTCTGCACAGTAATAGTTACCTGCACAGATATCCACCTAAGATAGCCAAGTCTAAAAAAAAAGCCCACTCCAACTTCCAAAAATATTAAGCTTTGATGTTTGAGTATTTTGGGTTGATTGAGAACATAGTTGTTGATCAATAATAAAAATAATCCTCTAAAATACAACTTGCCTAATAATTCTGCACACAGTGTACTTTCATGACCGAAACTGTAGACTGCCTTGAAATTATTCCAGAAAATGAAGTATTTCTCCATGAAAATAATTCCAATTACACGTTTTAGAAACTGAAAAGAGTGGGGCGTAATAGCGCAGTTACTAAAATAACAATTAGTTTACTGTTAGGTAAAATTCTCACCTTTACACGTTGTGAGTATACACAACACATATAATAAGTATGATAGCAGGGCTGCAGATGACACCGGACCCGTGAAGAATCTTCAAGAAATTCTGGATAGGATATTCAAGATGTCGACAAATCCACGCTCCTCCAAAATCAGGCAAGGGAATCACAGAGTTCAGAAGAGTTGCATAGTTTATTCAAGGCTATAAAACTACGCGTTTCATGGACGTCCTGTCCACTTCCTCAAGTACATAGCCAATACTAACCACATGGTATTACTCACATATACAGGGTGGGCTGGACATAGTAAAATGGCCGTCAAACACACTTGGCGCCTTGAACGCTGCAGTTATATTTAAAATACAAACATAAATTTGTTGCATATCTATACAACAGTGATTAAAAATGCAATTTGTTAGCATAAAAATTATACATAACATTAAAATGTAAGATTTTTTTGCAAATAAAATTAAAAAGAAAGGAAATAAAAAGTATGCTAAAATGAAAAAAAAACAGTTTTTTTGTAATATTCTCTTGTCCTTATTGCAGACCAGGATTAGAACCTACCATCCTTGGAACCATCATGGGAGTGGAAGGACCTCGGGAACAGACCTCTGAGCTATTCTGTTAATTGACCCTTGAAGCTGAGAAAAAAATAAAAAATAAATTTGAATAAAATTCATTTATAAAAAAATGTATGCTAAAAATAAAAATGAAAAATAAATAAAAAATTTGTGGTTTGATTAATTATAAAAAGGAAATGTGAATAAATCATTGAATAAATTAATTATGATAAAAGGATTAGTGAATGATGGGTGCCTGTACATAATATTTAGTAATAACAAATTGTTGTGATACAAAAATATATATATTTAACATACAAATTGTAAATCAATTTTAGTGACGACCTTATTTAATGTGAAAAAAAAAAACACTTTTTTAAAAATTTTTGTGTGAGCTTAGCTCTATTTATTATAAAAACATTATAGAACAATAAAGAAATACTTCTGATTTTTATGCACCCAAAATCTTGTTTATGGTGCTTGCTAATATGATTTGACAAACCATGTTTTAGAAACCCAGTAACCGTATTCTGTCTATGGGAGTTCAGTCTCTTGTGGAGCGGCTGGGTAGTTCTACCCACATATTGTTTGGGACAGCGGCACTCTATAACACATATGACATATTCAGTGTCACAAGACATTGGAATGGTTATCTGGAATTTTTCACCTGTAACTACAGGGCTGAAGTTATCGGCATTGTGCGTAATGGATTTACAGCACAAACAGCCCCTTTTACCACATTTGCTAATACTATTTTTAGGGTTGCTCATAAGGCTGCCCCCGGATTTATCAGGGTCTCATAATCTGCTGGATGCTAGTATGTTCTTTAGTGATGGGGCTTTTCTAAATACAAGAGAAGGGTATTTCGGTAAAACTTTTTTTTAACATAGGGTCATTTACCAAAATATGCCAATTTTTTCTTAAAGGGAACCTGTCACCCCCAAAATCGAAGATGAGCTAAGCCCACCGGCATCAGGGGCTTATCTACAGCATTCTGTAATGCTGTAGATAAGTCACCGATGTATCCTAAAAGATGAGAAAAAGAGGTTAGATTATACTCACCCAGGGGTGTTCCCACTGTAGTCCGGTCCAATGGGGGTCGCGGTCCGGTCCAGCACCTCCCATCTTCTTAAGATGACGTCCTCTTCTGGTCTTCATGCTGCGGTTATGGTGCAGGCGTACTTTTGTTTGCCCTGTTGAGGGCAGAGCAAAGTACTGCTGTGCGCAGGCGCCTCGCCGCTCTGACCTTTCCCAGCGCCTGCGCACTGCAGTACTTTGCACTGCCCTCAACAGGGCAAACAAAAGTACGCCTGCGCCGGAGCCGCAGCATGAAGACAAGAAGAGGACATCATCCTTTGAAGATGGGAGGCCCCGGACCGGATCGCGACGCCCATCGGATCGGACCGCCCGCCCAGGTGAGTATAATCTAACATCTTTTTCTCATCGTTCAGGATACATCGGGGGCTTATCTACAGCATTACAGAATGCTGTAGATAAGCCCCTGATGCCGGTGGGCTCAGCTCAACTTCAATTATGGGGGTGACAGGTTCCCTTTAATATCTCCAGAATTTCTTTGTATTGATGGTTAAAAGTGGTAATAAAATTAAGACTATGTTCAAGGGTATTGTCACTGCCTTTCTTGTTGGAACCAGATAAGAGGGAAGTCTGGTCATTGTTCTCTTTTAAATTTTTAAAGGAATTATAGACCAGATTTTTAGGATATTTTTGTTTAAAAATCTCTGTTTGAGAATATCCGATTGTTCAATAAAATCAGATTCAATGGTACAGGTTTTCCTGATTCTTTGAAATTGGTTATGAGGGAAATTGTTCAATATTGTTCTATGTCCGGGCCACCCTGTATATGTAAGTAATACCATGTGGTTAGTATTGGCTATGTACCTGAGAAAGTGGACAGGACGTCCATGAAACGCGTAGTTTTATAGCCCTGAATAAAGTATGCAACTCTTCTGAACTCTGTGATTCCCTTGCCTGAATTTGGAGGAACGTAGATTTGTCGGTATCTTGAATATCCTATCCAGAATTACACGTTTTGTTATACACATGTTTATTTCCTTTGTGTGTATTGGATCAACACAAAAAATGTTTGAAAGCTTGTGAGCAGGGCCCTTGTTTTCCCATATGTAACCTGTGGAATTATGTGTTACTCTGTAATGTCTTTATTGTTGTCATGCTCCTGGGTTCAAACCCTTGTACCTGTGTTTTGTGGGCAGCTTCTCTGTTCACCTAGCCACAGGAGACACAACCTTTCTCCAGGTGTTTAAGTTCTGTTATTCTGTCTTCAGTCTTTTTAGCATAACACACAGGTGTTTTCATTTGTCTGCCGTATCACCTTTTGGGTGTGTCTTTATATTCTTTCCCCTGTTGGCATTTCCAGCTGGTGATAGTTTCTTGTGGATGTTCAGCCATTCTGATATTGCTTAAAGTCAGTCGGTGAAATTCCAGCTAGGGTTTATCTCCTTGCATGTTTCTGTACTTTACTTTGCATCTACCTTCTGTTTCTTTTTAGGAAATAGGCAGCATATAATCTAACAGTATTTACTTTACACTTTGTTTTGTTTTTGGTGATTTACTTTACTCACTCTGGGATCTTTCCTTTTTATCAGCACACTTTCCCTTTTGTAGTTAATTTGCACTCTGTACTGCCCTCCGACTGTTTAAGAGGAACTTGAAGCACTTGATGGCAGTTTAGGTCCGAGCTGCCATCTTCTAGTCTGTGGTTATGGTTATCTCTGCTCATGCAGGAACCTTTAGGGACTGCAGTCAGAATCTCTAGTTTGTACAGGAACCGGTAGAGTCAGTTATTGTTTTTAGTTTGTTCCCTATTTTCCTGAGTGAGTTGCTATTCTAGCAAAACAATTGTTTGCATATGCTCCTGCTGAATTGTAAAGTGCTGCAGACTATTTTGGCGCAATAGAAAAAAAAATATTATCATAACTATGTATTTCAATGCATTACAACCTAGATGTGTAAAATGAATAGACTTCTGGTAGAGCGTACCTCACGTAAAGAAAAGTTCAAATACAACACCTTTGATGGGTTTCATCCTGGCTCTTGAAACGTTCAGCATAGAAATGCTATGATCCGTGCTTGCGGAATTGGAATTTTCATTACCTATAGCAGTGTTCCCCAACTCCGGTCCTCAAGAGCCACCAGCAGGTCATATTTTCAGGATTTCCTTAGTATTGTCCAGGTGATGCAATTATTACCGCTTCAATACTAAGGAAATCCTGAAAACATGATCTGTTGGTGGCTCTTGAGGACTGGAGTTGGGAGAACACTGACCTATAGCATAGTTCCCAACCAGTCCGGAACCAGCGGAACAGGTCAGATTTGAAGGAGCAGTCCCTGGAGGTCTGGGCTACATTCCAACTTTCACTCACTTGGTAATGTTCATTGTAGTCTGCATCAAAAATTTACCAAATAAGGTAGAATAAAGCTGAAAAAAGAGTAGCATAAATGCAATAACCAAAGTAGATTGGCACAGAAACCTGCTGAAAATGTGCAAATAAAGAGCAGCAGGAAAATGCAGCCTTTACTCTACGTGTCAACACGACCTTACAGACTTTCCATTGCAAAATGGCACTTTTAAAATGCTGCAGGTCGTCTAACAAAAAAGCAAGACCTCACATAGTGAAGCTTGTGTAAAAGTGAAAATGTTGGCTGCCACAGCTATGAATGAATGAATGAATGAATGAATCAATGAATCAATGAATGAACAAAAAATAAATCTATAGGTTCCAACCATCCCAGATACAGTGGGACATTACCGGATATGCATCTATGCCCCACTGCTATGAGCGGTCTGCTGAAAATATCATACTGTAAGAAAGATTTTGCCAATAAGGATTTTGTTTTTTTATTGCAACCAGATTTTCTAAATCCTCTGGGTGAGAATTATGAAAACAAACAAAAAAAACCTAGGAAACAAAAGCAGCGCAATACTATAAATTTGTCTAAAAAGTGCGCACAGAATGATAATTGTACAACTACTACTTCACCATTTTGGCCCAAATTCCATCAGATTCCTAGCGCACTTTACTCACTAATTATCCCCGTTTGTCATTGATCTCCCAGTTCAGTCTGTCATGTCGGTCAGATAAGTTGTGTAAACAATCCGACATACGATTGATTCGTCAATTGTGAGCTAATTTTCATCTTACATGTCTGGCAAAGTTGTGATGATCTGAGATCAAATGGATTGAACTCAGGTAACGAAAAAATAAGTATGACGGTATAAAGGACAGTGCTACGTTGTTGCAAAATTATCTATGATTTTAAGGTCAAGACTTTGTTGAATTGGGTTTTGGTCTTTGGAACTCAAATTAGGATATATACCATAATAAAATAATCTGTACCACAGGTTAGCAGTGTAATAAGATTAGTGAATATATAGCACACTAATTCAAATGATAAATAGTGCAAGCAATCACCTGGGGATGAGCATCACCACATATTCCAGGGCTCCTGAATGAACGTGCGTCCACCCGACGCGTGTTTCGGCAAAGCCTTTGTCAGGGCACCCAAAAATATCTTAGTCTAGAACTGGCGGATGCATCGCATTGTAATGTCCAGATCTTCACTTATTTATTTACTTTCTTTTCAACCAATTGAGAGTTTCCTTGGTTGCGTTTGGGTTGCTGAAATGTCCACCCTCATTTCATCTTCATCATCCTTGTAGATGGTAGCAGATTTTTTTTTAATCAAGAATATATCGGTAAATTTGTATGCAAATTGCCTCATCTGAGAAAAAAGAGGACTTAAACTCTATAGCGCCACCTGTTGGAAGTAGCGATCCTACAAGTCACAATCAACCCTTTAACGAGTCGTGCAATATGATTTAGGATAAAAGTCAAATCAGTTTTTCAATTCGCAGACACGGTGTTTCGGGCTGTTGGCCCTCGTCAGTGCGAAGCATGAGAACTGATTTGGCTAGGTGAGAGGCTCTGGACTGGGGTCTAAGGGGTATCGTTTCTCCTTATGGAGAGTGACATACCATCTCTGGCTTGTCAAGGTAAGGAGGTTGAGTGCATTACTTATAGTTTTCTTTTAAACAATTCTACCTGCTGATTCCAGGTCATTCTATAGCTCCCCACAAGTGGTCAAACACTATTGGACAATTCTTCTGATAATTCTTTTCAATCCTGTTTGAAATGTTTTGTGGAGCACCTGGCTGGGGCCAAGTTATGGTGAGATTATACTGTATATAGCATCTTTAGAAATAGATTTACTTAGAAAATTTGTGACGTATTTAATACTTATTTGACATGCTGTAGATAGAGAAACTGGCATAGCATGAGTTATCATTGTCTTGGGCAAGGCAACAATTTTGCACTTTCTAAAGCATAGAGCATTGGCAGTCTAAGTCCCTTTTACCAGTCTAGTATTGAACCTACATTGAATTACAATTTGCCCTTTGACTCGCTAATTTTTTCTGCTTGTTGCTGTGATACGACGAAAATGACGTATGTATAGATTAAACATTGTTAGATTTTCTATACTTTTTATTTTACAACTTTGTGTTTTGTTTTTTTATGTATCACTAAACCTAAACCTAAACCTTTTGCTAACTCTAGAATGATATCTAGCCCTAACCCTAGTCCTAACTATAGCTATAGCCCTACGTGTGAAATTTTGCACCCTGTGACCCCCCCCACAGTATAAAGATTTTTTTTCTTTTACAACTAAAGCAGCGTTAATTAAATGTATAAACTGTAACACAAAAAAAAATGCACAAATGTATTTAAGCATTTTTTTCATAAACAAGAAATGCATAATATGGTTTAGGACTTCTCTATGGGGTAATCCAATGCGGGGACCATTACTTAAGTTGTAGGCCAAAGCATTTAATACAGAAATCTTTAGAGTGTCTGCGGGGGAAATGGCATCTTTTTGTACAAGGGTATGAAACCAATAGAAGAGAAGGTCAAGTGGGGTCAAGTGATACTTTTGTAGTATTTGGGTAATTAGTGAAGATTTTCAAGAAGTGGATAATTGGTTCCAAAACGTATTGAAAAACAAAAAAAACAGTGTTGAGTTAAAATGAGACCCCTGTCATATTTTTCACAATATGGTCCTGTATCTTTACCGGTTCATTTATTTTTTGCCATTTGTTCTCCAATCGTAATTTTGCCCACTATTGGTCTTATAAGGGCATTCTCATCCTAGTAAGTAATGCCATATGGCTCAGATATTCCATCACCTATTGATCATTGGATGTCTGAGCTCTTGGTCTCCTGTCTGAGCCACTCTAGAAAATGAAGGGGCCGTAGCATACAACTTACAGCACCCCTGATCATTGAACCATCCATCAATTTATACCAATGTTCCCCAACTCCAGTCCTCAAGAGGCACCAACAGGTCATGTCTCCAGGATTTTCTTAGTATTGCATAGGTGATGGAGTTATTGATGCAATTCTCACCTAGGCAATACTAAGGTAATCCTAAAAACATGACCTCTTGGTGCCTCTTGAGGACTGGAATTGGGGAACACTGGTTTATGCTATCATGTTATATGGATGTCTCTGCCTGTTATTGCAGCGTATTCACATAAATATGAGGCTTAAAAGGTTTTCCTCATCTTCTGTCTTTAAGTGAACACCAATCTTCTTCCTTCCGGCTTTCTGCTTTCTGGAGGGTGGAGTGCTCCTCAAGATTGACAGTTCGGACCAGAGGCATAATTGTGCCCTCTTCCTACCTGTAATTAGAGGAATCTTTGCTTCTGCAGCATCACAGGAGTGTCATGGCACTAAAGCTGGTCAGATCCAGCAATTCAGACAGCTTAAGAACATTGCTTACAAGCACTTTGTAAGCGCTTTGTTCAGGCTCGGACTGGCCCACAGGGCAACAGGAGAATCGTCCAGTAGGCCCTTATGAAGGAGTGTTGAAGAACAGTGGTATTTCACTTGAGTCACTATTTTCAGAAAATGTATCATCTAATAATTCAGTAAACAATCTAGCCAATTTAATATCACATAGAATAAAAAGCAAATTTGAGTACTTTTTTTGCATGTAGCTGAATAATAGGCCCCAAGAGTCAATGTTATTGATGGGCCTTTCCTTACCCAGTTCGACACTGGTAACTTCTGTAGCTTACAGAAGTGGCCAGTAATTAGACAACTTGAGAACAGAGAGTATTTTTAATGAGGGGTAAATTGTAAAATCGTTGCGTGCAAGGTCACCTTGCAGATCTAAACAAGGACTTCTATGGACAGGATTTGCACTAGCTACTATTATCAGGTCCCTGGAGAGCCCTGGTCTTCAACTAGTGCAGGGATGTTGACTTACACACGGAGCCTGGATTGAGACCTCGGGGTAGTTTCTGGTTGGTGAAGCGGGTGGCAGAAATGGTTTGGTTGCTGATTCAGAACCAAGAGATACAGACAAGGGACACAATGGTAATTCAGACGAATAGTCAGAAAAGATGCTGAGGTTTGAAACAGGATGAAACACTGGAACGAACAGAACTGAGCATGGAAGTATGGACCAAATTAAGAACTACTTATAATTGGCAAGGGGACAGGTTCTCACAGATTTATATAGTAAGCAGGATTAAAAAAAAGAAATAATTAAGAAACAATGCAAGGAATTAACCCTGGGGTGATGAAACAGCATTTAATCTTAATTAGCCAGATGTAAATTCAGTAGGCCAGGTGTCACAAGTGTGTCACGTCCTCCTGGGAGATCTGATGGTAGAAGATCACTACATATTGTGAATCACAGATCTTCCATTTAAGGTACCGTCACACTAAGCGACGCTGCAGCGATACCGACAACGATCCGGATCGCTGCAGCGTCGCTGTTTGGTCGCTGGAGAGCTGTCACACAGACAGCTCTCCAGCGACCAACTATGCAGGTAACCAGGGTAAACATCGGGCTACTAAGCGCAGGGCCGCGCTTAGAAACCCAATGTTTACCCTGGTTACCAGCGTAAAAGTAAAAAAAAAACAAACACTTCATACTTACCTTCCGCTGTCTGTCCCCGGCGCTCTGCTTCTCTGCCCTGTGTAAGCCCAGCGGCCGGAAAGCGGCCCTGCGCTTAGTAACCCGATGTTTACCCTGGTTACCAGCGAAGACATCGCTGAATCGGCATCACACACGCCGATTCAGCGATGTCTGCAGGGAGTCCAGCGACGAAATAAAGTGCTGGACTTTCTGCAGCGATCAACGACATCACAGCAGGATTCTGATCGCTGCTGTCTGTCAAACTGGTCGATATCACTAGCCAGGACGCTGCAACGTCACGGATCGCTAGCGATATCTTCAGTGTGACGGTACCTTTAGCCTGTGTGTTTATGTCCCATATTAAATGGATTTGGTTTCCTTTGGTGCTGAAGAGGTTAATGACCCTTTCTATGCTGGTCAGAAACTTGCAGCTCCATTTCAGCTGCTTCTGATCTTGTAATTACCTCTCCCTATAAAACGTGGCCAGACATTCTCTGCCTTGCCAGTGAGAGCTTTGCTTCCTAGCTCCTTGGAGACGCTGTGCTGAATTGGAGATCATTGTGGCTATTGGAGATTGTTGCGTGCTGCTTTTGGGTGTATGCTTTCCTCATTATCCTATTTCCATTTGTTGGTACATTTCTATCCTTCCCTATATACCGCTCTACCTTTGGTGAGTCTTTGTATGTTTGTTGCTTTTTGTTATCCCTGTTTTGTCTTTGTGTCTTGTTTACCTTTCATTTGTGTCCCATGTCTCATGTGGTGGGTGAGGGGACAGATCAGGGTTTAACAGGAGCATAGTAAGGTCAGACTTCAAGAGCACCCCTGGAATAGGGATAGTTAGAGTCCCAGTTCCAATTTGAGACCCCCCTTCCGTACCAGGAGACATACGCTATCTTCTTTATTTTGTCTTTTGAGTTTATGTGGGGGTTTTTTGGCTGTTCAAAAAACAAACTACTGTTCATATGAGCCTTTAACGTTACTTTTGAGTTGATGTTTGTTGTAACTTATTGTCTGTTATCTTGGATAACAGGGACGCAGGGTAATTGAAAAATATTTGTTTGATAATATGTAGATTACACATTGCACCAGGAAAGCAAGTTTGTGGATCTGCAAAACAGAGAAGGAAGAACTATGCAGATTTATTAAATACTCAAACAATGAGCGTTAAACTTATTCCACCTTCCCCTTGACCTGTGGATGATGGCCTGAGCCACATAAGTGGGTATAAAAAAAGATTTTCTATCCTTCTGAAAGAATGACACACACTGTACAAAACCAGAGGCAACAACACTCTACAGGACAGCAGCCAGGACATCATGGCTCTATCACGAGGGACACAGATTTGACATTCTACAGGATGCCAGCTTAGGAGACTATGGTCCTAGTTGAAAGAATGCAGACCTGCTCCGTTGACCATCTCTGAACCCATGGATACATTTGGGGAAGCCAGGATTTGGACCCACCGGTCACCTGAGTCCCATGGCGTCGTTCAGAGAAGCCAGGTTCTGACCATCCAGTAACCTCATGTCAATGTAAGCAGGTGCTGAGATGCAGTACGCAGGGATCACAGAGCAATGAGGTATAACAATTTTATTTAATGTAATAGTAAGATGAAAGTAATCTCCTCGCAGGGAGTTAGTAAACAGTAGGCAAGAACTAAAGGGAGAACAAGGGTTAATGCGACAGTCTGAGATTTGAACAGCACTTATCGTGACTTCCCGTGGTCCTCCTTGATATACAGTCCGATGGGGCCTGTAGTACCAGCAGTGGCCGGCATAGAATCATGAGATGGGGTCCTCTGTCAACAGTTCGACTTCTGGAGGCAACAAGCAATCTCCGTTTTTAAAGGAAGAAAAATGTCCAGCTCCACCGAATCCATGAAGATAAAATTTCTTTATTCACAAACTTGTAACATAGAGGGTACAAACTTCAGCACAAACATGTGGGTGTGAATCTCAATGCGTTTCTGGGGACTAAACTCTCTTAATCATCTCCGGTTTTACCCACTGAGCCCCTAGTCCATAAGCCTGTGCAGCCAAAGTGAAAGAAGCTGCAGGTTTCCCTGTATCAAGATTGAGCTGATGCGCGCTAGCCAGCAGAGGGAACTGCACCTCGGTGTTCTGTAACCGGCCCACACTTCTCTGTTCGAGCGCTGCCCGACGTTTATCTGGGCGCCCAGCGCTCTTCTTGGTCACTGTCCCGCTGAAGCGTTCGGCTAAGCCTGATCACGGCATGTCTCAGCTCTGCTGTGCTGGGTGCGGAGCGCACTGCGCACACTGCTGCACTCTCCCTGACAGCGGGAAACTGTCTGCTACTTCACGCGCTTCGTCACGGGGCCTATTCGGTCCCCTATCCTTTCCCCCGGGCAACATGGGACCAGCCTCAACAGTTCCGGACCCGGTATGATGCAGGTACCCACCGCTCGGTATTCCTCCTTACACCTCAATGGACTGTCCTCTTCCTAAGCTTGTCGTTACCTTCTCTCTGTGGGTGTCACAGGTGGGGTAGTCAGCCGTGAAGTTGCAGCTGCTATAATCCCGGTGAGTCAGCGAAAGGATGAGTCTCTGTAATTTTGCACTGTCTTGGGTATTGTACTGTGACTGTTCTATGTGTTATTGTCTGTTTTATGGTTCAATAAAGTATTGCCACATGGTTTTACCCTGACCCTGTGTTGTCTGAGTAATACTATGCTCACGGAAAAATGAGTGCGGGTGTTCAGTGGGATGAGCCCTGGTCTATGCGGTCTTGGACCAGCCGGTGAGTGCACCCCCTCCCTGTGTCTCCACACCTGGGATAAGTGCCACAAGCCTCAGGGAAGTAAACAGGCGTGACACATTGTCAATGTGCTACACTGGCAAAAAAGGTGTGGCACTGGCCAGTGACTGAAGTGAAAATAGAGGAGGCAGGTACCAACATAGATGTTACAACAAGATAACAAGATGAGACAAGGACTGAACACAATTTACACTCATAATAGCTTTGCTTTGGGCTATGAGCCAATTCGATATCTCCCCTGCTGCTCTTTCTCCCCTCTCACAGCAAGCAGTCTCAGAGTCACACTTAAGAATTAAATCTGCAGCTTCATCTCCCATTATCATCTTTATAATTTTAGGTAGATTTTTTGTTGACCTGAACAGAAAGCCTGTAGTCAGGGCAAGGTGAGCTAAAGGCTTTTGGAAAGTGAGGAAGATGACATGTTCTTATTATTGGATTTATTATTTCTCTACAGACAATGCAAAGTTCTCTATTATTCTGCTCCATGGAAAGAAGTTAAAGAAGAGGTCTGATACCTAAAATGCCCTGTATAAATATTTATTTTAACCCCTTAGGGGTCGAGCGACTTTGTACGTTAATGACCAAGTGTCATTTTTAAAATCTGACCTGAGTCACTTTATGAGGCAGTAACTCTGGAACGCTTCAACGGATCCCGCTGATTCTAAGGCCGGCGTCACACTACCGTGTTTTACGGACGTAAGAGAGTTGATGAAAATACGGATTGCATACGGTACAATGCTTCTCTATGCCCCAGCTCCTATCAGCCATATTTTACTGATCCGTATTACACGGCCGTAGAAAATCGCAGCATGCTGCGTTTGTCACCGTATTGCGCAAAAAATACGCCAATGAAAGTCTATGGGGGCGAGAAAAATACGGATTACACACGGACCAGCAGTGTGACTTGCGAGAAATACGCAGCGGTGTTAGAGAGAACAGTGCGGTGTACAGTAAAATCACACTGACAGCTAACAATAGAATAGGTAGAATAAATGTGTACACATAGAATAGAAATATTCCAGTTGCAAATTTTTATTCATTGCATAGTGGAATGTGTTCAGAACAATAAAACATAACAATTACCGTATATACTCGAGTATCAGCCGAGATTTTCAGCCCAAAATTTTGGGGCTGAAAGTGCCCCCCTCGGCTTATACTTGAGTCATGGTCGGTGGGTGAGGGGGAGAGTGGACTGTGCATACTCACCTGCTCCTGGCGCTCCTGGCGCTGTCCCTGCCTGTCCCATGGTCTTTGGGTGCCGCAGCTCTTCCCCTGTTCAGCAGTCACGTGGTACCGCTCACTAAAGTAATGAATATGGACTCCACTCCCATAGGGGTGGAGCCGCATATTCATTCCTGTAATGAGCGGTACCAGTGACCGCTGACAGAGGAAGAAGCTGCTGTGCCCGGAGACCATCTGTCCGGGAGATGGAGCCAGGGACCGCACCTGAGCAGGTGAGCATTTCATATTTACCTGTCCGCGTTCCACCCGCCGGGCGCCGCTCCGTCTTCCCGTCCGCTTGCTGTGACTGTTGAGGTCAGAGGGCGCAATGATGTATTAGTGTGCGCGCCGCCCTCTGCCTGAACAGTCAGTGCGGAGAGACGGGACGCTGAGGAGCTGCGGGCAGCAAGAAAGGTGAGTATGTCATTTTTTTTTTTTATTACAGCAGCAGCAGCATTATATGTGGCACAGCTTTATATGTAGCATCTATGGGGCAATAATGAATTGTATGGAGCATTATATGTGGCACAGCTTTATATGGAGCATCTATGGGGCAATAATGAATTGTATAGAGCATATGTGGCACATTGTTATATGGAGCATCTATGGGGCAATAATGAACTGTATGGAGCATTATATGTGGCACAGTTTTATATGGAGCATCTATGGGGCAATAATGAACTTGTAATGCAGCATTACAAGGGGCAGTTTTATATGGAGCATCTTATGGGGCCATAATGAACTGTATGGAGCATTATTTGGGGCTCCTGATTCAATATGGATATTCAAAAACACTTAACCTACTGATGCCTCAATTAATTTTACTTTTATTGGTATCTATTTTTATTTTTGACATTTACCGGTAGCTGCTGCATTTTCCACCCTAGGCTTATACTCGAGTCAATAAGTTTTCCCAGTTTTTTGTTGCAAAATTAGGGGGATCGGCTTATACTCGCGTCGGCCTATACTCGAGTATATAAGGTATCAATGTAAATCAAAATGAATACCCATGGAGGTCTGGATTTGGAATGATACTCAAAATCAAAGTGGAAAATCAAATTACAGGCTGATCCAACTTCAGTGGAAATGCCTCATGACAAGGAAAAGATGTTCAGTATTTTGTGTGGCCTCCACGTGCCTGTATGACCTCCCTACTGAACAACGCCTGGGCATGCTCCTGATGAGGCGGCAGATGGTCTCCTGAGGGATCTCCTCCCATACCTGGACTAAAGCATCCGCCAACTCCTGGAAAGTCTGTGGTCCAACGTGACGTTGGTAGATGGAGCGAGACATGATGTCCCAGATGTGCTCAATTGGATTCAGGTCTGGGGAACGGGCGGGCCAGTCCATAGCTTCAATGCCTTCATCTTGCAGGAACTGCTGACACACTCCAGCCACATGAGGTCTGGCATTGTCCTGCATTAGGAGGAACCCAGGGCCAACCGCACCAGCATATGGTCTCACAAGGCGTCTGAGGATCTCATCTCTGCACCTAATGACAGTCAGGCTACCTCTGGCGAGCACATGGAGGGCTGTGCGGCCCTCCAAAGAAATGCCACCCCACACCATTACTGACTCACTGCCAAACTGGTCATGCTGAAGGATGTTGCAGGCATCAGATCGCTCTCCATGGCGTCTCCCGACTCTGTCACATCTGTCACATGTGCTCAGTGTGAACCTGCTTTCATCTGTGAAGGGCACAGGGTGCCAGTGACAAATTTGCCAATCCTGGTGTTCTGTGGCAAATGCCAAGCGTCCTGCACAGTGTTGGGCTGTGAGCATAACCCCCATCTGTGGACGTGGGGCACTCACACCCTCCTCATGAAGTCGGTTTCTAACCGTTTGTGCAGACACATGCATATTTGTGGCCTGCTGGAGGTAATTTTGCAGGACTCTGGCAGTGCTCCTCCTGTTCCTCCTTGCACAAATGCGGAGGTAGCGGTCCTGCTGCTGGGTTGTTGCCCTCCTACGGCCCCCTCCACGTCTCCTGGTGTACTGGTCTGTCTCCTGGTAGTGCCTCCAGCCTCTAGACACTGAGCTGACAGACACAGCAAACCTTGCCACAGCTCGCATTGATGTGCCATCCTGGATGAGCTGCACTACCTGAGCCACTTGTGTGGTTGTAGAGTCTGTCTCATGCTACCACGAGTGTGAAAGCACAACCAACATTCAAAAGTGACCAAAACATCAGCCAGAAAGCATTGGTACTGAGATGTCGTCTGTGGTTCCACCTGCAGAACCATTCCTTTACTGAGTGTGTCTTGATAATTGCCAATAATTTCCATCTGTTTTCTATTCCATTTGCACAACAGCATGTGAAATTGATTGTCAAACATTGTTGCTTCCTAAGTGGACAGTTTGATTTCACAGAAGTTTGATTTACTTGGAGTTATATTCTGTTGTTTAAGTGTTCCCTTTATTTTTTTGAGCAGTGTATAATACCAGGCCCATATCCTCCATACAGTATAATTTTACCACCCATAGTCATCCCCCCAGTCACGTGTACACTGACATCAGCTTCTGGCCTCTGATTGGCCAGCAGCATGTATTGCTGTGCATGGACCTTATTGGTCTGTGTGCCGCAATACACTCCAAACTGGATGTGAGTCCGAGGACATACATCCAGTTGAAGTTTCTGCTGGCATTAGTGGGCCACCACCCACATGGGCCTGGTCGCAATCTCTTCCCCGATTCTCCCAATACAGTTAATCCCTTTATCTGTTTTTCTTACTTCATTTTCTGTGACTTTTTGCTTGAGGGGATTTTCAAACGGGATATCATCAGGGGGCTGCGGTGCTACCAGTAGTAAGATTGACAGCAACGCAGACCCGTTTTGATGATTCCTGTGATGTTCCATTCAAGGGCAGTCTCAAACGTGACATAACAGGAGAACAGTCCTTCAGTCAATTTACCATAGCTTCTAACACCCCACCTGGATCAGAATATCATCAGGGGGTGCCGCTGCGGTCACTTTCTGCTTGTATTTGAACATTTTATTCTGGACATCAGCAGAGGGTGGCAGTGACTCAAGTTGTGGTAAGTGACAGCAGCACTGCACCCTAATAAAGATTCCTATGGTGTTCCGTTGGAGGGGATTGTCAAACGTGACATCACAGGATGATGGCCCTGCAGTCACTTTCCCGCAGCTTCTAACACCCCCTTGGAATTGAGCGTCATCAGGGGTGGCACTGCTGTCACTTCTTTGCATCTATCAGAAAAATTGATTCTGGACATCAGCAAAGAGTGACAGTGACAAAAGTTGTGGTGACCGCAACCCCGCACTCTGATGATGTCCTGTTCCAGGGGAGTGATAAAAGCATCGGGAAAGTGAATGCAGGACCATCCTCCTGTGATGTTACATATAGGGAGAAAAGTAAGGACTTTTCAAATAAAGCAAATTACAAAATTGGTTAGGTCTTTAAATTATATATTCATACAGGGCATTTTATGTATCAGACAACCCCTTTAAGATGTCACATCTTTCTATAACATCGGTAGTCTCCACTCTTTATGATATTTCACTCATTTTTTCAATTAAACAAGGGCCAACGCTCTATTAACCTTTTGACTTTTTTTTTTACAATTTTTGCAGGACTCCATTAGACACTGATTGTAAACTGGACATAAAAGTCGTATATTACCCAGGAGTTTTGTGTCACCTTACAGATAAAGCGCCATCTTTCACTTAAAGGTGTCAGTTTTTCTAATCCATGACCTCCAAGAAACCTTGCAGCAATCATTAACTCTGCGAAGGTATTTTGTGGTCCTAACGCGTTATAAAAATAATAAATGTGGAAAAATGAAGGATCAGATCTGTGACTCGTAGTCGCTGTTCCAAAAACGATGGGAGAGGATGTTATTTTTATTCATGTCGGTATTAGATCTTCGTTTTTAATTATCGTTGTCCATACTATCGTCAGAAAAAGTAAAATCTGGTTTCTTTGTTTTGTGTTGTTCCTGCTGATTCATGGAAACAGTCAACAAGCAGGCTAGCTGCTAACTATGCCATAAGAAAAAGGATTTAGATTTTTTTTAACGGGTTGACCTATGAAGACAACAACTGTCCACATGCTTTATTTAGGGTATATGAGCTTAATAGAAGGGGGTTCCTTGCTCCATACATCTCTATAATTCTGCTTTCACACATCAGGTTTTTTGCCGGATGCCGGATCCGGTGTCGCGCCGCATCACCGGATCCATTTTTTTTTAAAGAAATCAGAGGCAACCGGATGAGCTGGATCCGTTTTTTTAACCGGATCAGGTGTCCGGATCCGGCGAAAATCCGGATCCGGCTCATCCGGTTGCCTCCGGTTCGTCCGGTTTTCTTTCAGGTTTTTTACGGATCCGGCTTTAAAAAACGCCCCCTGAAAGGCTAAAAAGGTGATTGGCTGGCTGAAACCTATATATACAGTGTTCTTAACATCTGTGATGGGTTGGAGAGGAGCAAGATACAGAGCAAGATGGATGGCATTATTGCAAAGATTCTGCAGAACAACGTGGATTTCATCACAGAGGCGAATCGATTGAAAGCAATTGTGATTGAGAAAGAGGAAGAGAGACAGCGTGTCATGCGTCTGCGACGACGCCGTTTGTGGATCCACCCCATCACGGCACAGAGAATGACCCGGGGAGTCTTTTCAACTTTGTATATGGAGCTTCGAAGTGACCCTGAAAAGTTTTTCAGCTATGTTCGGATGAAAGCGGAGAACTTTGATATATTGGTGGAGCGGGTTCAACATCTGATAAGAAGGAGTGATACCTATTGCCGATTCTCCATTACCCCGGCTGAGCGTCTGATGGTCACTCTTTGGTAAGCATTTTTTTTTAATCAACTCTTGTTGTGGACTTTATTTGATATTTGGAATTTGTAGTAATTTCTGCCTTCCTTTTCTTCACAGATTCCTAGCAACTGGAGAATCCCTGTCTTCACTACATTTTCAATTTAGACTGGGCATTTCCACAATATCAGGAATAGTGAGGCACACTTGCCGTGCACTGTGGGACTGTCTGCATGAAGAATACATTCCACATCCCACAATGCAGTCATGGTTGGAAGTAGCTGACAGATTCCTGGAAGTGTGCCAGTTTCCCAATTGCTTGGGTGCAGTGGACGGGAAACACATCCGTATCGTGAAACCGGCTGGTTCTGGATCTCAGTATTTCAACTACAAGAAGTACTTTTCCATCATGCTGATGGCTATCGCCGATGCGGATTACAATTTTGTAGCGGTGGACATTGGGGTGTATGGCCGTTCTAATGATTCGCAAGTTTTCAAACTGTCTTCTATGGGGCGGCATTTATATGGACAAACCTTTCAATTTCCCCCCCCAAGACCACTGCCTCAAACCTCTGAGCCACCAATGCCATTTGTATGTGTTGGGGATGAAGCTTTTCAGCTTTCAGAGCATCTTTTGAAACCCTACTCCAGCCGTGGTTTAACCAATACTAAAAGAATTTTCAACTACAGACTCACACGTGCAAGGAGAATGGTGGAGTGTGCGTTTGGGATCCTAACCGCCAAATGGAGAGTTCTCTTGACATCCATAAACTTGAAGACAGACACTGTGGATGAGGTGGTGAAAGCGTGTGTTGTCCTACACAATTATGTTATATCCAAGGAACAGCTTTCCATTGAGGACCACTCTGCCGAAACCACCTTGATGGATTATAGCAACCAGACATACAGAAGTTCTGCCACAGTTTCCAGAATACGGGATCACTTTGCAGAATATTTTATTTCACCCCAAGGAAGAATACACTGGCAGGATGATAGAGTTTAAACACTTTGTATGTACCTAGTAATAACTTTAACCTTTACCCATGTTGTGTACCTGTTGTTTTTACCTTACCCATGTTGTATACCAGTTTGGTTTTTATCTTTTACCCATGTTGTGTACCAGTTTGGTTTTTATCTTTTACCCATGTTGTGTACCAGTTTGGTTTTTACCCTCATGTTGCATACCTGTTTGGGTTTACCTTTTACCCATGTTGCGTACCTGTTTGGGTTTACCTTTTATCAATGTTGGGTACCTGTTTGAGTTTATTTTTAAACCAAGATGTGCATCTGTTTGGGTTTTACCCAAAGTACTGCTGTTACCAATAAACCTTGTTTAACAAAAATGTTATTTGTCCCTAATGAATAAATACAAGAGAGTTTTCAACCAAAAAGTTTTATTAACATAATTAAACAACACACAAAAAAAAGGGGTAACTAAATGTTTTCATACGTCGGGGTGGAGATACTATCGGAGGGACTGTCTGATAGGGACACTTCGACAGTGGGAGTGTGGAGAGAAGAATGTGATGGTGGTGGAGAATGTTCAACGGTTAGGGGTGAAGGAGTGGAGAAAGCTATTGAGCGGGTGAACAAGAAAGTGGGATTGGGGTTAGAAATTTGGTAGGATGGAGGGGTGTAGGAAATGTTTTGTGAGGATTGGGAGGCAGAACGAGTGATGTGTGTAGAAGATGTTTGGGAAGAGGGTGATAGAGTCTGTTGGAAGTGGGCAGGGAGAGGAGGCGAGGATGAAGTAGACGTGAAGTTGTATGGGTCGGGATCATCATATGGGTGGGAAGGGGCACGGGCGGGAGGCTGGTAGTGTGAATGGTGGGAAGGGGCACGGGGCTGGTGGTGTGGCTGGTGGGAAGGGGCACGGGAACGCTGAAAGTGTTGTGGCTGTTGGGACGGGGCACAATGTGGATGATGGTGAGTTGGGCGGGATGGGGCAAGGTCAGTTTGGCGATACGGGTCAGGAGGATGGTACTGGCTGTAGTGGTGGACAGTGGAGGAAGGGGGGCCAGTTGGAGAATGGTTGGAAAGACTATCTGCTCTAGAGGCAATGAGCGCTAGAGTAGACTGGCAGGATTCCATTACTTGCATCTGCTGAGAAGTAGATAGCGTCTCCATTTGCTCAAGCACCGACTGAAAAAAAGTGTTGTTCGGTGACTGTTTTGCCTCTGAACGCATCGTTACCAGAAGTGTATGCATCTCGAGCATACTTTTATTTATGAAATTGAATCCTGCAGCCATTTGCTCGGACAAAACTTTCAGACAGTTCTGGAACGATGCGTTCAGGTGCAAGAACTCGGGAGCATAACTATGTACCTGACCCCTCTGGCGAAACCGCTCCGATGCTACAGGTGTACTAGAGGTGGCTGCAGCAGAGGGGTGGGGTACAGGAAACGCTATGTTCTCACCAGCAGCTACATGCAATGGAACCGGCCAGGATGCTCCAGCGCTCGTGGATGGGAAAGAGGGATCAGTAGAGTGGGAAGGTTCAGAGTGGGAAGGTGCAGAGTGGGACGTGCAGAGTGGGAAGGTGCAGAGTGGGAAGGTGCAGAGGGTTCCTCACTGTCAAAGTGTCCCTCGGTGGCGGCCTCCTGAGGGATCGCCCCAGAAGTGTTCAATTGTGCTGCAGGCTCCCGAGTGCTGCCAACGGTACTGTGGAAAAAGAGAAAAACAAACAATTAATATACTGTCATTGCATGGCCCTGGCTGAAAGAGCAAAAGAGGTTAGACATGTAAAACATTAGTGCATGTGGTGGGTAATATTTACCTTCGGGTGACCATCGTTGACCTGAGGAACGACAGGGCCCTTGCATATTTGTACGTTCTCCTGCGTCCTCCAGATCCACTCGGGGCCCGCATCTCTTTATTGAACTCCTTCTTAAAGCGATCCCTGATCGACCGCCACCTTTTCACAATCCGCTCACCTGTTAAAAAAGGAGAAATACAACTTGGTTAGAAACAGCATTTTAGAATTCATCACCAAAACTGAACTGAGGATACTTACGTTCTTGAATCTGGGCCTGAACATCAAGGTCCTCCCACCTCGGTATCAGTTCACAGCAGATTTGCTCCCAGAGTCGACGGGTCACTGAGAGATCAGCATGGCGGCAGTCACCCATATTCCACAACGGCTCCCTGTCTCTGACAAGATCGATGAGGAGGTCAATATCAAGGCCGACCTCCTCACCGTCCGAATCTGGAGCACGCTGTGAAACCTGTTTGAAAAGGGGGAAAAAAATTAACACCAAATTTGAAACATTGCTAACCTCCACCGAAAAAATAACAAAAAACCTACACGACGACGGCCGCCACGTGAATGACGCCGACGACCCTGGGAGCCACTGGAAGGACCTCTTGCTTGGGCACCAGATTCCGAACTCTAGAAGAAAAATAAAAAAAATGATGTGCTTGTTGGTAGCCATTCTATGTGTTGTGTGCCATGTGATATATATGTTTTGTATGTGTTGTGTGAGGTTTGAAAGTATCAGTTTCTATGTATTTTGTTGTAAGAATCTACTGTTATGTTTTGTGTGTAGTGTAGGGTGTGTTTCCGCAATACATGACAGATACATACCAATTGTGAGCCCTCTCCGTGTGTTTCTCCACCCCTTCCCTCATCTTCGGGGACCACCTCTTCTACTGGGGAGTCAGCCTCATCAGCTTCCTACGATGAAAGATAAAAAAATACATTATAGATACACACACACACACACACCTTAGGTTCATACATACCTCTGTGCGTTGATGGCGAGGACGGCGAGGAGGAGGAGGGCTCCCCGAAGACATGGCTGCAGGCTCTCGGCTCTGTGGCTGGCTCTCGGCTCTGTGGCTGGCTCTCGGCTCTGTGGCAGGCTCTCGGCTCTGTGGCTGGCTCTCGGCTCTGTGGCTGGCTCTTGGCTCTGTGGCTGGCTCTCGGCTCTGTGGCTGGCTCTCGGCTCTGTGGCAGGCTCTTGGCTCTCGGCTCTGTGGCAGGCTCTCGGCTCTGTGGCAGGCTCTCGGCTCTGTGGCAGGCTCTCGGCTCTGTGGCAGGCTCTTGGCTCTCGGCTCTGTGGCAGGCTCTCGGCTCTGTGGCAGGCTCTTGGCTCTCGGCTCTGTGGCAGGCTCTCGGCTCTGTGGCAGGCTCTCGGCTCTCGGCTCTGTGGCAGGCTCTCGGCTCTGTGGCAGGCTCTCGGCTCTCGGCTCTGTGGCAGGCTCTCGGCTCTGTGGCAGGCTTTCGGCTCTGTGGCAGGCTCTTGGCTCTCGGCTCTGTGGCTGGCTTTCGGCTCTGTGACAGGCTCTCGGCTCTCAGCTCTCTGGCAGGCTCTCTGGCAGGTTTCTGGCTCCTTCCGTCTTGGCAGGGTGTGGCAGGGTGTTGGCTCTTCTGCTTTTGGGCTGGAAATGGCTGAAGGCCTCATGGCCCTGCTTTATATATAGTCCAGGGGGCTGATCAAAGTTTTTTGAGCATGCTCAGTGTAAAAAGCCGGATACGGCCGCCGTATCCGACTTTTTCCGGATCCGGCGCTTTCCGGCGTCCATAGACATGCATTGTTGTAAAAAGCCGGAAAGGCCGGATCCGGCCTTTCTGGCTTTTTCGCCGGAGACAAAAAACGTTACAGTAGACGTTTTTTCCAGACGCCGGAATCAACTTGACACCGGATCCGGCATCAGACCGGAAGGAGCGCTGGGCCATCTGGCGCCATCCGGCACCAATAATATTCAACGGGGGAAATGCCGGATCCGGTTTCTCCGGTTTTCAATTCCGTTTTTTGTCGGAAGAGCCGGAATTCGCCTGAAACAAAAAACCTGATGTGTGAAAGCAGCCTAATGGGCAAATTGGAGAGCAGCATCCAACTTTGGCTCTGGATGACTCCATCATTATATCAGCACATATTTAGTTAAATGGACACCATGTAATACCATGTTTCCCCTGTAGCGGCCACTGCAGAAAAATTGTGCACCTGCTCACAGCTTGCTCTGGACAGCTGATTGGCAAGGATTTTAAAAGGGTGATTCTGATGACTTTCTGACCCTGCATAATTGCCCAGAGGCATACAGTAGAAAATTATTATTATAATAGGACACAAGCATGATACCTGCTGACCATTCATTCGTCTCGGCAGGTATGTAGGGATGCTGGACAATCCCTTTAACTACTGAACTCCCAGCATTTTGTTGATTGTAAGCAGATCTTCTGCTAGAAAAAAGGATTGACCAAAGGGATTTTCCTTTTAAAAGGCAGCAACAAAAAAAAAAGAAAGGGCAAAACAAGGACATATGAAAAGAGAATCAGAATTATAAAAGTTCTCCATGTATCAAAAATTCATAGGATAAAACCAAAACTTGGTTTGGCTTGAATGATGGTTTCTAGAAGACACCAAAGCAAAAGATACGGACAATGAGATTAACCGGATGGTAATCAGCAGTTTGTCTATAGTTTCCATTCCCTAACAATTAAAACAACATAAAAAAATCATAAACAAAAAATACAATAGATCAGTCAATAGAAGCTTATTTGTGGTCGTTGTGTAGAAATTGGACTTTTTTTTTCAAGATTGCACATAAAAAATGAGTACAAATGCACATGACCTATTGTCGTTTGATACTAATGCCAGAATCTACTTACTGACTATATAGCGCAGAGGACGCAACACGTCATACAGTATGTTCTATGGGGGCAGTCGCCATGAAGGGGGACGAGATGTCTGAAATACCCATATATAAGGGATTAACATGCCTCTGCAAGTCATAAATCTGGCACTTTTATATGTTGTAAACTGGTGACGTTCGCAGACCTGTAAAGATGCAGCATGCCATAAAAACGTTTTATGATGAATTTCTTGTAAAATTCCAATTGTCTCCTGCTTGGAAGCGACACCTGATAAGTAATATAATGGAGACCAATCTCTTTGAAATGTCATTTTCTGATTTGCTTGTTTTTTTCATGTTGATAGAACCTAAGGCTACATCGGCTAAATCCAAATGGGGCTTCTTGTGCTCTGACATGAGATGATTTAAAGGGAGTGTGCCATCTGCGTTGGCTCCTCAAAACTGCTGAAATGGCTATTCAGGAGACAGGGGGAGCAATAAAAACCTACCTACACACGTGGACAAAATTGTTTGTAGTCTTTTAGTATAGTAAGGAAACCCCCAATAGTCATTGAAACGACATGAATTTGACATGAGCAATTTTCTGTTTAAAGTAAGGAAACCCCCAATAGTCATTGAAATAACATGAATTTGATATGAGCAATTTCCTGTTGAGGCTGTGTTCACACGCTGCGGATTTTGCTGCGGATCCGCAGCGGATTTGGCCGCTGCGGATCCGCAGGAGTTTTCCCAAAGTTTACAGTACAATGTAAACCTATGGGAAAAAAAAAAACGCTGTGCACATGCTGCGGAAAAAGCCACGCGGAAACGCTGCGGATTATTTTCCGCAGCATGTCAAT
This sequence comes from Ranitomeya imitator, assembly GCF_032444005.1. Lineage (NCBI taxonomy): Eukaryota > Metazoa > Chordata > Amphibia > Anura > Dendrobatidae > Ranitomeya > Ranitomeya imitator. The sequence continues at coordinate 45,931,889 of NC_091282.1, read as the reverse complement.
TGTTTGTGCGGATTCCGCAGCGGGTTTCAACCAGCACCAATAGGAAAGTGCTGGTGAAAACCCGCAGAAGAATCCGCAGAACAAACTGCAAGAAAATCCGCAGTGAAAACTGCAGTGGTTTTGCACTGTGGATTTTCCAAATCCGCTGCGGAAAAATCCGCAGGAAAATCTGCAGCGTGGGCGCACATACCCTTAAAGTAAGGAAACCCCCAATAGTCATTGAAATAACATGAATTTGACATGAGCAATTTTCTGTTTAACCTCTTTACCCCCAAGCGTGGTTTGCACGTTATTGACCAGGCCAATTTTTACAATTCTGACCACTGTCCCTTTATGAGGTTATAACTCTGGAACGCTTCAACGGATCCTGGTGATTCTGACATTGTTTTCTCGTGACATATTGTTCTTCATGATAGTGGTAACATTTCTTTGATATTACCTGCATTTATTTGTGAAAAAAACAGAAATTTGGCAAAGATTTTGAAAATTTTGCAATTTTCCAACTTTGAATTTTTATGCAATTAAATCACAGAGATATGTCACACAAAATACTTAATAAGTAACATTTCCCACATGTCTACTTTACATCAGCACAATTTTGGAACCAAAATTTTTTTTGTTAGGGAGTTTTAAGGGTTAAAAGTTGACCAGCAATTTCTCATTTTTACAACACCATTTTTTTTAGGGACCACATCTTATTTGAAGTCATTTTGAGGGGTCTATATGATAGAAAATACCCAAGTGTGACACCATTCTAAAGACTGCACCCCTCAAGGTGCTCAAAACCACATTCAAGAAGTTTATTAACCCTTCAGGTGTTTCACAGGAATTTTTGGAATGTTTAAAAAAAAAATGAACATTTAACTTTTTTTCACAAAAAATGTACTTCAGCTCCAATTTGTTTTATTTTACCAAGGGTAACAGGAGAAAATGGACCCCAAAAGTTATTGTACAATTTGTACTGAGTACGCCGATACCCCATATATGGGGGTAAACCACTGTTTGGGCGCATGGGAGGGTTCGGAAGGGAAGGAGCGCCATTTGGAATGCAGACTTAGATGGAATGGTCTGCAGGCGGCACATTGCGTTTTCAGAGCCCCTAATGTACCTAAACAGTAGAAACCCCCCACAAGTGACACCATTTTGGAAAGTAGACCCCCTAAGGAACTCATTTAGATGTGTTGTGAGAGCTTTGAACCCCCAAGTGTTTCACTACAGTTTATAACGCAGAGCCGTGCAAATAAAAAATATTTTTGTTCCCCAAAAAATTATTTTTTAGCCCGCAGTTTTGTATTTTCCCAAGGGTAACAGGAGAAATTGGACCCCAAAAGTTGTTGTCCAATTTGTCCTGAGTACGCTGATACCCCATATGTGGGGGGGAACCACCGTTTGGGCGCATGGCAGAGCTCGGAAGGGAAGGAGCGCCATTTGGAATGCAGACTTAGATGGATTGGTCTGCAGATGTCACATTGCATTTGCAGAGCCCCTAATGTACCTAAACAGTAGAAACCCCCCACAAGTGACCCCATATTGGAAACTAGACCCCCCAAGGAACTTATCTAGATGTGTTGTGGGAACTTTGAACCCCCAAGTGTTTCACTACAGTTTATAATGCAGAGCCGTGAAAATAAAAAATCTTTATTTTTTTGCCCTCAGTTTTGTATTTTCCCAAGGGTAACAGGAGAAATTGGACACCAAAAGTTGTTGTCCAATTTGTCCTGAGTACGCCGATACCTCATATGTTGGGGTAAACCCCTGTTTGGGCACACGGGAAAGCTCGGAAGGGAAGGAGCACTGTTTTACTTTTTCAACGCAGAGTTGGCTGGAATTGAGATCGGACGCCATGTCGCGTTTGGAGAGCCCCTGATGTGCCTAAACAGTGGAAACCCCCCAATTATAACTGAAACCCTAATCCAAACACACCCCCAACCCTAATCCCAACAGTAACGCTCACCACACCTCTAACCCAGACACACCCCTAACCCTAATCCCAACCCTATTCCCAACCGTAAATGTAATCCAAACCCTAACCCTAACTTTAGCCCCAATCCTAACCCTAACTTTAGCCTCAACCCTAACTGTAGCCTTAACCCTAGCCCCAACCCTAACCCTAACCCTAGCCCCAAGCCTAACCCTAGCCCTAACCCTAGCCCTAACCCAAGCCCTAACCCTAATGGGAAAATGGAAATAAATACATTTTTATAATTTTTCCCTAACTAAGGGGGTGATGAAGGGGGGTTTGATTTACTTTTAAAGCGGGTTTTTTAGCGGATTTTTATGATTGGCAGCCGTCACACACTGAAAGACGCTTTTTATTGCAAAAAATATTTTTTTGCGTTACCACATTTTGAGAGCTATAAGTTTTCCATATTTGAGTCCACAGAGTCATGTGAGGTCTTGTTTTTTGCGGGACGAGTTGACGTTTTTATTGGTAACATTTTCGGGCACGTGACATTTTTTGATCGCTTTTTATTCCGATTTTTGTGAGGCAGAATGATCAAAAACCAGCTATTCATGAATTTCTTTTGGGGGAGGCGTTTATACCGTTCCGCGTTTGGTAAAATTGATAAAGCAATTTTATTTTTCGGGTCAGTATGATTACAGCGATATCTCATTTATATCATTTTTTTATGTTTTGGTGCTTTTATACGATAAAAACTATTTTATAGAAAAAATAATTATTTTGGCATCGCTTTATTCTCAGGACTATAACTTTTTTTTTTTGCTGATGATGCTGTGTGGCAGCTCGTTTTTTGCGGGATAAGATGACGTTTTCAGTGGTTCTATGGTTATTTATATCTGTCTTTTTGATCGCGTGTTATTCCACTTTTTGTTCGGCGGTATGATAATAAAGCATTTTTTGCCTCACTTTTTTTTTTCTTACGGTGTTTACTGAAGGGGTTAACTAGTGGGGCAGTTTTATAGGTTGGGTCGTTACGGACGCAGCGATACTAAATATGTCTACTTTTATTGTTTGTTTTTTTATTTAAAGAAATGTATTTATGGGAATAATATATATTTTTTCTTTATTCAGGAATTTTTTTATTTTTTTTTACACATGTGGAAAATTTTTTTTAACTTTTTTACTTTGTCCCGGGGGGACATCACAGATCGCTGATCTGACAGTTTGCACAGCACTCTGTCAGATCAGCGATCTGACTTACAGCGTTGCAGGCTTACTAAGCGCCTGCTCTGAGCAGGCACTTGGTAAGCCACCTCCCTCCCTGCAGGACCCGGATGCCGCGGCTATTTTAGATCCGGGCCTGCAGCGAGGAAGGAGGTAAGAGACCCTCGCAGCAACGCAATCACATCGCGTTGCTGCGGGGGTCTCAGGGAAGCCCGCAGGGAGCCCCCTCCCTGCGCGATGCTTCCTTATACCGCCGGCACACCGCGATCATGTTTGATCGCAGTGTGCCGGGGGTTAATGTGCCGTGAGCGGTCCGTGACCACTCCTGGCACATAGTGCCGGATGTCAGCTGCGATAGGCAGCTGACACCCGGCCGCGATTGGCCGCGCTCCCCCCGTGAGCGCGGCCGATCGCGTATGACGTACTATCCCGTCGGTGGTCATACGGGCCCACCCCACCACGACGGGATAGTACATCATATGTCAGAAAGGGGTTAACGTAAGGAAACCCCCAATAGTCATTGAAACAACATGAATTTGACATAAGCAATTGTCTATTTAAATTTACTGAATATCAACTAATGATAATCGGACTTTGCTTTCAAATTGTGGCTAAAGAGAAAAATAAAAAACAAAGTTATGTAAATGGCCTAGACAAAAATGATGGTATCCCTAGAAAAGAGTGACATTTAGCCTTAGGGACATGTCAAACTAACATGTGTCCTGTTATTAGCATTACAGGTCTCTACAAACTTTTAATCAGTCAATCTGCCTATTTCAAGGGTGAAGAGTAGTCATTGTGCTGTTTGGTATTGTGATCGAAAAATTAAAATCTCCAGAAGGAGTAAGAGCTTACATTTCATTGAAGAAGAACCACATGTTAACATATGGGAAGAGGGTCAATTGCATAACTAAGAAGAGACAAAACTAATTAAAATCAACTGGGACTGCTTCCAATGACCAAATTATTAAAGCAAGATCTGTTCTGGGAAAGCGACAACCAGGCTGAAATGTGTTTACACATGGGAGTGGAACTATCCTTTCCCGGACCCAGATTCTAGACAAGCCATCTAAGAAGGTCAGATAAAAATATTTGGGTTTGTATCTATTTGATATTGATGGCATATACATTTTCAATTTCAGGACTAAGAGGGGAAGAATATGCATACTTTCTCATAACTGTGAGACAGGCCTATAAGCCCCCAAAATAATAATGGCCAGATAGCTGACTACATCCATGTCATGTTTCCTATCTATGAAAAGGTAAAATCTAAAAAAAAAAAAATGACTTCAGCATCGAACGTCTGTGATTGTCATAAGTGAATTTATCAAGAATGTTGGGGATTTCATAAAATCCTGAAGGGCTGAGTACATCCTACATACAAACCCCACATGAGATCATCAAGGGGAGGTATGTGGGTGTAACTTAGGTGCTGATAAAAAGACAAGGCAAATTTATGATCTGTGTGCAAAGCAGCGAGATACATACCAGTGTATTTCTGTTCCTCTTGTTCTGTAAACCACACTCCTGAAAGCCATACACTACCTGCAAGGGTCCTATCGCCCTGTATAAATGATTGATGGTGTGAGCGAGTAGTTACTTTTGTTATTGCAGAGCTGGTAGTGACTGTACCGGGGATATATACATATATTCCAGAGGTGTATATACCATACACTCACTGTCAACTGTTATTTTCCCATTAACTGGCCTAGTAGTGGAACCAGCCTGTGGCCTCCTCCTTTAATCTTCAGTCGATTGTGTAATTGTTCTGACGATAAGGAGCAGCAGAGGGCAGACAAAAAAGTAACAGTGGGGTGAATCTGCGTGTCCCCCCCAGATCTTTGATAGGTATCATGATGTGTAGAATACTAAATATGGAGCAAAGAAAGCTAAGGAAAGAGTTGTCTCAGGAGATAAGAAAATTATAGACAAACATGGTAAAATGTATAAGACCACCTCCAAACAGCTTTATCTTCCTTTTACTACAGTTGCACATATTACTCACAAGTTTAAGTTCTATGAGACTGTAGTTGACCTTCCTGAATGAGGCCGCAAGAGGAAAATTGATGACAGATTGAAGAGGCGGATAACGCAAATAGTAAGCAAAGAGCCCAGAACAACTTCCAAAGAGATTAGAGGAGAACTCCAAGGCCAAGGTCCATCAGTGTCAGATCGCAACATCCTTCGCTATCATTGCCAAAGAAGACTTCATACAAAAAAACCCTGTTTGGGAGAGAAGAACAGACAAATCGCGGCGCCCTAAGTGCGTAAACACAATATTATAGTCTTTAAAGGGTGCACAATTTTATGCACTCACCTGATAAAAGACTAAAATGGCTTTAGATCGTGTATCCTCCAAATTCCCTCTGAGATACTTATCAATATACAGGGCTTGCAGCTTGCCTCGGGTGGATCCAAGTGAGAGAGCCAGAGTAAGGCTCACACAGGATGAGTAGTTCAAGAAAAGCACATCCAGCCCATGAATGGCAGCGCTTCCCAGGACTCACATTCAAAGATGATATTTCATATTTTTTTTATTTCATAACTTAAAATAGAAGAGATACTCTCTTCTATTTTAAGTTATGAAATAAAAAAATATGAAATATCATCTTTGAATGTGAGTCCTGGGAAGCGCTGCCATTCATGGGCTGGATGTGCTTTTCTTGAAAGAAGACTTCATGGAAGAAGACCGAGGAGGAAACCACTGTTGAAAGCAAATCATAAAAATGTGAGACTGGAATTTGCCAAAATGCATATTGACAAGCCACAAATCTTCAGGGAGAATGTACTTTGGACAGATGAGACAAAATTGGAGCTTTTTGGCAAGTCACATCAGCTCTATGTTTACCTATGTAAAAATGAAGCCTTCGAAGAAAAGAGCATTGTACCTACTGTGACACATGGAGGAGGATCGGTTATGTTCTGGGACTGCTTTGCTGCATCTGGCACAGGGCGTGTTGGATCTGTGCAGGCTACAATGAAATCTCAAAACTATCAAGACATTCTGGAGTGAAATGTGCTGCCTAGTGTCAGAAAGCTTGGTCTGATTCACAGGTCATGGGTCCTTCAACAGGATAATGACCCAAAACACACAGCGAAAAACATCCAAGAATGGCTAAGAGGAAAACATTGGACTATTCTGAAGTGGCTTCTGTGATTTCAGATCTAAATCCTATTGAACATCTGTGGAAGGAGCTGAAACCGGCAGTCTGGAGAAGACGCCTTCACACCTCAGACACAGTTTGCTCACCAGGAGCCTCTAAAATACCTGTGGACAGGTACAGAAGTCTCATTGAGAGTCACAGAAATTGTTTATTTTTAGTGATTGACTCAAAAGGATGTGCAACAAAATATTAAGTTTACAGGAGCCATCATTTTTGTCAAGGCCAGTTTCAATAGTATCTTTTTTCATTTTTCTGTTGAACCAAAATTCCAAAACAGAAAAGCAAAGTCTTAAATTACTAAAGAGGAATATGTAATAAAATAAGGGATATGAGATGGTTTACTGTATGTAAACCATGTCTCATATCCTGCCGGGTTTGGGAAGGAGATAGGAAAAGCCGGCAATTGAATTACCGGCTTTTCTGCTATCTAGCGCTATATGAAATATTAATATATATACTGTATATGTATATGTGTCTCACTGACATATATATATACATATATATATATATATATATATATATACCTATTCTATGTGTACACATTTATTCTATCTATTCTATTCTAACCTGTCAGTGTGATGGCTTGAGAAAGGATAGTGTATCCGAAACGTTGCCACGCCGTTCAGGCATTAAAGTCCACTTTTTTTTCATTTTGTTGTGCTGTTTTCCTTTTTTTTTTTTATATCTTTACCACCTACAATAGTGGTTTGGGAAACTCTGCACGTTTTTTCAAGGTGGTATTTTGATGCTGTTCCTTTTTTCATTCTATATACATATATATATATATATATATACCTATTCTATGTGTACACATTTATTCTATCTATTCTATTCTAACCTGTCAGTGTGATTTTACTGTACACCGCACTGAATTGCCGGTTTTTCTATAGAACACCGCTGCGTATTTATCACAAGTCACACTGCTGGTCCATGTGTAATCTGTATTTTTCTCGCCCCCATAGACTTTCATTGGCGATTTTTTTGCGCAATACGGTGACAAACGCAGCATGCTGCGATTTTCTACGGCCGTAGAAGACCGTATAATACAGATCAGTAAAATACGGCAGATAGGAGCTGGGCCATAGAGAAGCATTGTACCGTATGCAATCCGTATTTTCTGCACCTCTCATACGTCCTTAAAACTCGCTAGTGTGACGCCGGCCTTATTCTCACTAGTTGATATTCAGCATGAACAAAGCTGAGATTACTGCTGGCCCCACCATGGAGCCTTATGGGATGGTGAAGCTGAAAGAGGGATGGGGGGTCACACCTTTTAAATATAAAATAAATATAAATATAAATAAACACAACCTCTCTGAATAAATGCAGAATTTAGACCCTCTAAGTAAATGCAGCCTAAATATATAAAGACCCCCTAAATAGATGGAAAAGTTTGACTTTCCAGATGCAATGTACTGTACAGTATACACCCTTTTGAATGACTGTTTTTTTCATCAGAGTCTATTGCAAAAAAGTGTTATTCAAAACCTCTTTAGGGAAAAAAAAATTAACACAGCAAAAAAGGGGCAGCAGAATTTACCTGCCCAGGTCTCAGAAGTAATGCACTCTCACAATGCGCAAACCCTTGTAGTAAAAATAGCGGCAACACAGGTGCAAAATACTGATGAGACAACGGCTCACAACCTACCAGTTCATGGAGGGAGTGATTGCTTAGTTTACTGCACAGAAAAAAGGCTAGTATAGGGCGCTGGTCACACACAGGAATGGCTTACAGCCTATCGGTGACACCCATACTATTAGATTAGGCGGTCTGCCCAGCACTATACAGGTGCACCCCATGAGAACAGGCACCCTAGTGTACAAGGCCACAAATACCGGGCATGGCTGCACCCTGAAAAATAAAGTGCAAAAAATATACGGTACATAATATATGAGATATTGGTTGATATTTTGGCAAATATATCCAAGCTTGCAACCCACGAAAAGGGTCCTCACACTTGTGTGTCTTAACACTAAAAATAAAAGCAAAGCCACGAAAGGGAATAAAAAAATGTTGCCCCTGTGTTGCCGCCATCTTTACTGTATGGGTTTGCTGCATCTTTCAGCAGTTCTTAGACCTGGGCAGATGAACATTGCTGCTCTGTTTTGCTGTGTTAATTTTTGAATTTTTGTAGGATTTTTTATTCCTCTTTTTGAGGCTTTGCTTTTAATTTTAGGGGGAAAAAAATGAAAACTCTTCATATCAACAGCAAAGTGGATTTCCCATTGAAATCAATAGGAAAAGTTTTTTCAAGTGTTTTTTTTTTTTTTTAGAAAGATTTGGGAAAAGAGGTATGAGGGCCCACTATTACCTCCAAAACAGGTGGAATTATCCATTATGATGAGCTATTGGACAGCATGGAGCCCATATTCTGTTCTTGCACAAAGGCTTCTTCGGTCTGTGCCCGCCCCTGAGGTACGAGATATATGCAGCAGGTTTTTTTTTTGCACACAAATCTGGGATGGGAAATCCATTGTGTATCAGTCCCATATTATCATTGCCCTAAATACAATCATTCTTCCCAATTCTTAAAATACAGAAATCTAATAATTTTCATGCCTTTTGCTTTTGCTTTTGAGACTATGAGATAATAAAAACAATAAAATATAATAATTTATCAATAGTAATATATTACTGATTTATTAAGGTCGTTATAAAAAAAGAATTAGTATTAATTAAAAAGAATAGTTAGCACTATTGCGGTATAACATATTTATATGTATATCTATTTATTTTTTATTTATTTTTCGTAAACTATGATGATTATTGGTACTTGATTAAACTGGTCTGGAAATGTTACAGGTAAAAGCCTAAACATAAAATTAACAGTACAAAAAAAAAACCTAAATAAATTTAAAAAAATAGTTATCACTATTGCAGCATAACATTTTCTTTTTTTTTCTTTGGATGATTATTAATATTACTAAACCACTTGGTGCTTGATTAATTTGGTCTGGAAATGTTACCTATAAAAATCAAAGCATAAAATTAACAATAAAAAATTAAATAAAAAGAATAGTGCCATTTGGTGCTTGATTAATTTGTTCTGGAAGAGTTACATATAAAAATAAAAACATAAAATTGACAATAAAAAAACTAAAAAATATGAATAAAAAAAGAATAGTTATCATCACTGTTGAGGTTTAATATCTTTTTTTTTTTAATTATTGGTATCCGTAAATCAATTTGGTCTGGAAAAGTTACATATCAAAACCTAAAAATAAAATTTACAGTAAAAAAAAAAAATTAATTAAAAAGAATAGTTATCAGTATTACGGTATAACATTTTTTTTTAATGTGATGATTATTGCTATTAAAACAATTGGCACTAAATTAATTAGTTCTGGAAATATTAGATATCAAAATCTAAAAGTAAATTAACAATGAGAAAAAAGAAATAATTACAAGGAATAGTTATCACTATTGTGGTATGACTTTTTTTTATTTTTATTTTGTTTCCACTATGATAATTATTGGAATTAATAAACCTTTTGATTGCGGTAATTTAGACTGGAAATATTACATATTAAAAGTAAAAGATTAAAATTATCAGTAAAAAAAAATAAAATATATAGCAATTAAAAATAGTAGTCATCACTACTGCGGTATAACATTTTTTTTTGCTATGAAGATTGATATTCGTAAACCACTCGGCACTTGATTAATTTGGTCTGGAAAGGTTACATTTAAAAACCTAAAAATAAAATGCACAGTAAAAAAAAAAACAATATTAATTAATATAAAATGGTTATCACTAATATGGTATCATATAAAAGTAAAATAGTTTGGTATAATAGAAAAATAAATACGGTAAATTTAAATAAATATACCAATAATTATCATATTAAAAAGAAATATAAATATATATATACATATTTATAATTATTAAAATAAAACAATATATAATTTACTATGGTGATTATTGGTATATTTATTTATTTTTATTTATTTATTTTATTTTTATATTATACACTATATATATATATATTTTTTTTTTATTTTTTTTTTTAAATATGATGATCATTGGTATTAGTAAACCACTTGGCACTTGATTAATTTGGTCAGGAACTGTTACGGTGCATATAAAAGACTTAAAATAAAATTAGCAATAAAAACTAAACCAAAAAATGCCTGTCTCTAAAAATTCACTAGAAAATAACTAAAATCCCATATATAGTAAACGACAACAACCTACTAAATAAAGAAATGAGGAATTGTAAAGTAAAATTACTCCTGGAATTCAATTTGTAATGGGGGTGGGGAGAACATATATGGCTGAAATATTCAGAAAATCATTGCACAGATATCTAATCAGGTATTGAAGAGACGAAAATTGATTGAAGGAGTCTGCGGGCTACGAGAATGAACACATAGTGCAAAAAAGGGCAGTGGGAAATCTCTGGTTGATTGGTTGCTAAGCAACAATACCCTTAGCTGGAGGGGTCAGGTCTAATGTCCACCGGTTCGTCGTCTCATTTATCGGCCATTTTCACACAACAGACCAACGTTTGAGGTTTATTCTGTGGTGATTGTCCTCCTGCTGGATTTAGTAATGGCCCCTACAATCTTGTGTTTTGTTTTTAGGGTGTTTTGTTGAGGCCTTGTTCAATCATCCAGATCCAGGCCTATCCGTGACTCCTCAGGGGACGCTGGCCAAATTTGGAATTTCACTAATTAATATGCAATAAGCCAATTATTTTGGTGGAGTTCATCCCCCCAATCGCTGCACTCGGGTTTGCTTGTTAACAGAGATAATTGGAAGGTCGTCTTCTACAAGATGGTGACAGCTCCTTAATTACGTATCAGTGGGATAAAGGCTGCAGCAAAACAACAAGTACTATATATATATATATGTTTATATATACAGTATATATACATGCTGTATATATACAAATAATAGACAGGATGGATTATTATTATTATTATTATTTATTGTTATAGGGCCATTTATTCCATGGCGCTTTACTTGTGAGGAGGGGTATACATAATAAAAACAAGTACAATAATCCTAAACAATACAAGTCATAACTGGTACAGGAGGATAGAGGACCCTGCCCGCGAGGGCTCACAATCTACAAGGGATGGGTGAGGATACAGTAGGTGAGGATAGAGCTGGTCATGCAGCGGTTTGGTCGATCGGTGGTTACTGCAGGTTGTAGGCTTGTCGGAAGAGGTGGGTCTTGAGGTTCTTTTTGAAGGTTTTGATGGTAGGCGAGAGTCTGATGTGTTGTGGTAGAGAGTTCCAGAGTAGGGGGGATACGCGAGAGAAGTCTTGGATGTGGTTGTGGGAAGAGGAGATAAGAGGGGAGTAGAGAAGGAGATCTTGTGAGGATCGGAGGTTGCGTGTAGGTAAGTACCGGGAGACGAGGTCGCAGATGTATGGAGGAGACAGGTTGTAGATGGCTTTGTATGTCATGATTAGGGTTTTGTACTGGAGTCTCTGGGCAATGGGGAGCCAGTGAAGGGATTGACGGAGGGGAGAAGCTGGGGAATAGCGGGGGGACAGGTGTATTAGTCGGGCAGCAGAGTTTAGAATAGATTGGAGGAGTGCGAGAGTGTTCGAGGGGAGGCGACAGAGCAGGAGGTTGCAGTAGTCATGGAGAGAGATGATGAGGGCATGGACTAGGGTTTTTGCAGATTCTTGGTTGAGGAATGAACGGATTCATGAAATATTTTTGAGTTGAAGTCGGCAGGAAGTGGAAAGGGCTTGGATATGTGGTTTGAAGGAGAGGTCAGTGTCAAGGATTACCCCGAGGCAGCGAGCTTGTGGGACTGGGGAGAGTGGGCAGCCATTTACTTTAATGGATAGGTTCGTTGGGGGGGGAAAAGATGATGAATTCTGTTTTGTCCATGTTAAGTTTCAGAAATTTAGCGGAGAAGGATGAAGGATGAAATAGCGGATAGACATTGAGGGATTCTGGTTAGTAGGGAGGTGATATCTGGTCCAGAGATGTAGATCTGTGTGTCATCAGCATAGAGGTGATACTGAAAGCCATGAGATTCTATGAGCTGTCCCAGGCCAAAGGTGTAAATGGGATAATGGATAACTCTTAACCCTTTAAGGATGTGGCCAAATTGCGTTTATGGCGCTTTTGTTTTGTTCTTTTTTTATTATGGCTTATTTTTTGTGGGATGAGTTGTAGTTTTGAATGACAGCATTCATTTTCTGATATAATGTACTGAAAAAAACGTGAAAAAAAATCCAAGCGTGATGAACTGGTGAAAAATAAGTCATTTCTCGAGTGGTTTTTTTTTGGGGGGAGGGGTCTTTTTGTGGCTTTAAAATGGCGTACATGGTTAAAAGAGACCTGGAAACATGATTCTAAAGGACAGTATAACAATGGTGATACCAAAATTGTACAGGTTTTTTTTTTTTTTACACAGTTTAGTGACTAAAAAAATTCCAAACTCGTTTTCTGTATTACAACCTTGTGTTTTTATTGATACCATTTTTGGGTACATAAAATGTTTTGAGCACCTTTTTAATGCATTTTTTGGCATGTGGATTGGTTTTCCCTTTATGGAGTTATGTAATTTCTTTCTATATCTTTATTTTTGAATGGCAAAAAGGATGTGAATCAAACATTGACATTTAAAAAAAATGTCTTTTTTTACGTAGGGGACTTGAACCTCGATCAATGGATCACTTGTACTATATATAGCAATACTTTCTGTAGTGGAGCTGTGGTGCGCTAGACAGCAGAAAACGTTATGTCGCTCTCTTCCTGCCCTCCTTGTGCAGTGCGGGGTCTGTCACTTTCTACTTGCCCTCCATGTGTAGTGCAGGGTCTGTCACTTTCTATCTACCCTCCATGTATAGTGTGGGTTCTGTCCATAGGCAGATTATAATGAGGGCAGTCTGGGCCGCTGCCCGGGTCCCAAGGCTTCGGAGAGCCAATGGCCAGATTGCCCTCACTTTAATGTTTTGTGTGTCGCCATTGGCACACATACCCCGGCAGGGAGCTTTCCTGGTACTAGAGACAGGGCCGTATTTAGAGTTTCTGCTGCCCTAGGCACTTTTAGTGCTGCCTCCCCCATTGGTGAGTATGACACTATCGGCATAGACTTTGGCAATAATCGCTGATGTGAAAATAGCCTTTTTCAGAAGATCGGGCAGTTTTTCTGCATCTGCCGTGTAACGGATCACTTACTGCAACACTGCGTTTGGCCTCATTCATTCCCCATGGGATTTGTGGCACTTGCCGTGATCTGGCAAATGTGGTACCATACCTCCCAACTTTTGAAGAAGGGAAAGAGGTATAAAGTTTGCGGCGCACTAAGTGCGCCGCTGCAATTTTTAGGCCACACCTCTGACCACACCCATTTCACAACTAGTCACACCCATATCCACGTCCCAACCACACCCCTTTAGCACTGCTGATCACACTGTTTCATATACAATAATTATAAACAAAAATAAATATGGCCCCACAGTGCTCCATACTGTATAATGACCACACATGATGCTCTATACTGTATAATGGCCACACATGATGCTCCATACTGTATAATGGCCACACATGATGCTCCATACTGTATAATGGCCACACATGATGCTCCATACTGTATAATGGCCACACATCATGCTCCATACTGTATAATGGCCCCACATGATGCTCCATACTGTATAATGACCCCACATGATGCTCCATACTGTATAGTGACCCCACATGATGCTCCATACTGTATAATGACCCCACATGATGCTCAATACTGTATAATGCCCACTCCCATCTTGTATGCGTGGCTCATCTCCCTCCCATCCTATATGCATGGCTCATATTCCCCCCTCCTCCTGTATGCATGGCTCATATTCCCCCCCTCCTGTATGCATGGCTCATATTCCCCTCTCCTGTATGATATGATGGCTGATATCCCCCCTCCTGTATGCATGGCTCATATTCCACCCCCCCTCCTGTATGCATGGCTCATAATCCCCCCTCCTGTATGCATGACTCATAATTCCCCCCCCCACCTCCTGTATGCATGGCTCATATTCCACCACCGTCCCCCTCCTGTATGCATGGCTCATATTCCACCACCGTCCCCCTCCTGTATGCATGGCTCATAATTCCCCCCTGTATGCATGGCTCATGTTCGGTCGGGAGGTGACCCAGGACTTTAAAAAAAAAAACAAAAAAAAAAAACCTTGCTCAGGTGCCGCCCCCCCGCATCGTCCCCGCCCTAGGCGCGTGCCCTCAAGTCCCTAGTGGCAAATACGGCCCTGACTATAGAGAATAGATACAGACTATACAGAATGGCAGTTCTGTGCCAGGGGAGCTCCCGTCACCTCTGCTGTAACATGTCAGCGCAATGACATCATTGCGCCAGCATGTATGCGCTGTCCACAAATAGAAGTAGATTTGGAGCCTCAGGGACTGGAGCAGAATGCCGAGGGAACTGGACCGGAGCAGAATGCTGGGGGAACTGAAGGACTCATACTGTATCTTCAGAGCTATGTTTGGGCTCATATTGTATATAGGGAGCTATATGTGGGCTCATACTATATATAGGAGGCTATTTGCAGGCTCATAGTGTTTATAGGGAGCTATTTGTGGGTTCATATTGTATATAGGGGACTATGTATGAGCTCATATTGTATATAGGAGGCTATATGGGGCACATACTGTATACAGGGAGCTTTGTGCAGGCTCATACTGTATGTAGGGAGCTATGTGTGTGGTCATACTGTATATAAGGACCTAATTGAGGGCTCATACTGTATATAGGAGGCTATATGGGGGCTCATACTGTATATAGTGAGTCATGTGGGGCTTATACTGTATATAGGTTGGTATGTGGGGGCCCATACTGTATATTAGGGACTATGTGAGGGCTCATACTGTATGTAGGCGCTGTGTGTGGACTCATACTGTATGTAAGGGGCTGTGTGTGGGCTCATGCTGTATGTACGAGGCAATGTGGGGCTCATATTGTATATAGGGGCCTGTGTGGGAGCTCATATTGTATGTAGGGGCTATGTGGGGGCTTATAATTTATGTAGGGGGCTATGTTGGGGCATATTCCCTAGGTCTGTGAGCTATTATCCTCATTACAGTGCGGCATATGGTCTCCTATTCTTGTCCTGATTGAAGGAGTTCCCTGATGAAACCCTGAATGACCAAAAGAGGAAGAAAATGCATCAGAAGAAAATGCCATTACATTAAGCTAAGTACACAACTGTTCAAGCCATAAAGGGTCTATATACAGTGGGGCAAAAAAGTATTTAGTCAGTCAGCAATAGTGCAAGTTCCACCACTTAAAAAGATGAGAGGTGTCTGTAATTTACATCATAGGTAGACCTCAACTATGGGAGCCAAACTGAGAAAAAAAAATCCAGAAAATCACATTGTCTGTTTTTTTAACAATTTATTTGCATATTATGGTGGAAAATAAGTATTTGGTCAGAAACAAAATTTCATCTCAATACTTTGTAATATATCCTTTGTTGGCAATGACAGAGGTCAAACGTTTTCTGTAAGTCTTCACAAGGTTGCCACACACTGTTGTTGGTATGTTGGCCCATTCCTCCATGCAGATCTCCTCTAGAGCAGTGATGTTTTTGGCTTTTTGCTTGGCAACACGGACTTTCAACTCCCTCCAAAGGTTTTCTATAGGGTTCAGATCTGGAGACTGGCTAGGCCACTCCAGGACCTTGAAATGCTTCTTACGAAGCCACTCCTTCGTTGCCCTGGCGGTGTGCTTTGGATCATTGTCATGTTGAAAGACCCAGCCACGTTTCATCTTCAATGCCCTTGCTGATGGAAGGAGGTTTGCACTCAAAATCTCACGATACATGGCCCCATTCATTCTTTCATGTACCCGGATCAGTCGTCCTGGCCCCTTTGCAGAGAAACAGCCCCAAAGCATGATGTTTCCACCACCATGCTTTACAGTAGGTATGGTGTTTGATGGATGCAACTCAGTATTCTTTTTCCTCCAAACACGACAAGTTGTGTTTCTACCAAACAGTTCCAGTTTGGTTTCATCAGACCATAGGACATTCTCCCAAAACTCCTCTGGATCATCCAAATGCTCTCTAGCAAACTTCAGACGGGCCCGGACATGTACTGGCTTAAGCAGTGGGACACGTCTGGCACTGCAGGATCTGAGTCCATGGTGGCATAGTGTGTTACTTATGGTAGGCCTTGTTACATTGGTCCCAGCTCTCTGCAGTTCATTCACTAGGTCCCCCCGCGTGGTTCTGGGATTTTTGCTCACCGTTCTTGTGATCATTCGGACCCCACGGGGTGGGATTTTGCGTGCAGCCTCAGATCGAGGGAGATTATCAGTGGTCTTGTATGTCTTCCATTTTCTAATTATTGCTCCCACTGTTGATTTCTTCACTCCAAGCTAGTTGGCTATTGCAGATTCAGTCTTCCCAGCCTGGTGCAGGGCTACAATTTTGTTTCTGGTGTCCTTTGACAGCTCTTTGGTCTTCACCATAGTGGAGTTTGGAGTCAGACTGTTTGAGGGTGTGCACAGGTGTCTTTTTATACTGATAACAAGTTTAAACAGGTGCCATTACTACAGGTAATGAGTGGAGGAAAGAGGAGACTCTTAAAGAAGAAGTTACAGGTCTGTGAGAGCCAGAAATCTTGATTGTTTGTTTCTAACCAAATACTTATTTTCCACCATAATATGCAAATAAAATGATAAAAAAACAGACAATGTGATTTTCTGGAATTTTTTTTCTCAGTTTGTCTCCCATAGTTGAGGTCTACCTATGATGTAAATTACAGACGCCTCTCATCTTTTTAAGTGGTGGAACTTGCACTATTGCTGACTGACTAAATACTTTTTTGCCCCACTGTATATACCGTATATATATATATATATATATATATATATATATATATATATATATATATATATATCTACTATATAAAGCTGAATGTGTGTGTGTGTGTGTGTGTGTATGTGTGTGTGTATGTCCGGGATTGGCATCTGCACCGTCGCAGCTACAGCCACAAAATTTTGCACAGTCACACGTCTGGACCCCGAGAGCGTTATAGGCTATATTGTGAGGCGAAATTTTAACCCCGCGCGTTCCAATTCACCAAACAGTTTTGCCCCTATCTACATAATGGGGAAAAAAGTGAAAGGAAAAGTGTTGGAGGCGTCACAGCTACAGCCACAAAATTTTGCACAGTCACACGTCTGGACCCTGAGAGCGTCATACGCTACGTTGTGAGGTGAAATTTTAACCCCGCGCTTTCCAATTCACCAAACTATTTTTCCCCTATCTACATAATGGGGAAAATTGAAAGGAAAATTGTTGGAGGCAAATTGACAGCTGCCAGATGTGAACAAGGGGGACTTAAAGAGTGAGAGCGATGGCCCCCAAAGAGTATATACCGTACAGTTGCTAAGGTGGGGCCCCGACATGGGATACTCACCACACACGGGGATATGAACACACACACAACATGCGCCACACACTACCACGTGCTTGAACACATATCACCCTCAGCACACATTTCACCACACATACACCAACCTCGCCACATAAAAGTCGAAACACAAAAGTCGCCGCTCAAAACTCGCCACGCGTAATACTCGCCACATGCAAAACTAGGCTCACGCAAAACTGGCCACACGTGCAAAACTCACCTCATGGGAAAACTCGCCACACGCAAAACTTGCACCAGCGGAAAAATTGCCACATGCACAATAGTTGCAACACATGCAAAAGTTGCCTCACACAAAACTTGCACATACTCAAAACGCACCACACATAAAACTCACCACGCGCAAAACTCGCCATGCGCAAAACTTGCTGCACACAACTTGCTACACTAACCTGTCACATGCAACTCGACACACAAAAAGTTGCTACACGCATGTCGCCACACAAAACTCATCTCACAAACGTCGCTACATGCATGTCGCCACACGCAACTCAACACACACAACTTGACACACGAAACTCACCCTAAAACACACACAAGTCTGGTATTATCCTTCAAAAATAAAAATCTGATTAATAAGCAGACAAACTACAAGAGCAACAAATGTACCATAGAGGAAATACGCCAGCTGTCAGTCACATGACCTGTCTATTATGTGTATGTGTGAGCTAATATATACTGCCAGGGGGGAGGGCTTCCTGTTGGCTGGGGATTTTTCAGGCTGCCAATTTAGCTTACAAATACTAAGGTAAAAATACTGACCAAATACCGTGTGAACGAGGTCTAATACAGGAGGAGATAACATACAGATATATACTATGTAAGGGGGAGATAACACACAGGTATATACTATATACAGGTGAGATGACACACAGGTATATACTATATAGAGGATGAGATGACATACAGGTACATACTATATACAGGAGGAGATGACATACAGGTAAATACTATATACAGGAAGAGAAGACACACAGGTATATACTATATACAGGAGCAGATGACCTACAGGTATATACTATATACAGGAGGAGATGACATACAGGTATATGCTATATATAGGAGGAGATGACATACAGGTATATACTATATACAGGAGGAGATGACATACAGGTATATACTATATACAGGAGATGACATACAGGTGTATACTATATATAAGGGAGATGACAAACATGTATATACTGAGGTGAAAATGAGAGGTGTGAGGTGAAAATGAAAAGGTGTGAGTGCAAGATGAGAGGAGTGAGGGGAAATAGTGGAGTGATTGGAAAATGACAGATGTGAGGTCGAAATGACAAGTGTTAGGGGGGAATTAGAGGAGTGAGGGGGAAAATAAGAGGAGTGAGGGGAAAATGAGAGGTGTGAAGGAGAAAATGAGAGATGTGAGAGGGAAAATGAAAGATGTGATGGGGAAAATGAGAGGCGTGATGGGAAAATAAGAGAAGTGAGGTGCTATAACTAACCACAGATATTTACTATGCCCAGGCAACGCCGGGCTCTTCAGCTAGTATATATATATAATTGTCCATGTCCACAGAAACTTGAATATGCGTTATATGGTTGTTTTGTAGTGCTAATTGCGTGTATAAGATCTCCATAGGTTGATTGCTATGGTTGTTGACTCAGGGGCTACATGAGGGTTCATACTGTATATAGAAGGAATGTCAGCATACTGAATTCTGCTCAATATTAAGTCATGCAATTAATGTAAAATATATATACTGTATGTATATTCCAATAAAAGAAAAAACTGAGAGCACTCACCGTCCTAAAAATAGTCCTTTATTGCAACGGAAGAATCTTCAGCAGGGGAGAATGTGAATTGTGACAGACGACGGCCGTTTCGCGCTGCTGCGCTTCCACGGGTCCACAGTGAGGATCCGTGGAAGTGCAGCAGCGCGAAACGGCCATCCTCTGTCACAATTCACATTCTCCCCTGCTGATGATTCTTCCGTTGCAATAAAGGACTATTTTTAGGATGGTGAGTGCTCTCAGTTTTTTCTTTCATTGGAATTTTCCTGCATACTTTTCTCAGATTGAGCACCCGATCCTTTTGGGGCGTTTATGGCACGTGGCTGTGGTGAGTGTGAGGCGCAGTGAACCCTTGTTGCAGTGGTGAGGATCTTTTGCTCTTTTTTTATATATATGTATATGTATATAGTTATTATGTTAATATTAATATTGAGCAGAATTAATTTCAGCTTATTGGTTCGACCTCCCCAATCTTCACGTTCATTACTTTGTGCCGCACCTGTCACGACAGAGGCTTCTCATTCCAGGACTTGGACCTCTGCTCCAACCTCTAGGAAGCTCATATTGGATTCAGGCATAGGCGCTCCTTAAAGACCTGACTTAGGTACGGGTCCCTCGGTCCAGCAACGCAGTATGTGTAGTGTGAGGTCTGTCACTCTATATCTACACCTCCATGTATAGTGTGGGGTATGTCCCTCTCTATCTGTCCTCCATGTGTAGTGTGGGTTCAATCAGTCTACACCTGCCATTCATGCGTAGTGTGGGGTCGCTCTCTAACTGTCCTCCTTGTTTAGTACAGGGTCTGTCAGTCTCTACCTGCCCTCCATGTGCAGTGTGGGATCTGTCACTCTCTACCTGCCCTTTATGTATAGTGCGGGGTTTGTCACTCTCTACTTGCCATCCATGTATAGTGTGGGGTCTGTTACTCTTTACTTGGCCTCCATGTGTAGTGAGCAGTCTGTCACTCTCTACCTGTCCTTCATGTATAGTGTGGGGCCTGTCACTCTCTACCTATCCTTCATGTATAGTGTGGGGTTTGTCACTCTCTACCTGTCCTTCATGTATAGTGTGGGGTCTTTCACTCTCTTCCTGCCCTTCATGTATAGTGCAGGGTCTGTCGCTATCTACCTACCCCTCATGTATAGTGCAGGGACTGTCACTCTCTACCTGCCCTTCATGTGTAGTTCATGGTCTGTCACTTTCTACTTGCCCTTCATGTATAGTGCGGGGTCTGTCACTCTCTACCTGCCCTTCATGCGTAGTGGGGGGGTCTGTCACTATTTACATGCCCTTCATGTATAGTGTGAGGTCTGTCACTCTTTACTTGCCCTTCATATATAGTGCAAGATCTGTCACTCTCTACTTGCCCTTCATGTATAATGTAGGGTCTGTCACTTTCTACTTGCCCTCCATGTATAGTGTGAGGTCTGTCACTCTCTACCTGCCCTTCATGTATAGTGCAGGGTCTGTCGCTATCTACCTACCCTTCATGTGTAGTTCATGGTCTGTCACTTTCTACTTGCCCTTCATGTATAGTGCGGGGTCTGTCACTCTCTACCTGCCCTTCATGTATAGTGCAGGGTCTGTCGCTATCTACCTACCCCTCATGTATAGTGCAGGGACTGTCACTCTCTACCTGCCCTTCATGTGTAGTTCATGGTCTGTCACTTTCTACTTGCCCTTCATATACAGTGCGGGGTCTGTCACTCTCTACTTGCCCTTCTATGTATATGCAGGGTCTGTCACTCTCTACCTGCCATTCCTGTGTAGTGCGGGGTCTGTCACTCTCTACTTGCCCTTCTATGTATATGCAGGGTCTGTCACTCTCTACCTGCCATTCCTGTGTAGTGCGGGGTCTGTCACTCTCTACTTGCCCTTCATGTATTGTGCGGGGTCTGTCACTGTCTACTTGCCCTTCATGTAGAGTGCGGGGTCTGTCACTCTCTCCTTGCCCTTCATGTATAGTGTTGGGTCTGTCACTCTCTACTTGCCCTTCATGTATAATGTTGGGTCTGTCACTCTACCTGTTCTCCATATGTAGTGTTGGGTCTGTCACTCTCTACCTGCCCTCCATGTATAGTGTTGGGTCTGTCACTCTCTACTTATCCTTCATGTACAGTGTGGGTTCAGTCTCTCTCTACTTGCCCTCTATGTGTAGTACAGGGTCTGTCAGTCTCTACCTTCCCTTCATGTATAGTGTTGGGTCTGTCACTCTCTACTTGCCCTCCGTGTGTAATACAGGGTCAGTCACTCTCTGCTTGTCCTTCACGTATATCACGTATAGTGTTGGGTCTGTCACTCTCTACTTGCCCTCCATGTGTAGTACAGGGTCTGTCAGTCTCTACCTTCCCTCCCCATGTAGCATGGTGTATGTAATTCTCTTCCTTCCCTAAATGTATAGTGTTTTTTTTTGTATCCGTGACCTACAAAGCATCTCCATTCCATCTCAGTGAATGCCTAGGTAAGGGAGGATGAAAACATGGTAAGATGACATACAGTGGGAGAAATAATTATTTGATCCCTTGCTGATTTTGTAAGTTTGCCCACTGACAAAGACATGAACAGTCTATAATTTTAAGGGTAGGTTAATTTTAACATTGAGAGATAGAATATTAAAAATAAAATCCAGAAAATCACATTGTATAAATTAATATAAATTTATTAGCATTTTGCAGTGAGAAATAAGTATTTGATCCCTCTGGCAAACAAGACTTAGTGGCGAAACCCTTGTTGGCAAGCACAGCAGTCAGATGTTTTTTGTAGTTGATGATGAGGTTTGCGCACATGTCAGGAGGAATTTTGGTCCACTCCTCTTTGCAGATCATCTCTAAATCATTAAGATTTTGAGGCTGTCGCTTGGCAACTCGGAGCTTCAACTCCCCCCATAAGTTTTCTATGGCATTAAGGTCTGGAGACTGGCAAGGCCACTCCATGACCTTAATGTGCTTCTTTTTGAGCCACTCCTTTGCTGCCTTGGCTGTATGTTTTGGGTCATTGTCTTGCTGGAAGACCCAGCCACGACCCATTTTTAATGTCTGGCAGAGGGAAGGAGGTTGTCACTCAGGATTTTACGGTACATGACTCTATCCATTCTCCCACTGATGCGGGGAAGTACTCCTGTGCCCTCAGCAGAGAAACACCCCCAAAACATAATGTTTCCACCTCCATGCTTGACAGTGGGGACGGTGTTCTTTGGGTCATAGGCATCATTTCTCTTCCTCCAAACACGGCGAGTTGAGTTAATGCCAAAGACCTCAATTTTTGTCTCTTCTCACCACAGCACCTTCTCCCAATCACTCACAGAATCATCCAGGTGTTCATTGGCAAACTTCAGATGGGCCTACACATGTGCCTTCTTGAGCAGGGGGACCTTGCAGGCACTGCAGGATTTTAAACCTTTACAGCGTAATGTGTTACCAATGGTTTTCTTGGTGACTGTGGTCCCAGCTGCCTTGAGATCATTAACAAGTTCCCCTGAGAAGTTTTAGGCTGATCTCTCACTTTCCTCATGATCAAGGATACCCCACAAGGTGACATTTTGCATGGTGCCCCAGATCGATGTCGATTGACAGTCATTTTGTATTTCTTCCATTTTCTTACTATTGCACCAACAGTTGTCACCTTCTCACCCAGCGTCTTACTTATGGTTTTGTAGCCCATTCCAGCTTTGTGCAGGTCTATGATCTTGTCCCTGACATCCTTATAAAGCTCTTTGGCCTTGCCCATGTTGTAGAGGTTAGAATGTGACTGATTAACTGAGTCTGTGGACAGGAGTCTTTTATAAAGGTGACTATGTAAGACAGCTGTCTTTAATAGAGGTAACGAGTTGATTAGGAGCATCTAACTGGTCTGTAGGAGCCAGAGCTCTTAATGGTTGGTAGGGGATCAAATACTTATTTCTCACTGCAAAATGCAAATACATTTAAATAATTTATTCAATGTGATTTTCTGGATTTTAAGTTTGATATTCTATCTCTCAATGTTAAAATTAACCTACCCTTAAAATTATAGACTGTTCATTTTTGTCAGTGGGCAAATGTATAAAATCAGCAAGGGATCAAATACTTATTTCTTTCATTGTATCTGCCTGTTTATTGTAAAGTCCACCACTCCTGTAGCTCCTTTCAAGGGTCCAAGCTTTTCCTCTCTTGTTTATAGCTACAGATGTCAGTGTCACATGAAAGTCTGTCCCTGACCAATCCATTGATCATAAACCTACAGTATATCAGTAGCTGAGACACAACATCCAACTTCTTGTACCAAGTAAATTATCGTCATATGTGCCTGGTTCTGGAGCCTTATCTATGCGGGTGAATTAGATGAGCGTCAGTACCAGGCCTGTACTGTGTCTATGTAAGCTGTAAAAGGACAGCTCCATGGCGCCTTTATTGGGAATTTCAAAGGTTTGTCCCTGAATCAAAACATAAGCAATAAATCTTACAGTCCTGAGA
Source organism: Ranitomeya imitator (assembly GCF_032444005.1). Classification (NCBI taxonomy): domain Eukaryota; kingdom Metazoa; phylum Chordata; class Amphibia; order Anura; family Dendrobatidae; genus Ranitomeya; species Ranitomeya imitator. Next base: position 45,907,980 of record NC_091282.1, on the reverse strand, counting down.
CAATGGCGGAGTATATTTTGCTTTTTTTCATTTACATTTGCTAAAATAATGTTGCTTAAATGTCATTAAAGGGGTTTTCCACTTTTATGGTTTTGCCCTCTATTGGTCATCACTGTGTTAAAAAAGTAAAATCAAATGGTACTTACTGTCCCTGAGTGCAGCGCCAGCTTTCTGATACTGCGCCGGTCTTTGCTTAGTGGCTGCAGCGGTGACGTCACGACTGCAGTGAACACCACTGCTGCAGCTAATCATTGAGCTCAGCCTCTCGTGCCATCTACATCAGCATGACCGCTGAGTTCAGTGTTTGGCAGCAGCGGTGATATTCACTGTAGTCGTGACGTCATCATTGCAACCAATACGCAGAGACAGGAGAAGCAGCTGATAGTTGGCAATAGACATGTGGAGTGATTTTATTATTTTTATGCAGTGCTAGACCATAGACGACAAAACCATAAAAGTGGAAAAACCCTTTAAGGAACAGAAAGTGACCTAGTGTTTAAATCAGGATTTTGTGTTACATTTATTTAATCAAAATAGTATTAATAATACAAAATAAAATTGTAAAAAAATTAGTTATCTTGCAATTTTCACGCTGGCCACTGGGGCTTTTTTTTTTTAGACTTCTAGTTCCTGTCCATTCAAGAAGAGTTTTCAGCAGTTTCCTTATCATCAGAGGCAGGATGACAATGAGAGAAGGTAGGTAATATCCCAGCTCTTCCTACCTTGCACATGTTCATTAGACGCATCAATGCAAGAGGTAGGATCTGTACATCAGGAAGTTTAAGTAAAAAAAAATAAATAAATAATGGCCAACGTGAAAAGTGCAACATTTCTCATTTTTATTTTGAATACAAATTTTTAAATCTAAAAAAAAAATACATTGCAAAAAAAATAAATAAAAATCAATTTAATACAAAACCCCCGGAATTTAAACAATAGTTCATTTTCTAATGGTAGTTTCCATTTAATGAGTTGCAGGGTGCACATACTTTCTGTGCAGCTACAGTACAGGATAATACCGGCGTGACTGGGATAACGCACCGCAGCCGCCCTCAGAATGTAAATGGATGTAATGTTTCAAAGAGCTATTAACATGGGAGCTATTGATCAACAAATTAAAGATTTTTTGTAAAATAAAATGCAAGCAATCTCTTAGATGTTATCCGGGAGACACGTGTTCTGTGGTTTGGGGAATAGGATCAGTAAAGGAACCCAATAGTCAATACATAGAGCGGGACTTGCTAAGATTTGCATTAATGTGGACTGTTTAGATGCCTTAGATTGTGGTGAAAGACCTGTGGATCTCATGCCTTAGTGAAAAATAACAACTCCCATCATGGCCCGACAACCGGTTAGAACCCTCGGGAGTTGTAGCTTCTCATCACATTGAGCTCTTTGTTCCTCTGAATAGTGTGGCGAGGCATCATCCCGAAGGAAGAGGCCATTGCTATGGGGATTTACCGCTGCCATGAAGGGGTGTACTCTTTAGGTAGCTGGTAGAGGTGAGCGAATCGATTCTGCACAAATTGATTTTAATATTATTTGTTTGAAATATGTTGAAGTTTGCAAATCTCAATAGTTTCTTGTTCGTTTTGCTTAAATCTCTTACAATAGAAGTTACAGATAGCATAAGACTGGGAAGAAGGATCACATGGCCTGCGGGTTTTACCATAATGTCTTGAAGTTATGGCAGAATAGTTAGACAATTAGGGGGACTACAGGTCAAGAGGTGATAGATGACTTGCAGCCACTATAAAAGTCTAGGCAGGAGATGCTGCTGCCATTATATAGGAAAGATGACCTCGTAGCTCGGTCAGAGACACTGTACATAGTGCTGAGAATAAAGATAGTGCTTCAGGAGAAGAGAATCAATAGAACTAATTATAATAAATTGATAGGAGTTGCTACACTGTGTTAGGCACAAAATCACACTGAGTCTGTGACTTATAGGGGTTGTCCAGGTTTGGGGTGAGGGCTGCAGTCTCTCTGTGTGACTGCTGACTTGTGAATCCTCACTGCACACACAGGATGCGTTGTCAAGGTTTTTCCACTGCCGGAAGCTTGCGGCCAAGTTAGCAATGTATGCGATTTTCATATATGCGGTCACATGCCAACTAGACGTGAGTGGATTTGCTCAATACAAGTTAATTGAGTGAGGCTAGACACATCAAGTTGGAATGTGTCAGGAAGTATGCAAATCGCATATATTTGTCTGCAGTCACATAGAATGGCTGCGGACTTGAACTCCAAGCCTGCACAACCCCTATAAGTCACAGACACAGTGTGATTGCGTATTGCAGTAGGGCACTATCGTTTTCCGGACTCCATTGCATCTGCTGTAAGAGTAGTGGATTATACTATTGTGTTCTTACCCCTAAAGATACCAGTCGTTCTTTGCTGTACATTATAATGTGAATAGTGTTATGCGGTTTTAGAAATATTATGTCATGTATAGTGTGAAACAGATATAGGTGAAGACAGGGCTGCCACCATGAATTTCAGGGCCCCTTACTGGCAACATTTTCGGGCCCCTTTGAGACTCTTCTCAGGCTCCACCCCCAGCTCCGCCTCCACCCCACAAACCTTCCACAGTCCCACCACCCTCTCTTGGAAAAACTCCACTTCTGCACGATCTCCTCACCAATCACACAGTAAGAGTTCCCATCTAGAACCATATCACATACATAGCCAGCAGTTTTTGTTTTGACCAAAAGATTTTTTAGCCGCCACCATGACAAGGTAGACTCTGTTGACCGGGCCCTACTCTACTCTAACCTATTAAACATTTGTTAAAATATCCAATACTCTTTTTAGGTATATTTTTATTTATTTTTCTATTTTTAAAATGACCAATAAAATCACATACAAATACTGTTAGACCATGACCATGCCACATATTACCACCACATAGTGACCTGTTATGGTCTGGTGATTATGGAGCGACATGAGACTAGCTCTGAGCAGGTGGTATCTATACTGACCGCAGACCCTAAGCTCAACACACAACTAGAAGCAGCCGTGGATTGCTCCTAACGCTCCCTATGCAACTCGTCACAGCCTAAGAGCTAGCTACCCCTAAAGATAGAAGCAGGAAAACTATCTTGCCTCAGAGAAAATCCCCAAAGGAAAGACAGCCCCCCACATGTAATGACTGTGAGAGGAGAAGGAAATGACATACGTAGTATGAAACAAGATTGAGCACAGGAGGCCACTTCTAGCTAAAAAGGAAAGTACAGGAAAGAGCTCTGTGCGGTCAGTAGAAAACAACTAGAAAAAGTCCACCGCAGAGAAATGCAAAAATCTCCACACCTAACTAAAGGTGTGAAGGGCAAACTCTGCTGCCCAGAGCTTCCAGTTTAGCTAAATAGATCCATACTGATAAACTGGACAAATGAGCAAAACAATACAGTACAAAACAACAAGTCCACAATAAGTGAACTGCAAAGGACATGAAAGGACTTAGCTTAGCAGAACTTGGTCAGAGTGTCAGGACAATCCAAAGAGCAATGACTCCAGGCAGAGACAATTGACAACTGGCATTGAATGAGGGCTAAGGCCAGACTAATATAGCCGAGCCCAAAAGACAATCAAAGGAAACAGCTGAGAAGCTAAATCCAAAAAGCAGCAATACCACCAAAGACCACAGGAGGAGCCCAAGAGCAGAACTAACAAAAATACTACTTACAACCAAGAACGGAATTCACAACAGTACCCCCCCCCCCCCCCCTTGAGGAGGGGTCACCGAACCCTCACCAGAGCCCCCAGGCCGATCAGGACGAGCCAAATGAAAAGCACGAACCAACTCGGCGGCATGAACATCGGAGGCAATAACCCAAGAATTATCCTCCTGGCCATAACCCTTCCACTTGACAAGATACTGAAGCTTCCGCCTTGAAAAACGAGAATCAAAAATTTTCTCAACCACATATTCCAACTCCCCCTCAACCAACACCGGGGCAGGAGGATCAACAGATGGAACAACGGGCTTCACATATCTCCGCAACAAAGATCTATGAAAAACATTGTGGATGGAAAAAGAAGCTGGAAGGGCCAAACGAAAAGACACAGGATTGATAATCTCAGAGATCTTATAAGGACCAATAAACCGAGGCTTGAACTTAAGGGAAGAAACCTTCATAGGACCATGACGAGAGGATAACCAGACCAAATCCCCCACACGAAGCCGAGGACCAACACACCGACGGCGGTTAGCAAAACGCTGAGCCCTCTCCTGGGACAACATCAAATTGTCCACCACATGAGCTCAAATCCGCTGCAACCTGTCCACCACAGAATCCACACCAGGACAATCAGAAGGCTCAACCTGCCCTGAAGAAAAACGAGGATGGAAACAAAAATTACAAAAGAAAAGCGAAACCAAAGTAGCCGAACTGGCCCGATTATTAAGGGCAAACTCGGCCAACGGCAAAAAAGTCACCCAATCATCCTGATCAGCAGAGACAAAGCATCTCAAATAGGTTTCCAAGGTTTGATTAGTTCGCTCAGTTTGGCCATTTGTCTGAGGATGGAATGCCGAAGAAAAAGACAAATCAATACCCATCCTAGCACAAAAGGCCCGCCAAAACCTGGAAACAAACTGGGAACCTCTATCAGACACAATATTCTCCGGAATGCCATGCAAACGAACCACATGTTGAAAAAACAATGGAACCAAATCAGAGGAGGAAGGCAATTTAGGCAGAGGTACCAAATGGACCATTTTAGAGAACCGGTCACAAACCACCCAGATAACAGACATCCTCTGGGACACAGGAAGATCTGAAATAAAATCCATGGAAATATGCGTCCAAGGCCTCTCCGGAATGGGCAAAGGTGAAAGCAACCCACTAGCATGGGAACAGAAAGGCTTAGCCCGGGCACAGGTCCCACAGGACTGCACAAAAGCACGCACATCCCGCGACAAGGAAGGCCACCAAAAGGACCTAGCAACCAAATCTCTGGTACCAAAAATTCCAGGATGACCGGCCAACACAGAACAATGGACCTCAGAAATTACCTTACTTGTCCATCTATCAGGAACAAACAGCTTCCCCACAGGACAGCGGTCAGGCTTATCAGCCTGAAATTCCTGGAGCGCCCGCCGTAAATCAGGGGAGATGTCAGATAGAATCACCCCTTCTCTAAGAATACCAACCGGCTCAAGGACTCCAGGGGAATCAGGCAAAAAACTCCTAGAGAGGGCATCCGCCTTAACATTCTTAGATCCCGGAAGATACGAGACCACGAAATCAAAACGGGAGAAAAACAGGGACCACCGAGCCTGTCTAGGGTTCAGCCGATTGGCCGACTCAAGGTAAATCAGATTCTTATGATCGGTCAAAACCACAATGCGGTGCTTGGCTCCCTCAAGCCAATGTCGCCACTCCTGAAATGCCCACTTCATAGCCAACAACTCCCGATTACCGACATCATAATTGCGTTCCGCAGGCGAAAACTTCCGAGAAAAGAAGGCACATGGCTTCATCAAGGAACCATCAGAATTCCTCTGTGACAAAACGGCCCCTGCCCCAATCTCAGAAGCGTCAACCTCAACCTGAAAAGGAAGAGAATCATCCGGCTGACGCAAGACAGGGGCAGAAGTAAATCGGCGTTTAAGTTCCTGAAAAGCCTCAACAGCCTCAGCGGACAAGTTAGTCACATCAGTGCCTTTCTTAGTCAAATCGGTCAGGGGTTTAACCACACTGGAGAAGTTAGCAATGAAACGGCGATAAAAATTAGCAAAGCCCAAAAATTTCTGAAGGCTCTTCACAGATGTGGGTTGAATCCAGTCATGAATGGCTTGGACTTTAACAGGATCCATTTCTATAGACGAAGGGGAAAAAATAAACCCCAAAAAAGAAACCTTCTGAACTCCAAATAGGCACTTAGACCCCTTCACAAATAGAGCATTATCACGAAGGATCTGGAATACCGTCCTGACCTGCTTCACATGAGACTCCCAATCATTAGAAAAAATCTAAATATCATCTAAATACACAATCAAGAATTGGTCAAGATAATTGCGGAAAATATCATGCATGAAGGACTGAAATACAGAAGGAGCATTAGAAAGCCCAAAAGGCATCACCAGATATTCAAAATGGCCTTCGGGTGTATTAAATGCAGTTTTCCATTCGTCACCCTTTTTAATACGAACAAGATTATAGGCCCCTCTAAGGTCAATCTTAGTAAACCAACTAGCCCCCTTAATCCTAGCAAATAAATCAGAGAGCAAGGGTAAAGGATATTGAAATTTGACCGTGATCTTATTAAGAAGGCGATAATCAATACAGGGTCTTAAGGAGCCATCCTTCTTGGCAAGAAAAAAAAATCCCGCTCCCAATGGTGACGAAGACGGCCGAATATTCCCCTTCTCTAAAGACTCTTTAACATAGCTCCGCATGGCGGCATGCTCTGGCACAGACAGATTGAAAAGTCGGCCCTTAGGGAACTTACAACCAGGAATCAAGTCAATAGCACAATCACAGTCCCTATGTGGAGGAAGGGAACTGGACTTGGGCTCATCGAATACATCCTGGAAATCTGACAAAAATTCAGGAACATCAGAAGAGGGGGAAGAGGAAATTGACATCAGAAGAACGTCACTATGTACCCCTTGACAACCCCAACTAGTCACAGACATAGATTTCCAATCCAGCACTGGATTGTGTACCTGTAACCATGGAAAACCCAGTACAACATCATCATGTAAACTATGCAACACCAGGAAACGGCAATCTTCCTGATGTGCAGGAGCCATGCACATAGTCAGCTGAGTCCAGTACTGAGTAGTGTTGAGCATTCCGATACCGCAAGTATCGGGTATCGGCCGATATTTGCGGTATCGGAATTCCGATACCGAATTTCGATACTTCCCGCGTATCGGATACCGGAATCGGAAGTTCCCAGAATTCAAACTGAACGCAGCAGCCAATGAGGAATGATTGGAAGTGTGGGCACATCCTGTTTAGCATGGTGGGCATGTAAGTACTGGCAAGGCTGTGATTGGCTGCTGAAATGATGTCACTCTGCACTATAAAAAACGCTGCCGCCATTTTGCGCTCACTCTGCTGTGATTTCAGTTAGGGACAGGACGCTGTGTTCTAACTGAGGGCCAGTTGAGCTAGCTAATTGCTTTATTTTCCTTTCCAAAGGCTAATTTAGCAAAACGCTGTGTGTTCTTCACTGTTCACCTTGCTCTTGCCTTGCAGCGCTGTTTTAACAGCGTTCTGCAAGGTCTCTGTGTGTGTGTGTGTGTGCAGCTCACTCTGTAGTCTGTGTGCAGCCATATACCCGGTTGTATTCAGCTCAGGGGGGGTTCACACTGCCTCACACAGTTGTCCTTTTTTACTCATAGTGCAGCCTGCTGCACATTTTTTCTCAAATTTCCTATTAGTGTTTTTCCACCCGTCTCCAGCTAAATTGTGGAAAAACACTACATAGGATAACCTAGAGGGGGGTTTTTGGGCCTTGCAGCGCCGTTTACGGCTGTCTGCACGGTCTCCGTGTGAGCCCAGCTCGCCCTGTAGTCTGTGTGCAGCCATAGCCGGTTGGATTCAGCTCAGGGTTCGTTACTGGCTCATACCTTGAGAAAAATTTTCATTTCTTTCAAATAGTGCAGCCTGTTTAAAAAATTTTAAAAAAATTCCCTATTAGTGTTTTTCCACCCGTCTCCAGCTAAATTGTGGAAAAACACTACATAGGATAACCTAGAGGGGGGTTTTTGGGCCTTGCAGCGCCGTTTACGGCTGTCTGCACGGTCTCCGTGTGAGCCCAGCTCGCCCTGTAGTCTGTGTGAAGCCATAGCCGGTTGGATTCAGCTCAGGGTTCGTTACTGGCTCATACCTTGAGAAAAATTTTCCTTTTTTTCAAATAGTGCAGCCTGTTTAAAAATTTTAAAAAAATTCCCTGTTAGTGTTTTTCCACCCGTCTCCAGCTAAATTGTGGAAAAACACTACATAGGATAACCTAGAGGGGGGTTTTTGGGCCTTGCAGCGCCGTTTACGGCTGTCTGCACGGTCTCCGTGTGAGGCCAGCTCGCCCTGTAGTCTGTGTGCAGCCATAGCCGGTTGGATTCAGCTCAGGGTTCGTTACTGCCTCATACCTTGAGAAAAATTTTCCTTTTTTTCAAATAGTGCAGCCTGTTTAAAAATTTAAAAAAAAATTCCCTATTAGTGTTTTTCCACCCGTCTCCAGCTAAATTGTGGAAAAACACTACATAGGATAACCTAGAGGGGGTTTTTTGGGCCTTGCAGCGCCGTTTACGGCTGTCTGCACGGTCTCTGTGTGAGCGCAGCTCGCCCTGTAGTCTGTGTGCAGCCATAGCCGGTTGGATTCAGCTCAGGGTGCGTTACTGCCTCATACCTTGAAAAACAATTTCCTTTTTTTCAAATAGTGCAGCCTGTTTAAAATTTAAAAAAAAAAATTCCTATTAGTGTCTTTCCACCCGTCTCCAGCTAAATAGTGGAAAAACACTACATAGGATAACCTAGAGGAGGGTTTTTTGGCCTTGCAGCGCCGTTTACGGCTGTCTGCACGGTCTCCGTGTGATTTAAACTAGCTCTGTAGCCCGATCTGCACAAAAAAAAAAGTAAAGTTCACCAAACACAACTTAACACTTGTGTAGGCCACATTTGAAAAATAATAAAGTTTAGTCCACACTTTACAACATTAGTGTTTCTTACACCTGTTAGGAGGAGCATTTCAGGAATAAGCACACTAAGGCCTTAGTACTTTTCTGCTTATCTTTATCTGTCAACCAAGATGAAGAGGGCAGGGAGTAAGGCACGTGGGCGTGGCCGCGGAGCAGGGAGAGGAGCAGGGAGAGGACGTGGTGATTCTGTGCCTGCTGCGGGCGCCGGTGACTCGTCGTCACTCAGTTTCAGCAGGGAACAGTCCTTCATGCGCAGCTTTGTCGGAGAGCGCCGTGCACCGCTGCTGCGTGAAGACCAAATTGAAGCCGTTGTCGGGTGGATGGCAGCTAACGCCTCGGCATCGACTTCAGTTAGTGCCACATCCTCTCAGGCACAGAGCACTGGAGAGCAGCCATCTGTCTCTTCACCACCTGCCAAATTGGCCAGGCAGTCAGAGAGCCCAGGACAGGAGCCGTCTCTACTTCTGTTCTCTGAATCTCTTGGCTTGGAAACAGGGGGCCAGCCAAGCAGCATTGGAGAAATGGAAGAAGAGGCAGTGTGCAGTGATGCCCAACAGCTTTTTCTCACTGACTCTGAAGAGGCAGGTGGGCCAGTGCCTCCGGTGACCACAGCGCAGTACGCATCTGATGATGAAACTCAGGTGCGGCTTTCTGATGCGTACTGTGCTGCCGAGACTACCCAGGAGGAGCAGTTGGTGGCAGAGGGTAGTGGAGATGATGAGGTCCTTGACCCATCGTGGCGTGAGGAACAGGAAGGTGGTGGGAGCAGCTCTGAGGAAGAGCTTCCCCTTACGGGCCAAAGAGGGAGAGGGAGGGGGAAGACTGCGGAGCCTGTAGCCTCCACTTTGGCACCCGTTAGGAGCCTGTCTCTTTCCAAAGCCAAAAAGGGCGCTCCCAAGACTTGCAGTGCCTGGTCCTTTTTTGACACAGTTGCAGATGACATTTGTTTTGTCAAATGCAAGCTGTGTCATCAGAAAGTAAAAAGAGGGAAAAATGTCAGCAACCTCAATACCACAAATATGTGGAAACATGTGCGGACCAGGCACGCGGTGGAGTTACAGAAACACAGTGAAGACGTAGGCCAACCAACAGCGGCAGCTACCACCTCTTCATCTCATGTTGCCTCTTCCTCCACTGTTGTCCAGAGACCTAGTGTAATTCCACCCACAGCACCACCTTCCCAGTCATCCTCACACTCCCAGTCTACTCTACAGCCATCGGTAGTACAGGCATGGGAGAAAAGGCGGGCATTCTCGGCCAACCACCCCCGAGCACAGGCTCTGAATGCAGGCATTGCCAAACTGTTGTCCCTGGAAATGCTCTCGTTCAGGCTGGTGGAGACTGACAGCTTCCGTGACTTGATGGCATTGGCAGTCCCACAGTACAAGGTGCCCAGCCGCTTTTACTTCAGCAGGCAGGCTGTCCCTGCCCTGCACAGGCATGTTGAGGCAAACATAAAACATGCGCTACTGAACGCCGTCAGTAGCAAGGTCCACCTCACCACCGATGCGTGGACCAGTCAGCATGGACAGGGGCGATATGTTTCCCTTACTGCCCATTGGGTTAATGTTGTTGAGCCAGGTACAGATCGTGCGAGTGGCGCAGGACGTGTCCTGCCCACTCCAAGGATTGCAGGAATCCAGTCTGTACGCATCGACTCCTCCTCTTACACCAGTTCCTCAGATTCCTCTCTGCAGGATCCGTCACAGTCCACCTCCCCATGGACCCGTGAACGTTTACCTATGACCGACATGAGCACAGCCGTGGCCAAACGTCAGCAGGCCGTCTTGAAACTAGTTTCATTGGGGCATCGAAGCCACACAGCGCAGGAGCTCTGGAATGCCATCAAGCAGGAGAGCGATGTGTGGTTACTGCCAGCGAATCTCCAGCCAGGCATGGTAGTGTGTGACAATGGCCGAAATCTGGTGGCAGCTTTGGCCCTTGGCAACCTCACTCACATCCCATGTCTGGCACATGTGCTCAATTTGGTTGTGCAGAGTTTTCTGAGGGACTATCCGGATCTTGATGCCCTGCTGCACAAGGTCCGCCTAGAGTGTGCTCACTTGCGGCGTTCCAGCTTGGCCAGATCCCGCATTGCTGCTCTGCAGCGCCGATTCCGCCTTCCGGAACACCGCATCATATGTGACCTACCTACCCGGTGGAATTCCACGTTACATATGTTGGAGCGGTTGTGTGAGCAGCAGCAAGCAGTTATGGAGTACCAGCTGCATCAGGCGCAAAGAAGTCGCAGTCAGCGCCGATCAGACTTCACAACCACAGAGTGGGCCACTATGAAGGACGTCTGCCAGGTTTTGCGTCCTTTTGATTATTCCACGCGGATGGCAAGTGCAGATGATGCACTAGTCAGCATGACTGTCCCCCTTATCTGCCTGCTTCAGCAAACTTTGCAAGGGTTAAGGGATGATGTTGTGGAAGAGGTGGAGGATGAGGAGTCACCTTTTCCATCAGCTTCTGGAGAGTCAGCGCCACGTGGTTCCTCACAAAGGGGTACGCAGGGGCCAATTTGTGAGCAGGATGAGGAGGAGTCAATGGAGGAGGAAGAGCTCCGTCCAGAGGAGGGAGCGACACAATTGTCCAGTGGTCAGTGTGTACAGCGAGGGTGGGGTGATGACGAGCGGGCAGAGATCATGTCTCAAGCAGGGGACAGCGTTTCTGGGCCAGTTGGCACTCTGCAGCACATGGTGGATTTCATGCTGCAGTGCCTGAGAAACGACCGCCGCATCGACCACATTCTCAACATGCCTGATTATTGGGTGTTCACCCTCCTCGATCCTCGCTACCGGGACAACGTCCAAAACCTCATCCCTGCGTTGACCCGGGAGCGTAAATTGCGGGAGTACCACGACACACTGGTGAATTCCATCATCTTCTCCTGTCCAACTGAGAGGAGTGCTGCTAGTGCTTTACAAAGCAGCTCAGTGCGTCGAGGCAGTGGGGGAGGCTCTGCCCAAAGAGGGAGCAGAAGCAGTGCCTCTGCCCAAGGCAAGCCCAGTATGGCACAACTCTGGCACACTTTTGTGTGCCCGCCCCAAATGTCTACACCATCACCGGCGGCTCCAGTCAGCAGGAGGCAACGGTTCCGTCAGATGGTGACAGACTACATGGCTTGCCCTCTTACTGTACTCCCTGACGGCTCTTCCCCGTTCAAGTTTTGGGTCTCTAAGCTGGATACATGGCCAGAGCTAAGCCAGTATGCATTGGAGGTGCTGGCTTGCCCTGCAGCTAGTGTCTTATCGGAACGTGTCTTTAGTGCCGCAGGTGGTGTACTAACAGACCGTCGCATGCGACTAACCTCCGATAACGTTGACCGGCTTACTTTCCTGAAAATGAACCAGGCCTGGATCTCGCAGGAATTTGCCACTCCTCTGCCTGATTAAGTAATTGGGTGTCATCCAGGTCTCCTGCTGTGTTCATCTTTCTACCACCTGAACTGCTATTCCTGGGCTCCAACACCGCCAGTTGCGGCTCAGAAGTGCAGGCTGCACAGTAAAAACATACGACCCAGTGTTATTGGGTTTCAGTAACGTCAGCTGATCCCCAGCTGTGTAGCCGGCAATGTGTCCTGCGACCGCCACGCTGGCACAACAACCTAAATGTAAGGTAACCTGTCCCTCTCCCCCCCCCCCGTCGTTTGTTACTGAAAGAGCCATCTTGTGCAGCAGTAATGCTGCACAAGGAAAAGGTAGCTCTTTTTTTTTAGCTCCTTGCACACGCAGAACTTAACACTTATAAAATGTGTTCACTGATACCGTTATACTGTCCCGGAGCTGGGACTTTCCTTCGTAATGTGACGCAGCACAGCCGTCATTCCTACCCCCTTGGTGCCATGCGCTGCCTCCTCAGCATTGTTTTAAGCTGTCACGGAGCCTGCGCTGTTCTGTTATCCCTTGGGCATGCCCTATTTGCGCTGCCTGTCTTCTGACATAATTTGGTGTCAGGCTGGCTGCGCCTGTGCGGCCGCGCTGCCCGAGATCCCGCCTCGCAGTGTCTTCTGATTGAGTCACACTGCGGGCCTGGGATCCATGGGCATGCGCAGTGCATATCTTCCCCTCGGGGTCTCGCTCATTTCCCTCCACCTTCTTTAGACTGTGCGCCGTCAGCTGATCCCTAATAGCATGCCACGGCCGTGACACCGCACAGTCTGAAGAAGAGGGAAGGAGGGGAGTGAGAGTCGAGGATATGCACTGTGCATGCCCATGGTTCCAAGGCCCGCAGTGGGATTACGTTAGACGAGACTGCGAGGTGGGATCTGGAGCAGCGTGGACGCACAGGCACTGACAGCCTGACACCAAATTATGTCAGAAGACAGGCAGCGCTAATTGGGCATGGCCAAGGGCTAACAGAACAGCGCAGGCTCCGTGACAGCTTAAAACAACGCTGAGGAGGCAGCGCACGGCACCAAGGGGATAGGAATGACAGCTGTGCTGTGTCCCATTACGAAGGAAATTCGCACCTCCGGGACGGTTTAACGGTATAAGGGGACACATTCTTAGTGTTTACTTCAGTGTTTGCAAGGAGCATAATTAAAAGAACCACCTTTTCCTTTTGCATCCTTAGTGCTGCACAAGATGGCTCTTTCAGCTACAAACGTCTTGGGGGGGGGGTTAAAGGTTCCCTTTCAACTTGCTCCAATCAGGCTTCGGCCTACACTCTGTTCCTCTGCTCCTCCTGCTGTCCCTGGGCTCTAACACCGCCAGTTGGTGCCTGGAAGTGCTGTGTGCACAGTCAACAGTCGCTCCTCTGTTATTGGGGTTCAGTAACGTCAGCTGATCCCCAGCTGTGTGTGCGGCAATACCTCCAATCTGCTCCTCCTGCTGTCCCTGGGCTCTAACACCGCCAGTTGGTGCCTGGAAGTGCTGTGTGCACAGTCAACAGTCGCTCCTCTGTTATTGGGGTTCAGTAACGTCAGCTGATCCCCAGCTGTGTGTGCGGCAATACCTCCAATCTGCTCCTCCTGCTGTCCCTGGGCTCTAACACCGCCAGTTGGTGCCTGGAAGTGCTGTGTGCACAGTCAACAGTCGCTCCTCTGTTATTGGGGTTCAGTAACGTCAGCTGATCCCCAGCTGTGTATCCGGCAACGTGTCATGCGACCGCCACGCTGGCACAACTAAAATGTAAGGGGACCTGTCCCCCCCCCCTAGGCGTTTGTTACTGAAAGAGCCACCATGTGCAGCACTAATACTGCACAAGGGAAAGGTCGCTCTTGAAATTATGCTCCTTGCAAGCGCTGAACTACACACTCATGTAATGTGTCCCCTCACACCGTCCAACCGTCCCGGAGGTGGGACTTTCCTTTGTAATGTGACGCAGCACAGCCGTCATTGCTACCCCCTTGGCACCGTGCGCTGCCTCCTTAGCGTTGTTTGATTCCGTCATGGACCCTGCGCTGTTATGTTATCCCTTGGCCATGCACAGTTTGCGCTGCCCGTCCTCTGACATCATTTGTTGTCGTCCTGGCTGCGCCTGTGCGTCCACGCTGCCCGAAATCACACCTCGCAGTGTCGTCTAATGTGATCCCACAGTGGGCCTGGTATCCATGGCCATGCGCAGTGCATATACTAGCCTCTCACTCCCCTTCTTCACGCTTCTTCAGACTAGGCGGCGTCAGCTGATCCCTAATAGCATGCCACGGCCGTGACGCCGCACAGTCTGAAGAAGCAGGAAGGAGGTGAGTGAGAGGCGATGATATGCACTGCGCATGCCCATGGATCCCTGGCCCGCAGTGGGACTACATTAGATTACACTGCAAGGTTGGATCTCGGGCAGCTTGGACGCACAGGCACTGCCAGCCTGACACCTACATGATGTCAGAAGACGGGCACCGCTAACTGTGCATGGCCAAGGGATAACATTACAGCGCGGGCTCCGTGACAGAACCAAACAACGTTGAGGAGGTGGCGCCCGGCACCAAGGGGGTTGGAATGACGGCTGTGCTGTGTCACATTACAAAGGAAAGTCCCACTTCCGGGATGGTTTGACGGTGTGAGGGGACACAATATATGAGTGTGTACTTCAGCGTTTGCAAGGAGCATAATTTTCGGAGCCACCATTTTCCATGTGCAGTATTACTGCTGTACAAGATGGCTCTTTCAGCAACAAATGCCTGGGGGGGGGGGGGTTAAAGGTTCCCTTTCAACTTGCTCCACTGCAGGCTTCGGCCTACACTCTGCTCCTCTTTGATTCTCTGGGTTTCAACACTGTCAGTTGCCACCTGGAAGTGTTGTCTACACAGAAAAAACACTAGGTGATGTGTCAGTGGGGTTCAGCACCGCCAGCTGTTCCCCTGCTGTGTAGTTGGCAACGTGTCCAGCACAAGCCACGCTGGCACAACAGAAGAAAAGCTGCCTCCAGTGCAGGCTTCGGCCTACACTCTGCTCCTCTCCTCCTCCTGCTGACCCTGGGCTCAAACACCACTAGTTTTTGCCCGCAAGTGCTAGCTGCACAGAGAAAAACACCAGCCAATGTGTTAGTGGGGTTCAGCACCGCCAGCTGTTCCCCTGCTGTGTAGCCGGCAACGTGACCTGCAAACGCCACGCAGGCACATGAACTGAAATTAAAGGGAACCTGGCCCCACCCCCCCCAGGTGTTTCTATGTATAACAGCCACCTAGTACAGCAGTACTGCTGCATTTGTACAAGGTGGCTGTTTTTTTATCCTTGCCCACGTAGAATTAAACACGTAAAATATGTATCTCATTACAGACCATTACAATGTCCCTGAGGTGTGACTTTACTTTTTAATGACACGCACCACCCCCCTTGGTAGCGCTGCCCGTCTTCTGACATCATTGGTTGGCTGCCTGTGCCTGTGCGTCCGCCCTGCCCGACACAACCCCCCTCGTTTCATATATTTTGGCTGCGAGGGTGTGCTTGATGGCCATGTGCAGTGCATATGTTCGCCTGTCTTAACTCATCTCCTTCCGCCTTCTTCAGACTGTGCGGCCTCCTGGCCGTGGTAGGCGATAAGGGATCAGCTGAGGCCGCCCAGTCTGAAGCAGGTGTAAGGACATGTGTGAGCGGCAAACATATTTACTGCACAAGGCCACGAATCCCAGCCACGCAGTGTGATTTTTTTAAAACACACTGTGGGCCTGGGATTCATATCCATTGCTAACCGCAACGGCCAACATGAAATGAGGTGAGAAGACAGGCAGCGCTCAGAGCGCATGGCCAAAGGATCACAATAGCGCAGACTCCTGTACAGCTAGGTGTAAATTTTGACACCTGTGCTGCGTCTCCTTAAAAAGACAAGTCACGCCTCCACTACTGTTTGACAGTTTAATGGGCTAAATAGTGTACGTGTTTTATTCAGCGTGTGCAAGGAGCAAACTAAATAGAGCAACCTTTTACTTGTGCAGCATTAATGCTGCACAAGGTGTGGCTCTTGTACCTTGCAACACCTGAGGGGGGGTTAAAGGTTACCTTTGAAATTGGTTCAACTAGGCTTCGGCCTACACTCTGCTCCTCTCCTCCTCCTGCTGACCCTGGGCTCTAACACCGCTAGTTTTTGCCCGGAAATGCGAGCTTCACAGAGAAAAACAACAGCCAATGTGTTAGTGGGGTTCAGCACCGCCAGCTGTTCCCCTGCTGTGTAGCCGGCATCGTGTCCAGCACAAGCCACGCTGGCACAACCGACCAAAAGCTGCCACCAGTGCAGGCTTCGGCCTACACTTTGCTCCTCTCCTCCTCCTGCTGACCCTGGGCTCTAACACCGCTAGTTTTTGCCCGGAAATGCGAGCTTCACAGAGAAAAACAACAGCCAATGTGTTAGTGGGGTTCAGCACCGCCAGCTGTTCCCCTGCTGTGTAGCCGGCATCGTGTCCAGCACAAGCCACGCTGGCACAACCGACCAAAAGCTGCCACCAGTGCAGGCTTCGGCCTACACTTTGCTCCTCTCCTCCTGCTGACCCTGGGCTCTAACACTGCCAGTTTTTGCCTGGACATGCGAGCTGCACAGAGAAAAACACCAGTCAATGTGTCAGTGGGGTTCAGCAACGCCAGCTGTTCCCCTGCTGTGTAGTTGGCAACGTGTCCTGCAAATGCCACGCAGGCACATGAACTGAAATTGAAGGAAGCCTGCCCCCCACCCCCAGGTGTTTCTATGTATAACAGCCACCTTGTACAGCAGTACTGCTGCATTTGTACAAGGTGGCAGACTTTTTCTCCTTGCCCACGTTTAATTAAACACGTACTAAATGTGTCTCATTGAGACCATTCTACTGTCCCTGAGGTGTGACTTTCCTTTCTAATGATACGCAGCACCACCCTTGTTAGCGCTGCCCGTCTTTTGACATCATTGGTTAGCTGGCTGCGCCTGTGCGTCTGCCCTACTCGAAACGACGCCCCTCTGTGTCTTATTTTTTTGGACAACGAGGATGTGATTGATGGGCATGTGCAGTGCATATGTTTGCCTGTGTTCACTCATCTCCTTCCGCCTTCTTCAGACTGGGTGGCCTCATGACCGCGGCATGCGATAAAGGATCAGATGAGGCCGCCCAGTCTGAAGCAGGTGTAAGGACATGTGTGAGCGGCAAACATATTTACTGCACAAGGCCACGAATCCCAGCCACGCAGTGTGATTTTTAGAAAACACACTGTGGGTCTGGGATTCATGTCCATCGCTAACCGCAACGGCCGACATGAAATGAGGTCAGAAGACAGGAAGCGCTCACAGTGCATGGCCAAGGGATAACAAGAGCGCAGACTCCTGTACAGCAAATAACAACGCTCAGGAAGCTGCGCCCATGCACCAAGGTGTTATTTTCGACACCTGGGCTGCTTTTCTTTAAAAAGACAAGTCACGCCTCCACTACTGTTCTACAGTAGAATGGGCTAAATAGTGTACGTGTTTTATTCAGCGTGTGCAAGGAGCAAAATTAAGAGAGCAACCTTTTACTTGTGCAGCATTAATGATGCACAAGGTGTGGCTCTTGTACCTTGCAACACCTGAGGGGGGGTTAAAGGTTACCTTTGAAATTGGTTCAACTAGGCTTCGGCCTACACTCTGCTCCTCTCCTCCTCCTGCTGACCCTGGGCTATAACACCGCCAGTTGTAGCCTGGAAGTGCTAGGTGCACAGAGAAAAACACCCGCCAATGTGTTAGTGGGGTTCAGCACCGCCAGCTGTTCCCCTGCTGTGTAGCCGGCATCGTGTCCAGCACAAGCCACGCTGGCACAACTGATCAAAAGCTGCCACCAGTGCAGGCTTCGGCCTACACTCTGCTCCTCTCCTCCTCCTGCTGACCCTGGGCTCTAACAACGCTAGTTTTTGCCCGGAATTGCTAGCTGCACAGAGAAAAACACAAGCCAATGTGTTAGTGGGGTTCAGCACCGCCAGCTGTTCCCCTGCTGTATAGCCTGCATCGTGTCCAGCACAAGCCACGCTGGCACAACTGACCAAAAGCTGCCACCAGTGCAGGCTTCGGCCTACACTTTGCTCCTCTCCTCCTCCTGCTGACCCTGGGCTATAACACCGCCAGTTTTTGCCCGGACATGCGAGCTGCACAGAGAAAAACACCAGCCAATGTGTCAGTGGGGTTCAGCAACGCCAGCTGTTCCCCTGCTGTGTAGCTGGCAATGTGTCCTGCAAACGCCACGCAGGCACATGAACTGAAATTGAAGTGAGCCTGCCCCCCACCCCCAGGTGTTTCTATGTATAACAGCCACCTTGTACAGCAGTACTGCTGCATTTGTACAAGGTGGCTGACTTTTTCTCCTTGCCCACGTGGAACTCAACACGTACAAAATGTGTCTCATTAGAGACCATTACAATGTCCCTGAGGTGTGACTTTACTTTTTAATGACACGCACCACCCCCCTTGGTAGCGCTGCCCGTCTTCTGACATCATTGGTTGGCTGCCTGTGCCTGTGCGTCCGCCCTGCCCGACACAACCCCCCTCGTTGTCTCATATATTTTGACTGCAAGGGTGTGATTGATGGGCACGAGCAGTGCATATGTTCGCCTGTCTTCACTCCCCTCCTTCCGCCTTCTTCAGACTGTGCGGCCTCATGGCCGTGGCAGGCAATAAGGGATCAGCTGAGGCCGCCCAGTCTGAAGCAGGTGTAAGGACATGTGTGAGCGGCGAACATATTTACTGCACAAGGCCACGAATCCCAGCACCGCAGTGTGACTTTATGGAAAGGCACTGTGGGTCTGGGATTTATGGCCATCGTTAACCGCACCGGCCAACATGAAATGAGGTCATAAGACGGCCTGCACTAACAGGGTATTGCCAAGGGATAACACAAGAGCGCACTCTCCTGTACTGCAAATAACAACGGTAAGGAGTCTGCGCCCAGCACCTAGGTGTAAATTTTGACACCTGTGCTGCGTCTTCTTCAAAAGAAAAGTCACGCCTCCACTACTGTTTGACAGTATAATGGGCTAAATAGTGTACGTGTTTTATTCAGCGTGTGCAAGGAACAAACTAAATAGAGCAACCTTTTACTTGTGCAGCATTAATGCTGCACAAGGTGTGGCTCTTGTACTTTGCAACACCTGAGGGGGGGTTAAAGGTTACCTTTGAAATTGGTTCAACGAGGCTTCGGCCTACACTTTGCTCCTCTCCTCCTCCTGCTGACCCTGGGCTCTAACACCGCTAGTTTTTGCCCTGAAGTGCTAGCTGCACAGAGAAAAACACCAGCCAATGTGTTAGTGGGGTTCAGCACCGCCAGCTGTTCCCCTGCTGTGTAGCCGGCATCGTGTCCAGCACAAGCCACGCTGGCACAACCGACCAAAAGCTGCCACCAGTGGAGGCTTCGGCCTACACTCTGCTCATCTCCTCCTGCTGACCCTGGGCTCTAACACCGCTAGTTTTTGCCCGGAATTGCTAGCTGCACAGAGAAAAACACCAGCCAATGTGTTAGTGGGGTTCAGCACCGCCAGCTGTTCCCCTGCTGTGTAGCCGGCATCGTGTCCAGCACAAGCCACGCTGGCACAACCGACCAAAAGCTGCCACCAGTGGAGGCTTCGGCCTACACTCTGCTCATCTCCTCCTCCTGCTGACCCTGGGCTCTAACACCGCTAGTTTTTGCCCGGAATTGCTAGCTGCACAGAGAAAAACACCAGCCAATGTGTTAGTGGGGTTCAGCACCGCCAGCTGTTCCCCTGCTGTGTAGCTTGCAACGTGACCTGCAAACGCCACGCAGGCACATGAACTGAAATTGAAGGGAGCTTGCCCCCCACCCCCAGGTGTTTCTATGTATAATAGCCACCTTGTACAGCAGTACTGCTGCATTTGTACAAGGTGGCTGACTTTTTCTCCTTGCCCACGTGGAACTCAACACGTACAAAATGTGTCTCATTGAGACCATTCAACTGTCCCTGAGGTGTGACTTTCCTTTCTAATGATACGCAGCACCACCCTTGGTAGCGCTGCCCGTCTTCTGACATCATTGGTTGGCTGCCTGTGCCTGTGCGTCCGCCCTGCCCAACACAATGCCCCTCGTTGTCTCATATATTTTGGCTGCGAGGGTGTTATTGATGGGCATGTGCAGTGCATATGTTCGCCTGTCTTAACTCATCTCCCTCCGCCTTCTTCAGACTATGCGGCCTCATGGCCGCGGCATGCGATAAGGGATCAGATGAGGCTGCCCAGTCTGAAGCAGGTGTAAGGACATGTGTGAGCGGCAAACATATTTACTGCACAAGGCCACGAATCCCAGCCACGCAGTGTGATTTTTTGAAAACACACTGTGGGTCTGGGATTCATTTCCATCGCTAACCGCAACGGCCGACATGAAATGAGGTCAGAAGACAGGAAGCGCTCACAGCGCATGGCCAAGGGATAACAAGAGCGCAGACTCCTGTACAGCAAATAACAACGCTCAGGAAGCTGCGCCCATGCACCAAGGTGTTATTTTCGACACCTGGGCTGCTTTTCTTTAAAAAGACAAGTCACGCCTCCACGACTGTTTTACAGTAGAATGGGCTAAATAGTGTACGTGTTTTATTCAGCGTGTGCAAGGAGAAAAATTAAGAGAGCAACCTTTTACTTGTGCAGCATTAATGCTGCACGAGGTGTGGCTCTTGTACCTTGCAACACCTGAGGGGGGTTAAAGGTTACCTTTGAAATTGGTTCAACTAGGCTTCGGCCTACACTCTGCTCCTCTCCTCCTCCTGCTGACCCTGGGCTCTAACACCGCCAGTTTTTGCCCGGACATGCGAGCTGCACAGAGAAAAACACCAGCCAATGTGTTAGTGGGGTTCAGCACCGCCAGCTGTTCCCCTGCTGTGTAGCCTGCATCGTGTCCAGCACAAGCCACGCTGGCACAACTGACCAAAAGCTGCCACCAGTGCAGGCTTCGGCCTACACTTTGCTCCTCTCCTCCTCCTGCTGACCCTGGGCTCTAACACCGCCAGTTTTTGCCCGGACATGCGAGCTGCACAGAGAAAAACACCAGCCAATGTGTTAGTGGGGTTCAGCACCGCCAGCTGTTCCCCTGCTGTGTAGCCGGCATCGTGTCCAGCACAAGCCACGCTGGCACAACTGATCAAAAGCTGCCACCAGTGCAGGCTTCGGCCTACACTCTGCTCCTCTCCTCCTCCTGCTGACCCTGGGCTCTAACAACGCTAGTTTTTGCCCGGAATTGCTAGCTGCACAGAGAAAAACACCAGTCAATGTGTCAGTGGGGTTCAGCACCGCCAGCTGTTCCCCAGCTGTGTAGCCGGCAACGTGACCTGCAAACGCCATGCAGGCACATGAACTGAAATTGAAGGGAGCCTGCCCCCCACCCCCAGGTGTTTCTATGTATAACAGCCACCTTGTTCAGCAGTACTGCTGCATTTGTACAAGGTGGCTGACTTTTTCTCCTTGCCCACGTGGAACTCAACACGTACAAAATGTGTCTCATTGAGACCATTCCACTGTCCCTGTGGTGTGACTTTCCTTTCTAATGATACGCAGCACCCCCCTTGGTAGCGCTTCCCGTCTTTTGACATCATGGTTAGCTGGCTGCGCCTGTGCATCCGCCCTGCGTGAAACAACGCCCCTCGTTGTCTTATTTATTTTGTCAGCAAGGGTGTGGTTTATGGGCACGAGCAGTGCATATGTTCGCCTGTCGTCACTCATCTCCTTCCGCCTTCTTCAGACTGTGCGGCCTTCTGGCCGCGGCATGTGAAAAGGGATCAGCAGAGGCCGCCCAGTCTGAAGCAGGTGTAAGGACGTGTGTGAGCGTCGAAAATATTTACTGCTCAAGGCCACGAATCCCAGCACCGCAGTGTGACTTTATGAAAAGGCAGTGTGGGTCTGGGATTTATGGCCATCGTTAACCGCAGCGGCCAACATGAAATGAGGTCATAAGACGGGCAGCGCTAACAGGGCATTGCCAAGGGATAACACAAGAGCGCAGACTCCTGTACAGCAAAAAACAACGCTCAGGAAGCAGCGCCTAGCACAAAGGCGTTATTTGGGACACCTATGCTGCGTCTCCTTAAAAATACAAGTCACGCCTCAACTACAGTTTGACTGTAGAATGGGCTAAATTGTGTACGTGTTGCATTCAGCGTGTGCAAGTAGACAAATTAATAGAGCAACCTTTTCTTGTACAGCATTAATGCTGCACAAGGTGTGGCTCTTGTACTTTGTAACACCTGAGGGGGGGTTAAAGGTTACCTTTGAAATTGGTTCAACTAGGCTTCGGCCTACACTCTGCTCCTCTCCTCCTCCTGCTGACCCTGGGCTGTAACAACGCTAGTTTTTGCCCGGAAGTGCTAGCTGCACAGAGAAAAACACCAGCCAATGTGTTAGTGGGGTTCAGCACCGCCTGCTGTTCCCCCACTGTGTAGCCGGCAAAGTGTCCTGCAAACGCAACGCAGACACAAAGCTGACTCCAGTGCAGGCTTCGGCCTACACTCTGCTCCCCCTGCTTACCCTTTGCTCCAACACCGCTAGTTGGGGCTGTAGGAAGACAATGTTTGATAGGCAAAGCATCCGGGTTCCAGCACCGCCAGCTGGTTCTCGGCAGTGTTTTTGTCAGAGGTACTCCCTTGTGCCAAACCTGGTTTCAGCACCGTCAGCTGTTTCCGGGTTGTGTCAAGTTCACTGAGACGCCTATGCTTGCCCCGTCGTGGTGCGGTCGGGTTAGCCAACTCCAGGGTGCCTCCAGTTTAGGAGCTTCCTATGTGGGCTGCGTGAACTGGTAGTCAAGGCTGGTTCTGTAGTGCCAGTAGGCCCAGCTCCCCCTGTAGGACTGTTTGGGTTCGGTAACTGCGGCTGCCTCGCGGTCTAGCTGTTCTCTCCTCTCCTGTGGGCCTTCGGGTCCACCTCCTGGTTCCAGCACCGTCAGCTGGTTCCTGGCCGAGCCTTTGGCTTAGGTGCCTCCTCCTGGGTATCCGAGTTCCGCCAACGCCAGGTGGTCCTTGGTAGTGCTTTTAAGCGCGGGCACCTACAGCTTAGTAACCGGGTTCCAGCACCGCCAGCTGGTCCTCGGTGCCATTGGCTCTTGCACACTGGGGCAACGCATCTGGGTTCCAGCACCGCCAGCTGGTTCTCGGCAGTGTTCTTGTCACAGGTACTCCCTCGTGCCAAGCCTGGTTTCAGCACCGTCAGCTGTTTCCGGGTTGTGTCAAGTTCACTGAGACGCCTATGCTTGCCCCGTCGTGGTGAGGTCGGGTTAGCCAACTCCAGGGTGCCTCCAGTTTAGGAGCTTCCTATGTGGGCTGCGTGAACTGGTAGTCAAGGCTGGTTCTGTAGTGCCAGTAGGCCCAGCTCCCCCTGTAGGACTGTTGGGGTTCGGTAACTGCGGCTGCCTCACGGCCTAGCTGTTCTCTCCTCTCCTGTGGGCCTTCGGGTCCACCTCCTGGTTCCAGCACCGTCAGCTGGTTCCGGACCGAGCCTTTGGCTTAGGTGCCTCCTCCTGGGTATCCGAGTTCCGCCAACGCCAGGCGGTCCTTGGTAGTGCTTTTAAGCGTGGGCACCTACAGCTTAGTAACCGGGTTCCAGCACCGCCAGCTGGTACTCGGTGCCATTGGCTCTTGCACACTGGGGCAACGCATCTGGGTTCCAGCACCGCCAGCTGGTTCTCGGCAGTGTTCTTGTCACAGCTACTCCCTCGTGCCAAGCCTGGTTTCAGCACCGTCAGCTGTTTCCGGGTTGTGTCAAGTTCACTGAGACGCCTATGCTTGCCCCGTCGTGGTGCGGTCGGGTTAGCCAACTCCAGGGTGCCTCCAGTTTAGGAGCTTCCTATGTGGGCTGCGTGAACTGGTAGTCAAGGCTGGTTCTGTAGCGCCAGTAGGCCCAGCTCCCCCTGTAGGACTGTTGGGGTTCGGTAACTGCGGCTGCCTCGCGGCCTAGCTGTTCTCTCCTCTCCTGTGGGCCTTCGGGTCCACCTCCTGGTTCCAGCACCGTCAGCTGGTTCCTGGCCGAGCCTTTGGCTTAGGTGCCTCCTCCTGGGTATCCGAGTTCCGCCAACGCCAGGCGGTCCTTGGTAGTGCTTTTAAGCGCGGGCACCTACAGCTTAGTAACCGGGTTCCAGCACCGCCTGCTGGTCCTCGGTGCCATTGGCTCTTGCACACTGGGGCAACGCATCTGGGTTCCAGCACCGCCAGCTGGTTCTCGGCAGTGTTCTTGTCACAGGTACTCCCTCGTGCCAAGCCTGGTTTCAGCACCGTCAGCTGTTTCCGGGTTGTGTCAAGTTCACTGAGACGCCTATGCTTGCCCCGTCGTGGTGCGGTCGGGTTAGCCAACTCCAGGGTGCCTCCAGTTTAGGAGCTTCCTATGTGGGCTGCGTGAACTGGTAGTCAAGGCTGGTTCTGTAGTGCCAGTAGGCCCAGCTCCCCCTGTAGGACTGTTGGGGTTCGGTAACTGCGGCTGCCTCGCGGCCTAGCTGTTCTCTCCTCTCCTGTGGGCCTTCGGGTCCACCTCCTGGTTCCAGCACCGTCAGCTGGTTCCTGGCCGAGCCTTTGGCTTAGGTGCCTCCTCCTGGGTATCCGAGTTCCGCCAACGCCAGGCGGTCCTTGGTAGTGCTTTTAAGCGCGGGCACCTACAGCTTAGTAACCGGGTTCCAGCACCGCCAGCTGGTCCTCGGTGCCATTGGCTCTTGCACACTGGGGCAACGCATCTGGGTTCCAGCACCGCCAGCTGGTTCTCGGCAGTGTTCTTGTCACAGGTACTCCCTCGTGCCAAGCCTGGTTTCAACACCGTCAGCTGTTTCCAGGTTGTGTCAAGTTCACTGAGACGCCTATGCTTGCCCCGTCGTGGTGCGGTCGGGTTAGCCAACTCCAGGGTGCCTCCAGTTTAGGAGCTTCCTATGTGGGCTGCGTGAACTGGTAGTCAAGGCTGGTTCTGTAGTGCCAGTAGGCCCAGCTCCCCCTGTAGGACTGTTGGGGTTCGGTAACTGCGGCTGCCTCGCGGCCTAGCTGTTCTCTCCTCTCCTGTGGGTCTTCGGGTCCACCTCCTGGTTCCAGCACCGTCAGCTGGTTCCGGGCCGAGCCTTTGGCTTAGGTGCCTCCTCCTGGGTATCCGAGTTCCGCCAACGTCAGGCGGTCCTTGGTAGTGCTTTTAAGCGCGGGCACCTACAGCTTAGTAACCGGGTTCCAGCACCGTCAGCTGGTCCTCGGTCGTGCCATTGGCTCTTGCACACTGGGGCAACGCATCTGGGTTCCAGCAACGCCAGCTGGTTCTCGGCAGTGTTTTTGACACAGGTACTCCCTCGTGCCAAGCCTGGTTTCAGCACCGTCAGCTGTTTCCGGGTTGTGTCAAGCTCACTGAGACGCCTATGCTTGCCCCGTCGTGGTGCTGTCGGGTTAGCCAACTCCAGGGTGCCTCCAGTTTAGGAGCTTCCTATGTGGGCTGCGTGAACTGGTAGTCAAGGCTGGTTCTGTAGTGCCAGTAGGCCCAGCTCCCCCTGTAGGACTGTTGGGGTTCGGTAACTGCGGCTGCCTCGCGGCCTAGCTGTTCTCTCCTCTCCTGTGGGCCTTCAGGTCCACCACCTGGTTCCAGCACCGTCAGCTGGTTCTCGGCAGTGTCTTTTGCTCTTGTACCTTCTGCTCCCCATCCTGGTTCCAGTACCGTCAGCTGGTTCCGGGCAGAGCCTTTGGCTTAGGTGCCTCCTTCTGGGTATCCAAGTTCCACCAACGTCAGGTGGTCCTTGGTAGTGCTTTCAGGCACGGGTACCTCCTGCTTAGTAACCGGGTTCCAGTAACGTCAGCTGGTCCTCGGTAGTTCCATTGGCTCTTGGACCTTCGGCTACCCATCCAGGTTCCAGTACCGTCAGCTGGTTCTCGGCAGTGTCTTTTGCTCTTGTACCTTCTGCTCCCCATCCTGGTTCCAGTACCGTCAGCTGGTTCCGGGCAGAGCCTTTGGCTTAGGTGCCTCCTTCTGGGTATCCGAGTTCCGCCAACGTCAGGTGGTCCTTGGTAGTGCTTTCGGGCACGGGTACCTCCTGCTTAGTAACCGGGTTCCAGTAACGTCAGCTGGTCCTCGGTAGTTCCATAGGCTCTTGAACCTTCGGGTAGCCATCCGAGTTCCAGTTCCATCAGCTGGTTCTTGGCATTTTCTCAGCCTTCTTGTACCTTCTGCTACATTTCCAAGTTGAAGACCCTAAAGTCGACGACCCGGAAGACCACCCCGATGACGACGACGACGACCCGGAAGACCACCCCGATGACGACGACGACGGCGGAGACGACGGCGGCGGAGACGACGATGGCTGAGACGACGACGGCGGAGATGACGACACTGGAGACGACGACCCTGGAGACGACGACATGGAAGACCGAGAAGCAGAAGAACAAGAGGCTGCAGAACAAAGAGCAGAAGAACATTAAGCATAAGACTTAATATCAGAGCAAAAGATATTATCTAAATTATATGCAGAAGAAGACTATGCAGTGTATGGGGGTGAGTCCGTTCCTCCTCGTGGTGCCCCTGGATAAAGCCTGTTGCTGCAGGCCAAACTGAACGCGGACAAATGTAACTTTTGTGACTGGCAGAACGGAAGGTGTAATCTTAAAACTTTTATAGATAACAACTACGGGAATGCCTGTCACAAATGAGAATATGATGAAGAAGTAGAATAGGAAGAATAATAACAGTGGAATAAAAAGAATATGTAGAATAGGAAGAATAATAATAGTTGAATAAAATGAACATGAAGAATGTAATCAAAAAAAAAAAAAAGGTAAAGGATGAAGAAGAAGATGAATAAGGTGAAGAAGAAGTTGATGTCAAAGATGCTGATGATGATGATGAAGATGAAAGTGTGGGAAAAGTAAAAAAAAAAAAAAAAAAAAAGAAGGGGAAGGGCGTGGAATAGTGAAACATCAATATCTGACAAAATAAAAAAAAAAATTTACATAGTCAATATCTTTGTCACTCCGAACGTCTTAAAAAAAAACAAAAAACATGCTATTCTATTTGATTGGGATAAACCTCTATGACTTTAATGTCTCCGCCACCTCCCCAAATACATCCGGCATTATTCTTAGTTGTTTTCCTTCATGTAGAATGAACCTACAAGGCAAGAAAGGGTTTATTTTAATTCCGATATTTTGGTCCCATTGACTTGCATTGGGATCGGGTATCGGCGATATCCGATATTTTTTGAATATCGGCCGATCCTATCCGATACAGATACTTTCCGATATCGGAAGGTATCGCTCAACACTAGTACTGAGGTTTATTCTTGGCCAATGGTGTAGCATCAATACCCCTCAAGGGTATGGGATTCTGCAAAGGCTGCAAAGAAAAAACACAGCGCCTGGCGAATTCTAAGTCTATTAAGTTCAGAGCAGCGCCTGAATCCACAAATGCCATGACAGAAAAAGATGACAATGAGCAAATCAGGGTCACAGACAGGAGAAACTTAGACTGCACAGTACTAATGGTAACAGATCTAGCGACCCTCTTTATACGCTTAGGGCAATCAGAAATAGCATGAGCAGAATCACCACAGTAAAAACACAGCCCATTCTGACGTCTGTATCCCCTCTGTTCCGCTCTAGTCAAAATCCTATCACATTGCATGGGCTCAGGACTCTGCTCTGAGGACACTGCCATATGGTGCACCACTTTGCGTTCGCGCAGGCGCCGAACAATCTGTATGGCCAGAGACATAGATTCACTCAAACCAATAGGCGTGGGAAACCCCACCATAACATCTTTTAGGGCTTCAGAACGACCCTTTCTGGAAATTGCTGCCAGAGCGTCCTCATTCCATCTAGTGAGCACAGACCATTTTCTAAATTTCTGGCAGTATAATTCTGCCGCTTCCTGACCCTGACACAGGTCCAACAGTGTTTTCTCAGCATGCTCTACAGAGTTAGGTTCGTCATACAATAATCCGAGCGATTGAAAAAATGCATCTACATTAAGCAATGCCGGATTCCCTGACTCAAGAGAGAATGCCCAGTCCTGAGGGTCGCCACGCAGCAAAGAAATAACTATCATTACTTGCTGAATGGGATCACCAGAGGAACGAGGTTTCAGAGCAAAAAATAATTTGCAATTATTTTTAAAGTTCAAAAACTTAGATCTATCCCCGTAAAACAAATCCGGAGTAGGAATTCTAGGCTCTAAGGCCGGAGTCTGAGCAACAAAATCTTGAATATTCTGTACTTTTGCAGCAAGCTGATCCACACGAGAAATTAACCCCTGAACCTCCATGCCTGCATCCAAATCCAGAATCACCCAGAGATCAAGAGGAGAAAAAAAAGACAAAACAAACCAAAGAAGAAAAAAAATGACTCAAAACTCCTTTTCTTTTCCTTCTTTTGAGAGGCATTCAGTTCAATTTTGGCCAGTTGTACTGTTATGGTCTGGTGATTATGGAGCGACATGAGACTAGCTCTGAGCAGGTGGTATCTATACTGACCGCAGACCATTGCTCCTAACGCTCCCTATGCAACTCGTCACAGACTAAGAGCTAGCTACCCCTAAAGATAGAAGCAGGAAAACTATCTTGCCTCAGAGAAAATCCCCAAAGGAAAGACAGCCCCCCACATGTAATGACTGTGAGAGGAGAAGGAAATGACATACGTAGTATGAAACAAGATTGAGCACAGGAGGCCACTTCTAGCTAAAAAGGAAAGTACAGGAAAGAGCTCTGTGCGGTCAGTAGAAAACAACTAGAAAAAGTCCACCGCAGAGAAATGCAAAAATCTCCACACCTAACTAAAAGTGTGGAGGGCAAACTCTGCTGCCCAGAGCTTCCAGTTTAGCTAAATAGATCCATACTGATAAACTGGACAAATGAGCAAAACAAGACAGTACAAAACAACAAGTCCACAATAAGTGAACTGCAAAGGACATGAAAGGACTTAGCTTAAAAGAACTTGGTCAGAGTGTCAGGACAATCCAAAGAGCAATGACTCCAGGCAGAGGCAATTGACAACTGGCATTGAATGAGGGCTAAGGCCAGACTAATATAGCTGAGCCCAAAAGACAATCAAAGGAAACAGCTGAGAAGCTAAATCCAAAAAGCAGCAATACCACTAAAGACCACAGGAGGAGCCCAAGAGCAGAACTAACAAAAATACTACTTACAACCAAGAACGGAATTCACAACAGTGACCAATAATACCACATACAAGTAACAAATACCACCACACCGTGACTAGACCACATATTAACACCACATAGGGACCAAATACTACAACACTGATCATTAATAAACAAAAAAAAATACTAATATTACCATAAGTGCCATTATACATAGGAGCTGTGTATATAGTATACAGTGCCAGTGTACAGTGTTATGATCTGGTGGTTTAGGAACAACATGAGACAAGCTCTGAAGGAGGTGGTATCTGTACTGACCGCAAACCCTGAACCTAGCAGCGCAACTAAAAATAGCCGTGGGGGGTACCTGACGCTCCCTAGACCCCTCGGCACAGCCTAAGATCTAGCTTCCCCTAAAGATGGAAACAGGAAACCTATCTTGCCTCAGAGAAAATCCCCAAAGGAAAGATAGCCCCCCACAAATATTGATGGTGAGAGGAGGGGAAAATAACATACGCAGAAATGAAATCAGATTTTAGCATAGGAAGCCAGTCTAGCTTGATAGATAGGACAGGAAAGGATACTGTGCGGTCAGTATAAAAACTACAAAACAATCCACACAGAGTTTACAAAATCTCCACACCTGACTAAAGGTGTGGAGGGTAAATCTGCTTCCCAGAGCTTCCAGCTAACAGAAAAAATCCATACTGACAAGCTGGACAAATATAGAATGCACAGAACAATAAGTCCACAACATGTGGACTGAAATGAGCAAAGCCAGAACTTATCTTTGCAGAACTGGTCAGGAAACCAGGAGAATCCAAACAGAGATGTGAATCCAGCCAGGAACATTGACAAGTGGCACAGGCTGAAGAAAGAGCCAGACTTAAATAGCGGACAATAAGTGGAGGCAGCTGATGACAGCTAACTCCAAGGAGCAGCCATACCACTAGAAACCACAAGAGGGAGCCCAAGAGCAGAACTCACAAAAGTGCCACTTACAACCACCGGAGGGAGCCCGAGAGCGGAATTCACAACAGTAACCCCCCCTTGAGGATGGGTCACCGAACCCTCACCAGAGCCCCCAGGCCGATCAGGACGAGCCAAGTGAAAAGCACGAACCAAATCGGTAGCATGGACATCGGAGGCAACAACCCAAGAATTATCCTCCTGGCCATAACCCTCCCACTTGACAAGATACTGAAGCCTCCGCCTCAAAAAACGAGAATCCAAAATCTTCTCAACCTCATATTCCAACTCTCCCTCAACCAACACCAGGGCAGGAGGGTCAACCGAGGGAACAACGGGCACCACATATCTCCGCAACAAAGATCTATGGAAAACATCATGAATGGCAAAAGAGGCAGGAAGAGCCAAACGAAAAGACACCGGATTAATAATTTCAGAAATTTTATAAGGACCAATAAACCGAGGCTTAAACTTAGGAGAAGAAACCTTCATAGGAACATGACGAGAAGACAACCAAACCAAATCCCCCAAACGAAGCCGGGGACCAACACGCCGACGGCGGTTAGCAAAACGTTGAGCCCTTTCCTGAGACAACGTCAAATTGTCCACCACATGAGTCCAAATCTGCTGCAGCCTGTCCACCACAGAATTAACACCAGGACAATCAGAAGGCTCAACCTGCCCAGAAGAAAAACGAGGATGAAAACCAAAATTACAAAAGAAAGGTGAAACCAAAGTAGCCGAACTAGCCCGATTATTAAGGGCAAACTCGGCCAACGGCAAGAAAGACACCCAATCATCCTGATCAGCAGACACAAAGCATCTCAAATAGGTCTCCAAGGTCTGATTAGTTCGCTCAGTTTGGCCATTAGTCTGAGGATGAAACGCCGAAGAAAAAGACAAATCAATGCCCATCCTAGCACAAAAGGCCCGCCAAATCTAGAGACATACTGAGAACCTCTGTCAGACACAATATTCTCCGGAATGCCATGCAAACGAACCACATGCTGAAAAAACAATGGAACCAGATCTGAGGAGGAAGGCAACTTAGGCAAAGGTACCAGATGGACCATTTTAGAGAACCGGTCACAAACAACCCAGATAACAGACATCTTCTGGGAAACAGGAAGATCCGAAATATAATCCATAGAAATATGCGTCCAGGGCCTCTCAGGGACCGGCAAAGGCAAAAGCAACCCACTAGCGCGGGAACAGCAAGGCTTAGCCCGGGCGCAAGTCCCACAGGACTGCACAAAAGCACGCACATCGCGAGACAAGGAAGGCCACCAAAAGGACCTAGCAACCAAATCTCTGGTACCAAAAATCCCAGGATGACCAGCCAACACTGAACAATGAACCTCAGAAATTACCTTACTTGTCCATCTATCAGGAACAAACAGCTTCCCCACTGGACAACGGTCAGGCCTAGCAGCCTGAAATTCCTGAAGCACCCGCCGCAAATCAGGGGAGATAGCAGAAAGAATCACCCCCTCCTTAAGAATGCCAACCGGCTCCAGGACTCCAGGAGAATCAGGCGAAAAACTCCTAGAGACGGCATCAGCCTTAACATTCTTAGATCCCGGAAGATACGAGACCACAAAATCAAAACGGGAGAAAAACAGGGACCATCGAGCCTGTCTAGGATTCAGCCGCTTGGCCGACTCGAGGTAAATCAGATTCTTATGATCGGTCAGGACCACAACACGGTGTTTAGCTCCCTCAAGCCAATGTCGCCACTCCTCAAACGCCCACTTCATAGCCAACAACTCCCGATTGCCGACATCATAATTGCGTTCCGCAGGCGAAAACTTTCTGGAAAAAAAAGCACACGTTTCATCAAAGAACCATCAGACTCCCTCTGAGACAAAACGGCCCCTGCCCCAATCTCAGAAGCGTCGACCTCAACCTGAAAAGGAAGAGAAACATCCGGTTGACGTAATACAGGGGCAGAAGTAAATCGGCGTTTAAGCTCCTGAAAGGCCTCAACAGCCTCAGAGGACCAATTAAATAATAATAAATAATCTTTATTTTTATATAGCGCTAACATATTCCGCAGCGCTTTATAGTTTTTGCACTCATTATCATCACTGTCCCCGATGGGGCTCACAATCTAGAATCCCTATCAGTATGTCTTCGTCACATCAGCGGCTTTCTTCGTCAAATCAGTAAGGGGCTTAACCACACTAGAAAAGTTGGCAATGAAACGGCGATAGAAATTAGCAAAGCCCAAAAAATTTTGAAGTCCCTTCACAGATGTGGGTTGGATCCAGTCATGAATAGCTTGGACCTTAACAGGATCCATTTCTATAGACGAGGGAGAAAAAATAAAACCCAAAAAAGAGACCTTCTGAACTCCGAATAGGCACTTAGACCCCTTCACAAATAAAGCATTATCACGAAGGATCTGGAACACCATCCTGACCTGCTTCACATGAGACTCCTAATCATTGGAAAAAATCAAAATATCATCCAAATATACGACCATGAATTTATCAAGATAATTGCGGAAAATATCATGCATGAAAGACTGGAACACAGATGGAGCATTAGAGAGCCCAAATGTCATCACAAGGTATTCAAAATGGCCTTCGGGCGTATTAAATGCAGTTTTCCATTCGTCACCCTGTTTAATACAAACAAGATTATATGCCCCTCGGAGGTCAATCTTAGTAAACCAACTAGCCCCCTTAATCTGAGCAAACAAATCAGTAAGCAGAGGCAAGGGGTATTGGAATTTAACCGTGATCTTATTAAGAAGATGATAATCAATACAGGGTCTCAAGGAGCCATCCTTCTTAGCAATAAAAAAGAAACCTGCTCCCAATGGTGATGAAGAGGGCCGAATATGCCCTTTCTCCAAAGATTCCTTAACATAGCTCCGCATGGCGGCTTGCTCTGGCACAGACAGATTGAAAAGTCGGCCCTTAGGGAACTTACAACCAGGAATCAAGTTAATAGCACAATCACAGTCCCTATGTGGAGGAAGGGAACTGGACTTGGGCTCATCAAATACATCCTGGAAATCCGACAAAAACTCAGGGACCTCAGAAGAGGGGGAAGAGGAAATTGACATCAAAGGAACGTCACTATGTACTCCTCGACAACCCCAACTAGTCACCGACATAGTTTTCCAATCCAGCACCGGATTATGTTCCTGTAACCATGGAAATCCCAGCACAACAACATCATGCAGGTTATGCAACACCAGAAAACGGCAATCTTCCTGATGTGCAGGAGCCATGTACATAGTCATCTGTGTCCAGTACTGAGGTTTATCCTTGGCCAAGGGTGTAGCATCAATGCCCCTCAAAGGAATAGGGCTCTGCAAAGGCTGCAAGGAAAAACCACAGCGCCTGGCGAATTCTAAGTCCATTAAGTTCAGGGCAGCGCATGAATCCACAAATGCCATGACAGAAAAGGACGACAATGAGCAAATCAGGGTCACAGATAAGAGAAATTTAGGCTGTATAGTACTAATGGTAACAGACCTAGCGACTCTCTAAAGGTACCTTCACACATAACGATATTGTTAACGATATCGTTGCTATTTGTGACATAGCAACGATATCATTAATGAAATCGTTATGTGTGACAGCGACCAACGATCAGGCCCCTGCTGGGAGATCGTTGGTCGCTGAAGAAAGTCCAGAACTTTATTTCGTCGCTGGACTCCCTGGAGACATCACTGGATCGGCGTGTGTGACACCGATCCAGCGATGTCTTCACTGGTAACCAGGGTAAACATCTGGTAACTAAGCGCAGGGCCGCGCTTAGTAACCCGATGTTTACCCTGGTTACCATGCTAAAAGTAAAAAAAAACAAACACTAGATACTTACCTAACGCTGTCTGTCCTCCAGCGCTGTGCTCTGCACTCCTCCTGTACTGGCTGTGAGCCGGAAAGCAGAGCGGTGACGTCACCGCTCTGCTTTCCGGCTCACAGCCAGTACAGGAGGAGAGCAGAGAAGCAGAGCGCAGCGCTGGAGGACAGACGGCTGTAGGTAAGTATGTAGTGTTTGTTTTTTTTTACTTTTAGGATGGTAACCAGGGTAAACATCGGGTTACTAAGCGCGGCCCTGCGCTTAGTTACCCGATGTTTACCCTGGTTACCGGCATCGTTGGTCGCTGGAGAGCTGTCTGTGTGACAGCTCTCCAGCGACCAAACAGCGACGCTGCAGCGATCCGGATCGTTGTCGATATCGCTGCAGCGTCGCTTAATGTGAAGGGGCCTTTAGTACGCTTAGGGCAATCAGAGATAACATGAGCCGAATGACCACAGTAAAAACACAGCCTATTATGACGTCTGAATTCCTGCCGTTCTATTCTAGTCAAAATCCTATCACATTGCACAGGTTCAGGACTATGCTAAGAGGATACTGCCATATGGTGCACAGCTTTGCGCTCGCGCAGACGCCGATCAGTCTGAATGGCTAGAGACATAGATTCGCTCAAACCGGCAGGCGTAGGAAAGCCCACCATAACATCTTTAAGGGTTTCAGAAATACCTTTTCTGAAAATAGCAGCCAGAGCCTCTTCATTCCATTTAGTGAGCACAGACCACTTTCTAAATTTCTGGCAGTATAACTCTGCCGCTTCCTGACCTTGACATAAGGCCAACAGGCTCTTTTCTGCATGATCCACAGAATTAGGTTCGTCATACAATAATCCGAGTGCTTGAAAAAATGCATCTACATTCAATAATGCTGGATCCCCTGTTTCAAGAGAAAAAGCACAGTCTTGAGGATCACCACGCAGCAAGGATATGATTATTTTCACCTGCTGATTGGGATCACCAGAAGAACGGGGTTTCAAAGCAAAAAACAATTTGCAGTTATTTTTAAAGTTCAAATACTTGGATCTGTCCCCAAAAAACAAATCAGGAGTAGGAATTCTGGGCTCTAAAGCCGGAGTCTGGACAACATAGTCCTGGATATTCTGTACTCTTGCAGCAAGTTGATCCACACGAGAAAACAAACCATGAACATCCATGCCAAAACATATATCCTGAACCACCCAGATATCAAGAGGAAAAAAAAAAGACAAACCAAAGCACAGAAAAAAAATGGTTCAGAACTTTCTTTTCCTTCTTTTGAGATACATTTAATTCATTTTTGGCCACTTGTACTGTTATGATCTGGTGGTTTAGGAACAACATGAGACAAGCTCTGAAGGAGGTGGTATCTGTACTGACCGCAAACCCTGAACCTAGCAGCGCAACTAAAAATAGCCGTGGGGGGTACCTGACGCTCCCTAGACCCCTCGGCACAGCCTAAGATCTAGCTTCCCCTAAAGATGGAAACAGGAAACCTATCTTGCCTCAGAGAAAATCCCCAAAGGAAAGATAGCCCCCCACAAATATTGACGGTGAGAGGAGGGGAAAATAACATACGCAGAAATGAAATCAGATTTTAGCATAGGAGGCCAGTCTAGCTTGATAGATAGGACAGGAAAGGATACTGTGCGGTCAGTATAAAAACTACAAAACAATCCACACAGAGTTTACAAAATCTCCACACCTGACTAAAGGTGTGGAGGGTAAATCTGCTTTCCAGAGCTTCCAGCTAACAGATAAAATCCATACTGACAAGCTGGACAAATATAGAATGCACAAAATAATAAGTCCACAACATGTGGACTGAAATGAGCAAAGCCAGAACTTATCTTTGCAGAACTGGTCAGGAAACCAGGACAATCCAAACAGAGATGTGAATCCAGCCAGGAACATTGACAAGTGGCACAAGCTGAAGAAAGAGCCAGACTTAAATAGCGGACAATAAGTGGAGGCAGCTGATGACAGCTAACTCCAAGGAGCAGATATACCACTAGAAACCACAAGAGGGAGCCCAAGAGCAGAACTCACAAAAGTGCCACTTACAAACACCGGAGGGAGCCCAAGAGCGGAATTCACAACAGTACAGGTAATGCAGTGATATTATACACAGGAACTCTGTATGTAGTGTATAGTGTACAGGTTATACAGGGATCACCAGTGACATTATACACAAAGTCTCTGTATATAGTGCATAGTTTACAGGTAATACAGGGATCAGCAGTGACATTACACACAGAAGCTCTGTATATAGTGCATATAGTGTACAGTATACAGGTAATACAGGGATCATCAGTGAAATTATACACAGGAGCTCTGTATATAGAGTCAGTGTACAAGTAATACAGTGATCACCAGTGACATTACCCACAGGAGCTCTGTATATAGTGTCAGTGTACAGGTAATACTGTGATCACCAGTGACATTACACACAGGAACTCTGTATATAGTGTCAGTGTACAGGTAATACAGTGATCACCAGTGACATTATACAAAGGAGGTCTGCATATAGTGTCAGTGTTCAGTTATTACAGTGATCACCAGTGACATTACACACAGGAGCTCTGTATATAGTGCATATAGTATACAGTATACAGGTAATATAGGGATCATCAGTGACATTATACACAGGAGCTCTGTATATAGTGTCAGTGTACAGGTAATACAGTGATCACCAGTGACACTATACAAAGGAGGTTTGTATATAGTGTCAGTGTTCAGTTATTACAGTGATCACCAGTGACATTACCCACAGGAGCTCTGTATATAGTGTCAGTGTACAGGTAATACAGTGATCACCAGTAGGGTTTTTTGCAAAACCCGACTATCTCAAAAGTCGGGTCGAGTGAAATCGGCCGATTATGTCATAAAGTCGGGATCGACCGAAACACGAAACCCAATGCAAGTTAATGAGGCAGCATAGTCGGCAGTGAGTGGGGGCCAGGAAAACACCTACAGTGCCCATTTTAATGGCAAAAACATCCATTCTTCTTAATGAAGCTTGTCAATCTTAATTTCCCTTACAATAATAGTTATGCATTGGAAATTGGGGGTCATTTGGCTAAAGTTGTTGGGGGTAGGGCTGGTTCAAGTATTTTGTGGGCCCAGGAAATCTGGACCACGTCACGGAAGTGGAGCAGGGCGAGGTAAGTATTTAAACTTTGCAAGTGCTGTGATCCTGAGCAAGCAGGGGGGGGCCCACTCGTTGGCATTGGCACTGGCACAGGGCCCCTCAAAGTACGGCGGTGTGTTTGCACGGCGGGGCGCCTCCCACCGGCAGCGACACTTTTGCGTACTATGAGGGGCCCTGTGCCAGAGACGTCGCCAACGAGTATGCCCCCCCCCACACCTGATGATGGAACTTGCACATTCATCTTCACCTTCCTCTTTGTCCCCTTGTAAGGTGGTATAGTATGTGGGAAGGGGAACCTGAATTTCAGCAGGGTCAGATTCTGGCTGTGTAGCGTGCACGGGGAATGTAGTGGTCTGGGGCAATGTACCAGCAGACTCATCTATCACTGGCTGGGCAATGGGCAGGATGAGGAGGAAACACAGATATAGGCCCAAATAATAAAGTGGGCTAAATGCAGTTCAAAATTGGTAACAGGACTAACCAGGGAGCATTGCTTTGTTCAGTGGAGTACAACTGTAATGAGAGGCTGACACAGTGAGTAGGGCCAAATCAGTAAGTAGGCTAAATGCAGTTCAAAATTGGTAACAGAAGTAAACAGGCGGCACTGCTTTGTTCAGTGGAGAACAGCAAGGAGCGGCAGACACCGTTAGTAGGGCCAACAAAACAAGTAGGCCAAATGCATTGTTATATTACAAAATTTAACGAGAGACTCAAAATTGAAGCTAAGGAAAGGCAACCTGGAGAACACCTTGGAGCGGCAGACACCGTTTCTAGAACCCAACCAAACAAGTAGGCCCACTGCAGTTTTTAAATTAAAAAACTCTTCAACGAGAGCCTGAAAATTGAAGCTCAGGAAATGCTACCAGGAGAACACTTTGGAGCGTCAGACACCGTTAGTAGGCCCTACCGAAGTAGTAGCCCCAATGCAGTTTTCAAATTCCTATAGGCTGAAAACCAGACTATTGACGCTCAGCTTTTTTCAGAGGAGGACAGCTGTATTGAGTGGCGCAGACAGACACAGGTAGTAGGCCTTAAACAAAAAATTTGGCTCAATGCAGTTTAAAAAAGGTTACAGGGGTACACAGGCAGCATTGGTGTGGTCAGCGGAGGACAATTTGAATTAGGGACTGCAGACAGACTTAGTAGGCTGTCCCCTGTGGACCATGCATCCACCACATTAACCCAGTGCGCCGTAATGGACACGTAACCTTCCATGGACATGCCTACTGGTCCATGCGTCTGTTGTCAGGTGCACCTTTCTACTCTTAGATTGCCTGAGTGCATGGACAA
Source organism: Ranitomeya imitator (assembly GCF_032444005.1). Taxonomy (NCBI): domain Eukaryota; kingdom Metazoa; phylum Chordata; class Amphibia; order Anura; family Dendrobatidae; genus Ranitomeya; species Ranitomeya imitator. The sequence continues at coordinate 45,869,651 of NC_091282.1, read as the reverse complement.
TGCGGACCTTTACATGCTGGTGGAGGGCTGGGATGGCTTTTCTCGCAAAAGAAGTGTCGACTGGGTAGCTCGTTCCGTGGTACAGCGTAGTTCATCTGGGCTTTATAAATATAAAATAAAGAAAAAAAGTAGGCTCTATGCACTTTCAACTAGGTTCCAGGGGTACACGGCCAGCATTGGTCTGGTCAGTGGAGGACAATTTCAATTATGGACCGCAGACAGACTTAGTATGCCTACAATTAAAATATGGATGCTCTATGCAATTTAAAATAGGTTCCAGGGGTACACGGCCAGCATTGGTCTGGTCAGTGGAGGACTATTGGAAGGAGGGACCGCAGACAGGCTTAGTAGGCCTAACATAAGAAAAGTAGACTGTAGGCACTTTAAAATAGGTTCCAGGGGTACACGGGTAGCAGTGGTGTGGTCAGTGAAGGACAATTTCTATTATGGACCGCAGACAGACTTAGTAGGCCTAACATAACAAAAGTAGGCTGTAGGCACTTTAAAATAGGTTCCAGGGCTACACGGCCAGCAGTGGTGTGGTCAGTGAAGGACAATTTCTATTATGGACCGCAGACAGACTTAGTACGCCTACAATTAAAAAAAGGATGCTTTATGCAATTTAAAATAGGTTCCAGGGGTACACGGCCAGCATTGGTCTGGTCAGTGGAGGACTATTGGAAGGAGGGACCGCAGACAGGCTTAGTAGGCCTAACATAAGAAAAGTAGGCTGTAGGCACTTTAAAATAGGTTCCAGGGGTACACGGGCAGCAGTGGTGTGGTCAGTGAAGGACAATTTCTATTATGGACCGCAGACAGACTTAGTACGCCTACAATCAAAAAAAGGATGCTCTATGCAATTTAAAATAGGTTCCAGGGGTACACGGCCAGCATTTGTCTGGTCAGTGGAGGACTATTGGAAGGAGGGACCGCAGACAGGCTTAGTAGGCCTAACATAAGAAAAGTAGGCTGTAGACACTTTAAAATAGGTTCCAGAGGTACACGGGCAGCAGTGGTGTGGTCAGTGAAGGACAATTTCTATTATGGACCGCAGACAGACTTAGTACGCCTACAATTAAAAAAAGGATGCTCTATGCAATTTAAAATAGGTTCCAGGGGTACACGGACAGCATTGGTCTGGTCAGTGGAGGACTACTGGAAGGAGGGACCGCAGACACACTTAGTAGGCCTAACATAAGAAAAGAAGGCTGTAGGCACTTTAAAATAGGTTCCAGGGGTACACGGGCAGCAGTGGTGTGGTCAGTGAAGGACAATTTCTATTATGGACCGCAGACAGACTTAGTAGGCCTAACATAACAAAAGTAGGCTCTATGCACTTGGAATTATCTTGCAGGGGTACACAGGCAGCATTGGTGTTGTCAGCGGAGGCTGATTGTAAGGAGTGTCTGACAGTTAGTACTCCCAAAAAATAAATAGATGTTAATGTCTCGCAATACAACAAAACCAAAAAACAAAAGGGTGGCATACTTAGGTACAGGGGTGGGCTCCTCTGCTGAGTTTCAGACCTAGTAATTTGGCGCTAAGTATTTACTGGTGTAAATGTAGGACACTGCCCCTGATTATTTTAAGTAGCATCATACATGTCAACACATTGGTATTGTCAGTCCCAGGCATTGAAGGATGTCAGCGCATAGACTAAACATTGGAGGAGCTGTGAGAGATAATTTTGCAAATCGTAGAGCACAGTTTGAGCTGGGGGGGGAACTCTCTTGTGGCCGGCGGTACAGGCCCAAGGCCCTTCATGTTACAACGGTGTGTCTGACGTTGGTTGCGCGCCACCACCGCCAGAGACACTTTATTGTACTATGAGGGACCCAGTGGCAGTGCCATTGACCAAAAGCGTGCACACCCACCTCTTCAGACAAACGGCACTCTCACGGGTGCTTGCGCCAAGTGGTGAGACCACGGCCCCGTGGGGGGAGTTTGCCCATTTAGGGAGGTGTAAACATGTCGTATGCTGGACAAATAGCTGCTGCAAATTACGAGATTGGAAAACTTAGTCAGACCAGTCCACAAGCAAGACCTTTTCATAGGAAAGCTAGGTGTCAGCCGGGAAAGGTGGGGCAAAATAATTCGAAATCCATGAGTGGTTCATTTTAATGAAGGTTAGATCATCAACATTTTGAGTAGCCAGACGAGTCCTTTTTTTGGTTAATATTGAACCAGCAGCATTGAATACTCTTTCTGATAGCACACTAGCTGCTGGGCAAGCAAGCTCCTGCAATGCATATTCTGCCAATTCTGGCCAGGTGTCTAATTTGGATGCCCAGTAATCAAATGGGAATGACGGTTGAGGGAGAACATCGATAAGGGATGAAAAATAGTTAGTAACCATACTGGACAAATGTTGTCTCCTGTCACTTTGAATTGATGCTGCAGTACCTGTCCTGTCTGAGGTCATAGCAAAATCACTCCACAACCTGGTCAGAAAACCCCTCTGTCCAACGCCACTTCTGATTTGTGCACCTCTAACACCTCTGGTCTGCTGCCCCCTGCAGCTCGTGTGAGAACCATCACCGGCGCTGTGTGCTGGGAATGCCTGAATCAAACGCTCAACAAGAGTTGATTGTTTGGTTGCTAATATTTGTTCCAGGTTCTCATGTGGCATAATATTTTGCAATTTGCCTTTATAGCGAGGATCAAGGAGGCAGGCCAACCAGTAATCGTCATCGGTCATCATTTTAATAATGCGTGGGTCCCTTTTGAGGATACGTAAGGCATAGTCCGCCATGTGGACCAAAGTTCCAGTTGTCAAATCTGCGGTTGTGCTGGGTTGAGGGGCAGTTACAGGCAAATCTACGTCACTTGTGTCCCTCAAAAAACAGAACCCGGCCTTGCCACGCCACCAATTTCCATTGGCCCCGGAGAAGCTTCCTCATTAAAAAAATACTCATCCCCATCATCCTCCTCGTCCTCCTCCTCCTGTTCGCCCGCTACCTCGTCCTGTACACTGCCCTGACCAGACAATGGCTGACTGTCATCAAGGCTTTCCTCTTCCTCTGCTGCAGACGCCTGCTCCTTTATGTGCGTCAAACTTTGCATCAGCAGACGCATTAGGGGGATGCTCATGCTTATTATGGCGTTGTCTGCACTAACCAGCCGTGTGCATTCCTCAAAACACTGAAGGACTTGACACATGTCTTGTACCTTCGACCACTGCACACCTGACAACTCCATGTCTGCCATCCAACTGCCTGCCCGTGTATGTGTATCCTCCCACAAATACATAACAGCACGCCTCTGTTCGCACAGTCTCTGAAGCATGTGCAGTGTGGAGTTCCACCTTGTTGCAACGTCGATGATTAGGTGATGCTGGGGAAGGTTCAAAGACCGCTGATAGTTCTGCATAAGGCTGGAGTGTACGGGCGAACGACGGATATGCGAGCAAAGTCTGCGCACTTTGAGGAGCAGGTCGGATAACCCCAGATAACTTTTCAGGAAGCACTGCACCACCAGGTAAAAGGTGTGAGCCAGGCAAGGAATGTGTTTCAGTTGGGAAAGGGCTATGGCAGCCATGAAATTCCTTCCGTTATCACTCACAACCTTGCCTGCCTCAAGATGTACAGTGCCCAGCCATGACTGCGTTTCTTTCTGCAAGAACTCGGACAGAACTTCCGCGGTGTGTCTGTTGTCGCCCAAACACTTCATTGCCAATACAGCCTGCTGACTCTTGCCAGTAGCTGCCCCATAATGGGACACCTGGTGTGCAACAGTGGCAGCTGCAGATGGAGTGGTTGTGCGACTGCGGTCTGTGGACGAGCTCTCGCTTCTGCAGGAGGACGAGGAGGAGGGGGGGCGAACGGCTACAGCCAACTGTTTCCTAGACCGTGGGCTAGGCAGAACTGTCCCAATATTGCTGTCCCCTGTGGACCCTGCATCCACCACATTCACCCAGTGTGCCGTGATGGACACGTAACGTCCCTGGCCATGCCTACTGGTCCATGCATCTGTTGTCAGGTGCACCTTTGTACTCACAGATTGCCTGAGTGCATGGACGATGCGCTCTTTAACATGCTGGTGGAGGGCTGGGATGGCTTTTCTCGAAAAGAAGTGTCGACTGGGTAGCTCGTAGCGTGGTACAGCATAGTCCATCAGGGCTTTGAAAGCTTCGCTTTCAACTAACCGGTAGGGCATCATCTCTAACGAGATTAGTCTAGCAATGTGGGCGTTCAATCCCTGTGTACGCAGATGCGAGGATGAGTACTTCCTTTTTCTAACGAGAGTCTCAAGTAGGGTGAGCTGGACTGGAGAGCTGGAGATCGTGGAACTAGCGGGGGTGCCGGTGGACATGGCAGACTGAGAGACGGTTGGAGACGGTATTCTTGCCGGTGCCCTACATGCAGTGTTTCCTACTACGAAACTGGTGATTCCCTGACTGCCTTGGCCTGGCGACGGAGTCTGCACATTTACTGCAGGTGGTGCGGGAAATGATGGCCTTACAGTGACGGAAGGGATGTTGCATTACTGACTAGCTTCATTGGCTGAGGGTGCTACAACCTTAAGGGACGTTTGGTAGTTAGTCCAGGCTTGCAAATGCATGGTGGTTAAATGTCTATGCATGCAACTTGTATTTAGACTTTTCAGATTCTGACCTCTGCTTAAAGGGACTCTGTCATCTGAATTTGGCGGGACTGGTTTTGGGTCATATGGGCGGAGTTTTCAGGTGTTTGATTCACCCTTTCCTTACCCGCTGGCTGCATGCTGGCTGCAATATTGGATTAAAGTTCATTCTCTGTCCTCCGTAGTACATGCCTGCGCAAAGCAATCTTGCCTTGTGCAGGCGTGTACTACGGAGGACAGAGAATGAACTTCAATCCAATATTGCAGCCAGCATGCAGCCAGCGGGTAAGGAAAGGGTGAATCAAACACCTGAAAACTCCGCCCATATGACCCAAAACCAGTCCCGCCAAATTCAGGTGACAGGTTCCCTTTAAGGTAGTTGAACATTTTTGACAGATGACTTTGCGCTGATCATTTGGATGTTGTTTAAAAAAATGCCAGACTGCACTCTTTCTACCATCGGATACCTTTTCAGGCATTGCAGACTGAGCTTCTTTAACCGGATGGCCACGCTGTCCTCCAACTGGTTTTGGCTTTGCCACGTGTTTTGGGCCAGATACGGGCCCGGCAGATGGAACCTGTTGCGATGTTGATGCCTGCTGCGGCCCCTCCTCCACCTCCGCTTCAGAACTACTGCCGCCTGCACCCTGTTCCCCCAATGGCTGCCAATCGGGGTCAACAACTGGGTCATCTATGACCTCCTCTTCTATCTCGTGTGCAACTTCGTCTGTGTCACCGTGTAAGCCGGTGGTATAGCGTTCGTGACGGGGCACCATAGTCTCATCAGGGTCTGATTCTGGATCAGTACACTGCGAGGGCAATGTTCTGGTCTGAGTCAAAGGAACAGCATAGTAATCTGGCTGTGGCTGTGCATCTGTGCACTCCATGTCCGATTTAACTTCTAATGGGCATGGCCTGTTAACTGTTTCACTTTCTAACCCAGGAACGGTATGTGTAAAGAGCTCCATGGAGTAACCCGTTGTGTCGCCTGACGCATCCTTCTCTGTTGTTGTTTTTGCTGAAGAGGACAAGGAAGCGACTTGTCCCTGACCATGAACATCCACTAACGACGCGCTGCTATTACATTTACCAGTTTCAGAAGAGGAGGCAAAAGAGCTAGAGGCTGAGTCAGCAAGGAAAGCCAAAACTTGTTCTTGCTGCTCCGGCTTTAAAAGCGGTTTTCCTACTCCCAGAAAAGGGAGCGTTCGAGGCCTTGTGTAGCCAGACGACGAACCTGGCTCCACAACTCGAGACTTAGGTGCTATATTGCTTTTCCCACGACCACCTGATGCTCCACCACCACTACCATCATTACCAACTGGCAATGACCGCCCACGGCCACGACCTCTTCCACCAGACTTCCTCATTGTTTGTAAAATGTAACCAAAGTAACAGTATTTGTTACTGTAAAACAACTTACAAGGTGAACTCTAAGTTCTGTAGGATTTAGATATCCCTTTATAGGTGGGTGAGACTGCAAGGAAAATCAGGCACAATGTTACACACTAGGTTTTCTGTGGCACAAAATGAGAGAGATGCCACACACGCAGGACTGTCACTCAAGCACAAATGCCAATATTAATCTCCCACAAATTTTTTTTTTCAGGGAGAATTAAAAAAAATAAAAATAAAACAGTATTATAGATACTAGGCTTTCTGTGCCCCACAATTTGAGAGAGATGGCACACACGACTGGCACTCAAGCACAAATGCAAATATTAATCTCCCACTATTTATTCTTTTTCAGGGAGAATTTAAAAAAATAAAACAGTATTAGACACTAGGCTTTCTGTGCCCCACAATTTGAGAGAGATGGCACACACGACTGGCACTCAAGCACAAATGCCAATATTAATCTCCCACTATTTATTTTTTTTCAGGGAGAATGTAAAAAAAAAAAAAAATAGTATTAGACACTAGGCTTTCTGTGCCCCACAATTTGAGAGAGATGGCACACACGACTGGCACTCAAGCACAAATGCCAATATTAATCTCCCACTATTTTTTTTTTTCAGGGAGAATTTGAAAAAATAAAAATAAAACAGTATTAGACACTAGGCTTTCTGTGCCCCACAATTTGAGAGTGATGGCACACACGACTGGCACTCAAGCACAAATGCCAATATTAATCTCCCACTATTTTTTTTTTAAGGGAGAATTAAAAAACAAAAAAAAAAAACAGTATTATAGACACTAGGCTTTCTGTGCCCCAAAATTTGAGAGAGATGGCACACACAGGACTGGCACTCAAGCAGAAATGCCAATATTAATCTCCCACTATTTATTTTTTTTCAGGGAGAATTAAAAAAAAAAAAAAAAAAACAGTATTAGACACTAGGCTTTCTGTGCCCCTAAATTTGAGAGAGATGGCACACATGACTGGCACTCAAGCACAAATGCCAATATTAATCTCCCACTATTTATTTTTTTTCAGGGAGAATTAAAAAAAATAAAAATAAAACAGTATTAGACACTAGGCTTTATGTGCCCCAAAATTTGAGAGAGATGGCACACACGACTGGCACTCAAGCACAAATGCCAATATTAATCTCCCACTATTTTTTTTTTTTCAGGGAGAATTTAAAAAAATAAAAATAAAACAGTATAAGACACTAGGCTTTCTGTGCCCCAAAATTTGAGAGAGATGGCACACACAGGACTGGCACTCAAGCAGAAATGCCAATCTTAATCTCCCACTATTTTTTTTTTTTATTTCTGGGAGAATTGGCAAGAAATCAGGCCCACTGTTAGACTGTATGTTTTCTGTGCCAGAAAATTAGACACAGATGCCACACACAGCACTGCCACTGATGCAGATTTGCCAATTTTAATCTGCACCCTTTTTTTTTCAGGGAGACTAGAGAATAAATGTGGGCCACTGTATTAGAGTATATTTTCTGTGGCAGAAAGTGGCTTGAAGAAATGTAACGAAAAAAAAAAAAATTACTATCTCCCTGCAGTAATCTCAGCAAGGTATGGCAGGCAGCAATAACAATGAGTGGACTGCTGCACAAATTAAATCAAAAGTGTGGACAAACAAACAAGATAGCTGTGCAGAAAGGAAGGAACAACAGGATTTGTGCTTTGAAAAAAGCAGTTGGTTTGCACAGCGGCATACAAACAGCAATGCAGCTATCAGGGAGCCTTCTAGGGCAGCCCAATGAGCTACAGCGCTGAGGGGAAAAAAAATGTAGCCTCCACTGTCCCTGCAAACAAAAGGTGGTGTTGGACAGTGGAAATCGCTACAGCACAAGCGGATTTGGGGTTAATGTACCCTGCCTAATGCTATCCCTGCTTCTGACGAAGCGGCAGCAACCTCTCCCTATGCTCAGATCAGCAGCAGTAAGATGGCGGTCGGCGGGAACGCCCCTTTATAGCCCCTGTGACGCCGCAGACAGCAAGCCAATCACTGCAATTCCCTTCTCTAAGATGGTGGGGACTGAGACCTATGTCATCACGCTGCCCACACTCTGCGTCCACCTTCATTGGCTGAGAAATTACATAGTTACATAGTTACATAGTTATTAAGGTTGAAGGAAGACTATATGTCCATCTAGTTCAACCCATAGCCTAACCTAACATGCCCTAACATGTTGATCCAGAGGAAGGCAAAAAAAACCCATGTGGCAAAGAGTAAGCTCCACATTGGGGAAAAAAATTCCTTCCCGACTCCACATACGGCAATCAGACTAGTTCCCTGGATCAACGCCCTATCAAGGAATCTAGTGTATATACCCTGTAACATTATACTTTTCCAGAAAGGCATCCAGTCCCCTCTTAAATTTAAGTAATGAATCACTCATTACAACATCATACGGCAGAGAGTTCAATAGTCTCACTGCTCTTACAGTAAAGAATCCGCGTCTGTTATTATGCTTAAACCTTTTTTCCTCCAAACGCAGAGGATGCCCCCTTGTCCCTGTTTCAGGTCTATGATTAAAAAGATCATCAGAAAGGTCTTTGTACTGTCCCCTCATATATTTATACATTAAAATAAGATCACCCCTTAGTCTTCGTTTTTCCAAACTAAATAGCCCCAAGTGTAATAACCTATCTTGGTATTGCAGACCCCCCAGTCCTCTAATAACCTTGGTCGCTCTTCTCTGCACCCGCTCCAGTTCAGCTATGTCTTTCTTAAACACCGGAGACCAGAACTGTGCACAGTATTCTAAGTGTGGTCGAACTAGTGACTTGTATAGAGGTAAAATTATATTCTCCTCATGAGCATCTATGCCTCTTTTAATGCATCCCATTATTTTATTTGCCTTTGTAGCAGCTGCCTGACACTGGCCCCTGAATATGAGTTTGTCATCCACCCATACACCCAGGTCTTTTTCATTGACGGTTTTGCCCAGCGTTTTAGAATTAAGCACATAATTATACATCTTATTACTTCTACCCAAGTGCATGACCTTACATTTATCCCCATTAAAGCTAATTTGCCATTTATCCGCCCAAGCTTCTAGTTTACATAAATCATCCTGTAATATAAAATTGTCCTCCTCTGTATTGATTACCCTGCAGAGTTTAGTGTCATCTGCAAATATTGAAATTCTACTCTGAATGCCCCCTACAAGGTCATTAATAAATATGTTAAAAAGAAGAGGGCCCAATTCTGACCCCTGTGGTACCCCACTGCTAACCGCTACCCAGTCCGAGTGTGCTCCATTAATAACCACCCTTTGTTTCCTATCCCTGAGCCAGCTCTCAACCCACTTGCACATATTTTCCCCTATCCCCATTATTCTCATTTTATGTATCAACCTTTTGTGTGGCACCGTATCAAAAGCTTTTGAAAAGTCCATATACACTACATCCACTGGGTTCCCTTGGTCCAATCCGGAACTTACCTCTTCATAGAAACTGATCAAATTAGTCTGACATGAACGGTCCCTAGTAAACCCGTGCTGATACTGGGTCATGAGGTTATTCCTCTTCAGATACTCCAGTATAGCGTCCCTTAGAATGCCCTCCAGGATTTTATCCACAGTAGAGGTTAAGCTTACTGGCCTATAATTTCCGAGTTCAGTTTTTGTTCCCTTTTTGAATATTGGCACCACATTTGCTATACGCCAGTCCTGTGGCACAGACCCTGTTATTATGGAGTCTTTAAAGATTAAAAATAATGGTCTATCAATGACTGTACTTAATTCCTGCAGTACTCGAGGGTGTATCACATCCGGGCCCGGAGATTTGTCAATTTTAGTGATTTTTAGACGCCGCCGCACTTCCTGCTGGGTTAAGCAGGTGACATTTAATTGGGAATTTTTATCACTAGACATTTTGTCTGCCATGGGATTTTCTTGTGTAAATACTGATGAAAAAAAGTCATTTAGCATATTGGCTTTTTCCTCATCCTCATCCACCATTTCACCCAGACTATTTTTAAGGGGGCCAACACTATCATTTTTTAGTTTCTTACTATTTATGTAGTTAAAGAATATTTTAGGATTATTTTTACTCTCTCTGGCAATGAGTCTCTCTGTCTCAATCTTTGCTGCCTTAATTTGCTTTTTACAGAATTTATTTAATTTTCTGTATTTATTTAATGCCTCCTCACTACCTACTTCCTTTAATTCTCTAAATGCTTTCTTTTTGTCACTTACTGCGCCCCTTACAGCTCTATTTAGCCATATTGGTTTCCTCCTATTTCTAGTATGTTTATTCCCATACGGTATATACTGTGCACAGGTCCTATCCAGGATGCTAATAAATGTCTCCCATTTTCTTTGTGTATTTTTATGTCTCAGGATATCGTCCCAGTTAATTTCCGTTGGAAATTTGCCCTCCTGAAGTTTAGTGTCCTTGTAACCCCTCTACTACACATCTTTTTAAAGGATACATGAAAACTTATTATTTTGTGATCGCTATTTCCCAAGTGACCCCCAACCCTTATATTTGATATGCGGTCTGGCCTGTTGGTTAATATTAGGTCTAGCAGTGCCCCCTTTCTTGTTGGGTCCTGAACCAGTTGTGAAAGGTAATTGTCTCTCATAGTTGTCAAAAACCGATTACCTTTGCTGGAACTGCAGGTTTCTGTTCCCCAATCTATTTCAGGGTAGTTGAAGTCCCCCATAATAATGACTTCTCCTTGAGTCGCAGCTTCATCTATTTGCTTTACGAGGATATTCTCCATTGCTTCCATTATTTTTGGAGATTTATAACAAACCCCTATCAGTAATTTATTATTTTTTCCCCCTCCCCTTATCTCCACCCACAGGGATTCTACATTTTAATTAAATTCACCTATATTATCGCGCAGGATTTGTTTTTTAGGACGATTTTACATATAGGCACACCCCTCCCCCTCGCTTATCTGTACGGTCATTTCTGAACAGGCTATAGCCCTGCAAGTTAATAGCCCAGTCATGGCTCTCATCCAGCCACGTTTCAGATATCCCCAAATGGCGCTTTTCGCGTAATTGTAACACGACTTTGGCGCGAAAGTCGCGTACCGCATGGCTGACCCCACACAGGGATCGGGTCGGGTTTCATGAAACCCGACTTTGCCAAAAGTCGGCGACTTATGAAAATGAACGATCCGTTTCGCTCAACCCTAATCACCAGTGACATTACGCACAGAAACTCTGTATATAGAGTCAGTGTACAGTTAGTACAGTGATCATCACCAGTGACACTATACAAAGGATGTCTGTATATAGTGTCAGTGTTCAGTTATTACAGTGATCACCAGTGACATTACACACAGGAGCTCTGTATATAGTGTCAGTGTGCAGGTAATACAGTGATCACCAGTGACATTACACACAGGAGCTCTGTATATAGTGCATATAGTGTACAGTGTACAGGTAATTAAAATCGGACTGGCACAATTAAGTTAGTGTGAATAGGTGCATACTAGGAGCAGCCACCTCCATATAAAACATACAAAAAAGTTGCACTCTATCGTGTTACAGCATGTCAATGTGAAATATATGAAATATGAAAAGCAATACTGCTTCTGAATACTAGGAAAAAATGAGACGCTTAGCACATAATTTGGCCAATTCATGCAAGCCCATCAACCAATGACAAGGTGGTCTCAAGACTGATGAGTCCCTACATATCTAATGTGAATACCTCTCTCAGGCTGAAGTCTGAATTCCTGGGTGAATGTGGACACCTCTGCCAGCAAAGCCTGCGTCTATGGGTAGGTAGGATCCTGCTGTAATTAACCCCTTAACCCCTGGAGCTTTTTTTGGTTTTGCGTTTTCGTTTTTTGCTCCCCTTCTTCCCAGAGCCATAACTTTTTTATTTTTCTGTCAATATGGCCGTGTGAGAGCTTGTTTTTTGCGAATGAGTTGTACTTTTGAACGACGCCATTGGTTTTACCCTGTCGTGTACTAGAAAGCGGAAAATAAATTCCAAGTGCTGTGAAATTGCATAACAAATTACAATCCCACACTTGTTTGCTTGGTTTTTTTACTAGGTTCACTAAATACTAAAAACTGACCTGCCATTATGATTCTCCAGGTCATTATGAGTTCATAGACAACAAACATGTCTAGGTTCTTTTTTTTTAAGTGGTGGAAAAAAATTCCAAACTTTGTTGAAAAAAATAAATAAAAAAATTGCGCCATTACCCGATACCCATAGCGTTTGCATTTTTCATGATCTCGGGTTGGGTGAGGGCTTAATTTTTGCATGCCGAGCTGACGTCCTGGGTTCAATCCCCACCAAGGACAACATCTGCAAGGAGTTTGTATGTTCTTCCCGTGTTTGTGTGGGTTTCCTCCGGGTACTCCGGTTTCCTCCCACATTCCAAAAAAACATACCGATAGGGAATGTAGATTGTGAGCCCCATCGGGGACAGCAATGATAATGTATGCAAACTGTAAAGTGCTGCAGAATATGTTAGCACTATATTAAAATAAAGATTATTATTATAAATATTATTATTATTATAAATGATACCATTTTGGTGCAGATAGGATCTTACTGCATTTTAATGCAATGTCATGGCGACCAAAAAAACGTAATTCTGGCGTTTTGACTTTTATTCTCTCTACACCGTTCAGTAATCAGGTTAATCTTTTTAGGCCGGCGTCACACTAGCGTATTGCATCCGATGCGAGAGCATCGGATGCGATATGCTAATGACCCTCGGCTCCTGCTCGCAGCAGAGCAGGAGCCGAGTGTCATCCGTCTGTGCTCCAATTCTCTCGCACAGGGAGGATCGGAGCACAGCTGCGGAGGAGGCGGAGAAATGACTTTCTCCATCTCCTCCATTGCTGGGGTCCGCTTATAGCGCACATCACTCGGATGATATCCGAGTGGTGTGCGCTGTCTCACTCGCACCCATAGGCTTATATGGGTGCGAGTGAGCCGCGAGTTTTCCTCGGTCCGAGACAATCGCAGCATGCTGCGATTGTCTCGGACCGAGGAAAACGGCCGACAAAAAGTCGGCTGCTGGGAGCGGCCCCATAACTTAATATTGGTCCGAGTGCAATGCGATTTTTTATCGCATTGCACTCGGCCGTTTTAAACGCCAGTGTGACGCCGGCCTTATTGATAGATCGGGCGATTCTGACCGAGGCGATACCAAATATGTGTATGTTTGATTTTATTTTGTATTGCTTTATTTTGAATGGGGTGAAAGGGGGGTGATTTGAACTTTTATATATTTTTCTATTTTTATAAACTTTTTTTTTGGCATGCTTCAATAGTCTCCATGGGAGACTAGAAGCTGCCACAACCCGATCGGTTCTGCTACGTAGAGGCGATGATCAGATCTTGCCACCGTCCAGGTTGAAAACTATTTAGCCCCCAGACATGGATTACAGCGTGGGACGCAACGATGGACAGATATGGTATATTGCTGTTTTTTTTATTTTAGTTTTATTACAGGAGATCGAGGGCTTCGGTGTAATTAGGCAAGGCCACAAATCTGAACTCCACTTGCTACCGCTAATAGATGTGCCTTTTCTGGGCAGCTATGGGTTGCTGTTTTTAGGCTGGGGGGGCCTATATCAATGGCCCGTTACCAGCCTGAGAATAGCAGCCCTCAGCTGTGAACTTTAGCAAGGCTGGTTATCAAATATGAAGGGGGGACCCCAGGCCATTTTTAAAAACTTTTTTATTTAAATAATTAATAAAACAGCGTGGGGACCCCTCTATGCTTGATAATCAGCCTTGCTGAAGCTGACAGCTGATGGTTGCAGCCCCCAACTGTAAGTTTTGCAAGGCTGGTTATAGAAAATAGGGGGAAACCACGGCGGGTTTTTCATTCATTTATTTAGTTAGTTTAGATTGAAGGCGGCGGGTGAGGAATACCCCGATTATCCGCTCCTGCTGTCACTGGTATTAGCGGCAGCAGGTGTCGGATAATGGGAGTAAGAGTCCAAAAAGCCCCCACCTGCTGTCATCGTTCAGACTTTAATATAACTCTCATTACATTCTCCTCTACGAGCGCCGAGTGCCAGCGGAGCAGGGGAGAATGATGAGAGCCGTCTTCAGCACCCGCCGCCGGGGAACAGCGCTTACTGTAGCGCTTCTTCCCCGGCGGCCGTCCGTGTGGTACTGATGCGGCACACGGTTGCCACACATCTGCCGCAAATATTGCATTCACAACACACGGACACGGATATCTCCGGTACCAGTTTTTCCGGTACTGGAAATAAACGGACGTGAGAAGGAGTCCTTAAACTGAACGTGCATCCGAGGACCGATACGCTAGTAGGGGCATACTGCCCTGATGGCGGCCCTGGGTGAAGATTTAGGTCATAAAGTAGTGACTATAGATAGAGTCTAGTAAGCATTATAAGTTTAATACAGTGGCAAGTAAAAGTTTGGGCACCCCTGGTCAAAATTACTGTTATTGTGAACAGTTAAGCAAGTTGAAGATGAAATGATCTCTAAGAGGCCCAAAGCAAAAGATGACACATTTCCTTTGTATTTCAGGCAAAATATACCGTATATGCAGGTGCTTCTCACACAATTAGAATATCATCAAAAGTTAATTTATTTCAGTTTTCAATACAAAAAGTGAAACGCATATACAGCTCTGGCAAAAATTAAGAGACCACTGCAAAATGTTCAGTTTGTCTCTTTAGGCTATGTACACACGCTGCGGTTTTGGCTGCGGATCCGCAGCAGTTTTCCATGCGGTGTACAGTGCCATGTTAACCTATAGAAAACCAAATCCGCTGTGCACATACTGCAGAAAAGTCCGTGTGAAAACGCTGCGGGTTATTTTCCGCAGCATATCAATTGTTTGTGCGGATTCCGCAGTGTCTTACACCTATTCCTTTAAATGCGATTTTGTGCGAATTCCGCACAAAATCCGCGGTAAATCCGCAATGGAATCCGCAACGTGTGCACATACCCTTATAGGTATATTTTTGAGTAAAATGTAAATTGTTCTTTTATTCTATAAACTTCTGACAACATGTCTCCGAAGTTCCAAGCAATAATTTGTGTATTTTTTTTCTGACAAAGAAAAATGGTCAAAATTAAAAAAACAAACCCCCATTGCTTTCAGACCTCAAATAATGCAAAGAAAACAAGTTCATAATCATTTAGAAACAATAATACTAATGTTTTAACTCAGGAAGAGTTCAGAAATCAATATTTTGTGGAATAACCATGATTTTTAATCACAGCTTTCCACCAGTCTTTCACACTGCTCCTGGCACAAAATTTTAAGCAGTTCTTCTCTGTTTGATGGCTTGTGACTATCCATCATCCTCTTGATTACATTCCAGAGGTTTACAATGGGGTTCAGGTCTGGAGATTGGGCTGCCCATGACAGGGATAGGATGTGGTGGTCTCTTTTTGCCAGATCTGTATTATATAGAGCAGGGGTCCTCAAATTTTTTAAACAGGGGACCAGTTCACGGTCCCTTAGACCATTGGAGGGCCGGAATATAGTTTTTTTTTAAAAACTATGAACACATTCCTATGCACACTGCATATATCTTATTTTGAAGAAAAAAAAACAAAACAAAACAGGAGCAAATACAATATTTATAACGAAGAACAAGTAAAGTTAAATCAACAAACTTACCGGTATTTCAATGGGAACTATGGGTCTGTTTTTGGCTAAGGAGATGGTCAATGTACGGGTCCATATTTGTCACTGCTAGTCGTAACAAGTGAAGTAATTGTTCTCTTTCTTGATACCATGGTTTCCTAGGGATTCCAAATTGCTATTAGTAAAATACCAATATATATAGAGCGCTACAAAAACAATATACCAGCAATAAAATTGCCCACACAGAGAAATACAGACGGCACTGCCCATCAATGCAGTCTGATCGGTGCCCATCAATGCAGCCTTGCCAGTGAATATCCTTTCAGCCTCACCAGTGCCCTTACTGGTGGAACTCTGCTTTTACCTCAGGCTCAGACTGGTGTGGTGCGAGAGTCCCCAATAGGCCGATAAATGTCCCCAATAGGCAGTATAGGTCCCCAATAGGCAGCATAGTCCCCAATAGGCAGCATAGTCCCCAATAGGCAGTATAGTCCCCAATAGGCAGCATAGTCCCCAATAGGCAGCATAGTCCCCAATAGGCAGCATAGTCCCCAATAGGCAGCATAGTCCCCAATAGGTAGCATAGTCCCCAATAGGCAGTATAGTCCCCAATAGGCAGCATAGTCCCCAATAGGCAGCATAGTCCCCAATAGGCAACATAGTCCCCAATAGGCAGTATAGTCCCCAATAGGCAACATAGTTCCCAATAGGCAGCATAGTTCCCAATAGGCAGCATAGTCCCCAATAGGCAACATAATCCCCAATAGGCAGGTAAATGTCCCCAATAGGCAGCATAGTCCCCAATAGGCAGGTAAAGGCCCCCAATAGGTAGCATAGTCTCTAAAAGGCAGGTAAATGTTCCCAATAGGCAGTATAGGCCCCCAATAGGCAGCATAGTCCCCAATAGGCAACATAGTCCCCAATAGGCAGGTAAATGTAACCAATAGCCAGCATCGTCCCCAATAGGCAGGTAAATGTCCCCAATAGGCAGTATAGGTCCCCAATAGGCAGTATAGGCCCCCAATAAGCAGCATAGTCCCTAATACACAGGGAAATGTCCCCAATAGGCAGTATAGGCCCCCAATAGGCAGCATATTCCCCAATAGGCAACATAGTCCCCAACAGGCAGGTAAATGTCCCCAATAGGCAGCATAGTCCCCAATAGGCAGGTAAATGTCCCCAATAAGCAGTATAGGCCCCCAATAGGCAGCATAGTCCCTAATAGGCAGGTAAATGTCCCCAATAGGCAGTATAGGCCCCCAATAGGCAGCTTAGTACCCAATAGGCAGGTAAATGTCCCGAAAAGGCAGGTAAATGTTCTCAACAAGCAGGTAAATGTCCCCAATAGACAGGTAAATGTCCCCAATTGGTATGATAGACTGGACCTGGCGTTAAAAAAAAAATACCAGTACTCACCTATGTCTCCCGCTGCTCTGAAGAGGCGCATGCTCGACTCCATCTTCTTCTGGCACAGGCGGCGTGACATCATCAGGCCGTGCAGGCGCGCAATGACAATCACGTGGTCTGTGCTGCATACGGAGGGCCGCGCATTGCCTTTCCTCGTTCCCTCATTGTTCTGCCCTGCCCGCGAGTACAGAGTCTGCCGGCATTGAACTGTAGTGGAGTTCAATGTCGGCAGGGCCCAGGGGCCGGATAAATGTTCTCGGCGGGCCGTAGTTTGAGGCCCCCTGATATAGAATCATTACACACAGAGTGATCTATTTCACGTGTTTATTTCTGTTAATGTTGATGATTATGGCTTACAGCCAATGAAAACCCAAAAGTCATTATCTCAGTAAATTAGAATACTTTATCACACCAGCTTGAAAAATAATTTTAAAATCCGAAATGTTGTCCTACTGAAATGTATGTTCAGTAAATGCACTCAATGCTTGGTCGGGGCTCCTTTTGCATAAATTACTGCATCAATGAGGCGTGGCATGGAGGCGATCAGCCTGTGGCATTGCTGAGGGGTTATGGAAGCCCAGGTTGCTTTGATAGCAGCCTTCAGCTCGTCTGCATTGTTGGGTCTGGTGTCTCTCATCTTCTTCTTGACTATACTCCATGGAATCTCTATGGGGTTAAGGTCAGGCGAGTTTGCTACCCATCAAGCACAGTGATAATGTTGTTTTTACACCAGGTATTGGTACTTTTGGCAGTGTGGACAGGTGCCAAGTCCTGCTGGAGAATGACATTTCCATCTCCAAAAAGCTTGTTGGCAGAGGGAAGCATGAAGTGCTCTAAAATTTCCTGGTAGACGGCTGCGCTGACTTTGGTCTTGATAAAACACAGTGGACCTACACCAGCAGATGACATGGCCCCCCAAACCATCACTGATTGTGGAAACTTCACACTAGACCTCCAGCAGCTTGGATTGTGGCCTCTCCACTCTTCCTTCAGACTCTGGGACCTTGATTTCCAAATAAAATGCAAAATTTACTTTGATCTGAAAACAACACCTTGGAGCACTGAGCAACAGTCCAGTTCTTTTTCTCTTTGGCCCAGGTAAGACGCTTCTGGCGTTGTCTATTGGTCATGAGTGTAAGCCATAATCATCAACATTAACAGAAATAAACACCTGAAATAGATCCCTCTGTGTGTAATGACTCTATATAAAATATGAGTTTCAATTTTTGTATTGAAGAACTGAAATAAATTAACTTTTTGATGATATTCTAATCTTTTGAGAAACACCTGTATGTGATAGATACATAATAGATAGATAAATGATAAATAGATAGACAGATAGATGATAGATAGATAAATGGATAATAAATGATAGATAGATAGATAGATAGATAGATAGATAGATAGATAGATAGATTCAGTAGATAGATAGATAGATAGATAGATAGATAGATAGATGATAGATAGATAGACAGCACAAAAAGATGTAAAAAAGAGGACTTTAATGCCCTGTGGCGTGGCAACGTTTCAGATAAAACAAATCCTTTCTCAAGATAGATAATATATAGATAATAGATAGATAGATAGATAGATAATAGATTGATAAATATATAATAGATATATAATAGATGATGGATAGATAATAGATATACCACTGCTCAAAAAATAAAGGGAACACTAAAACACCACATCCTAGATATCACTGATTAAAATATTCCAGTTGTAAATCTTTATTCATTACATAGTGGAATGCGTTGAGAACAATAAAACCTAAAAATTATCAATGTTAATCAAAATTAATATCTCACGGAGGCCTGGAATTGGAACGATACTCAAAATCAAAGTGGAAAATCAAATCACAGGCTAATCCAACTTCAGTGGAAATGCCTCAAGACAAGGAAAAGATGCTCAGTAGTGTGTGTGGCCTCCACGTGCCTGTATGATCTCCCTACTGTACAATGGCTGGGCATGCTCCTGATGAGGCGGCGGATGGTCTCCTGATGGATCTCCTCCCAGCCCTGGACTAAAGCATCCGCCAACTCCTGGACAGTCTGTGGTGCAGCGTGACGTTGGTGGATGGTGCGAGACATGATGTCCCAGATGTGCTCAATCGGATTCAGGTCTGGGGAACGGGTGGGCCAGTCCATAGCTTCAATGCCTTCATCTTGCAGGAACTGCTGACACACTCCAGCCACATGAGGTCTGGCATTGTCATGCATTAGGAGGAACCCAGGGCCAACCGCACCAGCATATGGTCTCACAAGGGTACCTAATGGCAGTCAGGCTACCTCTGGCGAGCACATGGAGGGCTGTGCGGCCCTCCAAAGAAATGCCACCCCACACCATTACTGACCCACTGCCAAATCGGTCATGTGGCAAATGCCAAGCATCCTGCACGGTGTTGGGCTGTGACACAACTCCCATCTGTGAACGTCGGTCACTCAGACCATCCTCATGGAGTTGGTTTCTTACCGTTTGTGCAGACACATGCACATTTGTGGCCTGCTGGAGGTCATTTTGCAGGGTTCTGGCAGTGCTCCTCTTGTTCCTCCTTGCACGAAGGCTGAGGTAGCGGTCCTGCTGCTGTGTTGTTGCCCTCCTACAGCCCCTTCCACGCCTCCTGGCCTGTCTCTTCGTAGCGCCTCCAGCCTCTGGACCCTACGCTGACAGACACAGCAAACCTTCTTGCCACAGCTCGCATTGATGTGCCATCCTGGATGAGCTGCACTAGCTGAGCCACTTGAGTGGGTTGTAGAGCATCTCATGCTACGAGTGTGAAAGCACAACCAACATTCAAAAGTGACCGAAACATCAGCCAGAAACCATTGGTACTGAGATGTGGTCTGTGGTCCCCACCTGCAGAACCACTGCTTTATTGAGTGTGTCTTGATAATTGCCAATAATTTCCATCTGTTGTCTATTCCATTTGCACAACAGCATGTGAAATTGATCGTCAATCAGTGTTGCTTCCTAAGGCTATGTGCACACGTAGAACGGTCCACTGCGTTTTTCCTGCGGATTTATTGCGGATTTACCGCGTTTTTTCTGCGGATTGCACTGCGGTTTTACACCTGCGGTTTTCTATTATGGAGCAGGTGTAAAACCGCTGCGTTTCCGCAGAAAGAATTGACATGCTGCGGAATGTAAACCGCTGTGTTTCCGCACGTTTTTTTCCGCAGCATGGGCACAGCCTTTTCGGTTTCCCATAGGTTTACATTGTACTGTAAACTCATGGGAAACTGCCGCGGACCCGCAGCAAAATCCGCATCGTGTGCACAGAGCCTAAGTGGACAGTTTGATTTCACAGAAGTTTGACTTACTTGAGAGTTATATTCTGTTGTTTAAGTGTTCCCTTTATTTTTTGAGCAGTGTGTAATAGATAGATAGATAATAGATGAATGATAGATAATAGATAGATGGATGGATAAATAGATGATAGATAATATATAAATAGATAAATAAAGGACAGCTGGGAGCAATAGCTGAGTAAATATGAGATAGATAATTTATAGAGTATTTTAGCTATTTTTTTAATCACGTAAAGCAGCTAGAGAAGTTGTTGTTGTCTGCCCCTTTGCTGGTGTGAGGGCACGGTGGCTCCCTGGCATCTGCCCCTTTGCTGGTGTGAGGGCAGGGTGGCTCCCTGGCATCTGCCCCCTTGCTGGTGTGAGGGCAGGGTGGCTCCCTGGCATCTGCCCCTTTGCTGGTGTGAGGGCAGGGTTGCTCCCTGGCATCTGCCCCTTTGCTGGTGTGAGGACAGGGTGGCTCCCTGGCATCTGCCCCCTTGCTGGTGTGAGGGCAGGGTGGCTCCCTGGCATCTGCCCCTTTGCTGGTGTGAGGGCAGGGTGGCTCCCTGGCATCTGCCCCTTTGCTGGTGTGAGGGCAGGGTGGCTCCCTGGCATCTGCCCCTTTGCTGGTGTGAGGGCAGGGTGGCTCCCTGGCATCTGCCCCTTTGCTGGTGTGAGGGCAGGGTGGCTCCCTGGCATCTGCCCCTTTGCTGGTGTGAGGACAGGGTTGCTCCCTGGCATCTGCCCCTTTGCTGGTGTGAGGGCAGGGTGGCTCCCTGGCATCTGCCCCTTTGCTGGTGTGAGGGCAGGGTGGCTCCCTGGCATCTGCCCCCTTGCTGGTGTGAGGGCAGGGTGGCTCCCTGGCATCTGCCCCTTTGCTGGTGTGAGGGCAGGGTGGCTCCCTGGCATCTGCCCCTTTGCTGGTGTGAGGGCACGGTGGCTCCCTGGCATCTGCCCCCTTGCTGGTGTGAGGGCAGGGTTGCTCCCTGGCATCTGCCCCTTTGCTGGTGTGAGGGCAGGGTGGCTCCCTGGCATCTGCCCCTTTGCTGGTGTGAGGACAGGGTGGCTCCCTGGCATCTGCCCCCTTGCTGGTGTGAGGGCAGGGTTGCTCCCTGGCATCTGCCCCTTTGCTGGTGTGAGGGCAGGGTTGCTCCCTGGCATCTGCCCCTTTGCTGGTGTGAGGGCAGGGTGGCTCCCTGGCATCTGCCCCCTTTGCTGGTGTGAGGGCAGGGTGGCTCCCTGGCATCTGCCCCTTTGCTGGTGTGAGGGCAAGGTTGCTCCCTGGCATCTGCCCCTTTGCTGGTGTGAGGGCAGGGTTGCTCCCTGGCATCTGCCCCTTTGCTGGTGTGAGGGCAGGGTTGCTCCCTGGCATCTGCCTCTTTGCTGGTGTGAGGACAGGGTGGCTCCCTGGCATCTGCCCCCTTGCTGGTGTGAGGGCAGGGTTGCTCCCTGGCATCTGCCCCTTTGCTGGTGTGAGGGCAGGGTTGCTCCCTGGCATCTGCCCCTTTGCTGGTGTGAGGGCAGGGTGGCTCCCTGGCATCTGCCCCTTTGCTGGTGTGAGGGCAGGGTGGCTCCCTGGCATCTGCCCCTTTGCTGGTGTGAGGGCAGGGTTGCTCCCTGGCATCTGCCCCTTTGCTGGTGTGAGGACAGGGTGGCTCCCTGGCATCTGCCCCCTTGCTGGTGTGAGGGCAGGGTGGCTCCCTGGCATCTGCCCCTTTGCTGGTGTGAGGGCAGGGTGGCTCCCTGGCATCTGCCCCTTTGCTGGTGTGAGGGCAGGGTGGCTCCCTGGCATCTGCCCCTTTGCTGGTGTGAGGGCAGGGTGGCTCCCTGGCATCTGCCCCTTTGCTGGTGTGAGGGCAGGGTGGCTCCCTGGCATCTGCCCCTTTGCTGGTGTGAGGACAGGGTGGCTCCCTGGCATCTGCCCCCTTGCTGGTGTGAGGGCAGGGTGGCTCCCTGGCATCTGCCCCTTTGCTGGTGTGAGGGCAGGGTGGCTCCCTGGCATCTGCCCCTTTGCTGGTGTGAGGGCACGGTGGCTCCCTGGCATCTGCCCCCTTGCTGGTGTGAGGGCAGGGTTGCTCCCTGGCATCTGCCCCTTTGCTGGTGTGAGGGCAGGGTGGCTCCCTGGCATCTGCCCCTTTGCTGGTGTGAGGACAGGGTGGCTCCCTGGCATCTGCCCCCTTGCTGGTGTGAGGGCAGGGTTGCTCCCTGGCATCTGCCCCTTTGCTGGTGTGAGGGCAGGGTTGCTCCCTGGCATCTGCCCCTTTGCTGGTGTGAGGGCAGGGTGGCTCCCTGGCATCTGCCCCTTTGCTGGTGTGAGGACAGGGTGGCTCCCTGGCATCTGCCCCCTTTGCTGGTGTGAGGGCAGGGTGGCTCCCTGGCATCTGCCCCTTTGCTGGTGTGAGGGCAAGGTTGCTCCCTGGCATCTGCCCCTTTGCTGGTGTGAGGGCAGGGTTGCTCCCTGGCATCTGCCCCTTTGCTGGTGTGAGGACAGGGTGGCTCCCTGGCATCTGCCCCCTTGCTGGTGTGAGGGCAGGGTGGCTCCCTGGCATCTGCCCCTTTGCTGGCGTGAGGGCAGAGTTGCTCCTTGGCATCTCCCCCTTGCTGGTGTGAGGGCAGGGTTGCTCCCTGGCATCTGCCCCTTTGCTGGTGTGAGGGCAGGGTTGCTCCCTGGCATCTGCCCCTTTGCTGGTGTGAGGGCAGGGTGGCTCCCTGGCATCTGCCCCTTTGCTGGTGTGAGGGCAGGGTGGCTCCCTGGCATCTGCCCCCTTGCTGGTGTGAGGGCAGGGTGGCTCCCTGGCATCTGCCCCTTTGCTGGTGTGAGGGCAGAGTTGCTCCCTGGCATCTGCCCCTTGCTGGTGTGAGGGCAGGGTTGCTCCCTGGCATCTGCCCCTTTGCTGGTGTGAGGGCAGGGTGGCTCCCTGGCATCTGCCCCTTTGCTGGTGTGAGGGCAGGGTGGCTCCCTGGCATCTGCCCCTTTGCTGGTGTGAGGGCAGGGTGGCTCCCTGGCATCTGCCCCTTTGCTGGTGTGAGGGCAGGGTGGCTCCCTGGCATCTGCCCCTTTGCTGGTGTGAGGACAGGGTGGCTCACTGGCATCTGCCCCCTTGCTGGTGTGAGGGCAGGGTTGCTCCCTGGCATCTGCCCCTTTGCTGGTGTGAGGGCAGGGTGGCTCCCTGGCATCTGCCCCTTTGCTGGTGTGAGGGCAGGGTGGCTCCCTGGCATCTGCCCCTTTGCTGGTGTGAGGACAGGGTGGCTCCCTGGCATCTGCCCCCTTGCTGGTGTGAGGGCAGGGTGGCTCCCTGGCATCTGCCCCTTTGCTGGTGTGAGGGCAGGGTGGCTCCCTGGCATCTGCCCCTTTGCTGGTGTGAGGACAGGGTGGCTCCCTGACATCTGCCCCTTTGCTGGTGTGAGGGCAGGGTGGCTCCCTGGCATCTGCCCCTTTGCTGGTGTGAGGGCAGGGTGGCTCCCTGGCATCTGCCCCTTTGCTGGTGTGAGGGCACGGTGGCTCCCTGGCATCTGCCCCTTTGCTGGTGTGAGGGCACGGTGGCTCCCTGGCATCTGCCCCTTTGCTGGTGTGAGGGCAGGGTGGCTCCCTGGCATCTGCCCCTTTGCTGGTGTGAGGGCAGGGTGGCTCCCTGGCATCTGCCCCCTTGCTGGTGTGAGGACAGGGTGGCTCCCCGGCATCTGCCCCCTTGCTGGTGTGAGGGCAGGGTTGCTCCCTGGCATCTGCCCCTTTGCTGGTGTGAGGGCAGGGTTGCTCCCTGGCATCTGCCTCTTTGCTGGTGTGAGGGCAGGGTGGCTCCCTGGCATCTGCCCCTTTGCTGGTGTGAGGGCAGGGAGGCTCCCTGGCATCTGCCCCTTTGCTGGTGTGAGGGCAGGGTTGCTCCCTGGCATCTGTCCCTTTGCTGCTGTGAGGGCAGGGTTGCTCCCTGGCATCTGTCCCTTTGCTGGTGTGAGGGCAGGGTGGCTCCCTGGCATCTGCCCCTTTGCTGGTGTGAGGGCAGGGTGGCTCCCTGGCATCTACCCCTTTGCTGGTGTGAGGGCAGGGTGGCTCCCTGGCATCTGCCCCTTTGCTGGTGTGAGGGCAGGGTGGCTCCCTGGCATCTGTCCCTTTGCTGGTGTGAGGGCAGGGTGGCTCCCTGGCATCTGCCCCTTTGCTGGTGTGAGGGCAGAGTGGCTCCCTGGCATCTGCCCCTTTGCTGGTGTGAGGGCAGGGTGGCTCCCTGGCATCTGCCCCTTTGCTGGTGTGAGGGCAGAATTGCTCCCTGGCATCTCCCCCTTGCTGGTGTGAGGGCAGGGTTGCTCCCTGGCATCTGTCCCTTTGCTGGTGTGAGGGCAGGGTTGCTCCCTGGCATCTGTCCCTTTGCTGGTGTGAGGGCAGGGTGGCTCCCTGGCATCTGCCCCTTTGCTGGTGTGAGGGCAGGGTGGCTCCCTGGCATCTGCCCCTTTGCTGGTGTGAGGGCAGGGTTGCTCCCTGGCATCTGCCCCTTTGCTGGTGTGAGGGCAGGGTGGCTCCCTGGCATCTGCCCCTTTGCTGGTGTGAGGGCAGGGTGGCTCCCTGGCATCTGCCCCTTTGCTGGTGTGAGGGCAGGGTGGCTCCCTGGCATCTGCCCCTTTGCTGGTGTGAGGGCAGGGTGGCTCCCTGGCATCTGCCCCTTTGCTGGTGTGAGGACAGGGTGGCTCCCTGGCATCTGCCCCCTTGCTGGTGTGAGGGCAGGGTTGCTCCCTGGCATCTGCCCCTTTGCTGGTGTGAGGGCAGGGTTGCTCCCTGGCATCTGCCCCTTTGCTGGTGTGAGGGCAGGGTGGCTCCCTGGCATCTGCCCCTTTGCTGGTGTGAGGACAGGGTGGCTCCCTGGCATCTGCCCCCTTTGCTGGTGTGAGGGCAGGGTGGCTCCCTGGCATCTGCCCCTTTGCTGGTGTGAGGGCAAGGTTGCTCCCTGGCATCTGCCCCTTTGCTGGTGTGAGGGCAGGGTTGCTCCCTGGCATCTGCCCCTTTGCTGGTGTGAGGACAGGGTGGCTCCCTGGCATCTGCCCCCTTGCTGGTGTGAGGGCAGGGTGGCTCCCTGGCATCTGCCCCTTTGCTGGTGTGAGGGCAGAGTTGCTCCCTGGCATCTCCCCCTTGCTGGTGTGAGGGCAGGGTTGCTCCCTGGCATCTGCCCCTTTGCTGGTGTGAGGGCAGGGTTGCTCCCTGGCATCTGCCCCTTTGCTGGTGTGAGGGCAGGGTGGCTCCCTGGCATCTGCCCCTTTGCTGGTGTGAGGGCAGGGTGGCTCCCTGGCATCTGCCCCCTTGCTGGTGTGAGGGCAGGGTGGCTCCCTGGCATCTGCCCCCTTGCTGGTGTGAGGGCAGAGTTGCTCCCTGGCATCTCCCCCTTGCTGGTGTGAGGGCAGGGTTGCTCCCTGGCATCTGCCCCTTTGCTGGTGTGAGGGCAGGGTGGCTCCCTGGCATCTGCCCCTTTGCTGGTGTGAGGGCAGGGTGGCTCCCTGGCATCTGCCCCTTTGCTGGTGTGAGGGCAGGGTGGCTCCCTGGCATCTGCCCCTTTGCTGGTGTGAGGGCAGGGTGGCTCCCTGGCATCTGCCCCTTTGCTGGTCTGAGGACAGGGTGGCTCCCTGGCATCTGCCCCCTTGCTGGTGTGAGGGCAGGGTGGCTCCCTGGCATCTGCCCCTTTGCTGGTGTGAGGGCAGGGTGGCTCCCTGGCATCTGCCCCTTTGCTGGTGTGAGGGCAGGGTGGCTCCCTGGCATCTGCCCCTTTGCTGGTGTGAGGACAGGGTGGCTCCCTGGCATCTGCCCCCTTGCTGGTGTGAGGGCAGGGTGGCTCCCTGGCATCTGCCCCTTTGCTGGTGTGAGGGCAGGGTGGCTCCCTGGCATCTGCCCCTTTGCTGGTGTGAGGACAGGGTGGCTCCCTGGCATCTGCCCCTTTGCTGGTGTGAGGGCAGGGTTGCTCCCTGGCATCTGCCCCTTTGCTGGTGTGAGGGCAGGGTGGCTCCCTGGCATCTGCCCCTTTGCTGGTGTGAGGGCACGGTGGCTCCCTGGCATCTGCCCCCTTGCTGGTGTGAGGGCAGGGTTGCTCCCTGGCATCTGCCCCTTTGCTGGTGTGAGGGCAGGGTGGCTCCCTGGCATCTGCCCCTTTGCTGGTGTGAGGACAGGGTGGCTCCCTGGCATCTGCCCCCTTGCTGGTGTGAGGGCAGGGTTGCTCCCTGGCATCTGCCCCTTTGCTGGTGTGAGGGCAGGGTTGCTCC
Source organism: Ranitomeya imitator (assembly GCF_032444005.1). NCBI lineage: Eukaryota > Metazoa > Chordata > Amphibia > Anura > Dendrobatidae > Ranitomeya > Ranitomeya imitator. Next base: position 45,843,170 of record NC_091282.1, on the reverse strand, counting down.
CTGGCATCTGCCTCTTTGCTGGTGTGAGGGCAGGGTGGCTCCCTGGCATCTGCCCCTTTGCTGGTGTGAGGGCAGGGTGGCTCCCTGGCATCTGCCCCTTTGCTGGTGTGAGGGCAGGGTGGCTCCCTGGCATCTGCCCCTTTGCTGGTGTGAGGGCAGGGTTGCTCCCTGGCATCTGTCCCTTTGCTGGTGTGAGGTCAGGGTTGCTCCCTGGCATCTGTCCCTTTGCTGGTGTGAGGGCAGGGTGGCTCCCTGGCATCTGCCCCTTTGCTGGTGTGAGGGCAGGGTGGCTCCCTGGCATTTCCCCCTTTGCTGGTGTGAGGGCAGGGTTGCTCCCTGGCATCTGCCCCTTTGCTGGTGTGAGGGCAGGGTGGCTCCCTGGCATCTGCCCCTTTGCTGGTGTGAGGGCAGGGTGGCTCCCTGGCATCTGCCCCTTTGCTGGTGTGAGGGCAGGGTGGCTCCCTGGCATCTGCCCCTTTGCTGGTGTGAGGGCAGGGTGGCTCCCTGGCATCTGCCCCTTTGCTGGTGTGAGGGCAGGGTGGCTCCCTGGCATCTGCCCCTTTGCTGGTGTGAGGACAGAGTTGCTCCCTGGCATCTCCCCCTTGCTGGTGTGAGGGCAGGGTTGCTCCCTGGCATCTGTCCCTTTGCTGGTGTGAGGGCAGGGTGGCTCCCTGGCATCTGCCCCTTTGCTGGTGTGAGGGCATGGTGGCTCCCTGGCATCTGCCCCTTTGCTGGTGTGAGGGCAGGGTTGCTCCCTGGCATCTGCCCGTTTGCTGGTGTGAGGGCAGGGTGGCTCCCTGGCATCTGCCCCTTTGCTGGTGTGAGGGCAGGGTGGCTCCCTGGCATCTGCCCCTTTGCTGGTGTGAGGGCAGGGTGGCTCCCTGGCATCTGCCCCTTTGCTGGTGTGAGGACAGAGTTGCTACCTGGCATCTCCCCCTTGCTGGTGTGAGGGCAGGGTTGCTCCCTGGCATCTGTCCCTTTGCTGGTGTGAGGGCAGGGTGGCTCCCTGGCATTTCCCCCTTTGCTGGTGTGAGGGCAGGGTTGCTCCCTGGCATCTGCCCCTTTGCTGGTGTGAGGGCAGGGTGGCTCCCTGGCATCTGCCCCTTTGCTGGTGTGAGGGCAGGGTGGCTCCCTGGCATCTGCCCCTTTGCTGGTGTGAGGGCAGGGTGGCTCCCTGGCATCTGCCCCTTTGCTGGTGTGAGGACAGGGTGGCTCCCTGGCATCTGCCCCTTTGCTGGTGTGAGGGCAGGGTGGCTCCCTGGCATCTGCCCCTTTGCTGGTGTGAGGACAGAGTTGCTCCCTGGCATCTCCCCCTTGCTGGTGTGAGGGCAGGGTTGCTCCCTGGCATCTGTCCCTTTGCTGGTGTGAGGGCAGGGTGGCTCCCTGGCATCTGCCCCTTTGCTGGTGTGAGGGCATGGTGGCTCCCTGGCATCTGCCCCTTTGCTGGTGTGAGGGCAGGGTTGCTCCCTGGCATCTGCCCGTTTGCTGGTGTGAGGGCAGGGTGGCTCCCTGGCATCTGCCCCTTTGCTGGTGTGAGGGCAGGGTGGCTCCCTGGCATCTGCCCCTTTGCTGGTGTGAGGGCAGGGTGGCTCCCTGGCATCTGCCCCTTTGCTGGTGTGAGGACAGAGTTGCTACCTGGCATCTCCCCCTTGCTGGTGTGAGGGCAGGGTTGCTCCCTGGCATCTGTCCCTTTGCTGGTGTGAGGGCAGGGTGGCTCCCTGGCATCTGCCCCTTTGCTGGTGTGAGGGCAGGGTGGCTCCCTGGCATCTGTCCCTTTGCTGGTGTGAGGGCAGGGTGGCTCCCTGGCATCTCCCCCTTTGCTGGTGTGAGGGCAGGGTGGCTCCCTGGCATCTGCCTCTTTGCTGGTGTGAGGGCAGGGTGGCTCCCTGGCATCTGCCCCTTTGCTGGTGTGAGGGCAGGGTGGCTCCCTGGCATCTGCCCCTTTGCTGGTGTGAGGGCAGGGTGGCTCCCTGGCATCTGCCCCTTTGCTGGTGTGAGGGCAGGGTGGCTCCCTGGCATCTGCCCCTTTGCTGGTGTGAGGGCAGGGTGGCTCCCTGGCATCTGCCCCTTTGCTGGTGTGAGGGCAGGGTGGCTCCCTGGCAGGGAGACCCTGGTGCGGAGCCGCACTACGCATGCCCCCAGCCTCCTCCCACCAGGCAGAGGCTCAGCCGGGCTGTGTGAGGGGGATTCCGGGCTGTATGGGGGGTTTCCTGCAGAGGCCTCCATTACTGCAGGCTGGCAGCTGGCGCTGCACCATGAGGGGGGCTCCCAGCAGCAGCAGCAGCAGCACCGACGCCTCAGCTGCCATTTCCCCTCCATCTTCCTGCTAAGTCTCCGGGCTCTCCCTGCGGATTATCTCCGTGTTTTTGTGTCTCCCCGCCGACCTAGTTCTTATGTGGCTGCTGCATTGAGCAGGGATGAGAATCTGCAAGATGGTGCGGGTGGCAAGTGTGCTGGGTCTGGTGATGCTGAGCGTCGCCCTCCTCATCCTCTCCCTCATCAGCTACGTGTCCCTGAAGAAGGACAACATCTTCACCACCCCCAAATACGCCAGTGCGGGGGGCCCCAGGATGTACATGTTCCACGCAGGATTCAGGTATGTGGACACCTTGTACCAGCTCGTCAGTGGGGGAGGGGGGATACAGTGTATCAGGGGGCTCAGCTCGTGGTGGGGTGGGCTGCCAGGGGCTTTATTCTGCTATCATGGTCCCTGCCTCATCTATATTCCATGGCCATCATCCTGGCGCAGGCGCAGTGCAATCAGGCACAATGGAGGGGTCCTCACCCATCATCATCTAATGCACGGTGGTCTTCTGATTAGCAGCCCCTCCCTGTGACATCATTAACCCTTCGCTGGACACTATGCTTCCCCCTTCTCCTGATTTCCGTTGCTGTCCCAGGTGCTGATCCCTGCTTTGTGTATAGGCAGAAGGTCTGCTCTCCAAACTGTAGAGCTTCTCCAGCTTTTTTTTTTTTCTAGGACTACAACTTCCAGCTGGGAGTTGTAGTTCTGCAATAACCGGTGGAGAGAGACACAGATTGGACCATATGGCGCAGGGGCGAAGAGAAGAACTGCCCTCGTTTCTGGTGCTTGGATGATAAGAGTTGGTGAAGTTTGGGTTTCTCCATAGGTGGAGTGGATTGTTCTCCTTTTATTGCCTCCTGCCCGTTATTAGGCAAATCCTTTTGAAAAGAAAAAAAATATATATATATAAAAAAATGGTCTATGATGTAGAGAAAGCTGGGTGACAACTAAAGAGTTAACGGAAAAGTCACCCAACTTTTCCTAAAGTCCGGCCTAGTAATGAAATGATAGAGGAGGAGATGGAGAGAGGAATCTAGGAAAGCTGGATGACATATAATAGAGGGAGAGGAGGATTAGATGGCACCCAGCTTTCCCAGATATAACTCAGAGGAAAGTTTACAGGAAGAACAACTTGTGCCATAGTTTAGGAAATGTGTGTCAGATGATTAGTTACCGGCATCTACTGACATTTTTTACACTGGGGGATGTATAACATGAGCCACAATAGTAGTCATGGCCGGCTGCCGCCTGTAATATGCTCCAGAGCTGAAATCACAATCCTGCTGGTTTCAGAGCTGAATAAAGTGTGTTGCCGGCTCAGTCTCTATCTGATGATTCGAGTTGAATAATTGAAGCTCAGTTGAGCTGTTAGGTGAGTTTTTCCGTCAAGCTTGCTGACTGTTTCCAATACCCTGCAGAATTGTGAATGATCATTTCCAGTGCATGTTCCGGGCCTGCAGGGTGGACGTAGCACAGTATGATGATTTGCAGCTTCAGTATAACACCTAATCACGGCTAATGTTCACGTGGTGTTATAGGCCTCTGCATAGGGCGTGCACCAGGTAAGGCGCCTAATGCACAAGGCAAGAAGATGAGGCCAAAAGAGTATCCGGGGAGGAAACCATCAGTAGAGGCCCCTGTGCGATAATATGTCTGTGCCAGAAGCTGGTTGCTGCTTTGGAGGTGGAAGTGGGCCCCCTTACCACTTGGGCCCCATGAGGCTGCTGCCCCATTAGTATGTTCTCCCGGACCATAAAATATGGAATATCTTACATCACAGGTGGGCAATTAATGTTTCCAAGGGGCCACAAGAGAGACTGTGACTGTTGTGGAGGCCAAACCAATCAGCCAAACTTTATTCTGCTCATGATTATTGTTTTATATCAATTTTTATCACTTAATCTTGAGCATCATTATGTCTGGTGAATCGCTGATACTGTTAATATATGTAAGGTGTTCTTTCCTGAAGCAGCTAATAAAAAGACATGTAATCAATTAATTTACTGATATTTATAAAAATTATAAAGCAGTAAATTATTCTGCTCCTGTTATTCAGCCTTTGTACCTTGGTCAACAGCTCGCAACACAATATGAAGCCCCTACAGTCCCCACTCACAGTATGATGTTCCCACACAGCCCCTCAAACAGTATGATATCCCCACACAGCCCCCATACATAGTGTGTCCCCACAAAGCCCCCTTACAAAGTATGATGTTCCCACAAAGTATGAAGTCCCCATAGAGCCCCTCACATAGTATGATATCCCCTCACAGCCCCCCCACATGGTATATCCCCATAAAGCCCCCCTACACATTGTGATGTTCCCAAAAGTATGAAGTCTCCATAGAGCCCCTCACATAGTATGATATCCCCTCACAACCCCCCACATAGTATATCCCCATAAAGCCCCCCTACACATTGTGATGTTCCCAAAAGTATGAAGTCCCCATAGAGGCCCTCACATAGTATGATATCCCCTCACAACCCCCCTACGTAGTATATCCCCATAAAGCCCCCCTACACATTGTGATGTTCCCAAAACTATGAAGTCCCCATAGAGGCCCTCACATAGTATGATATCCCCTCACAACCCCCCACATAGTATATCCCCACATTGTGATGTTCCCAAAAGTATGAAGTCCCCATAGAGGCCCTCACATAGTATGATATCCCCTCACAGCCCCCCACATAGTATATCCCCATAAAGCCCCCCTACACATTGTGATGTTCCCAAAAGTATGAAGTCCCCATAGAGGCCCTCACATAGTATGATATCCCCTCACAACCCCCCTACATAGTATATCCCCATAAAGCCCCCCTACACATTGTGATGTACCCAAAAGTATGAAGTCCCCATAGAGGCCCTCACATAGTATGATATCCCCTCACAACCCCCCACATAGTATATCCCCATAAAGCCCTCCTACACATTGTGATGTTCCCAAAAGTATGAAGTCCCCATAGAGGCCCTCACATAGTATGATATCCCCTCACAGCCCCCCACATAGTATATCCCCATAAAGCCCCCCTACACATTGTGATGTTCCTACAAAGTATGAAGTCCCCACAGAGCTCCTCACATAGTATGATATCCCCTCCAACCCCCCTACATAGTAAGACCCCACAAAGCCCCCTACACATTGTGATGTAACCACGAAGTATGAAGTCCGCACAGAGCCGCTAACATAGTATGATATCCCCTCCAACCCCCCTACATAGTAAGACCCCACAAAGCCCCCTACACATTGTGATGTAACCACAAAGTATGAAGTCCGCGGAGCCCCTAACATAGTATGATATCCCCTCAAAAAAAACCTATATAGTAAGACCCCACAAAGCCCCCTATACAATATGTCCACACAAAGACCCATACACATTATGTCCCCACAAAGTCTCCTTACACAGTATGAGAGTTCCCCTACATAGTGTGTCCCCACAAAGCCCCCCTAAACAAAATAATGTACCCAGAGCTTTGGCTGTCCAAGTACTTGGCCCGCACTGGAATACCCAAAGTGCCGCATGTGGCCCGCGGGCTACACTTTGCCCCAGTCTGCCATATATTGTTATCCACTATACTGACATATTATGCCATGCACATTTTACTGTAGCATTGGAGGCTATTGGTGATGCATATAGTCAGGGTCATCTGATCGATTATGCTAATAACACTCTGAGAAAACTCTGATCTTAAGGTACCTTCACACATAACGATTTCGTTAACGATATCGTTGCAACGTCACGCTTTTTGTGACGTAGCAACGATCCCGCTAACGATCTCGTTATGTGTGACAGCGACCAACGATCAGGCCCCTGCTGGGAGATTGTTGGTCGCTGGGGAATGATCAGGACCTTTTTTTGGTCGCTGATCACCCGCTGTCATCGCTGGATCGGCGTCACACACATGTGTTCACTTGTAACCAGGGTAAATATCGGGTTACTAAGTGCAGGGCCGCGCTTAGTAACCCGATATTTACCCTGGTTACCATTGTAAAAGTAAAAAAAAAACAGTACATACTCACATTCCAATGTCTGTCACGTCCCCCGGCGTCAGCTTCCCGAGTGCAGTCCAATGATTTACATGCACCCATAGACTTGAATGGGTGCGTGTGATCCGATTTGTGGAGCCACTCGCAGAATGCAGTGATTTGTTTCCTCATGCTGGATTGCAGATCTGCACTGCCCTATAGGATAACTCTGGTCCGAGGGCTGTCCGATAAAAATCCCAATGAATACGCTGGCGTGAGCAAGCCCTATCACTTTATGGTAGTGTGTCTTCAGTGCCATACATCCTCCTGCCTGATGTCTTAGGGGCCGAAGAGAACAATTGGGGGGACACCAGTTTCCAATAAGGAGTGCTGAGCACTTAATAACTGAGGGTTTGCTGCAATTGTATCCAGTTTAGGCAATGCTATGTGAGCTTAAACAGCACAAATCTGTCCTGACTATTTCTTACAATGTATCACTGGAATTTATCTGGAATCCAGACTTTGTAGCTACATTGCCCATGTTGAGGGAGGGTCTGAAGTGACCCTTCACGGTTGACTCAGTGATTTTCAAATTGATCCACAGAGCGTTGCCGGCAACTGAAAATGACCAGATGGAGACGTGTGTCTCTGTTTGGGGGGATCGAGCAGATCTCTAAGCCCCGTTTATCGTGTCGCACTTTTCATAATCTTAGAAGTTATACTTCAACCAATCAACATAAGAACACGCTCACAGTTCTTAACCTATAAGAATGCAGGAACAGCCTGTACGTCAAGGTCTTCGTAGAGCAATACAACCTCAGTCTCATGTCTTGTTCAGGTTAAAACCATCGAGGTCTCATAACAACTATGAACTTTTACCTAGTAACAAAATTCATCTCAAAACAGCAAGATGGAGTCGAAAAGCACAAAATGAAGCCTGCTTTAATTGTTCTGAGTTTAACCCTTCACACCCACACAGGATGCAATGCCAGTTAAAGGGAACCTGTCACCAAGTTTTCCCCATATATAGTACGGCCAGCACCTGTAAGCTCCCTGGTACAGCATTTTGGTCCCCAATCCCCTCTGCAAGGCTCAAAAAAGAGGTTTTATTATACTCACAGATGGCGCGGTCCAGCCCGATAGTTGTGTCTGGTCTTGATCCGGTGCCTCCTCTCTTCTTGCGATCGCCGTCCTCTTTCCCTGCTTCGTGTGGATCATGCGTTACACGTCATCCACACATTGTTCCCCAATCGTGCTCCTGCGCAGGTGCGCTTCTATCTGTACTGCAATGCGCAAGTGCAGCGAAATGGCAAAGAGCGCCAGCGCATGCGCACTACAATACCGTGAGAAGTGAGCAGTGCGCCTGCGCAGGAGCATGATGGCAGACACTGTGTGCATGACGTAGGACACATCATCCACATGAAGCAGGGCAATAATAAGAAGAGAGGAGTCACCGGATCAAGACCAGAGACGCCCATCGGACCGGACCGTGTCACCTGTGAGTATAACAAATGTTGTTTTTTTTGTGGCACTCTAGAATGCTGAATCAGAGGGCTGAAAGATGCGGCCGTACTCTACATGGGGAAAAGGTTCCCTTTAACTCTTCATGAAGACTTTCACATTCTAGATCCAAGTTCCTATTTACTGACAGCAAACAGAGATCTTAGAAATGGTGAGGAGCAGAAAGTTATATGAGAAAGTTGTGGTAAGTTTAAAAGACTTGTCCAGAAAAAAAATATTTTGTAAAAGGTTCAGATTAGTCTAAAATAATGAAAAAATAAAAATGAAATACTCACTTTACCAATCGCCCCCATCAATCTGGTTCTTCTGCTTCTCAGGTCGCCTGCTGGTGCCCACTTACAGATCCAAGTATTTCAATGCAGCAGTCACATGACCACGTAGTGGACAATAATACCGGGAAAAGGAAGTGGGGACCGGCAGGGGCCAGATCAGGGGGGGATTGGGCAGGTGACTGTGCTGGGGTTTTGTTTTTTTTCCTAAACTGAAATGCTGTCAAAATATATTTTTGTAAAATCATCTGTTTAAACTTAAATGAAACTACAAAAGCCCTTTAGTTGCAGATTGTAAGGACAGTAAGGCTTCCATTGTGGATTTTTCCGCTCTTATTCTGCAGAATTCTGCGTTTTACCTGTGGATTTACTGCGGATTTTGTACAGATTTTGTGAGGATTTCGCCTGCGTTTTTACACCTGTAGATTCCTATTAAGGAATAGGTATAAAACGCTGCGGAATCCGCTCAAAGAATTGACATGCTGCGGAAAATAAACCGCAGCATTTCTGTGCGGAATTTTCCGCAGCATGTGCACAGTGGATTTGGTTTTCCATAGCTTTACATGCTATTGTAAAACACATGGAAGAGCAGATCCGCAGCCAAATCCGCAACTTGCAAACCTTTAACACTTCACTACTTTTCCCCATGATACTGAAGCCTGGTTGGGCTTCATACCAGATGCAGAACTATGGTCGATATTTGCACTTGACTGCAGACCAGGAGGGCACCATGCATACGGTGAGGAGAACACGCCAAAATTGTGATGGGGCTGATGGACGGCTTAGGTAACACTTTCTGTCCAATGAGGGATGAGTAGCGTGGAAGATTGGAACAAGTACGGAAAGTATTTACAGGATGACCATAGCCACAAAACTGTCACTGTGAGCATAACTATGGCAGAACTATTTAAGTTATACTATGGTCATGACTATGAGACTGGCACTATGGCATTAATATGAGACCGGCACTATGGCATAACTATGAGACTAGCACTATGGCATTACTATCAGACTGGCACTATGGCGTGACTATGAGACTAGCACTATGGCATTACTATCAGACTGGCACTATGGCGTGACTATGAGACTAGCACTATCGTATTAATATGAGACTGGCACTATAACATAACTATGAGACTAATGCTATGAGACTGGCACTATGGCATTACTATCAAACTGGCACTATGGGATGACTATGAGACTGGCACTATGGCATTACTATCAAACTGGCACTATGGCATGACTATGAGACTGGCACTATGGCATAACTATGAGACTGGCACTATGGCATAACTATGAGACTGGCACTATGGCATTAATATGAGACTGGCACTATGGCATGACTGTGAGACTGGCACTATGGCATAACTATGAGACTGGCACTATGGCATGACTATGTGACTAATGCTGTAGTCATAACTATGAAACTGGCACTCTTTTGATGACTATGAGACTAATGCTATGAGACTGGCACTATGGCATAACTTTGAGACTGGCACTATGGCATAACTATAAGACTGGCACGATGGCATTAATATGAGACTGGCACTATAACATAACTATGAGATTTGCACTATGGCATAACCATGAGACTGGCGCTATGGATGTAAGCATAAAGCTGGCACTGTGGCCATTAATGGCATTATTTTGGGTCTGTCATTATGGCTATGATTATCGCACTGGCTGTGTGGCCATGACTGGGACCGATCCTGTGGCCATATCTATAAGATTGACCCTGGGGCCATTACTATGAGGCTAACACAATGCCCATGACGTTGAGACTGGCATTAGGGCTATAACTATACATCCTATAGTTTCCAGAATGGCACTATTGCCATGGCAATAAAATTGGTACTATAATAAATTTAAGGCTGGCGCTATCACCCTTCATATCTAACCCTATGGCTTTCAATGTAAGACTGGCCATGACCATTAGACTGGCACATTGGCATGTTTTTGAGATTGGCACTACGGTCACGTTATGGCAGTGGCATTATACCACTACGGTGGGTACATTCAGGGTATGAGCAGGACTTCTATGGAAGGTGTAACCAATCAGGAATCCCTTCCGACAATCCTTGGTACATCTTGCCCCTTGTGTCTGAGCCTCCATCTCCTGTTTGGTGCCGATACCTAAGACACAAACATTTCCGTATCCAACATTTTCATTTTCTGGGGGGTGTAAGCCATATTCCACGGTATTAGAAATGATGGCTCTATGGTTTTTGCTGCGTCAGGATGGCAGCATTTGCAGATCGGAGAGAGGCGCGGAGTGGATGTGTCCCAGGCCTGCAGCCTCCGCTCCCCCCTCCCCCGTTTCTCATTGTAGTCCTTTATAGAGAACACACTGTTATAATGCTTGTAATCTGACATTTGGCAGCAGCTGCTCCTGTTTAGATTAAATGCGAGCACTTACCAGCAGCGAGACTGCAATTCCACTCACATGGATCATATAAATCCTCTGGTTTGAGCAGATTAAGCTAAACAACTGGCGAGCCTCTGAGTAACACAAGCCATTGTGAGGGCACAGCTGGAGGGGAGCCATGCCATCCATGCCAGTGGTGCCACAACTGCAAGCCGTGCCACCAAATTATCATCAGCTTATCACAATGCCTTAGGTTATTACACCATTGAGATTGAGACTTCTACCGTAGAGGCTCAACCGTAGGTCATGCTGTAGTTTCCCTGCACCTGCTATAGAGGATATTTCACATTTCTCTACGTCCTTTTCTATCTATTTATTCTTAAATTAGCTGATTTATGACATCATCAAAGTTCAGCCCAGCTTTGATGTGGTGTGTGGTCATAAGCCAGCACAGAGGGGTTCAGAAAAACACAAAGGAGTTAGAAGAGTTGTCTACTACTAGGATAACACTTTCTTAAATACTATATTACCAAATGTAAATTAAAAAAACACATATACTCCCCTTCTGTATTGGGGCCAACCCAGCAATATTGGAGCTGGGTCTTCCCAGGCTCGAGTGGCATTGTTATACCACTTGAGCCATTGAGCCAGTTAACAGGAGGTGAGTATATACTTAAGAAGGTCTTGTCCTACTAGTGGACAACCCATTTAAGGCCCATTTAGACAAGCTGATAATGGGAGATGAGCACTCATTAGAAAACTCATCCGCCTATTATTTGCTCTTTTAAACACTGAGGCAAACAGTTTTTTGTCAGTAAGTCGATTATTCAGGTACGAAAACATTGTTATCGGCAATACATCGTCAGTTGAAAATAAGATATGTGTTGCTGATAAAATTATATTCTATGTGCACAGAACAATTGTATGAACATTCATTCTGAACATTTAGATTTCTGGTTAGCCTATTTAAACAGGTCAACAATGAACTACCGACCAACCTTTATATAGCCATTTAGCATTTATTTAAATGGGTGGTTCAGGACTATTTATTTATTTACTATGGACCTAAAACGCAGGTAGTTGATAACAGAGTCAAGCACCTGGCGCTGGCTCAGATCGGTCACCTACCGCTCCTGGGGGCAATTCAGCTGCTGCAAGTCAACAGAGCAGCTCTTCTTCTTCTAGGCTGCTCTGTCAACAGGGTGGGATTACCAACGTCATGCTGCTGATTGACAGCCAGCTCCCCGCAGTCAGCATGATGTCAGCAGTCACCCCTCCTTCAACAGATGAAAGCCGAAGAGAAGTCACTGTTCTCCCAATGTGATATCAGTGGAAGTTGCTGAATTGCCATGAGTGGTAGTCTGTGACCGATCTGTGCCGGCAGAGATCGGCGCTGGGCAAAACAGACAGGATGTTTTTAGCAACAACGTGCCCGTTAATTCTTAGGCCTGTAGTACAAATATTTAATAGTCCTTGTCATGGTTGGTGTGTTTATATGGGCCCTTACAAACCTGCAAGTTAGAGCTTGACAGATCCTTAGATAGCTTATTTTGCATCCAGCCAAGAAGCCTTAAAGAGTAATCGTCATTTGCATTTTTTTATTTCATAATCAATAGTCAACATGAAGACACAGTGGATTGCAAACATATTCACCATCTTGGCTTTTTACCTATTTTGTTGCATTAAAACCTGTCTTTAAATATTCTTGCTATCCATTTTGTGTGTGATGCATCAGCACTAAATAGTCTAAATATACACTGTAGACAAACATTAAATTTACATGATCAAATAGCTAAAAATTGGCATATGCATATGTATTCACTCCTTTTCCCATGAGGCCCCTAAAAAATTTTGGCGCAAGTGATTACCTTCCTAAGTCCCATGCTTAGTGACAGGACACCCCCTGTGTGCAATCTAAGAGTCAGATAGTCTTTCAGTAGATACACTTTACCATTTCTGAAAGGCGACAGAAGCTGCAACACCATTAGCAAGAGGCCCCACTAACCAAACACCTTGAAGACCAAGGACATCTCCAGGCAACACCATGAAAACCAAGGAGATCTCCAAACAAGTCAGGGACAAAGTTATTGAGAAGTACAAGTGAGGGTTGGGTTATAGAAAAAATCTCTCAATCTCTGATGATCTTCCCGGAGCACCATCAAATCCATTATCATCAAAGGGAAAGAACATGGTACCACAACAAGCCTGCCAAGAGAGGGCGGCCCACCAAAACTCTCAGCCTGGGCAAGGAGGTCAATAATTAGAGAGGCAGTACAAAGACCAAAGGTAGTCCTGAAGCAGCTGCAGAGTTCCCAAGCAGAGACTGGAGTATCTGTCTATACGACCACAATAAGCCATACACTCCATAGAGGTGGACTTTATGGAAGAGTGGGGAGAAAAAATAGCCTTTACTTACACACAAAAATTGTATGGCTTGTTTTGCATTTGCCAAAAGACATGTGGGAGACTCCCAAAATGTATGGAGGAACTTGCTGTGGTCAGATGAGACCAAGCTTGAGCTTTTTAGCCACTAATGTAACTGCTATGTCTGTCGCCAAATCAACAAAGCTCATCATCCCAAGAACACCATCCCCACAGTGAAACATGGTGGTGGCAGCATCATGTTGTTGGGATGTTTTCCACCAGCAGGGACAGGGAAAATGGTCTGAGTTGAGGGGAAGATGTATGGTGCGAAATACAGGGATATTCTTGAGCAAAACCTGTTTCAGGCTGTCAGTGAGTTGAGACTGAGACGGAGGTTCACCTTCCAGCAAGACAATGACACAAAAGCCTACTTTCAAAAGCAACAGTCAAGTGGGCTAAGGAGAAACGAGTAAATGTTTTGATGATGCCTTGTCAAAGCTCAGACTTTAATCCTTAATTGAGAATCTGTGGTCAGACTTGAAGATTGCTGTTTATCAGAGGAAACCATCTAAACTGAAGGAGTTGGAGCAGTTATGCCTTGATGAATTGGCAAAAATCCCAGTGGCAAGATGTGGAAAGCCCAGAGATTTATCCAAAGCATAATGCAGCTGTAATTGCCACCTACGGAGGCTCTACAAAGTACTGACTTTAGGGGGTGAATAGTTATGCACAGTGAAGGTTTCAGTTATTTTGTCCTATTTGTTGTTTGCTTCACAATAAAAAGAAAACCAAATGTTCACAGTTGTCGGCATGGTCTTTACATGAAGTGATGCAAACCCTCAAAAAAAAACATTGAACCTCCATCTTTGTAATATATCTTAACAGAGAAATCTGCTCCTTTCTCCTCCGGAGTCCTGAACTGATCTTATACTCTCAATTCCGGGATAAAATTTGTAAAATTTGTATCCAGTGACTAGATTTTCCCGTTGGTGGGATAGAAGATGACAGTTGGTGCTTATAAAGTTTTATGGAGATGCAGAGGAGCTACAAGCAGACCCTGATGTTCTGGTGCCAGTTTCATAGAACGAACTATCATCTCCTATCTCAGTAATGGGAAAGTCTGCATTCGCCGAAGACGCATTTTACCGGTGACTTGAGAATTTTAAGAATGAAAGATCATTTCAGGAGGAGAATGAGGCAGATCTCTGACAAAATATATTACAAAATTGCTTATTTCCATACTATTGATTTATGAAATAAAAATTAAAACGACGGTTACACTTTAAATGCCACATGGTAGACATTTTTGATGAACTGCAATTGCAAAAATTGGAATAATGGTGGTGGAGAGCGGCTTCCGAAGAGGGGCATGATTACTTTTGAAATTTGCCATTATAAATATATAATCCTCTAGGGTAATTTAGCAAGTAGGAATATAGTCAGTGGTGGACATAACACGGGACCCCGGGCAAAGACCTCCCAGCCGTTATTGGGAGAGTCATCGTTACAGAGCTCCTCCAGGGCCGGATCATGGCTTTCTCTTCTGGATGAAACACTTTGTGCTGATTCTAGAACATGTGCACACCCTCATGCCTGGTCTATTAAAGGGCCAGTGCACACCCTGATTCCTCTTACTTAACCCGGTACCATGATTCTCCAGGACAGTATAATTATGGCAATTCCAAACTTGTATAGTTTTTTTTAAAATATATTTTAATAGTGAAAAAAAAAATCAGAAATTTAACAAAATTAAGTTTATGTCGCCATTTTCAGAGACCCCTAACTTTTTTTTATTTTTCCGTCGATGGAGCTGTGTGAGGGCTTTTTTTTTTCCCGCTAAGCTGATGTTGGTATTCACACCACATATTGATCACTTTTTATTTCATTTTTTTTTATAAACTGGGGTGACTGAAAACTGCAAATCTGGCATTTAGTTTTTGGGTGTTTTTTGGCATTCAACATATGTTTTAAATAATTTTACCATTTTATACACTCGAATTTTATGGACGTGTTGATGCCAAAAATATTTACTATTATTGTTTTTAGAATAATATTTTTTTTTATTTCTTTATTTTAAAATGTGGAAAAGAGATGTGATTTCAACATTCATATTTTTTTAATAATCTGGAAAACTTTTTAAATTTTTTTACTTTATTTGGTAAATCCTGCGATTGTTTGATTGCTATATTATATACTGCAATAGCGCAGTATTGAAGGCTATAGCATATATTACAATGTCCTATGAACCTCAGCCTGTGGCTGAACTTCATAGAGGTACCAAGATTGCGGCAATGGTAGCCTTCATCAAGTACTTGGCTGACCTTGTGGTGGGCACCGATCAGCAAACAATGGTCGGGCCATTTTCCACCATTCCTGACTGGTAACATTTTAGGGGTTTATCGTACATTAACAGCTCTAAAAAAAAGATTATGTTCGAATATTCAAATAATATTTCCTTTTGTATTACCTCGATACATGTGGCTTAATTGTTTTGTCATTTTTATATTCCTTTTTTTTTATAATGAGCTAAAATAAAATGTAAAGAAAAGTAGGAAATACGTGTCTTATTTTTCTCTTCTTTTACTTTTTTATTGCAACCACAAAAGATCACTAAAAGCATTTTACATTGCGTTCCCCTTTCTGTATAAACTATTTTTATAAATTGGACATTTTTTTTCACGGAGTCAAGGCTAGGAACAGTGATTCAAATTTTCAGTGTTTTTCTTTTTTTTTATTTAGTTTTGTTTTATTTGTTCTTTTATATTTTATTTGTACTTTATTTTTTTTATTTCACACACAATCCCCCCTGGGATGAGGTATTAAAACAACTTTGGACAGAGGGGTAGGTAGGGGGGATTTTTACATATTAATACATACTTTTATTACTGATTTCCCATGTAACTGGGGTTGATGTAATAGCCCCAGTTACAGGGGAAATGTATCCTCCTGGCTGCATGGCAGCACTGAATTTGTCTCATTGGACTCAGCATCTAATGTTTCCTGTCGGTTCTTACTAATCTGTCCGTTAGGTACTGCATAAGAACTGTAGAGTAGGTTTGTTTGTAATCCGAATTTCTATGTAGGTTGAAACAGGGCCAGGAAAGAACAAACTCTCACTTCACTTCTCGCCGCCTGCCTTCAGGTCCTCTTCTTTCAGTCATTGTGTGCCACATCCCTGACCCCTTCATTATAGGTCAAGACTGCCGACAGCACGTAAACGTGACCTGATGATGGACCGTGTCAGGACTCGAACCGGCAACATTTTGAGTACATAAACTAGTATTCCAATGTTGGTGTAGACTGTAGCAGGCATATGCAACAATCTGGTAGTTCATTCATAGGCGCGGCGGTTCTTGCAGACTCTTCAGAACTATATCTTCCTTTTTTGCATGGTCACTATTTTCTTACGTCAATGGAGAAGACACTTTGGGCCTCACAGCAGTTACAGGTCTACATAAGGGGGTGATATATAATGCTAAATTATAAAACCAGCACAGATTATTGATTCCAGCATCACTTCCAAGTGTGAAACAACAAAGGGTGCAGAGGTAGAAGTTGCATCTAGATCCAGGACATGAGAGATTCCCAATGACCCTCTAGCATATAAAGACACCAGTGACTAAAATGACACAGAATAGTTGGGGACCTGTTAAACATTCGGCCGTGGTACGCAAGAGCCTTAAGTTGAGTCTCTTGATCTCTTTGATACTCTTGTACGTGTGATAAGAGTTGTCATGGCTGCCACGTTTTATGGAAACCAAGAAGAGTGAATGACTAGGACAATCCAAGAACATTTGATTTATAAAAGGGTTGTTTTACATCAAGTAATGATAATTTTGTTTTGTACTGCTAGGTCCCAGTTTGCGATGAAGTTTTTGGACCCGTCATTTGTTCCAATAACAAATTCTTTGACGCAAGAACTACAAGAAAAACCAGCCAAGTGGGTGTTCAACCGGACAGCATTCGCTCGCCAGAGGTAAGTTCGGGAATTAGACGACAACCAATCAAGACCACTGTTCCTAATTACATAATGCCACATTTTCCTATTAGTGGTCAACATATATAACATGAAAACATGGTGGGGTTCAAATCATGGTGTCTGGTCTGGAGTCTAAACTCTAAGTTCTGGATCTGTGTCTGATTTGTGGGATCTGATCTTGGGTCTAAATTATTCAATGTGGTATGGGGGTTTCTGATCTGAATGAAGTCTGAATTTTGGAGTCAGGTTTGGGGTCTAATTTCTGAAGTCTAGAAACGTTTGAGGGGTCTGGTCTTGATTATGCTGGCTTCATATATGATCTTCACCATAATGGCCTTAACGTAAGGGTACTTTACTAAGAATATTCGTAAGAAAAATGATAAATGTCAAACCATTTTAGAAGCAGTGAGAACAAAGTCTCAAATATTGACAACTGTAATTGATCATTGGTGGTTGGTGAGACCAGACGGGACCAGTCAATCAGCATTCCAGCTTTGGTCCAAGGGTTATGTTGAGACACATAAGTAAGTCCTGATATTTTATGAAATACTAGGGAAAATTATGTTTAGTTTTCTTAATTTTGTTTTTTTCTTTTTGTTTTCTAAGGAGAGAAATTCTGCAGAATGTGGACGTCATCAGAAATTTTTCTCTGACCAAGAACAGCGTACGAACTGGTCAGCTGATGCATTACGACTACTCCAGTCATAAATACGTATTTTCTATAAGCAATAACTTCCGATCGCTTCTTCCAGACGTGTCGCCCATTCTCAACAAACATTATAACATTTGTGCCGTGATAGGAAACAGTGGTATCCTCACGGAAAGTCAGTGTGGGGCGGAAATAGACAGCGCCGATTTTGTCTTTCGTTGCAACTTTGCTCCGACTGAGGCTTTTCATAAAGATGTGGGGAGGAAAACTAACCTGACTACGTTCAACCCCAGCATCCTGGAAAAATATTACAACAACTTATTGACCATTCAAGATCGGAACAATTTTTTCTTACATTTGAAAAAGCTGGATGGGGCCATATTGTGGATTCCGGCATTTTTCTTTCATACTTCGGCAACAGTCACCAGAACACTGGTGGACTTTTTTGTTGAACATCGGGAACAGCTTAAAGTCCAGTTGGCTTGGCCTGGAAATATCATGCAGCATGTCAACAGGTAAGAGACTGTCTGAATTCTAGTCCTTTATTATAGGGACCAGTGATCCTATCAAAGGCCAGTTCTTAAAATGCCATAAAAACGTAATTAATGAGAGTCCGACTGCTGGGACCTCCACTCATCGAGAGGACGATGGGTCCCAGTTCTTAGCGTAGGGTTGGTCAAGCATGCATTGCATGAAAACAATTGCTCAATAGATTGGACCAGTGATTGGGTAGGCTTCTTATTTTAATAATTTTCCCAAAAATATATTCTATCTTTTTTTTCTCCCTCTTCCTCTTACTAGCTGTAATAATACTATAATACACATCATCAAAAAAGTTCTTGCACAAAGTGTAAACATTTTTTTAAAATATTTTTGTATGTCATACTAAAATTATCCCACCAGATGCTAAGGAAATTTTTTCTACCTGTGTCCAGAGCATTTAAAAAATTTCACTCTGAAGATTGCGGTTTTAACTATAGGAGACACTTTCTGTTTTCTGTAGCTCAGTTGTTGTTGGCTTTGCTGTTTAGACTGGGGCTGAATGAGCGGAGTCATCCCATTATCATTAGTGATAGGAAGATATAGTGACATCTCTATTGTACTTTGCTGAAGGCATTTGTAAATAGGGGACTGTTATAATCTGTAGCAGTTTGCTGTCAATTGAATCCCATTCATGTCAGCTGCCATAAAAAAAACACACAAACTGCTGTATTGTCTATACAGACTCTACAGAAATAAAGTCCATCCAATATGGCTACCCCAGGGATTTTTAAAAAGAAAACACAAAAAGTGTACTTACAATGTAAACATAATAAACACATTATTTCTCTTTTATAGACTTGTATGTTTTTAATGACAATAGGCAAATACAAGACTAGTCCGGTACGCTTCTTCGCGCAACTCTGCAGTTGATTTACAGGTTTATTTCACGCGTTTACATAGCGAGACACTAGTTAATCATCTGGAGCTGCACTTCAAGCTATTTTCTCTGAAACACCAGAATGTTTCAAAGAAAGATGTACCTGACTACAATCATGTAGCCAAGCTCTGATTCATGCTGCCCATTGTTGGGCAGCATTAATAAAGTGACAGGTTCCCTTTAAAGGGAAAAAGGTAACCTGTCACCCCCCGCAGGCGTTTGTAACTAAAAGAGCCACCTTGTGCAGCCCTAATGCTGCATTCTGACAAGGTGGCTCTTTTAGTTCTGGTCCCTGCCAATGCTGCAATAATCGCTTTTATAATGGGCCCCTCATACCTTGAAATTGCCAGGGGGGCAGGCCTTTCCCCCCTAACACAGACGCACCACAGCCGTCACGCAGGGCCTCCGCGCGCCGGGCGCCGCCTCCTCTTCCTTCATTAGTGGCCCCAACGCCTGCGCTGTAAGGTTTTTTGTCGGGCATGCGCAGTTGCGCTGCCCTTCGAACTTACAGCGCAGGCGTCGGGGACGCTAATGAAGGTAGAGGAGGCAGCGCCCGGCGCAGGGAGGCCCTGAGTGCCGGCTGTGGTGTGTCTGTGTTAGGGGGGAAAGACCTGCCTCCTGGCGATTTCAAGGTATAAGGGGCACATTATAAAAGCGATTATTGCAGCGTTGGTAGGGACCAGAACTAAAAGAGCCACCTTGTCAGAATGCAGCATTAGGGCTGCGCAAGATGGCTCTTTTAGTTACAATTGCCTGGGAGGGGGGTGACAGGTTCCTTTCAAGTTAATAAAAATGCATTAACTTTCAGTCTGTGATCTTCATTCTTTCAAAAATGTTCATAATGCATTTTGCAGCCTAATCCAAGTTCCAGATTTTTTACTGTTAGTGATGTCTCTCCCAGTAATATAGGCTAGATGTGCGGTCTGGGTGTCTCTCCCAGTAATATAGGCTGGATGTGCGGTCTGGGTGTCTCTCCCAGTAACATAGGCTGGATATGAGATCTGTGTGTCTCTCCTAGTAATATAGGCTGGATGTGAGGTCTGGGTGTCTCTCCCAGTAATATAGGCTGGATGTGAGGTCTGTGTGTCTCTCCCAGTAATATAGGCTGGATGTGAGGTCTGTGTGTCTCTCTCGCAATAATATAGGCTGGATGTGAGGTCTGAGTGTCACTCTCAGTAATATAGGCTGGATGTGAGGTCTGTGTCTCTCCCAGTAATATAGGCTGGATGTGAGCTCTGTGTGTCTCTCCCAGTAATATAGGCTGGATGTAAGCTCTGGGTATCTCCCCCAGTAATATAGGCTGGATGTGAGCTCTGTGTGCCTCTCCCAGTAATATAGGCTGGATGTGAGGTCTGTGTGTCTCTCCCAGTAATATAGGCTGGATGTGAGGTATGTGTGTCTCTCTCAGTAATATAGGCTGGATGTGAGGTATGTGTGTCTCTCTCAGTAATATAGGCTGGATGTGAGGTCTGTGTCTCTCCCAGTAATATAATCAAACAAATAGGGCAGCACACTGCAGCGCCAAAACATGCAAACTTGAAAACACGAAATTTTTTTAAACTGCATTACTGCACTAGAAATATGAAAAATGAGAGCTTTTAGCGCATAAAAATGGCCAATTTTATGTGTACCTCGTAGCCACGTTACGGCATCTCTCTTATACGAGGTCCTACTCTAAACCTACCTCTCTGAGAATAAACGTCTCCATCTGAATGGGTACATGTGAAACCTCTCCTTGGACTCAAATTCTCTCTTACTGTGGAGGGGTATTGGACCTACTATAATTAAAACACCTGAAGCTAGGAGGCAGGGAGTGCACGATCAGAAGGCTAGAGAATACATTTCAAAAAACCTGATCTGCACATCCAAACATAGACACAGTGTGAACAGGTGCTGAACCCAGAGTCGCCAACTCGTATATAATCAAACAAATAGGGCAGCACACTGCAGCGCCAAAACATGCAAACTTGAAAACACGAAATTTTTTTAAACTGCATTACTGCACTAGAAATATGAAAAATGAGAGCTTTTAGCGCATAAAAATGGCCAATTTTATGTGTACCTCGTAGCCACGTTACGGCATCTCTCTTATACGAGGTCCTAATCTAAACCTACCTCTCTGAGAATAAACGTCTCCATCTGAATGGGTACATGTGAAACCTCTCCTTGGACTCAAATTCTCTCTTACTGTGGAGGGGTATTGGACCTACTATAATTAAAACACCTGAAGCTAGGAGGCAGGGAGTGCACGATCAGAAGGCTAGAGAATACATTTCAAAAAACCTGATCTGCACATCCAAACATAGACACAGTGTGAACAGGTGCTGAACCCAGAGTCGCCAACTCGTATATAATCAAACAAATAGGGCAGCACACTGCAGCGCCAAAACATGCAAACTTGAAAACACGAAATTTTTTTAAACTGCATTACTGCACTAGAAATATGAAAAATGAGAGCTTTTAGCGCATAAAAATGGCCAATTTTATGTGTACCTCGTAGCCACGTTACGGCATCTCTCTTATACGAGGTCCTACTCTAAACCTACCTCTCTGAGAATAAACGTCTCCATCTGAATGGGTACATGTGAAACCTCTCCTTGGACTCAAATTCTCTCTTACTGTGGAGGGGTATTGGACCTACTATAATTAAAACACCTGAAGCTAGGAGGCAGGGAGTGCACGATCAGAAGGCTAGAGAATACATTTCAAAAAACCTGATCTGCACATCCAAACATAGACACAGTGTGAACAGGTGCTGAACCCAGAGTCGCCAACTCGTATATAATCAAACAAATAGGGCAGCACACTGCAGCGCCAAAACATGCAAACTTGAAAACACGAAATTTTTTTAAACTGCATTACTGCACTAGAAATATAAGAAATGAGAGTTTTTAGCGCATAAAAATGGCCAATTTTATGTGTACCTCGTAGCCACGTTACGGCATCTCTCTTATACGAGGTCCTACTCTAAACCTACCTCTCTGAGAATAAACGTCTCCATCTGAATGGGTACATGTGAAACCTCTCCTTGGACTCAAATTCTCTCTTACTGTGGAGGGGTATTGGACCTACTATAATCAAAACACCTGAAGCTAGGAGGCAGGGAGTGCACGATCAGAAGGCTAGAGAATACATTTCAAAAACCTGATCTGCACATCCAAACATAGACACAGTGTGAACAGGTGCTGAACCCAGAGTCGCCAACTCGTATATAATCAAACAAATAACATTTTTATGCGCTAAAAGCTCTCATTTTTCATATTTCTAGTGCAGTAATGCAGTTTAAAAAAATTTCGTGTTTTCAAGTTTGCATGTTTTGGCACTGCAGTGTGCTGCCCTATTTGTTTGATTATTATTTGTTTGCCTCCTAGCTTCAGGTGTTTTAATTATAGTAGGTCCAATACCCCTCCACAGTAAGAGAGAATTTGAGTCCAAGGAGAGGTTTCACATGTACCCATTCAGATGGAGACGTTTATTCTCAGAGAGGTAGGTTTAGAGTAGGACCTCGTATAAGAGAGATGCCGTAACGTGGCTACGAGGTACACATAAAATTGGCCATTTTTATGCGCTAAAAGCTCTCATTTTTCATATTTCTAGTGCAGTAATGCAGTTTAAAAAAATTTCGTGTTTTCAAGTTTGCATGTTTTGGCGCTGCAGTGTGCTGCCCTATTTGTTTGATTATATACGAGTTGGCGACTCTGGGTTCAGCACCTGTTCACACTGTGTCTATGTTTGGATGTGCAGATCAGGTTTTTTGAAATGTATTCTCCCAGTAATATAGGCTGGATGTGAGCTCTGTGTGTCTCTCCTAGTAATATAGGCTGGATGAGAGGTCTGTGTGTCTCTCCCAGTAATATAGGCTGGATGTGAGGTATGTGTGTCTCTCCTAGTGATATAGGCTGGATGAGAGGTCTGTGTATCTCTCCCAGTAATATAGGCTGGATGTGAGCTCTGGGTGTCTCTCCCAGTAATATAGGCTGGATTTTAGCTGTGTGTCTCTCCTAGTAATATAGGCTGGATGTCAGGTCTGTGTGTCTCTCCCAGTAATATAGGCTGGATTTTAGCTGTGTGTGTCTCTCCTAGTAATATAAGCTGGATGTGAGCTCTGTGTGTCTCTCCCAGTAATATAGGCTGGATGTGAGCTCTGTGTGTCTCTCCCAGTAATATAGGCTGGATGTGAGCTCTGTGTGTCTCTCCCAGTAATATAGGCTGGATGTGAGCTCTGTGTGTCTCTCCCAGTAATATAGGCTGGATGTGAGCTCTGTGTGTCTCTCCCAGTAATATAGGCTGGATGTGAGGTCTGTGTGTCTCTCCCAGTAATATAGGCTGGATGTGAGGTCAGTGTGTCTCTCCCAGTAATACAGGCTGGATGTGAGGCCTGGGTGTCTCTCCCAGTAATACAGACTGGATGTGAGGTCTGTGTGTCTCTCCCAGTAATATAGGCTGGATGTGAGGTCTGGGTGTCTCTCCCAGTAATATAGGCTGGGTGTGAGCTCTGTGTGTCTCTCCCAGTAATATAGGCTGGATGTGAGCTCTGTGTGTCTCTCCCAGTAATATAGGCTGGATGTGAGCTCTGTGTCTCTCTCCCAGTAATATAGGCTGGATGTGAGGTCTGTGTGTCTCTCCCAGTAATATAGGCTGGATGTGAGGTCAGTGTGTCTCTCCCAGTAATACAGGCTGGATGTGAGGCCTGGGTGTCTCTCCCAGTAATACAGACTGGATGTGAGGTCTGTGTGTCTCTCCCAGTAATATAGGCTGGATGTGAGGTCTGGGTGTCTCTCCCAGTAATATAGGCTGGGTGTGAGCTCTGTGTGTCTCTCCCAGTAATATAGGCTGGATGTGAGCTCTGTGTGTCTCTCCCAGTAATATAGGCTGGATGTGAGCTCTGTGTCTCTCTCCCAGTAATATAGGCTGGATGTGAGCTCTGTGTGTTTCTCCCAGTAATATAGGCTGGATGTGAGATCTGTGTGTCTCTCCCAGTAATATAGGCTGGATGTGAGCTCTGTGTGTCTCTCCCAGTAATATAGGCTGGATGTGAGCTCTGTGTCTCTCTCCCAGTAATATAGGCTGGATGTGAGCTCTGTGTGTTTCTCCCAGTAATATAGGCTGGATGTGAGGTCTGTGTGTCTCTCCCAGTAATATAGGCTGGATGTGAGCTCTGTGTCTCTCTCCTAGTATTACAGCCTGGATGTGAGGTCTGTGTCCCTTCCAGTAACTAGATGCAAAATCGAAGTATCTGTTCCAGTAATGTAGACTTGATCTGAGATTTGTATGTCTCTCCCAGCACTATAGGTTGGATGTGAGCACTGTGTGTCCCTCCAAATAAATCAGACTGGATGTGAGCTCTTTGTATCTTGCCCAGTATAATAGGCTGGATATTAGGTCAAGGTATATCCAGGTTACTGCGTCTTTATTAGCTCACATATCAGCACAGCTTCTATCCTGCATATATTTACTCTTTATGTGTTTTTTTTCCTTTTCTACAGTCTGTTCCCTATGCCTTCCCTGAGACTATAGATATTTACTAATTTTTTCATTTTTAACCCTTTCACGACATGCGCTGTTCGTGTACTGCCCATGTCGTGCCCTTCCCTTTGATGTGTGCTTCCTCGCTGAGCCCACATCTTTCCTGGCACATGTTTTGAACATGTGCCCCTAACGGCTGCAGGTGGAATCTCAATCCACCCGCGGCTGTTAACCCGTTAAATGCTGGTAAGGCATCACTAATCCCGCCCATTGGCACCCATGTCACATGGTGACATGGTCTGGCATGACAACCCGGGGTCTTCAGGAGACCCCTGTGGTTGTCATTGCTGGACTGCTATGAGCGTCACCCAGCGGTCGGCGTTCATAGCAAGTGATCATTTCTGCTACACACAGGCGATCTGATCATCGCCTGTGTGTAGCACAGGCAATCAGACAACTGCAGCTTCTAGTCTCCCATGAAGATTATTGAAGCATGCAAAAAGTAAAAAAACATTTTTTTTTAAATATTCAAAAATATAAAAGTTCAAATCACCCCCCATTCAAAATAAAACAATAAATAAAAAAAAATATATACATATTTGGTATCACTGATCTATCAATATAAAAAAAATTAATCCGATCAGCAAATGGCATAGCGAAAACCAAAAGTAATTACGTTTTTTTGGTTGCCGCGACATTGCATTAAAAAAACGTTACGGGTCTCGGAAAATGAAGACTTTTTGTTTTTAACAAACTGGATTTTTTTTTCACCATTGAAATAAAAAACAACCTAGACATGTTTGGTATCTACGAACTCGTAATGATCTGGAGAGTCATAATGGCAGGTCAGTTTTAGCATTTAGTGAACATGCTAAGAAAAAATAAAAAAAAAAAACAATTGCGGAATTGCACTTTTATTTGCAATTTCACAGCACTTGGAATTATTTTGTAGTACATGATATGATAAAACCAATGGTGTCGTTCAAAAGTACAACTTTTCCCTGCAAAAAAACAAGCCCTCACATGGCCATATTGACTGAAAAATAAAAAAAATTTATGGCTCTGGGAAGAAGGGGAGGGAAAAACGGAAACGCCATCAAAATGGAACAGGAGCTCCAACAGATGTGTAGCATTTTGCAGAACACTTGGCTACGTAAGGGACTCTCAGAAACAATTTAGCAAGGAACTGAACAGAAAAAAATAATCCTGCGCAAAGGTTTACACAGCTTATAACATCACTTCTTTCGATTATAAGAATTGTAAAGGGCAATGGAATACAAGTTTAGCAAGATGTTGGTTGCATAAAGTTGAATAAAACGACTGTTTTACTTGAAGCAATTAATTTCTCTAAATACAAATTTAGCAGAGCTCATTTTTTTCATTTAAGGGGATTTTACAGAAAGTTTACAGAAAGTGTTTAATTCCCCTGCAGCAACCCCAGAGGAGAAGTCAGGTATTACACATCTGAAAATGTAGAGTAAAAGATATTCTTTGCAGGTTGTTTGGCAATAGTTCTCATTGGGGTACGACACTTCATTTAACTCGTTGAGGTTGTGTCTTGCATCCTGATAAAGTCTCGAATTAAATAATGTAAAAGGTTTACATGCAGTCCTATATAAATCCCCTTTAGCCTTAAAGTACCACTGGCTGTCAAAACTCAGTAAAAAAAGAAAAAAAGTCTTATTAAAATGTTAAACTGCCAGGTTTTTGTCATGTAAAAAAAAATCATACCATGAATCATTTCAAAACTTTTTCAGTTTTGAATTTCGAGAAGCAAAATAGGAAACTTTTTTTTTTAAATAAAATGGTGTTGCTTCTTATAATCCATGCATCTTATTGCTTACCGGGGGGGTGGCCGTGGGGAAGCGGGGTCCCAGAGTCGCTGCTGGAGGAGGAGTGGGGTGAAGCTGTAGGCTGGGATGAGGGGGTGTTCCGATGTGCAGCGCGCCTCTGTGGGTGTCCGGTGCTGCTGCGTGGGTGTCTGGCGCTACTACCTGGGTGTCCGGCGCTGCTGTGAGGGGTGTCCAGTGCTGCTGCGGGGGTGTCTGGCGCTACTGCGTGGGTGTCCGGCGCTGCTGTGAGGTGGGTCCGGTGCTGCGGCAGGTGCTCTGCCAACATTTTGTGAAAGGCCAGATCTCCCGCAGTTCCATGATTTCCTTATGCGGTGGACTCCGGGAAAAAAGCCACCGGGGCGGCGCATGCGCATATGGAGATCTCAACACCAAGATCTTGGGAGTTGAACCAGATGAGATTATTTTTCCACTAAGTGGCAGGATTGCTTTCTATTTACTGATAGATTTCAGCTGGTGTCATTATTTTCCATTGATTTTTGCAGCTCTCTTTCTTAATTTGCTCAACACTTTTTCACTGTGTCATTTCTCATTATTACACATAACTTAATTTATGAACAGCTATGGTTTGATTTCTTTCCCTGTGTGGATTGGACGGGTTGTTGCCGACATCTGGTGATAATTTCATGTCAATAGCACCTTTAGAAATAGATTTACTTAGAAAATTGGTGATGTGTTCAATATTTATTTCACCTGCTGTAGATGGCTTGGAGAGGTTGATCCTACTGACAGGTTCCCTTTAAATGTTGAACAACAGTGACATTTCCTAGAACTGGATGTCCCTCAAAAATTGATGAAAAGACAATAAGAGAAGAAGAAAATTGGCCTTTGAGGCTACTAACAAACCTCCAGCAACATTAAATGATCACAGGAATTTCTAGAAAGTCCCTGTTGTGAACTGCATATGACAGCAATTTCCCTTATTCTTTATATGTCTGGCAGGGGAGAACTTGGAAACCTTTTCTTACAAAGAAAAACATCCAAACCCTGCTATATTTCGCAGAATCCTAAATGGAGTCTGTTTAAAGCATGTAGGAAAACATGTTATTGTCTGACGAGACCAAAGTTGAATGTTTGGCCCAAAGACAACACTGCACATCACCAAAAGAACACTATACCCACAGTGAAGCATGGTGGAGGCAGCATTATGCTTTGGGGCTGTTTTTTGGCTGCTAAAACTAGGGCTTTAGTCAAAGTCAATGTGGAGGGGATTATGAACAGTTCCAAATATCAGTCAGTTCTGCAACAAAATCTTCAGGCCTCTGCTAAAAAGCTGAAGATGAATTTCATATTCCTGTATGACGATGACCCTAAGCAGACCTTCGAATCAACAAAAGAATGGCTTTGTCAGAAGAAGATCAAAGTTTTGGAGTGGCCCAGCCAGATCCTAAACCTGAATCCTATTGAATATGTGTCCGTGATCTGAAGAGGGCGCTGTGCTCATAAGATGCCCTCACAATTTGACAGATTTGGAGTGCTACTTCAAGGAAAAGTGGGGAAACATTGACAATTCTAGATGTGCTGATAGATTGCTACCCATAAAGACTGAATGCTGTCATAAATTCAAAGGGCACACCAACAAAATGTTAGTGTAAAGATGTGTATATTTATGCAATTTTATTATTTAAGTTCTTTATTTTTTCTTTTACAAAAACATTACATAGCTTGGGACATTGCAATTCGGGACTGTCCCGTTTATCTGGGCTGGTTGGGAGGTATACTTCTAAATAGGGTCTGAGTCAGTCTATTGCTGCAAATGTGAACAATAGGAAGTAGAAGTCTAATATTAGACCTTGTAGCAAGTGTAATAATTGTGAGGGTTTTTTTTATAATACACATAGTGGTATAAAAAATAAAAATCATCAAATATTTAAAAAAAATATATATTTAGCATAAAAACCTGATTTTAACAATATATTATTTTCTGGCAACACATCCCCTCTAAACCATCGTGTTGCTGTGTACTGTGGGTTTATATTTAATAAAAAACAAATCCCCATCCAGACGTAGTATGTTTCCTCCTGATTGCAAGCTGTTATTGGCTGCGGGAGATTTTGTGAGCTCGGCAATAAAGGCTGACGCCACTGACAAACCTCTATGTGACACATTAATAATCTCACATTATTTCCTCCTCCTCGGTTTTTCCCATTGTCAGATTCTTGCTGCAGACTTTAAATATGATTTGGCATTTCATCAAGATCTGTAACCCGACCAAATCTGATTTGCCAGCTTTTATTACGAGCATTCATCCATTAGGGTTTTATAGTCTTCTCACATAGCGGATCTTAATTTCATTGCCCGACCTTTTATTGAGTCTTCGTTGCCACAGTTGGAAGAGCCCCTAACGGAGATTGGCAAACGGTGGGTGATGCTGGCTGTGAAATGTGATATCGACCCATTGTGAGGGGGTCTCACTGGCCAGACCAGTAATGTGGAATAGGATAGCTGGGGGACAGACAGTGGAAACTGCATAATCAAAACTAGATTATGGCCTGCAACAAATGTAAACTTAAAGAGAAGCTAGCATTGGAAATTCACCTAGTATTTAAATTAGTTTTTTTAGTTTAATGTATTTTTAAAAAAATTCGTAAATATTTACTAAAAAATAAAAAAAAATAGAAATCTTGCAATGCTAACATTTTTGATGAGTATGAGTCTTATAAATCACATCGGCCACTGGAGTTTTTTCAGGAAACAACAGCAAACAACTCATGGAGTCAGTTTCTAACCGTTTGTGCACATTTGTGGCCTGCTGGAGGTCATTTTGCAGGGCTCTGGCAGTGCTCCTCCTGTTCTTCCTTGCACAAAGACTGAGGTAGCGGTCCTGCTGCTGGGTTGTTGCCCTCCCACATCCCCCTCCACATCTCCTGGTGTATTGGCCTGTCTCCTGGTAGCGCCTCCAGCCTCTGAACACTACGCTGACAGACACAGCTCGCACTGATGTGCCATCCTGGATGAGCTGCACTACCTGAGCCACTTGTGTGGGTTGTAGAGTCCGTCTCATGCTACCACGAGTGTGAAAGCACAACCAACATTCAAAAGTGACCAAAACATCAACCAGAAAGCATTGGTACTGAGATGTGGTCTGTGGTCCCCACCTGCAGAACCACTCCTTTACTGAGTGTGTCTTGATAATTGCCAATAATTTCCATCTGTTGCCTATTCCATTTGTACAACAGCATGTGAAATTGATTGTCAATCAGTGTTGCTTCCTAAGTGGACAGTTTGATTTCACAGAAGTTTGATTTACTTGGAGTTATATTCTGTTGTTTAAGTGTTCCCTTTATTTTTTTAGCAGTGTATATAACTTAAAATACAAGGGAAATGTGTCATCTGTAACTTTAGCCCTTTTAGAGATCATTTCATTTGCATTTTGCTTAAAGGGAACCTGTCACCCCCAAAAATCGCCTATAAGCTGCGGCCACTGCCATCAGGGTCTTATCTACAGCATTCTGTAATGCTGTAGATAAGCCCCCTGATGTAACCTGAAAGAAAAGAAAAACAAGATGGATTATACTCACCCAGGGCGGTCCCCGTGCGGTCCGGTCCGATGGGCGTCGTGCTCCGGGTCCTGCGCCTCCCATCTTCATATGATGTTGTCCTCTTCCTTGCTTCCTGCCGCGGCTCCGGCGCAGGCATACTGTGTCTGCCCTGTTGAGGACAGAGCAAAGAACTGCAGTGCGCGGGCGCCGGGAAAGGTCATAGAGGCCCATCGCCTGCGCACTGCAGTACTTTGCTCTGCCCTCAATGAGGCATATAAAGTACACCTGCGCCTGTCAATTTTGGGGTGACAGATTCCTTTTAACTGTTCACAACATCAGTAATTATAACCAGGGGTTCACAAACTTTTACATGCCACTATATAGTCATGCTAAGTCTTCCAAAGAATAAATGGACATTTGTGATTTCCACACTATGATATTAGTAGGTCCCAAATAGAACAAATTCATATAAGGCATTGAAGGGAAGCCGTCATCAGAAAATGACTTTATGTTATAATTCATGTTTTTGCGTTAAATGTATTTTATTGGCAATTTTTTTGTTTCTATATCACAGACTTTGTTGCAAATAAAAATTAGAAACTTTGTGCTTTTCACACTGGCCACTGGGGCTTTTTTTAGACTCAAAATTACTATTGTTTCAGGAAACAACACATGTACATTGTATTGAAGCTTCTAATCAGCGTGTGAAAAAGTCATTGTGAAGGGAGGAGGAGTAGGGGAGTTACCTGTCACTGTAATCCTGCCTCTGTTGATAAGAAAACTGTTGAAAATGCTCTCTTAAGAGTGGCAGATGTAAAAATTGCAAGATTACCATTTAAAAAAAAAAATAAAGATTGTGATGTAAAAAATGGTTTGTTTTAAATCCAAATATGTTAATTTACATGTGTATATATATATATATATATATATATATATATATAATATATATATATATATATATATATATATAATATTTAATTTTTTCTGGTTTTTTTTTTACAGATATTGGAAAAACAAACACCTATCTCCCAAGAGGTTGAGCACCGGCATTCTCATGTACACGCTGGCCTCTTCCATCTGTGATGAAATACACTTGTACGGGTTCTGGCCGTTCGGTTGGGATCCTAATACGGGGAAGGATCTTCCGTATCATTACTATGACAAAAAAGGAACAAAATTCACTACAAAGTGGCAGGAATCGCACCAGCTCCCTGCAGAGTTCAAACTGCTGTACAAAATGCACAGAGAAGGACTGACCAAGCTGACGCTGTCACATTGTGCCTAAAGACGAAACAGGAAACATGAAGTGCCAATTGTTATTTAAAAAAAAAAAAAAGTGCCCAAATGTGATCGAATAGACACCGGAAACCAACAAAAAATGTAACGAAAATCTTCTTCATGATGACATAGAATGTAAATTCCAGGAAACCAGGCGGGTCAAACTTACGGAGGTTTTCGAGGGGCTGTAATAGATTGGATCTTTTACCCCCTTATTCTAAAGTGAAGGTGTCTGAGATTTGTCCTTTACATTACGACAGTTCTATCATAGTCCCAAATTAGGTCCACCACCAAGGCGTGTAGTATTCTTCATCGTAAGGTTTCAGAGGGGTGTTCCTTTTTTTTTTTTTCTAAATATGTCTGAATTTTTAACTTTCTAATATACTTTATATTACAATTAATGATGAGCCAACGTGCTTGGATAAGGCGTTATATGAGCATGCTCGGATGCTAACCGAGTGATTTGCAGTACTCCAATAACATGTTCGAGTCCCCGCGGCTGCATGTCTCACGGATGTTCGACACATTGCCTAACAAACAGGAAATCCCAAGATGTGTTGCGTCTGTCGAACAGCCGCGAGACACGGATCTGCGGGAACTCAAATATATTTCGAACATATTTAGGGCTCGAGCATGTTCACATAACACCTTATCCAACCACGTTCGCTAATCACTAGTTACAATTCCTCACACATTTTGCCCAGGTTGTCTCCCCCCATATCAACCTCTTAAGATGTAAGGAAAGTGTTCTCCGGAGCATTTTTTGGGTACCAGGAGTATGAGGGTTTTTCTTTTTTTAATAAAGCTCTCGTTGCCCCTTGAGTTTGACTCGCCTGTAATAATCATACGTTTTAATTTTCGAAGTGAAGCTCCTACTGTGACTCACATTGGCCCCATATTGGTCTATATCTTTTGCTATTTACATTTTATTTTTCAATATGTTTCTACAGCTAGCAGAGTAGAAAAAGTGATCTTTTTGCTACCTGGAAACCATCAGCAAGCTGCATTGGCAGATCCATTGATCTTGTTACGTGTCTCTATTTAAGACCTTAGTCATTTAATGAACAATGTTGTCCAGCTGTGGATGGCATGTACGGTGGCTATGTGGAGGTTTCACTAATCGGATGGAGACCGTAAACAAGTAGGTAAAATGCAGTTGATAACTGTCTTACAAGGTGGGTCAGAGGAAGAGTGGGGTGTAAACGTCATAAATCCTGGCATAGTCGCCAGATGTCCCAGATTTCTTAGTACTCATGGGACAAAAAGGGACAGAGTTTAAGTAAATCTTAGCCCCAAAGTGGATGCTCTGGGGTGGGTCTGGGACATTCTCAGGAGGGGCCAAAAGTTGGTTGTTTTTTATGTAAACCCCCCAAAAATGGGTGTTCCAAATTGGGGTTGGAAGCTCTTGGGAGGCACATGGGGTGTGGTTGGGGGCAAAACATAAACGCCCCCAGAAACGTTGAATGCAACTAGATTGGCCAACAAACTACGGTAATATGCATGCATGCTTGCTGACAGTTTCCTATAGGAAGATGTCAGATATGAAAGATTGGGAATGTTAGGGGCTGTGTATTTGCAGGGAAGAAAATAGGTCTGAAGCCATTTATAGCAGAATATTAGTGTGCCCTCAAAGTATCAAATAGCAGCACAGAAGATGAACACTTGACAGATCAATCTACAGCAGCTTGCTGATGGTTTCCAAATTGAAATCTATCACAAAGAAAAAAATGAATGAAGATGCTATTTTTGATATTTTCAGATCCAGAGTCAATGTTAATCTAAGGCGGAGCTGCACTTTAATATTTGTACTATTTTAGCATCAGAGGAATTGTTAATGGAGGATGACGCTGAAGGTATTTTATAAGAAAAACCCCCCACTGTTTTCATCCCTACTTCTGCTGTTATTATTTATTGTCACGCGTTACGTTAACAATCAGGAGTCTGCATAGTGACGGTGCAAATAGATTTGCAGGATGCGGTCTGGTGGACATGTCACTGATCGGTGGTCATTAGATGGGGTCATGCGGTGAATCGGTTCCTCTTTTGATTAGCGGGTGTTGCGTGACGTCAACGTTGCGGCGTGACGCGCCAAGAAGAGCCATGGATGCTAGTCAGTAAGAGGTGGCCCATAAGGCTCCCAACCGACGGGCACAGAATACTGACCTGATGCTGCCCCAGGTCCAGCAAATCGACTTGTACCGTGTTTACTTTCCATCATCGCCGTCAATCCGACCAAGCATTACATTTTGTGAGTAAAGTCCCGAGCTCGAATGTAGACGTAATAATTCCATCTATTCTGCACAATTCTACACAAAATATTTGATATTTTTTTTTTTTTTTCATAAATTTAGTCCCTATTTATAATTTTTTCACTGTTTCGAAAACATTTGGGTCATTGGATCCTCTTGTTTTTTTAGGCACTTTATTATTTATTTTTTTAAGTCTGATAAATGCCACAAATTATGAGTAATTTTTTTGTACCTACCGCATCGTTTATTACATCTATCAGTCCCATAGTCAGATACATGACTACTACTCTCATTCACAATGGTGGTCATCGGTGCACACTACTGCTCCGTCATCCCTTGTTCCATAATAATTGGGAACCCCCTGGTATCATACATTTATCAGCTATCCTGTAGACAGAAGTATATGAAGAAATTATCCATAGTAGCCGAATGGCTATCATGTGACTGCCCTGTGAATATAGCGGTGGGGCATGTGCATTGCCCCAATTTTTGGATCTTTCCACCATTAATACTGGTGCCTATGAATAGTAATATAACATTATAAACATGGGCGCATGTGACTAGAGATGAGCGGACGCAGGCTTGGACTGGCCCACCAGAAAACCGGAAAATCCTCTGGTGGGCTGTGGCTTCTCTTTCAGGAGAGTCCATAGTGCAAACTTTGCAGATGCTATGGGTTTCTTGAGTGGGAGAGAAAGGTGGGCTCTGAAACTCAAATCCTCCTGTGGGCCCAATGTTCTTCAGTCTGACACTGAGCGGACCTGTGGAAGTTTGGATGCCCACCAGAAAACCAGAAAATCCTCCGGTGGGCTGTGGCTTCTCTTTCAGGAGAGTTCATAGCGCAAACTTTGCAGATGCTTTGGGTTTCTTGAGTGGGAGAGAAAGGTGGGCTCTGAAACTCAAATCCTCCTGTGGGCCCAATGTTCTTCAGTCTGACACTGAGTGGACCTGTGGAAGTTTGGGTGCCCACCAGAAAATCCTCCGGTGGGCTGTGGCTTCTCTTTCAGGAGAGTTCATAGCGCAAACTTTGCAGATGCTATGGGTTTCTTGAGTGAGAGAGAAAGCTGGGCTCTAAAACGCAAATCCTCCCGTGGGCCCAATGTTCTTCAGTCTGACACTGAGCGGACCTGTGGAAGTTTGGGTTTGTCGGGTTCGACCGAACTTTAGTCCAAAGTTTGGGCACCAGAACTTGTACCTTAACCCGATCCCCATAGAAATCAATGTGGATCTTCCACTCTCTATACTCTCGAAGAGGAGAAGTTTGTATTTGGAGTTGAGCGGCGGACACTAGGACTCTGGTACGAACCCTGTCCTTTTCAGTTCGGGTTTACTCATCTCTACTTGTGACACTTTTCGGGTTGTGGTGAGGCTGCCCAACAAACCCTCTGCCATGTAAAAGGCCATGAGTGGGAGGTGCAGGAATTGCAGTCAGTCACACCCAGAACCCTGGAGCCTGGAGGGTTCCCAAAAAGTCACTTTGGGCACTACTAATAATGACCCACCAGAGTCAGGAGTCATTTTGGAGGTTTTCCATTAGCTTCAAGTTATGCCACTGGCACCAGTAACAGAAATGGCCATTACCACTGGGTAACTCAACCAGTGCTTTTGGTGGGAGCAACAAAATATTGTATTTTTTTCAAAAAGGGTTTTTTTTTGCTATAATTTGAGATGGTATACCGCCAGGAGAAGCCATCACTTCCTAACCGATGTTGCTCTGACTGACAGGACCCCTGCCAATCATTACAAACCATAGAGATTAGCCACCTCTCATTAAAGGGACACTGTCACCTGAATTTGGAGGGACAGTGTCCCTTTAAAGCCGTGGCGTTTGGACCTCTCGTACACTAAGAACTGGACAGAGCTGCTGAATCTAAAACCCCCATAGATTTGCTTGGCAACTGTCAGCGAATGTATGGTTCCAAATGGGTCTGAGGTGGACCTGGGGGCATTGTTGTTAACAACAATATTGATCTCAGTCAGGCTTGGCGTTACTGATCAGAATTGATAATCTATGATCAATTTATGTTTTTTTGTTGCCCTAAAATATATAGGCGAAGTTTTATAATCCCGTCTAAAAGAAAAACTGCATTTGTCTCTCAATAGCAACCAATCACAGAGCAGCTTTAATTTCTGAAGGCGCTCTTAAAAAATGAAAGTCGAGCTGTGATTGGTTGCTGTGGGCAACACTAAGGCTGTTGCTGATTTTTCGCGTTTTTTTTCGCTATAAAACCGCAAAAAAAACAGCATACATTATGCATCCCATCATTTAGAATAAATTCCGCAATTTTTGTGCACATGATGCGTTTTTTTTCCATGAAAAAAAACGCATCGCGGTAAAAAAACGCAGCATGTTCATTAATTTGGCGTTTTTTTTGTGGATTTCCCACTATATAATGCATTGGGAAATGTCCGGAAAAATCCGCAAAAAAACGCACCAAAAATGCGTAAAAAACGCTTGCGGATTTCTTGCAGAAAATTTCAGGTTTTTCTCAGGAAATTTCTGCAAGAAATCCTGAACGTGTGCACATAGCCTAAGGCTATGTGCACACGTTCAGGATTTCTTGCAGAAAATTCCTGAGAATTCCGGACATTTTCTGCAAGAAATCCGCAAGAAAACTGCATGCGTTTTTGCCGCGGTTTTGACACGTTTTTGCTGCGGTTTTGACGCGTTTTTGCCGCGTTTTTTTCCGGACACTTCCCAATGCATTTTGGAGTGGGAAATCCGCAAAAAAAACGGAAAATTAATGAACATGCTGCGTTTTTTGCCGCACAAAACATGCGGAATTCATTCTAAATGATGGGATGCTTATTGTATGCGTTTTTTTTTGCGGTTTTATAGGGAAAAACCGCGAAAAAAACGCAACGTGTGAACACAGCCTAATAGTTTTCATACGTTTGTCTTAGAAATCTTATGATCCGAGTGTTTATTTTCAAATTTATTCCCAAATCTAAAAATTAATTAACACTTTGTCCTCCTCAACCTTAAACCAAAATGATTAGCAGCACTTATGTTACATTTCCTCACAGAAATCCTGTGTGGGGGGTTTCTTCTGCTTTGATATGGTGGCCATTTTGTGCGCCATATTGATTCGTTTCTTGGTAGAACTGCCATTTTCTTACAATGATCTGTCAGTAACAAAACAACGGGTTTAATATCAGTTACCGAGAAGCCGTTTTGAAGGTGTTAGTCAATATGGCTTCAATTACTGTGACACAAATTGGCTGCACTGACTGTGTCACAAAATGGCTGCACTGACTGTGTCACAAAATGGCTGCACTGACTGTCACAAAATGGCTGCACTGACTGTGTCACAAAATGGCTGCACTGACTGTGTCACAAAATGGCTGCACTGACTGTGTCACAAAATGGCTGCCATAGCAAAATATGATGCATGGTTACAGATGGAGTCTTCTTCATGGTTACAGATGGAGTCTTCTTCATGGTTACGGATGGGGCCTTCTTTATTGCAGCAGCTTAAAGGTGTTTTTTTGCTGTTTCGTAAACCAAGTTTAATCGGTTTAAAGCAAAAAGTTATGCATCTTTTAAATATATTTTGTGCTTTATTTTGCCACCATGTTCAAGATTTCTGCCTGCGGTCAGAGAATGGTAATCTTTCTGTTTATGACTGGTGCGGCCTGGTCCTGCTGATACAGCTGCAAGGCTCATTACAAAATCAATTAGACATGTTTGGTAACAGTTATCCTGACCTAAATTTAAAGGGGTTGCAACCCCTTCTAAATCCATTATACATCCATTTATCCACCCTATCTGCCAGGCATCCCATCTGCAAGATCCTATCCCAATATGTAGTTGGTGTAATAATATTAGCAAATACCTCCAATTAGAAATGTATAGTTCTTCTAATTCCCTATTTCACTTACCACATGTGCAGGACTTTGCAGCAGCTTAGGTATCCATAGTTACGACCACAGATATAGTGACAGTTAGTTGTTAGTGGTCGTAACCATTGATTTTCAAGTTGCTGCAGTTAATGCACATGAGGTAAGTGACATGGCGAATCAGAAGAACTATACTACATTTCTAGTTGGAGGTATTTGCTAATATTATTGCACCTACTACATATTGGGGTAGGATCTTGGAGATGGGAATATCCCTTTAAGTGTTGAAATCCCAGAGGGTTGTCCAATCACAGGGTACCAATGGTTGCCATGACAACCTGAGGCCTACTGGAGGTTCCCCATCACCACCATTTCTTTACTCATTCAGAAGTATAGAAGTATATATTGCAAGGGATCAAACAATTACTGGTTCCCGTTCCCTAGGAAGACTGAAAAAAAAAGAAAAAGATCAAAACGTTTTTAAAAAAACATTAGAATAATAAAAAAACATAAAAGATTGAATAACCCCTTTTATTAAAAATAATAATAATAATGTTATTTTATATAACGCCAACATATTCAAGAAGTTTAGAAAAAAATCAAAACATATTTCTACCAAAACCTATCATTATTTAACCCGTAGGCCGCAAAGAAAAAAAATAAAAACAAAACTCAAAATGGCTGTTTTTCAGTCGCCGCATCTCCCACCAAAAATGCAAAAAAAAAAAAAAACGATCTAAACATTGTATGTACCTCAAAATGATACCGATGAAAATCTCGAAACGAGAAAGAAAAGCTGCGCAAAGTTACAGGTCTCAGAAAATGGCGACAAACCCCCAAATATTTTCTACAACATTGTAAATTTTCTTTTATCTACTAACACACACATTATATATATATATATATATATATATATATATATATATATATATATATATATATATATATATATATATATATATAGTATATATATAATATACTATAAAAGTTTGGTATTGTAGGGATAGTACAGACCAGGGGAATTATATTAGTAATTTTATAATTACCAAGTCATTTTTTTACTTCACGCTGCAAAAAAAAACAAAAAATGGCGGAATTGTATTTTTTCTTTTTTTCACCATTTCGCCTCATTTGGAATTTTTTATCCACATTTTTCAGCAAATTATATGGTAAAATACAGCAGCAAACAAAAAAGTTATGACTCTTCGAAGTAGGGTTTGAGGAAAAAAAGTGTAATATGAAAATTGTCCATGGCGGAAAGGGAAAGGTGGACGGTTGGAAGGAAACAGTACTTTATTTTTTTTTTATTTCTGGACAACCCCATGACTTTACATTCAATGACAGCAAGCGATGCCTTTGAAAATGGTCATAAATGCGAACTCGAGGTAAATCAGAAAACTACAATAAAAAAAACTATAATAAAAAAAGCATAATTCCACTGTCCGCGAATTTACCACCAGTATGGACCAGAAATGCCGCTCCACCTGCACGTACAGTATAGACATGGCAGCTGGCGGACTGTTACGATACGTTTATACTGCACATCCTTTAAAACTTGATCATTTGTATTTTTCTTGTATTTTCATGTTTTTTTATTTAAGCAGTCGTTAAAGACCCGGTCGTGAGATTTTTTGGTAGTATTGTTTAATCTGTTGTCTGATATGTTTGATAGATAAGCTGATCACAGTCGTATATCTGAATTTGGGGTAAAAATAAATCGAAAATAATATATACGGTACATATATATTGCAAATGGATCAGATCTAATTTGCATTAAGGGCCTATCCTATGGCGTCAATGTTTTTTTTTTACTCGAATCTATGTATTTTAGGCTAAAAATAATTTTGGTAATTCGGTTTCATTGAAAATTTCGCACGGTTTGCCATTTGCAGGCATGTTGTAGCCAACATATA
This sequence comes from Ranitomeya imitator, assembly GCF_032444005.1. NCBI lineage: Eukaryota > Metazoa > Chordata > Amphibia > Anura > Dendrobatidae > Ranitomeya > Ranitomeya imitator. The sequence goes on along the minus strand of NC_091282.1, from coordinate 45,804,255 downwards.
GTAGTGGAGAACAAGACGTGCACTCTCGCTAATGCTGGTGCAGACTGAACGTGGAGGGATTCTCCAAAATGTAGTCATAAACATCAACAGTCGCACTCAAGGAAAGCTGTCTTCAAGATATTGTTAAGCCAAATACGTGGTTTTTTAATTTTGAAATGACACCAAAAAATTGAGATATCACCGCAGTGTTGTAAGGTAACGTTTCGACCCACTCGGTCTTTTTCAAACCTTACTTAGAACAGTAGATACAGAGAGGAGGGCACAAATTCCTGGAGAGGTGCAGGAGTCCCGTTAGGGGCTATAAGTTGGCACCACCACCGCAGACACCTTAAGCTGCCAACTTATAGCCCCTAACGGGACTCCTGCACCTCTCCAGGAATTTGTGCCCTCCTCTCTGTATCTACTGTTAGAAGTAAGGTTTGAAAAAGACCGAGTGGGTCGAAACGTTACCTTACAACACTGCAGTGATATCTCAATTTTTTGGTGTTATTTCAAAATTAAAAAACCACATGTAGCCAACATATATGCATATATAAAAAGAATAAATTGCCCAACCCCTCTATATATTCTGCTACATCGTGTTACTCTATCGTTTCCTATAGACCTTCTTTACAGGGTTCACTTTAAGCACACAGCGAAATTTAGACATAAAGCACATTTCCACCTAAAGTTTTTTTTTTTTATTTTAAAGTCCTTGAGTCATCCACTTATTAAAAATCCTTATCTGTCCCATAGTTTAGTTAGTTATGTCTTTTTGGGAAAATCTGGGTGGCAACTGATATGTCTGCTATTACAGCTCCCGTATAGGTTTTCTGTTATCTAGCATTGCCGGAAAGAACTGTAATTAAAATGGCCAAATAGAATATTTAAAGTTTACTCTCATTTTTATAAAGTTTTTGACACGTCAGAAGTTTTGAGCATCGGGGGTCCAGGTGCTGAGACCCCACCACTTTGAACTTTCATTGTATCCATGCAGCACTCACTCCGCTCTCTGAGGCCGAGATGATCAAAGCTGATCAGAAATGAATGGACGCTGCACTCTCTTTTATTTTAGCGAGCGGTGGAAAATCTTAGCACCCAAACCACATCAACCAAAATTTTTGACATGTCAAATTTTTGGGAAAATGAGAGTTATGAGCTCATTTAGACGTCCGTTTTTCATGTACGAGTTCTATCCGTGAAGTCTATGAGGCTGTTCACATGTGCGATTTATTGTCAATCCAAATGGTCCTCCAAAAATCGCAGCGATGTGTCGGATCAAAATCAGCAATGCAAGTCTATGGGTCCGTGAAAAAAAAATCGGACCGCACTTGGATGCCAAAAGGTGGAGAAACTTTTTTTTTTATCATCCAAGAAAAACTGATGAAACCCTGATAATACTTTGTTGAAACTCGGATATAAATCACTTCTTGTACGTGGAACGAAAGGACATCTGAAAGAAACCGTACACTTTAAGCGGAATGTTTAAAAATGAAGTACCGTAAGTGAAAAAGTTTCAAAATTCTACTGTGTCTCCATGGTAACAGACTACAAACAACCTATGTGTAGTCTGATCCTGCAGACTTCCTTCCTGCCCAATACATTTTAGCAAGACGTGATGAACAAATGGTAGGGAGCGCACCTTCACTATCAGTTCATGGAGGTTCTTAGTAGTCTGTAACGTCATAAGTATGCGTAGGAGCTGCATTCACAAAACGGTGGGAGCTTTATCATCACGATTATCTGGAAAACTACTTTTTTTTAGGTTATAATGTTGCAGGATGTCCCCTATCGGAACCACTCAACGACTTGTATCTGTAGAAACACTATATTTTAGGGAGTGATGTGATTTAATGGCACAGCACAATAAACCAATCCATCGGCGTCTCTGTGAATGTCCGCCGGCATTGCCCGCTCCTCTGTATAGATCTGCCCCGGTGTTTTCTACGCGACTTGTACATTACACTCATTATATGAAAGGCCATATTCCGTACTCTCTGACGCTGATGTAAATATTTTCTCGTCCGGTCTGGAATCTAGATTTCTTACATTGTAGAAGTCTTCTACATATTGAATTGTATCGGTATTTTGTGAATAAAAACCGCAATGATTTCACTTCTTTTTTGTTTTTTTAAGTAATCGATGGATGTAATGTGCCGACACTTGAATTTCTGTGCCAAAACACAGTCATGAATGCATTGATTTTAATAATAAAGATGTCATTGTGCTGATGTGCTGTGATTATTCTCGGTCTACAGAATGGATGTGAGTAGGGAACTCCAGATGGGAAAGCTGCTGCATACCTGACTGGTGTGAACATACACTAACAGGGCACTTTGAAGAGACTCTCTATGGGCCTAAAGGTAAAAAACGAATATATCCATCTTTTACTTACGTTACCAATTCTCATCTGTTCTCCCAGCTCTGGTCTCCTCAGTCCTTGCTGCCCCGGAATATCCAATTTCATGACATGTCTGCCATTGTGGCGCCATTGTGGTGACATTGTGTGACACTTAGACCTCAATTCACTTTTTTTCTTAGTCTAGTGTTTTGATGTTTTGTTTTTTTTTTACCTGTCTTTAATTGGCACCTTTTTCTTCTTTCAATTTGCACCTTTATACCAGTCTGTTTTATCCAATGCCTTGAAAAAGTATTCATCCCCCATGACCTTTTCCACATTACTCCCTGAAACTTACACGGATATTATTGGGATTGTATGTGAAATACCAACAGTAGCAAGCATTTGTGAAGCGTAAAGTAAATGATACGGTACATCATTTTATAATTATTAACTATAAATCTGAAAATTGTGACTTTCATTTGTATTCAGCCCCCCTGTCATCTGATAACCTCAATAATATCCTGAGTGACCAATCACCTCCAGAAGTCACATAATTAGTACATTGAGTCCACCTGTGTGTAATTTCTTCTCATTATCTCTACATCTGTTCTGTGAAGGCCTAAGAGGTTTGGATGAGAACATTTGGGATAAAAAAGCTTCATGAAAACCAAGGAGCACACCAGACAGGTCAGGGATAAAGTTGTGGAGAAGAGTAAAGCAGGGTTAGGTTATAAAAAATAGCCTAAGCTCTGAACATCTCGCCGAGCACTGTTCAATACATCATCCAAAAATAAAAGGAGACTTGCACAACTGCAAATCTACCAAGACATGGCCATCCACCTAACCTGACATCCAAAGCAAGGAGAGCACTAATTAGAGAAGCAGCCAAGTGGCCCATGATCACTCTGGAGGAGCTGCAGAGATCCCCAGCTCAGGGGGGAGAATCTGTCCGCAGAACAACTATTAGTTGTATAGTCCACAAATCTGGCCTTTATTAAGAGTGGCAATGAGAAAACCATTTTTGAAAGCAAACCATAGGAAAGTCCGTTTGCAAAAAGCCATGTAGGGGACACAGCATGTGTAAGAAGATGCTATGGTCAGATGAGACCAAAGTAGAACTTTTTGGGGCTAAATGAAACACGCTATGTGTGGCAGAAAACAAACACTGCACATCACCCTGAAAACAACATCCCCATCATCAAACATGGTGGTGGCAGCATCATGCTTTGGAGGAGGCTTTGCTTCAGCAGTGGAGAAGCTGGTTAGAGTTGTTAGGGAAATCTTGGATTAAAGCTTGTCAGAGGCTGCAAAAGCCTTCAGACTGGGGCGAAGATTCACCATCTAGCAGGGCAACGACCCTAAACATACTGCCAGAGCTACAATGGAGGGTTATATCAAAGCACATTCATGTATGTGAATGGCCCGGTCACAGTCAAGACCAAAATCTCATTGACAATCTGTGACAATTCTTGAAAATTGATGATCACTGATGTCTCCATCCAATTTCACTGAGCAAGATCCAGTGTGCAAAGAAAAAGGGGCAAAAATGTCACCTCTAGATGAGCAAAGCTTGCAGAGACAGACCCCAAAAATAATTGCAGTGAAAAGTGGTCCTAGAAAATACGGACTCGGGTCTGAATACAAATGCACCTCCTAAATTTCACATTTATATTTTTAAAATAATCAGAAAACCACGTTATATGTTCCTGTTTTGTTTTATTTGTATGAGCAAAGGCAACAGATTCATTCAGGGAAAGGTGAACCTATAATTCTGCTTTTATTTTTTGAATGCTTGTCATTTTGTATGAAATTTTGGGCTTCCAGATGTTTATAGATGATTCACCAAATTACAACTTTTTAAAACGTTGCAAACTTTTTTTCAAATGCACTCCAGTTATATCGTGGAGTGAATTTATGTGTGCCAAAAAATGTTGTGACATTTTGTTACATTTTTGCAGAACAGACGATCTATTGCGCTTAAAAGTTGCAAAAAAGGTTCATGAAAAACACAAAGTGCCTGATTGATCATTTGCAGCTGTTTTTAACTATTTTTTTGGTTTGTGATATCTGGGGACTTTTTTGTGACAAATTCTTCTAAGTGATTTTTTTCCTCTTGTCCTCTAAAATGTCGCAAAAATTTTTGCAACAAAACCCCCCAAAAACTGGTGTACATAGAATCACTCCAAAGGGCAAATGGAGTACACTTGTAGAAAACTTTGAGACATTTTAAAAACTTGAAATGAATGAATCAGTGGAAAACATCTGGAAACCCTGAACCCTGCTCACCAGGCGAATACACATAAAATAGACTTTAGAAAAGGTCCAAATTAAAACAATACAGAGAAAATTAAAAACAGGCGAAAAACATCAAAACTAGACCAAAAAAGGTGCAAATGCAATAATGAAATGGACACAAAGCACATTCTTAATTTAACTGAAAATTCATGAATCACATGCACCATTTTGAAGAATTTGGCATAAAAACATCAAGGAATGACATAAAATGAAAAGTGACTTTAAAATCCCCCATAAATGATGAGTGTGAATGTAGCCTCTTGTGGATCCCTAACATTTACCTTTTATTTACTAATGGAATTGCAATCTATTAAAGGGTTATACCCCAAACTGTAAGTTATCCCCCGAGCTCAAGATGAATCTTAAGCTACAAGCTCCACAGTTGACTTTTGAGCGGTACCTTCTCTCAGAAGAGCGGATCATCTTCTCTATCCAATTGACTCATTTAGGTCATTGTTCTTGGAGGTTTCAGGGGAGAAATCCTCAGTGGCCGTCTCCGTCTAGAATACAAGCCGTTATTAAGTCAGTCTATCACATTTACACGACTCAGGATCTCTCGGCAGGCTGGCTTTTAAGTTGTTCATTGATTTTGAAACTCTGTTTATGACCTTTTAGGTTTTGCATTGTCCTTATTTGTTTAATGATCCTAAGCCAGGTACTTTGTATGCTCTTGAGGTCTTCACTTCTACTTCATGCTTTCTTTCTTCCTAGTCGAAGAAGATAAGCATTCTCCGCTCGACTGAAGTGACCTTACTATCAAAATGTGATTATAAAGGTGTCCATACGTCTTAAGGTACCGTCACATTTAGCGACGCTCCGGCGATATAGACAACGATCCGACCTAAACTAGATCGCTGGAGCGTCGCTGTTTAGGTCGCTGTAGAGATGTCAAACACAGCAGCTCCAGAACGATGCAGGAGCGATCCAGTGACGTAAGGGTTACTCACTTATCGTTCTCACAGGTCGTCACAGGTCATTAGCTCCATGTAAATCATTGCAGGCATCGTTGCTTTTGCTGTCAAACAACAACGATACACGCTGATCTGACGACCAAATAAAGTTCTGGACTTTCAGCAACGACCAGCGATATCACAGCAGGATCTAGATCGCTGGTGCGTGTCAAACACAACGAGATCGCTATCCAGGACGCTGCAACGTCACGGATCGTTGTCGTTCTCGTTGTAAAGTTGCTGAGTGTGAAGGTACCTTAAGAGGAAAGTTTGGCAGGCTCAGCAGGAATCAGCAGACTATCCTAATGTGTGTGAGGGTTTGATGACTCTCCTCTGTGGCTCAACTAACCATGCATGGTGTGACAGAGTCACTGGTGAAGTGATAGAGGGGAGATACGTGTCACTGCACATGATGGCGTCAGTGATGTAAAACCACAGTAGTTTCCTCCAGAACACTACCGTGTTTGAGAGGATGAAATGAGAGTTATGTTATGGGCTGGTTTTAGTGGACCTCCATAGAGCGGGTGGGAGGGGGTCCACCGTCTCTCCACATGCAGAGTCCTGACAGGACCTGTGTGATGTCAAGATCATGTGATCAGTCACATGATGGAGGAGTCACATAGTCTGGTCATAAATGGCTGAAGGCCAGAGCTTTCAGTATTTAGTGTGGACCTGGAGAGGGAGCACTCCAGGAAAGTGTTGCGTGGACTTTTAAACCTGAACAATGTGTGTTCTGCCAGCCATGAGCGGGAAGAAACCCGTTCACAGAAGGACTGTGTTTGTTCTGCCAAAATTTTGTTTGGTTTTCCTGTTTTGCCTAAAGGGCTGTATTTTCTTTACTACACTTTGGTTTATGCTGCCTATAATAAGCCAAAGAAAGTTCTTAAAGCCTCAGTGTACCCGTGTCTACCTCCGTGTGCAGCCGAGTGAGCCAATCTACCACAATGGGTATAATGTAGTGAAGAAGAATAGCTAGCCTGTAGTTTTTGAGCACTAGTGATGAGCGAATGTGCTTGGATAAGGTGTTATCCAAGCATTCTCATGTACTATCCGGGTGTCTTCGTGTTCTCAAAAAATATGTTCAAGTCCCCTTGGCTGCATGTGTTGAGGCTGTCCGACAGCAGAGATTGCCTAACAAACAGGCATTCCCTGCATGTGTTGTGGCTGTCTGATCTGTGAGACATGCAGCCACAGGGACTCGAACATAGTTTTCGAGAACGTCGTAGACACTCGGTAAGCACATGAGCATTCTTGGATAATACCTTATTCAAGCACATTCGCTCATCACTAATGATCACCTTAAAGCACAATTTCATATCAGAGGCATATCCATAGGCTACATCATATGTGGGTCCAATCCCTGGGAGCCAAATCTTGAGAACAGGAGTTCTCCATTTCCTACTCTCAGATGGTATTTAATTTTGTGTGAATTCTGAAAATCATCAAGCAAGTGAGGTGGGACCCACTAGACATCTGTTGCATATCCTGTAGTTACCACAAATATCCACTTTACTGGTCATGCGTGACTTTTGAAGACAAAGAAGACAACACAGAGTACCACAGCCCATCTGATGAATCTGTTATTGGAATCTCAGTGCCTGAACCACCAAGATGATAGCTCATAGCACAGGTGGTCCATTACCGTTTGGTAAGTGGGGGCATTAGATTCAAATACCTGGGAATATGGATCTCGATGCCAGTTACAGAGTTTTTGTATAGGAATTTGACTCCTCTCATGGGCGCCCTTAAAGCAAAAGTAGATGCGTGGAATAAATTGCACCTATCGGTGGTGGGTAGGGTTAATCTCATTAAAATGGTTCTGATGCCCAAAATACTTTACGTCCTACATAATGCGCCAGTTTGGATTCCACGGGGGAAATTCCGGCAGATTGATGCTCTTTTTAGAAGCCTGATTTGGGGGAGGCGGTACCCACGTATTCGCCTGGAGACGCTTCAGCGACCCAAGGATGATGGAGGATTGGCTTTACCCAATCCTGAGTTATATTTTCTTGCAGCCCAGAGCCAGCATTTGAAGGGCTGGGCGCGGGAGGCGTCTACCAGTGCGGTACAACACTTGATGGAGAGGGTGACAAACCGACGACCGGTGGCACAGTGTCTGGAGGATGGCTCCTTGGGAGTTTTGGGGAAATTGTACCCAACTATGTTTTTGATACATAAATTATGGACCAAACTGCGACAGATTCGGGGGGTTACGGGGCTGACTAAATTTACACCGATATGGCTTAATAATAATTTGTTTGAGTTTGCGGCTCTTGGAGTGCTGGCAGAGTGGCAGGCCAAAGGAATCCACTTGGTTGCTCAGATAATTCAACAACGAGGGTTAAAGTCCTTTTCGCAGCTGCAGGGGGAGTTTGGATTGAAACCGACTGGGGAGTATCAATATGCTCAGATGAAACACGCCTTTAAAGCTCAAAACAAGGGCGGTGGTATTGAGATCCAGGAGGACATAGTTCTGGAATACGTGTGTGGGGAAGGGTCCACAAGGGGAGTCATTACCACCCTTTATAAGGACCTTCTGCATGCATATTTGCTAGACTTCCCTCTAAAAGCGAGAGCGAAATGGGAAAGAGATTTAGGCCCAATGGAGGATGAAACCTGGGAGTCGGTGTTGGAGTGGGTTCCACGAGTGTCACTAAGTGAGCCGTATAGACTATCGCAGCTGTACATCTTACACAGAGTCTATAAATCACCGGAAGTGTTGTACAGAGCGGGGTTGCGTGCTGACTCTGAATGCCCGAGATGTAAGACTGAGAATGCAGGAATATACCACATGATGTGGACATGTCCAAGACTGGTTGCTTTCTGGCTGGTGGTAATGAGCCGGGTGGAAGGGGCGTACAAATGCAGAGTGCCGAGAGATCCGATAGTGTGTCTACTGGGATATGTAGAGGAAATTAGAGTGGATAACACCTGGAAGATAGCAATAGCTAGGCTATTATATATGGCTAGGAAGGTAATAGCAAGGAACTGGATCAAGGAGGAGCCGCCTACAAGGGGTGAATTCCTGAAGTATGTTAAACATGGTCTCAATCTGGAAAAGGGGGTCTACAAAAGACGTGGGAAAATAGAAACGTTTGAAAAAATGTGGTCTCCGTGGCTCGAGCTGGGATGAGTAGTTATGGGAAATGGGAGGATGAGGGCCTCTGAAAGGAAGAGAGTGCTAGAGGAACAAGCGGACATAAGTGAGTCAAATGGCTCAAAGAGCCATCAATACTGGTAACAAAAGTATAACTGGGAAGGAGCTGTCAGGGGAGGGGGAGGTCTGGGATTTGTTGGGATTGTTGGGGGTTTGGAAAATGTTAAAATTTTGTAATATACTGGAAAATGCATAAAATGTATTGTTCATGTTCGCTTTCAATAAAAATCTATTTTAAAAAAAAAAAAAAAGTGGGGGCATTAGAACGTCAAGTTAGCAATTACAAATGTGACGCCCCTGAAAGTCCAGACGTCCACAGAGGTACTGAAACCAGGCCGCAGCAGGGGAACCGGCTCCTGAACTAGTGGGAAAACTTCAGGCTCCAGCTAGCAACCCGGAGGCTGCTGTGACTGTAGGTGTAGCAGCCACATTTGCACCTACTCGCCTAAAAGGTGAACACAGAGGTGCCAGGGGACAGAGAGTATGCCGCCTGACAAGACTTGCGTTCACCGGCTTGGGTCACTGGGTGGCAAGCGCAGGGCAGGAGAGGAGGTAGCCAGCGCAGAAAGACGGCCAGGAGAGGCATATAAAAGCAGAATTCTGAACAGGTGCCCAACTTGCCGGAGAGTTTTCTGGACTTCACACCTGGAGGACACAGCACCCTGTCTGGGGAGCTTGAACTGTGAGTAAAATCCTGAAAACTGCAACATGTTTTGTCCTATCACTTCTTTCCGGCATCACCTACTCTGCTCCTCTACCTGTCACTAGCAACATTGCCACTCACACCACTAACTGCCCTGGGGGCTAAGTTCTACCTGTGGAACAACTCAGCTGCAATTGCCATCCGTCCCCAGAGTACTGTACAGCAGTGTCGGCTACACCTTTATTGCCGAGTACCACAGGTGGCATCATGAACATTCATCATAGACTCTATTATCCACTAGACCTCATCCCCTTTAATTGGATGCCAGGGCCATGGACCGGGTCACCGCTGCTGTGACCTTCCCTTTTAAAAACTTTCTGGCTCGGTACCGAGTATCCCACGGCCCAATGGGGTGCTCTACAAATCTATGTAGAATTTAGGTTTAATTCTCAAATTTTATCTTTATTTACAAGGGGGCAATGATTGACAGGATGATCATGCACTACAGAACTGGACCGGAAATCCCTGTGGCTGATGGAGCCACTGGGCATAAGCATTGTCCTGGAGGAACAAATGGTAGGACTGAAGATGTGTTGTGCTAAGGATCTGATAAACAAGCACAATCTGATGAACTTGAAATGACCAGTAAACTTCTGTTTTGTTGAAATGACTTTGATGTCCCCTGAGTTATGTGCTCCTGAAGATGGAGGCCTGGAGACAGTGGAGGCCTGGGGCCTACAAGTGAGTGTGATGCACCCTATACTTGACAGCACACTGGGACCGGGACATTGTTTTCCTGTAAAAAGTATCAGTGTAACCGGACAGCAGCTTGGTCAAGACTACTGCTATCGTCAACTTTACACTGACTAGTGGCTATCATTTTCAGAAATTACCTCCTGACTGCCCATAACTTAGTACGTAGGTATTTGCTATCAACATCGGAGTTTTAACTTGAACAATGTACTTGAACAATGTGTATTCAATGTAGGGGGGTTGTGCTGTTATGGATAGAAAGGAACACGCTGCTACTTTAAGAGATAGCACCCCCTTGTATGGTATGATTGAATGTTCTGCTCCCCCTGCAATAGACTGTGCGAATGAACTGCCCTGTGCTGAGGAGAGGGCTTGAGCCTTTAGAGTGTGTGAGCAAAAGCTGCTGCAGAGAACGTCTGTGCTTAGAGAACGTCTGTGCTTGTAGCTGTGAAAGAGGACCCACAGCCTGGGACGGAGTGGACTCGTGAAATTGGACAGACTCTTCGGGTGCAGCAAGGGTGGCTGTCCTGTGCTAGCTTGAGGAGCCACGAAGATACCGAGAAAGGGATTTACAGTTTCCAGGAGCACCTCCCAGACCCGGAAGTAAGGAGAAGACCACGTTTCACGGAGCTGGCAGAGAGCCGTGTGCACCACCGCACTAGACTGTATGGGGTTCCCCGGGACTGGATCTGAGTCCCCAACATCACCGTGAGTTTGTTCCTGTTTTGTGCACATGTCAGAGCCTAGTGTAGGCTTTAACAGACAGAACACGACAGCCATGTGGCCTGCTTAGAGAGGCCAGAGAGGCTATACGTAGAGTGGCATGATTCTTTGTTTATTGTTTGCATTTGCTTGTGTACGTTGTTGTGAGTTCTGTTTTTGGGCTCCCTCTGGTGGTTACTGATGGTACTGGGTGATTTGTGTTCTGCTGTCTCTGGTGTCCACCTGTTCTATTAGGATTTGGGAGTTTCCTATTTAACCGGGCTTTCTTGTCATTTCCCCGCCAGCTATCAAGGTTATCAGAGTGTTTTGTTACCTCAGCTTCTGGCTTCAGTAATCTTCAGGACAAGCTAAGTTTTTGATTTACTTGTTCCACGTTTTGCTTTATTTTTGTCATGTCCAGCTTGCATATAATTGTTTCTTTGCTGCTGGTTGCTCTAGCGGGCTGTAATTGCTCCTCATGTTCCATGAGTTGGAACATGAGTTCAAGTAATTACAGGATGGTTTTTTGAAGGGTTTTTTGCTGACCGCGCAGTTTACTTTTGTATCCTCTGCTATCTAGTTTTAGCGGGCCTCATTTTGCTGAATCTGTTTTCATACTGTGTATGTGCCTTCCTCTCATTTCACCGTCATTATATGTGGGGGGCTGCTATTTCTGTGGGGTATTTCTCTGGAGGCAAGAGAGGTCTGTGTTTCTTCTAATAGGGGAAGTTAGATCTTCGGCTGGTGCGAGACATCTAGGATCAACGTAGGCACGTTCCCCGGCTATTGTTATTTGTGTGTTCAGGTTTAGGGTCGCGGTCAGCTCAGGTTCCATCACCCTAGAGCTCGTAGGTGCTTGTCCTTTTGTGATTCCCTGCCATTGGAATCATTACAGTATAGCCGGCCAAAAATGTTTGGGCTGAAGTTGGAGGAAAAGTAGTCTGAGGAAGTTTTTTTTTTTTTTTTCTCCTCTGAGGTTGCTGCCTAGCCCTAATTGCAGCCTGGCTGATTTTTTTTTCCTCCTCTTAATCCTTGAATGGCTCTGACCTTAGCTGTTTATCATGGACGTCCAGAGTTTAGCTTCCAGCTTGAATAATCTTGCTGCTAAGGTTCAAAATATACAAGATTTTGTTGTACATGCTCCTATGTCTGAACCTAGAATTCCTATTCCAGAGTTCTTTGCTGGAGATAGATCTAGTTTTCTGAATTTTAGGAACAATTGCAAGCTGTTCCTTTCTTTGAAATCTCGCTCTTCTGGAGACCCTGCTCAGCAGGTTAAGATTATTATATCTTTCCTGCGGGGTGACCCTCAAAATTGGGCATTTGCATTGGCACCAGGGGATCCTGCGTTGCTTAATGTGGATGCGTTTTTTCTGGCATTGGGTTTGCTCTATGAGGAACCTAACCAAGAGATTCAGGCTGAAAAAGCTTTATTAGCTCTCTTTCAGGGACAAGATGAAGCAGAAATATATTGTCAAAAATTTCGGAAATGGTCAGTGCTTACTCAGTGGAATGAGTGCGCCCTGGCTGCAAAGTTCAGAGATGGCCTTTCTGAGGCCATTAAAGATGTTATGGTGGGGTTCCCTGCGCCTACGGGTCTGAATGAGTCTATGACTATGGCTATTCAGATTGATCGGCGTTTACGGGAGCGCAAACCTGTGCACCATTTGGCGGTGTCTTCTGAACAGGCACTTGAGACAATGCAATGTGATAGAGTTCAGTCTAGAAGTGAACGGCAAAACTATAGGCGGAAAAATGGGTTGTGCTTTTATTGTGGTGATTCAGCTCATGTTATATCAGCATGCTCTAAACGCACAAAAAAGGTTGATAAGTCTGTTGCCATTAGTACTTTACAGTCTAAGTTCATTCTGTCTGTGACTCTGATTTGCTCATTATCATCCATTTCCGTCGATGCCTATGTAGATTCAGGCGCTGCCCTGAGTCTTATGGATTGGTCATTTGCCAAGCGATCTGGGTTTAGTCTTGAGCCTCTGGAAGTCCCTATTCCTTTGAAGGGAATTGACTCTACACCTTTAGCTATGAATAAACCTCAGTACTGGACACAAGTGACCATGCGTATGACTCCCGTTCATCAGGAGGTGATTCGCTTCCTGGTATTGTATAATTTACATGATGTTCTAGTACTTGGTCTGCCATGGTTACAAACTCATAATCCAGTCCTTGACTGGAAAACAATGTCTGTGTTAAGCTGGGGATGTCAGGGGGTTCATGATGATGCACCTCCGATTTCTATCGCTTCATCTACTCCTTCTGAGGTTCCTGTATTTTTGTCGGATTATCGGGATGTTTTTGAGGAGCCTAAGCTCAGTTCGCTTCCTCCTCACAGGGATTGCGATTGTGCAATAGATTTGATTCCTGGTAGTAAATTTCCTAAAGGTCGTTTGTTCAATCTGTCAGTGCCAGAGCATACTGCTATGAGGGATTATGTTAAGGAGTTCTTGGAAAAGGGACATATCCGTCCATCTTCGTCCCCTTTGGGAGCAGGTTTTTTTTTCGTGGCCAAGAAAGATGGGTCCTTGAGGCCTTGTATAGATTATCGTCTTTTGAATAAGATTACCGTAAAATATCAGTATCCTTTGCCTTTGTTGACTGATTTGTTTGCTCGCATTAAGGGGGCTAAATGGTTCACTAAGATTGATCTCCGGGGTGCGTATAATCTTATACGAATAAAGCAAGGTGATGAGTGGAAAACCGCATTTAATACGCCTGAGGGCCATTTTGAGTATTTGGTAATGCCTTTCGGACTTTCTAATGCTCCTTCAGTCTTCCAGTCCTTTATGCACGATATTTTCCGTGAATATCTGGATAAATTTATGATTGTGTATTTGGATGATATTTTGGTTTTTTCTGATGACTGGGAGTCTCATGTTCAGCAGGTCAGGAAGGTGTTTCAGGTCCTGCGGGCTAATTCCTTGTTTGTAAAGGGCTCAAAGTGTCTCTTTGGAGTCCAGAAGATTTCTTTCTTGGGGTATATTTTTCCCCTTCTACTATTGAGATGGATCCCGTCAAGGTTCGGGCTATTTGTGACTGGACGCAGCCTGCATCTCTTAAGAGTTTGCAGAAGTTCTTGGGCTTTGCTAATTTCTATCGTCGTTTTATAACTAATTTTTCTAGTGTTGTTAAGCCTTTGACGGATTTGACTAAGAAGGGTGCTGATGTTGCTGATTGGTCTCCTGCGGCTGTGGAGGCCTTTCAGGAACTTAAACGCCGGTTTTCTTCTGCTCCTGTGTTGCGTCAGCCTGATGTTTCGCTTCCTTTCCAAGTTGAGGTTGATGCTTCCGAGATTGGAGCGGGGGCGGTTTTGTCACAGAGAAGCTCCGATTGCTCGGTGATGAAGCCATGTGCGTTCTTTTCTAGAAAATTTTCGCCCGCTGAGCGGAATTATGATGAGGGTAATCGGGAACTTTTGGCCATGAAGTGGGCATTTGAGGAGTGGCGTCATTGGCTGGAGGGTGCTAGACATCGTGTGGTGGTCTTGACTGATCACAAAAATCTGATTTACCTTGAGTCTGCCAGGCGTCTGAATCCTAGACAGGCTCGTTGGTCACTGTTTTTCTCTCGTTTCAATTTTGTGGTTTCATACCTGCCAGGTTCAAAGAATGTGAAGGCGGATGCTCTTTCTAGGAGTTTTGTGCCTGACTCCCCTGGAAATTCTGAGCCCACTGGTATCCTTAGGGATGGGGTGATTTTGTCGGCCGTCTTCCCAGACTTGCGACGTGCTTTGCAGGAGTTTCAGGCGGGTAAACCTGATCGTTGTCCGCCTGAGAGACTGTTTGTTCCGGATAATTGGGCCAGTAGAGTCATCTCCGAGGTCCATTCTTCTGCGTTGGCAGGTCATCCTGGAATATTTGGTACTAGAGACTTGGTGGCCAGGTCTTTTTGGTGGCCTTCCTTGTCGAGGGATGTGCGTTCTTTTGTGCAGTCTTGTGAGGTTTGTGCTCGGGCTAAGCCTTGCTGTTCTCGAGCCAGTGGATTGTTGTCACCTTTGCCTATCCCGAAGAGGCCTTGGACGCACATTTCCATGGACTTTATTTCGGATCTCCCTGTCTCTCAAAAAATGTCCGTCATCTGGGTTGTGTGTGACCGCTTTTCTAAAATGGTTCATCTTGTACCCTTGCCTAAGTTGCCTTCCTCCTCTGAGTTGGTCCCTCTGTTTTTCCAGAGCGTGGTTCGTTTGCATGGGATTCCGGAGAACATCGTTTCTGACAGGGGATCCCAGTTTGTGTCTAGATTTTGGCGGACGTTCTGTGCTAAGATGGGCATTGATTTGTCCTTTTCGTCTGCATTCCACCCTCAGACGAATGGCCAGACGGAGCGAACTAATCAGACCTTGGAAACTTATTTGAGGTGTTTTGTTTCTGCTGATCAGGATGACTGGGTTACCTTTTTGCCGCTGGCCGAGATTGCCCTTAATAATCGGGCTAGTTCTGCTACCTTGGTTTCTCCTTTCTTTTGTAATTCGGGGTTTCATCCTCGTTTTTCCTCTGGTCAGGTGGAGCCTTCTGATTGTCCTGGAGTGGACATGGTGGTGGATAGGTTGCATCAGATTTGGAGTCATGTGGTGGACAATTTGAAGTTGTCCCAGGAGAAGGCTCAGCAGTTTGCTAATCGCAGTCGCCGCGTGGGTCCTCGACTTCGTGTTGGGGACTTGGTGTGGTTGTCTTCTCGTTTTGTTCCTATGAAGGTCTCTTCTCCTAAGTTCAAGCCTCGGTTCATCGGTCCTTATAGGATCTTGGAAATTCTTAACCCTGTGTCGTTTCGTTTGGATCTCCCGGCATCGTTTGCTATTCATAATGTGTTCCATCGGTCGTTGTTGCGGAGGTATGAGGTACCTGTTGTTCCTTCGCTTGAGCCTCCTGCTCCGGTGCTGGTGGAGGGAGAATTGGAGTATGTTGTGGAGAAGATTTTGGATTCTCGTGTTTCCAGACGGAAACTCCAATATTTGGTCAAGTGGAAGGGTTATGGTCAGGAGGATAATTCTTGGGTGGTTGCCTCTGATGTTCATGGTGATGATTTGGTCCGCGCTTTTCATAGGGCTCATCCTGGTCGCCCTGGTGGTTCTCGTGAGGGTTCGGTGACCCCTCCTCAAGGGGGGGGTACTGTTGTGAGTTCTGTTTTTGAGCTCCCTCTGGTGGTTACTGATGGTACTGGGTGATTTGTGTTCTGCTGTCTCTGGTGTCCACCTGTTCTATTAGGACTTGGGAGTTTCCTATTTAACCGGGCTTTCTAGTCATTTCACCGCCGGCTATCAAGGTTATCAGAGTGTTTTGTTACCTCAGCTTCTGGCTTCAGTAATCTTCAGGACAAGCTAAGTTTTTGATTTTCTTGTTCCACGTTTTGCTTTATTTTTGTCTTGTCCAGCTTGCATATAATTGTTTCTTTGCTGCTGGTTGCTCTAGCGGGCTGTAATTGCTCCTCATGTTCCATGAGTTGGAACATGAGTTCAAGTAATTACAGGATGGTTTTTTGAAGGGTTTTTTGCTGACCGCGCAGTTTACTTTTGTATCCTCTGCTATCTAGTTTTAGCGGGCCTCATTTTGCTGAATCTGTTTTCATACTGTGTATGTGCCTTCCTCTCATTTCACCGTCATTATATGTGGGGGGCTGCTATTTCTGTGGGGTATTTCTCTGGAGGCAAGAGAGGTCTGTGTTTCTCCTAATAGGGGAAGTTAGATCTTCGGCTGGTGCGAGACGTCTAGGATCAACGTAGGCACGTTCCCCGGCTATTGTTATTTGTGTGTTCAGGTTTAGGGTCGCGGTCAGCTCAGGTTCCATCACCCTAGAGCTCGTTGGTGCTTGTCCTTTTGTGATTCCCTGCCATTGGAATCATTACAGTACATATATTGATTCTGTAATAGTTGACGGCCCAGCTAAAGAATACAACTTTTGTAAATTATCTTTTGCAATTGCATACCCCTGTTTGCACCTTCCTCTTCCACTTCATTCCTTGCCTTCCAATAAATTTACCCTTTGTTGTTTGCACCTCATCTTGTGTACGGTAGTCTCCCTGCACCGTGGTGGTTCCCCGGCCATCGCTTCATCAACACAGTTTGATTCCAAAAATATTTTTGATCGTGACCTGCACCCTTGCAAAAGAACCAGTGACATGCATCAGGAACAAAAGCTGGCCCTTCTGACCTGAATCCAAAGAGGGACTACTGCAACATTCGTAGCTAAAAAAGTTTCTCCTGGCTATAATAGAAAGGTGTCAGAGCAAAACGTGTGCAGGAGAGTCAGGACATGATCAGTTGATGTCAAGACTTCCTGACTCAAGTGTGCAGGTAATCATTACAAGAGCAAGCTACTCCAAACTACAGACTGCAGGGCTGTAATATTTTTTTATAAACTCTGCATAGAACATTTTTCAAACCTATATAAACAGGAAAGAGATTTCCCAAAGCCTAAAAAAGTAGGGAGGAGAAAGACAAGTGCAATGACATTGCAAAAATAAACAATTTAGTATAAATTGCTTACATGGACAATAGCTAACAGCCGTAATACAATTAAAGACCACCTTTAACTTACCTTAAATAAGTAATTTTTTACTGGGTGCTTCTCCTGAAGCTGTCAATTATCTTTTGCTCCTGCGTCTCTCGGTTTCTGATATATGGCCCCATTTACCCTGTATATAAATCTAGTCAACCAGACTTTGCGCTGGCTACTCTATCAAGTCTCAGGTGAGCCCTGGTCTTCACACTTTAACCCCTCTGCAGGGATGTGTACTTAAACTGGGACACTTGGCTAAGTCAATTGAGGAGTCGCTGGCCGGTAGTGCAGGCTGGCAGTAAGTATGGTCAAGTAAAAGAGTCAAAGTCTGAATCAGGAATATCCACTAGAAAAACAGGAGCTAAGATACACAAGAGTTCACCTGAGCTAGTATAACTATAACTGGCAATGAATAGAAGGACTAAAGGAGCTTAAAGAGCTTGCAGTCCAACTCAGGCTGAACAGCAAAGAGCACTGCAAACAGAAATGAATTTCCAAGCTCCCAGCCAGGAACAATATTTTAAGTTATAGAGAACACAGGGCTGGCATTGTCGCCCCACATCACCTGCAATAAAAGCGTGACACTGCCCAGCGACAGAAGCAGAAATAGGAAGTAAAGACACTGATACAGATGTCACAGTAACCTGCAAAAAACAGCTTAGAATGGTGTGATGACTTTCATCAAATTCTTCAGATCTAAATCTCAGTGATGTCCTGGAAAAATAGGCCTGATCTATGGACGCCGCACCTCACAACTAAACCAGCAAGTGGTTTTACACCAAGCAGTATATGAAGATTTGTAAATACAAAGGAATTCTACTTGTTGCAAAATGGTAAAATATTCAAGAGGAAACGATAGAGGAACATATAGGATGTGGTGGCTTTAAGTAAAACTATGATTGTATCACTAATGGGCATTCATTAGAATCATAGAGTTGGAAGGGACCTCCAGGGTCATCTTGTTCAACCCTCTGCTCAATGCAGGATTCACTAAACCATTTGAGACAGATGCCTGTCCAGCCTCTGTTTGAAGACTTCCATTGAAGGAGAACTCACCACCTCTCGTGGCAGCCTCTTCCACTCATTGTTCACCCTCAATGTCAAAAAGTTTTTCTAATATCTAATCTGTATCTTGTCTCTTTGTTTCATTCCATTGCTTCTTGTGTTTCCATGTGCAAATGAAAATACTAATTATCGCTCTACACTGTTGCATCCCTTCATATATTAGTAGACAGCTATTAAGTCTCTTCTTAGCTTTCTTTTTTGCAAGATAAGCATCCCCAGATACTTTAATCATTCCTCGCAGGACGTACTTTGCAGTCTGCTCATCATCCTGATAGCTCTTCTCTGAACTTGCTCCAATTTTTCAATGTCTTTTTTAAAATGTGGTGCACAGAACTGGACACAGTGGTCCAGATGAGGCCTGAACAAGGCGGAGTAGGGGGGGTAATTATTACTTCACGTGATCTACGCCGCTGTGCAAACCAACTGCTTTTTTCAAAGCACAAATCCTCTTGTTCCTTCCTTTCTGCACAGCTATCTTTTTTGTTTGTCCACACTTTTTATTTGATTTGTGCATCAGTCCACTCCTTATTGCTGCCTGCCATACCTGGCTGAGATTACTGCAGGCAGGGAGATAGTAATTGTAGGACATTCCCTGTTTTTTTTTTTTTTTTTTTTTGGTGGGAGATTAAGATTGGCAATTTGGCATTTCTGCTAGAGTGCCATCCCTGTGTGTGCCATCTCTCTCACATAGTGGGCCATAGAAAGCCTTTTCATTTTTCTGTATTTTTTTTTGTGGGGTGTATAAATTCTCCCTGATAAAAATACAGTGGGAGATTAATATTGGCCTTTGGGCTTGTGTGCCAGTCCTGAGTGTGCCATCTCTCTCACAAATAGTGGGCCATAGAAAGCCTATTTTATTTTTTTTTGGGTTTTATAAATTCTCCCTGAAAAAAAGGGAGATTAATATTGGCCTCTGGGCTTGTGTGCCAGTCCTGAGCGTGCCATCTGTGCCAGCCCTGAGCGTGCCATCTCTCTCACAAATAGTGGGCCATAGAAAGCCTATTTAATTTTTTTTTTTGTTTTATAAATTCTCCCTGAAAAAAAGGGAGATTAATATTGGCCTCTGGGCTTGTGTGCCAGTTGTGAGCGTGCCATCTGTGCCAGTCCTGAGCGTGCCATCTCTCTCACAAATAGTGGGCCATAGAAAGCCTATTTAATTTTTTTTTTGGTTTTATAAATTTTCCCTGAAAAAAGGGAGATTAATATTGGCCTCTGGGCTTGTGTGCCAGTTGTGAGCGTGCCATCTGTGCCAGCCCTGAGCGTGCCATCTCTCTCACAAATAGTGGGCCATAGAAAGCCTATTTAAATATTTTTTTGGTTTTATAAATTCTCCCAGAAAAAAAGGGAGATTAATATTGGCCTCTGGGCTTCTGTGCCAGTCCTGAGCGTGCCATCTGTGCCAGTCCTGAGCGTGCCATCTCTCTCACAAATAGTGGGCCATAGAAAGCCTATTTAATTTTTTTTTTGGTTTTATAAATTTTCCCTGAAAAAAGGGAGATTAATATTGGCCTCTGGGCTTGTGTGCCAGTTGTGAGCGTGCCATCTGTGCCAGCCCTGAGCGTGCCATCTCTCTCACAAATAGTGGGCCATAGAAAGCCTATTTAAATATTTTTTTGGTTTTATAAATTCTCCCAGAAAAAAAGGGAGATTAATATTGGCCTCTGGGCTTCTGTGCCAGTCCTGAGCGTGCCATCTGTGCCAGTCCTGAGCGTCCCATCTCTCTCACAAATAGTGGGCCATAGAAAGCCTATTTTTTTTTTTTTTTGAGTTTTAGAAATTCTCCCTGAAAAAAAAAGGGAGATTAATATTGCCCTTTGGGCTTGTGTGCCAGTACTAAGCGTGCCATCTCTCTCTCTCTCTCAGTCAGTGGGCCATAGAACGCCTATTTTTGGTTTTATTTGTTTTCTAAATTCTCCCTGAAAAAATCATTTTATTTTATTTGGTTTCTAAATTCTTCCTGATAAAATCATATTTTTTTTATTATTTTTTTTTCTAAAATCTCCCTGAAAAAAACAAAACAAAAAAAAAACAAACAAAAAAAACAGTGGGGGATTAATATTGGCCTTTCTGCTTGTGTGCCAGTCTTGACTCCTGTGTGCGTCATCTCTCACTCAGTGGGCCATAGAACGCCTATTTTTTGTTTTATTAGTTTTATAAATTCTCCCTGAAAAAATCATTTTATTTTATTTGGTTTCTAAATTCTTCCTGATAAAATCATATTTTTTTTATTATTTTTTTTTCTAAAGTCTCCCTGAAAAAAAAAAAAAAAAAAAAAAAACAGTGGGAGATTAATATTGGCCTTTCTGCTTGTGTGCCAGTCTTGACTCCTGTGTGCGTCATCTCTCAGTCAGTGGGCCATAGAACGCCTATTTTTGGTTTTATTTGTTTTATAAATTCTCCCTGAAAAAATCATTTTATTTTATTTGGTTTCTAAATTCTTCCTGATAAAATCATATTTTTTTTATTATTTTTTTTTCTAAAGTCTCCCTGAAAAAAAAAAAAAAAAAACAAACAAAAAAAACAGTGGGAGATTAATATTGGCCTTTCTGCTTGTGTGCCAGTCTTGACTCCTGGGTGTGCCATCTCTCTCTCTCTCTCTCTCTCTCTCCAATTGTGGTCCATAGAAAGCCTATATTTTTTTTCCTTGATTTGGGTTCCAAAATCTACCAGAGAAAATAACTACATCAATCATTGGTAGAAAAATATTGGCCTCTGGGCTTGTGTGCCACTCCTGACTCCTGTGTGCGTCATCTCTCAGTCAGTGGGCCATAGAACGCCTATTTTTGTTTTTATTTGTTTTATAAATTCTCCCTGAAAAAATAATTTTATTTTATTTGGTTTCTAAATTCTTCCTGATAAAATCATATTTTTTTTATTATTTTTTTTTCTAAAGTCTCCCTGAAAAAAAAAAAAAAAAAAACAAACCCAAAAAAAAAATGGGAGATTAATATTGGCCTTTCTGCTTGTGTGCCACTCTTGACTCCTGGGTGTGCCATCTCTCTCTCTCTCTCTCTCTCTCTCTCTCTCTCCAATTGTGGTCCATAGAAAGCCTATATTTTTTTTCCTTGATTTGGGTTCCAAAATCTACCAGAGAAAATAACTCCATCAATCATTGGTAGAAAAATATTGGCCTCTGGGCTTGTGTGCCACTCCTGATTCCTGTGTGCGTCATCTCTCACTCAGTGGCCCATAGAAAGCATATAGTTTGTTACATTTGTTTTCTAAATTCTCCCTGCAAAAATCTATTTTTTTTTTTTTGGGGGGTTTCTAAAGTGTTCCTGAAAAAAAAAAAAATAAAAAAAAAATAATAGTGTGACATTAATATTAACATTTGTGCTTCAGTGACAGTCCTGCGTGTGGGGCATCTCTCTAATTTGCAGCCACCAAAAACAGAGTGTGTAACATTGGGCCTGATTTTCGCTGTGGTCTCACCAACCTGTAAAGGGGTAGCTAAATCATACTGAAGTTATAGCTCACCGTGTAAGTTGTGTGACTGCAACAAATAACGTTAGTTTGGTTACGTTTTTAAAACAATGAGGAAGTCTAGTGGAAGAGGTCGTGGCCGGGGGCGTTCATTGTCAGCTGGTAATGAGGGTAGTGGTAGTGGTGGAGCATCAGGTGGTCGTGGGGAAAAAAATATTGCACCTAAGTCTGGAGCTGTGGAGCCAGGTTCGTCGTCCGGCTACACAAGGCCTCGAACGCTCCCTTTTCTGGGATTAGGAAAACCGCTTTTAAAGCCGGAGCAGCAAGAGCAAGTTTTGGCTTATCTTGCTGACTCAGCCTCTAGCTCTTTTGCCTCCTCTCGTGAAACTGGTAAAAGTAAAAGCAGCGCGTCGTTAGTGGATGTTCACGGTCAGGGACAAGTCACTTCCTTGTCCTCTTCAGCAAAAACAACAACAGAGAAGAATGCAGCAGGCGACACAACGGGTTACTCCATGGAGCTCTTTACACATACTGTCCCTGGCTTAGAAAGTGAAGCAGTTAACAGTCCATGCCCATTACAAGTTGAATCTGACATGGAGTGCACTGACGCACAGCCACAGCCAGACTACTATGCTGGTCCTTTGACTCAGACCACAACATTGCCCTCGCAGGGTGCTGATCAAGAATCAGACCCTGATGAGACTATGTTGCCCCATCACGAACGCTATACCACCGAACGACACGGTGACACAGACGAAGTTGCGCAGGAGGTACAAGAAGAGTTATTAGATGACCCAGTTCTTGACCCCGATTGGCAGCCATTGGGGGAACAGGGTGCAGGCGGCAGCAGTTCTGAAGCAGAGGAGGGGCCGCAGCAGGCATCAACATCGCCACAGGTTCCATCTGCCGGGCCCGTATCTTGCCCAAAACGCGTGGCAAAGCCAAAACCTGGTGGAGGACAGCGTGGCCATCCGGTTAAAGCTCAGTCTGCAATGCCTGAAAAGGTATCCGATGCTAGAAAGAGTGCAGTCTGGCATTTTTTTAAACAACATCCAATTGATCAGCGCAAAGTCATCTGTCAAAAATGTTCTACTTCCTTAAGCAGAGGTCAGAATCTGAAAAGTCTCAATACTAGTTGCATGCATAAACATTTAACCACCATGCATTTGAAAGCTTGGACTAACTACCAAACGTCCCTTAAGGTTGTTGCACCCTCGGCCAATGAAGCTAGTCATCAACGCAACATCCCTTCCGGCAGTGTAGGACCACCATTTAGCGCACCACCTGCTGTATCTGTGCAGGTATCTTTGCCAGGCCAAAGCAGTCAGGGTCAGGGAATCACCAGTTTCGTAGTAGGAAACACTGCATCTAGGGCACCGGCGGCAACAATACCATCTCCCACCGTCTCTCAGTCTGCCATGTCCACCGGCACCCCCGCTAGTTCCACGATCTCCAGCTCTCCAGTCCAGCTCACCCTACATGAGACTATGGTTAGAAAAAGGAAATACTTAGCCTCGCATCCGCGTACACAGGGTTTGAACGCCCACATAGCTAGACTAATCTCGTTAGAGATGATGCCCTACCGGTTAGTTGAAAGCGAAGCTTTCAAAGACCTGATGGACTACGCTGTACCACGCTACGAGCTACCCAGTCGACACTTTTTTTCCAGAAAAGCCATCCCAGCCCTCCACCAGCATGTTAAAGAGCGCATCGTCCATGCACTCAGGCAATCTGTGAGCACAAAGGTGCACCTGACAACAGATGCATGGACCAGTAGGCATGGCCAGGGACGTTACGTGTCCATCACGGCACACTGGGTAAATGTGGTGGATTCAGGGTCCACAGGGGACAGCAAGTTTGGGACAGTTCTGCCTAGCCCACGGTCTAGTAAACAGTTGTCTGTAGCCGTTCGCACCCCCTCCTCCTCCTCCTCCTCCTCGTCCTCCTGCAGAAGCAAGAGCTCGTCCACAGACCGCAGTCGCACAAACACTCCATCCGCACCTGCCACTGTTGCACACCAGGTCTCCCATTATGGGGCAGCTACTGGCAAACGTCAGCAGGCTGTATTGGCTATGAAGTGTTTGGGCGACAATAGACACACCGCGGAAGTTCTGTCCGAGTTCTTGCAGCAAGAAACGCAGTCGTGGCTGGGCACTGTAGATCTTGAGGCAGCCAAGGTAGTGAGTGATAACGGAAGGAATTTCATGGCCGCCATCTCCCTTTCCCAACTGAAACACATTCCTTGCCTCGCTCACACCTTAAACCTGGTGGTGCAGTGCTTCCTGAAAAGTTATCCGGGGTTATCCGACCTGCTCCTCAAAGTGCGTGGACTTTGCGCACATATCCGCCGTTCGCCTGTACACTCCAGCCGTATGCAGACCTATCAGCGTTCTTTGAACCTTCCCCAGCATCGCCTAATCATAGACGTTGCAACAAGGTGGAACTCAACACTGCACATGCTTCAGAGACTGTGCGAACAGAGGCGGGCTGTTATGTTTTTGTGGGAGGATACACATACACGGGCAGGCAGTAGGATGGCAGACATGGAGTTGTCAGGTGTGCAGTGGTCGAAGATTCAAGACATGTGTCAAGTCCTTCAGTGTTTTGAGGAATGCACACGGCTGGTTAGTGCAGACAACGCCATAATAAGCATGAGCATCCCCCTAATGCGTCTGCTGATGCAAAGTTTGACGCACATAAAGGATCAGGCGTCTGCACCAGAGGAAGAGGAAAGCCTTGATGACAGTCAGCGATTGTCTGGTCAGGGCAGTGTACATGACGAGGTACCGGGCGAAGAGGAGGTGGAGGATGAGGAGGATGATGGGGATGAGTATATTTTTAATGAGGAAGCTTTCCCGGGGGCACGGGAAATTGGTGGCGTGGCAAGGCCGGGTTCTGGTTTTTTGAGGGACACAAGTGACGTAGATTTGCCTGCAACTGCCCCTCAACCAAGCACAACCGCAGATTTGACAACGGGAACTTTGGCCCACATGGCGGATTATGCCTTGCGTATCCTCAAAAGGGACACACGCATTACAAAAATGATGAACGATGACGGTTACTGGTTGGCCTGCCTCCTTGATCCTCGCTATAAAGGCAAATTGCAAAATATTATGCCACATGAGAACTTGGAACTAATATTAGCAACAAAACAATCAACTCTTGTTGACCGTTTGCTTCTGGCATTCCCTGCACACAGCGCCCGTGATCGTTCTCACACGAGCTCCAGGGGCCAGCAGACCAGAGGTGTTAGAGGGGCAGAAATCAGAAGTGGCGTTGGCCAGAGGGGTTTTCTGACCAGGTTGTGGAGTGATTTTTCTATGACCGCAGACAGGACAGGTACTGCAGCATCAATTCAAAGTGACAGGAGACAACATTTGTCCAGTATGGTTACAAACTATTTTTCATCCCTTATCGACGTTCTCCCTCAACCGTCATTCCCATTTGATTACTGGGCATCCAAATTAGACACCTGGCCAGAATTGGCAGAATATGCATTGCAGGAGCTTGCTTGCCCGGCAGCTAGTGTCCTATCAGAAAGAGTATTCAGTGCTGCAGGTTCAATACTAACAGAAAAAAGGACTCGTCTGGCTACCCAAAATGTAGATGATCTAAGCTTCATTAAAATGAACCACAACTGGATTTCAAAATCTTTTGCCCCACCCTGCCCGGCTGACACCTAGCTTTCCTATGAAAAGGTCTTGCCTGTGGACTATTCTGAATGACTTTTCCAATCTCGTAATTTTCTTCACCTGATTGTCCAGCATACGACATGTTTCCACCTCACGAAATGGCCAAACTCCCCACACGGGGCCGTGCTATCGCCACTTTGCGCTTGGACCCTTGAGAGTGCTGTTTGTCTGAAGAGGTGGGTGTGGCCGCTTTTGGTCGACGGCACTGCCACTGGGTCCCTCATAGTACAATAAAGTGTCTCTGGCGGTGGTGGTGCGCACCCAACGTCAGACACACCGTTGTAATATGAGGGGCCCTGTGCCTGTACCGCCGGCCACAAGACAGTTCCCCCCCCCAGCTCAAACAGTGCTCTACCACTAGCAAAATTATCTCTCACAGCTTCACCAATGTGTAGTCTAGGCGCTGACATCCTTCAATGCCTGGCACTGACAATACCATTGTTTTGACATTTTTGTTATGTTAGGCCTTCGAAGCCTGTCTGCGGTCCCTTCTTTCTACAACTACTACACTGACCAGGCCACTGCTGGCCGTGTTACCCTGGAACCAATTTAAAAGTGCCTACAGTCAGCCCAATTTTGTTATGTTAGGCCTTCGAAGACTGTCTGCCGTCACTCCTTCCACTAGACTTCCACTGACCATACACTGCTGCCCATGTACCCCTGGAACCAATTTAAAGTGCCTACAGCCAGCCCAATTTTGTTATGTTAGGCCTTCGAAGCCTGTCTGCGGTCACTCCTTCCACTAGACTTCCACTGACCAGACCACTGCTGCCCGTGTACCCCTGCAACCAATTTAAAAGTGCCTACAGCCAGCCCAAGTTTGTTATGTTAGGCCTTGGAAGCCTGTCTGCGGTCACTCCTTCCACTAGACTTCCACTGACCAGACCACTGCTGCCCGTGTACCCCTGGAACCAATTTAAAAGTGCCTACAGCCAGCCCAAGTTTGTTATGTTAGGCCTTCGAAGCCTGTCTGCGGTCACTCCTTCCACTAGACTTCCACAGACCAGACCACTGCTGCCCGTGTACCCCTGGAACCAATTTAAAAGTGCCTACAGCCAGCCCAAGTTTGTTATGTTAGGCCTTGGAAGCCTGTCTGCGGTCACTCCTTCCACTAGACTTCCACTGACCAGACCACTGCTGCCCGTGTACCCCTGGAACCAATTTAAAAGTGCCTACAGCCAGCCCAAGTTTGTTATGTTAGGCCTTGGAAGCCTGTCTGCGGTCACTCCTTCCACTAGACTTCCACTGACCATACACTGCTGCCCATGTACCCCTGGAACAAATTTAAAAGTGCCTACAGCCAGCCCAAGTTTGTTATGTTAGGCCTTCGAAGCCTGTCTGCGTCCCGTTCTTTCAACTACAACTACACTGACCAGGCCACTGATGGCCGTGTTCCCCTGGAACCAATTTTAACTTGCCTACAGCCAGCCCTATGTTATTATGTTAGGCCTTCGAAGCCTGTCTGCGTCCCGTTCTTTCAACTACAACTACACTGACCAGGCCACTGATGGCCGTGTTCCCCTGGAACCAATTTTAACTTGCCTACAGCCAGCCCAATGTTAGGCCTTTGATGCCTGTCTGCCGTCACTCCTTCCACTAGGCCTCCACTGACCTGTCTATTGCTGCCCGTGTACCCCTTGAACCAACATCATTAAATATAAAAAAAATTAATTTGATTATAAAAAATAAGATCGTGTTGAGATCTCAAATGCAGACATTTTAACAATCAAAACAAACACACAACAAATATCTGGAACTGTACTACAAAGGTCCAACAGCTACAATTTCTTTCTCCTGCAAGAAGTTAACTGAAAGTTTTTTGGAGTTGTTAACACAGATATGGCATCCACCGAGTGTTGTCCTGTCGCGTCTCCTTTAAATTATTTCCAATAAGATGTTAAACTATTAATTTAATAAAATCAATAATTAAAAAAAAAATTGAGTAAGTCAAAAGCACATTGCAAATAAACATTAATTACAAATCAAGAAGCATGGCGCGTCAGAGGGTGAGTAGATACCGAATAAGAATATAATCACCCTCGGACGCGCAATGCTTATTTACAACAGCCTTCCTTCCTAAGAATCAGCCCTTCCGTGGTGTAGAGAGAGGTTGTGTTACACTCCAAGGTGTTCCCCAGGTTGCCTTTCCTGAGCTTCGATCTTCCGGCTCTCGTTTAGTAGCTGTTGGAAACTACGCTGCATTAGGCCTACTAATTGTGTATGGGTGAAACAGTGGCGCATCTGCGGTCCCTCCTTCCACTAGGCCTCCACTGACCTGTCTACTGCGGCCCGTGTACCCCTTGAACCAACCTAATAAAATATTTAAAAAATTAATTTGATTATAAAAAATAAGATCGTGTTGAGATCTCAAATGCAGACATTTTAACAATCAAAACAAACACACAACAAATATCTGGAACTGTACTACAAAGGTCCAACAGCTACAATTTCTTTCTCCTGCAAGAAGTTAACTGAAAGTTTTTTGGAGTTGTTAACACAGATATGGCATCCACCGAGTGTTGTCCTGTCGCGTCTCCTTTAAATTATTTCCAATAAGATGTTAAACTATTAATTTAATAAAATCAATAATTAAAAAAATAATTGAGTAAGTCAAAAGCACATTGCAAATAAACATTAATTACAAATCAAGAAGCATGGCGCGTCCGAGGGTGAGTAGATACCGAATAAGAATATAATCACCCTCGGACGCGCAATGCTTATTTACAACAGCCTTCCTTCCTAAGAATCAGCCCTTTCGTGGTGTAGAGAGAGGTTGTGTTACACTCCAAGGTGTTCCCCGGGTTGCCTTTCATGAGCTTCGATCTTCCGGCTCTCGTTTAGTAGTTGGTGGAAACTACGCTGCATTAGGCCTACAAATTGGGTATGGGGTGTAGAGACAGGTTGTGTTACACTCCAAGGTTTTCACCAGGTTGCCTTTCCTGAGCTTCGATCTTCATGCTCTCGTTTAGTAGTTGTAGAAAAGTACGCTGCATTAGGCCTACAAAATGGGTATGGGGTGGAGAGAGATGGTGTGTTACACTCCAAGGTGTTCCCCAGGTTGCCTTTCCTGAGCTTCGATCTTCATGCTCTCGTTTAGTAGGTGTCGGAAAGTAGGCTGCATTAGGCCTACAAATTGGGTATGGGGTGGAGAGAGATGGTGTGTTACACTCCAAGGTGTTCCCCAGGTTTCCTTGCCATTGCTTCGGTCTTCCGACTCTCGTTTAGTAGTTGTAGAAAAGTACACAGCATTAGGCCTACAAAATGGGTATGGGGTGGAGAGAGATGGTGTGTTACACTCCAAGGTGTTCCCCAGGTTGCCTTTCCTGAGCTTCGATCTTCATGCTCTCGTTTAGTAGGTGTCGGAAAGTAGGCTGCATTAGGCCTAAAAAATGGGGAATGGGGTGGAGAGAGATGGTGTGTTACACTCCAAGGTGTTCCCCAGGTTTCCTTGCCATTGCTTCGGTCTTCCGACTCTCGTTTAGTAGTTGTAGAAAAGTACACTGCATTAGGCCTAAAAAATGGGTATGGGGTGGAGAGAGATGGTGTGTTACACTCCAAGGTGTTCCCCAGGTTGCCTTTCCTGAGCTTCGATCTTCATGCTCTCGTTTAGTAGGTGTCGGAAAGTAGGCTGCATTAGGCCTACAAATTGGGTATGGGGTGGAGAGAGATGGTGTGTTACACTCCAAGGTGTTCCCCAGGTTGCCTTTCCTGAGCTTCGATCTTCATGCTCTCGTTTAGTAGGTGTCGGAAAGTAGGCTGCATTAGGCCTACAAATTGGGTATGGGGTGGAGAGAGATGGTGTGTTACACTCCAAGGTGTTCCCCAGGTTTCCTTGCCATTGCTTCGGTCTTCCGACTCTCGTTTAGTAGTTGTAGAAAAGTACACAGCATTAGGCCTACAAAATGGGTATGGGGTGGAGAGAGATGGTGTGTTACACTCCAAGGTGTTCCCCAGGTTGCCTTTCCTGAGCTTCGATCTTCATGCTCTCGTTTAGTAGGTGTCGGAAAGTAGGCTGCATTAGGCCTAAAAAATGGGGAATGGGGTGGAGAGAGATGGTGTGTTACACTCCAAGGTGTTCCCCAGGTTTCCTTGCCATTGCTTCGGTCTTCCGACTCTCGTTTAGTAGTTGTAGAAAAGTACACTGCATTAGGCCTAAAAAATGGGTATGGGGTGGAGAGAGATGGTGTGTTACACTCCAAGGTGTTCCCCAGGTTGCCTTTCCTGAGCTTCGATCTTCATGCTCTCGTTTAGTAGGTGTCGGAAAGTAGGCTGCATTAGGCCTACAAATTGGGTATGGGGTGGAGAGAGATGGTGTGTTACACTCCAAGGTGTTCCCCAGGTTTCCTTGCCATTGCTTCGGTCTTCCGACTCTCGTTTAGTAGTTGTAGAAAAGTACACAGCATTAGGCCTACAAAATGGGTATGGGGTGGAGAGAGATGGTGTGTTACACTCCAAGGTGTTCCCCAGGTTGCCTTTCCTGAGCTTCTATCTTCAGGCTCTCATTAAATTGTGGTTAAATGGAACAACTGCATTTGGCGTACTAGTTGGTTTGGGGCCTACTATCGGTGTCTGCCACTCCTTGCTGTTCTCCTGGTTTCCTGTCCTGAAATTCCATTTTCAGCCTCTCGTTAAGTAGTTGTTAATGTTAGACTGCATTTGGCCTACTAGTTGGGTTGGGGCCTACTATCGGTGTCTGCCACTCCTTGCTGTTCTCCTCCACTGAACAAAGCTGTGCCTCCTGTTTACTACGGTTGCCAATTTTGAACTGCATTTCGACTACTTACTGATTTGGCCCTACTCTCTGTGTCAGCCTCTCATTCCAGTTGTCCTCCACTGCAATGCCCCCTGGTTATTCCTGTGTTACCAATTTTGAACTGCATTTAGCCCACTTTCTTCTTTGGGCCTATATCTGTGTTTCCACTTCATTGTGCCCATTGCCCAGCCAGTGATAGATGAGTCTGCTGGTACATTGACCCATAACGCAACATTCCCCGTGCACGCTACACAACAACATTGTGACCCTGCTGAAAGTCAGGTTGCTCTTCCCGCATACCATACCACCTTACACGGGGACAAAGAGGAAGGTGCAGATGAAAGTGCAGGTTCCTTCATCAGGTGGGGGGAGGAATACTAGTTGGCGACGTCACTGGCACAGGGCCTCTCATAGTACGCAAAAGTGTTGCTGCCGGTGGGAGGCGCCCCCGCCGTGCAAACACACCGCTGTACTTTGAGGGGCCCTGTGCCAGTGCCAATGCCAACGAGTGGGCCCCCCCTGCTTGCTCAGGTTCACAGCACTTGCAAAGTTGAAATACTTACCTCTCCCTGCTCCACTGCCGTGACGTGGTCCAGATTTCCTGGGCCCACTAATTACTTGAACCAGCCCTACCCCCCACAACTTTAGCCAAATGACCCCCAATTTCAAATGCCTTCCAATTATTATAAGGTAAATTACGCTTGACAAGCTTCATTAAGAAGAATGGATGGTTTTGACATTAAAATGGGCACTCTAGGTGTTTTCCTGGCCCCCACTCACTGCCGACTATGCTGCCCCATTGA
Source organism: Ranitomeya imitator (assembly GCF_032444005.1). Taxonomy (NCBI): domain Eukaryota; kingdom Metazoa; phylum Chordata; class Amphibia; order Anura; family Dendrobatidae; genus Ranitomeya; species Ranitomeya imitator. The sequence goes on along the minus strand of NC_091282.1, from coordinate 45,773,192 downwards.
CTTGCATTGGGTTTCGTGTTTCGGTCGATCCCGACTTTACGTCATAATCGGCCGATTTCACTCGACCCGACTTTGGACATAGTCGGGTTTCGCAAAACCCGGCTCGACTCTAAAAAGGTCAAGGTCGCTCAACTCTAGTCATCACCTCTACAATCTGATTTTTACTCGTGAGGAGACTGAATCCAATTACATTATATCAAAGAATGGCTTATATACAACTCTCTAATATTGTGTATATCGTTTCCATTGCAGAGCTGCAGTTTATGATCCTCGGAGCAGCGCTCTACAGACTCCAGATGATTTAGTTTTACACTCTGTAGGATTGAGATAGCATTTATTTGCTTCTCTGCTCCATGTGATATGCATTCATCACTGTGTAACGACCCCCCCGTGACACCAGGGATCTCAGCAGTATGCAGACGGAGTTTATATGTTGATACGTGGCCATTTGTGTCTATTCACACATCAATATCGCAGAGGATGCGTGGCACCAGTATAAGGACAAAGCTACAAGCATAAACCTCTGCTCTACATGCAAGAGAATATGGTAATCCATTAAGGTGCTGTCACCTGGGGGGTTAATATCCGTGTCTGTGTATTTGATGTAGTGTTAAGCAAAATGATGGATCACAGCAGGAAAGAAAAAGTCAAATATCAGCAGAGGACACAGGAACAATCCCATCCATGCATAGTACATTATGTGCATACCCTCTAAAACAATGCACATAAAAATAGGCAAAACCTTGTCTTACTGAAGTAGGAGCCAGCGGCCTGTCCAAGATCCCACCCAATGTTGTATTTTTGCATTGTTTTGCAAGCAGATAAGTATTAGTGCTCGCTTAGTTTCCTTACCTGGTGCCACCACTTAGTAATTGTTCTCCCACTGCATATCCACATCACCTTAGTTCCACCACTCAGTAACAGATATTGGTGATACTCTCTCTGTAATGATGCCCTATTAGTTATTAGTGCCCCCACTCAATAGTGATATCTTAGTGTCCCTAAGATACCCCATTTGTTCCTTCGCACAGTAACAGTACCTCACAATTCAGTAATGTGCCTCCTCAGGGTTCCCACTCAATAATTGAGCCCCTAATTAATAAAGAACCCCCCTTAGAGCCACAGCTCTGTAACTGTGCTCCTTAGTTTCCCCACTCAGTATTGGTGCCCCATAGTGCAGCTATTCAATAATGGAGCTCCTCCTCACTAAAGGGGCTCTCTCAGTACCTCCAAATCAGTAATGGTGGACATTTAGTTCCCCTACTCTGTCCTCTTAGTTTCATCACTCAATATTGGTGACCTTAATTCCAGAGATTGATGTCTGCTGTTTTGGTTGCATGTTAAACCTGTTTTCCTTCCTCGTTTATTCCTTCTCTTCACTACTCTGTGTTTCCTCTGTGGTTGTGTGAGCATTTGGTGAGTTTGAGACTTTTAGTTACCTTGTCTGTATACCCTGTTATTTGTTGTATTATTACACTGGTGCAGTCCACCTCCCTTGGGGGGGGAGAGGGGGTCACTGATAGGGTCTGCACAGGAGACAGGGATACGGTGGCAGCTCAGGCCTCCTAACCATCATAGGTACCCCCGAGATAAGGGAAAGCCAGGGCCTCATTATATTGGCAGGGACAGGTGCGGGTCCCAGTACGCCGTCCTGCCCCTTTATCACCGTTAACGGCGTGACAGTAAGGTTGATGTTAGTGTTTCCAAACTTAGCAATAGTGCTCAACAAATGAGAAAACTAATATTCACTTAGCCCTGGTCCCACAAGGAACTGAGCTTGTCATTAAGACTGCAGTCGAATAAATGGCCGGACAGGAACGCTCTACAGGGTAATACATCAGAAAATGAATTGCCTCTGTGAGAGACAAGGCTGCATTTTGCACTGGGACTGTAGGAATTATGTGGCCTCAGAAGAAGCCTTGGGTGAATTGATAGGCAGCAGTGTGAGCAATACATTTTGGGCCTTAAAGGGATTGTCCGGCCTTAGGGTAGAAGTCTGCAGTAAGGGGAAACAACTGCACTGAAATTTTTTAAAAGTCACCATTCCGCCATTATTTTTTGGATTTTTGCTCTTACTGCCGTAAAAATGATCTGTTAACACAACTTTACAAGACGGTATTTTGATGGCAATAGCAAACCTAAGACTTGTTAATTAATCTTAGTAGCTAAAAAAAAATTCAGAACTTTGTAACAAAAAAATTGGTTTCTGACGCCATATTCTGAGATCTGTAAAAAAATATATATATATTTTTCTGTTGACTAAGCTGTGTGAGGGCTTGTTTTTTTGCATGCTCAGCTGTAGTTTTTATTAATACCATTTTGGGGTACATAGCCAGATGACACTTTGATCACTTTTTATAGCATTTTTTATTAAGTGCAATGATAAAAAGAAATATATGACAATTCTGCTACTTATTTCTTTTTTTCCATTATTTGTTTATTGTATGGAATGTTTGCATTTGTGTTGTATTAGTTTGGGTAATTACGCATGCTGTAATTCCAATTTGTGTAAAATTTTAGTAAGTTCGTTGGATCCAGAAATTCGAAAAAAGTTTGATTTGAATCACACTGTCCGCCAAATAATGACCCCCATCATTTCAAACCGGGCAAAAGATTGCATCAACCAGAGAAGACTCATATGCGGCCGGGTAGGCTTCCCGATACTGCCATGCAGCTATTACATCACAAGGAAGAGCACAGTCAGGGCAGGGACTATCAGTGATTTTAGGGCGAATCTGGACAGTTAAGGTACCGTCACATTTAGCGACGCTGCAGCGATCTAGACAACGATCCCGATCGCTGCAGCGTCGCTGTGTGGTCGCTGGAGAGCTGTCACACAGACAGCTCTCCAGCGACCAACTATGCGAAGTCCCCTGGTAACCAGGGTAAACATCGGGTTACTAAGCGCAGGGCCGCGCTTAGTAACCCGATGTTTACCCTGGTTACCAGTGTAAACGTAAAAAAAAAAAAACACTACCTACTTACATTCCGGTGTCTGTCATCCAGCGCTCTGCTTCTCTGCACTGACTGTGAGCGCCGGCCGGAAAGCACAGCGGTGACGTCACCGCTGTGCTCTGCTTTCCGGCCGGCGCTTACACAGTGCAGAGAAGCAGAGCGCTGGATGACAGACACCAGAATGTAAGTATGTAGTGTTTGGGTTTTTTTACGTTTACGCTGGTAACCAGGGTAAACATCGGGTTACTAAGTGCGGCCCTGCGCTTAGTAACCCGATGTTTACCCTGGTTACCAGTGAAGACAACGCTGAATCGGCGTCACACACGCCGATTCAGCGATCTCTGCGGGAGTCCAGCGACGAAATAAAGTTCTGGACTTTCTGCTCCGACCAACGATGGCACAGCAGGATCCTGATCGCTGCTGCCTGTCAAACTCAACAATATCGCTATCCAGGACGCTGCAACGTCACGGATCGCTAGCGATATCGTCCAGTGTGAAGGTACCTTTAGAGGACGTCACAGCTTAGGGTACCGTCACACAGTGGCATTTTGATCGCTACGACGGCACGACCCGTGACGCTCCAGCATCGTAACAATATCACTCCAGCGTCGTAGACTGCTGTCACACTTTGCAATGTACGACGCTGGAGCGATTATTTCATGACGTATGTGCGATGTAGAAGCCGTTGGTTACTATGCGCACATCGTATACAATATCGTGCACACCTTTGTTACACCATGCGATCATGCCGCCACAGCGGGACACTAGACGATGAAAGAAAGTTTCAAACGATCTGCTACGACGTATGATTCTCAGCGGGGTCCCTGATCGCAGGAGCGTGTCAGACACAGCGAGATCGCTGGAACGTCACGGATATATCGCTGGAACATCACAAATCGTGCCGTCGTAGCGATCAAAATGCCACTGTGTGACGGTACCCTTAGAGAAAGCCATAAGAAACTGAATAAACATTACAGATAGTGTGTGACAGCACAGCGGTGGAACGCACCATTTACCCGGATATGTTGAGGATACATTTACATTACTAAGGATGTGTTTGCATTAAAGACCTTGAAAGGGGTTGATTGGATACAGTCCTAGGAGACCTTTTTTTGGAAAAAATTCAATTAAGTTGAGGAATTTGAATTTCCAAAGGATTTCTTCATCCCTACTATTTACCTTTGGGCAAAAGATAGTGAGTAAACATTTTTTTATTTTGTTCTTGTTATTAGTCCCCTCAGGAAACTTGTAGAAAATTTGGCACTCGGGTAAATGTTGTAAGAGGATAATTTTATTGTGTGCAGGCAATCGGGAAATGTTAACCATGGATCAATTCATCACCCATACAAAACACTGCAATACAATAGTATTGCAAAGAATTGTAAAATCCATGGTCTTCTATGAAACAGAACCATAGGCTGGACTTCATTGGAATGATTCCATGGAAGACGCGAAGGCCCTCAGAAGGCTGCCAGGGCGACCCATCGGTACCCCGCGATTACGTCCCGTGGGGGACTGATGAGCTCTGTACTGACAGTGGCCATCTTGGACGCCTTTTAAATGCTGCTTTCACTCTTGACAGTGGTAGTTAAGGGGTTAAACTGATGCAGCATCAGAACTATATACTGATGGCGCACGGCCCGCATACAGCTGTCGCTAAGAGGTTAAAACTGTTGTTCAGAAGACGAGTACAGTCTCATCCAAACTTTATTTTTCCAACGTTACTCACACAAGAGAGAACAGCAAAGCAGAAGGTTTTCAGGATGAATTAGGCTACATTCACATTTGCGGTGCGTCGGGCGCAACCGCGGCGACGCATGCGCCATGCGCCCCTATATTTAAAATGGGAGGCACATGGACATGCGTTTTGTTGCGTTTTGTGATGCATGCGTTTTTTGGGCGCAAGCGTCAGGGCGCAGAGGACGCAGCTTGTTGCATTTTTTTGCGCTATAAAAATGAACGCATGCATCACAAAACGCAGCGTTTTGCTGCATTTTGCATGCGTTTTTGCGAGCGTTGTGCGTTGCGTCGCCAATGCAGCACACAACAACGCAAATGTGAACGTAGCCTTAGAGGTGCAGGGAGAATCTATAGAGGTACCCCAAGACTGTCTGTTGAGTTCTTAAAAGCATGAAAGTCAAGAATTATTGACTTCTCTTGACAACCTCATATGTCAACCGTCTTACCTGAAGATCCCTGCATTTGAAGTCCCAACAGTTGGAGATGGGATTCTCCCTTCATGCAGTTAGTGAGGTCCAGCGGGTTGGAGATCTACAATACTATGCAAAAAGTTAAAATGCAACAAGTAAGAACACTTTCAAAAATAGAAGTGACTGATTAGAATTACATGAAGAGACAGATGGATTTACACAAGCGACATCCACAGAAGATTTGTAGTTAGTTCTGCATGATGTTAGGAACACCCTCCTACCAAGTTCCTTCAAAAAATTTGAGCAAGTACCTAGAAGAGCTGATGAAGATAAAGGGCGGTCACCAAATACTTATTAGATTTAGATTTTTTTTGTTCATTCATTTTGAACTTTGTTAATTAATAAAATTAAACTATTAACACTTCTAATTTTGAAAGAACTCTTCACCTGCCTAAAACCTCTGCACAGTTCTGTACATGAGAACTGCAGAAATCCGATTAAAAGGACTGTTCAGATGAATCACTGATTGTAACTAATAATTATAGTCACAAAGTTCAGAGTTTTGACATTATTACTAGTAAAGTCATAAATAAAACTACAACTTCTAACAAGTCCTAAGCCCCTTCCTGCCCCACAACATTAATATATGCTGCTGGCAGCCGTGCATTAGCACACAGTAAGGTATATTTGTGGTGTCCTGACCCTCCAAGCACAGAATCTGTACATTGTTGGGGAGAGCGGTTATAGTTGACAGGTGCTCGCTGGAGCATCTGCAAGGATCTAAAAAAAACTTTGATCCAGTAAGTGACTTGATCTAATTAAGAAGTTCTCTTTAATGGATCAAACCACAGTACAAACAACTATGCATTAGCACACAGCCATGTGCATTTATGATGGTCTCCCAAGCTCGGCACTTGTACTTCAGTGAGAAGGACATTTGTAGTTGACAGATGCTCGCTGCAGCAGCGGCCAGGATTGAAGAAAACTCTAATCCCCAAAAGTTCTTTTAATTTAATGAAGTTTAACTGGTCAATCCATATTGGTTTAGCATTACTAATAGGGGGAAAAGGCTGCACATCTTCTGGCACATGATGGGGCTAGATGCCCCTTTGACATGTAAGAGGAGAATACGAATGGACCGTGAATTAGTCTAGTATTACTACCATGTACTCCACCATTTGATGAGAAGTTATTCCACCTGATGGTCGAGCAAAAGGTTTCAAACATAGAATCATAGAATGGTAGAGTTGAAAGGGACCTCCAGGGTCATCCTGTCCACCCCCTGCTCAATGCAGGAATCAATAAACCATCTCAGACAGATGTCTGTCCAGCCTCTGTTTGAAGACTTCCATTGAAGGAGAACTCACCACCTCTCCTGGCCGCCGGTTCCACTCATTGATCACCCTCACTGTCCAAATGTTTTTTTCTAATATCTAATCTGAATTTTCTCCCTTTAAGTTTCATTCCATTGCTTCTCGTGTTTCCATGTGCAAATGAGAATAATGATGATCCCTCTACACTGTGACATTGATTCCTATTGGGTGGGAAACTGGTACAAGGCATAGCAATCAGTTAGTCCATCCAAACACTAAATCAGTAAACCATTATCATGAGTTATATTCCCTTGAATTTTAAGTGGAGGCAAAGACAAGCCCCATGTGTCACACCACAATGTAATGAATGATCAAGGCATCCAATCAAGCTTTATCCATGGGAGTCATCCCGTAGCAAATGAACGGCAGTGGAAACACTTGACAAAACACAATTGATGCAACTCTTATCTGTCACGTGGATGATGGACACTTCCATCATTGTATTATTTTGCAGTATTTTACTGAGATTTCTACTGTGCATTTGCAGCGCCCCAGAGTCCTGGTCGTTGCAGTAATGTCGCTCTGCCACTAAGGGGAGTGATGTTATGTCTGATTGCACTAAAGGAGTTCACCTGACCAGGTATCACAGTCACACATTACACTTCACACTCCGGCCACTAGGGGGAGCAAAAGGCACTATGTATTAGGCCACTCCTCACACTCTTGTAAAACTGGGGGTTGGATAGGAAGTTAGGGAGAAAGCAACCTGGGAGAGCTCCAGGGAGGACCGATCAGGGGTGGGTTCCTGGCAGGTACCTAGTAGAAAGGACAGAACGTGACGGAGCCGCGCCTGCGCTACCCTGCGGCGGCATCCTAAGAAACGACACGAAGCGAAGTACCCCGCGGCCCTGTGTCTGGGGGCGCTCCACATTCAACCTATGGAAACCTGTATTCATTGTACTAAGGTTTCTAGATATCCTACTGTTATGGATACAGTAGCAATTGACATTTCATGTACATTTTTTAATTAGATATGTTTAATAGTTTTTCAGGGGTCAACACACTATTACCTTACAGTGAAGGTCCGCACTAACGAAATAGTGAAATCTGCATGATATTACTGCAATGGTCACGTAACATAACAATGTCATATGACTTACAGCAATCATAGCGCTGACATCGTAGGAATGGTGCCACTTTGGGAGGTAAGGATCAAGTGTGTATATTTTATGAAATGCAGGGTAGCGATTAAGAAAGGGATGTCCAGTAGTGGACCAGCCCTTTAAATTAAAATCATAAAGCATGAAAACATGTGTAAATATTAGGTATCAGTTTATCAGCTGGCATCCTACTTGTGCTCTACATTTTGATAAAGATCTAAGATTAAAATCTTTCATAATCCAAACCTCATACTATCACCTGTAAGACTATGTTCATACATTGCATTTTTGCTGCATTTTTTATGCAAATTAAAGCTGCATTTTACAGTACCAAGGAAATGTATGAGATTTCAGAAATCTCATGCACACACTTGTTTTTTTTCCTGACTGAATTAGAAAACTGCTGCGTTTTTGAAAACTGGTAAACAATTCAATGCCCTACTAATGTGTTAGGTAAGCAATGCCCTACCAATGTGTTAGGTAAACAATGCCCTACCAATGTGTTAGGTAAACAATGCCCTACCAATGTGTTAGGTAAACAATGCCTTACCAATGTGTTAGGTAAACAATGCCCTACCAATGTGTTAGGTAAACAATGCCCTACCAATGTGTTAGGTAAACAATGCCCTACCAATGTGTTAGGTAAACAATGCCCTACCAATGTGTTAGGTAAACAATGCCCTACCAATGTGTTAGGTAAACAATGCCCTACCAATGTGTTAGGTAAACAATGCCCTACCAATGTGTTAGGTAATCAATGCCCTACCAATGTGTTAGGTAATCAATGCCCTACCAATGTGTTAGGTAAACAATGCCCTACCAATGTGTTAGGTAATCAATGTCCTACCAATGTGTTAGGTAAACAATGCCTTACCAATGTGTTAGGTAATCAATGCCCTACCAATGTGTTAGGTAAACAATGCCCTACCAATGTGTTAGGTAAACAATGCCTTACCAATGTGTTAGGTAAACAATGCCCTACCAATGTGTTAGGTAAACAATGCCCTACCAATGTGTTAGGTAAACAATGACCTACCAATGTGTTAGGTAAACAATGACCTACCAATGTGTTAGGTAAACAATGACCTACCGATGTGTTAGGTAATCAATGCCCTACCAATGTGTTAGGTAAACAATGACCTACCAATGTGTTAGGTAAACAATGCCCTACCAATGTGTTAGGTAAACAATGCCCTACCAATGTGTTAGGTAATCAATGACCTACCAATGTGTTAGGTAAACAATGACCTACCAATGTGTTAGGTAAACAATGCCCTACCAATGTGTTAGGTAAACAATGCCCTACCAATGTGTTAGGTAAACAATGACCTACCAATGTGTTAGGTAAACAATGACCTACCAATGTGTTAGGTAATCAATGACCTACCAATGTGTTAGGTAAACAATGACCTACCGATGTGTTAGGTAAACAATGCCCTACCAATGTGTTAGGTAATCAATAAAAGCAAAATCCAGCTCACCATACCGACATTCCCAGGAGCTCGGAGCACGGAACCGCTGTGTCAGGGCGTGGACGAACAGGAAAGAGAAGGAGATCCAGCTCAACGAAATAGTGAAAAATCCATAGTTTATTTCACTTAAAATATAGTGAAAGGACAAAACATCAGCATAGAAAAAAATTAAAACCAAGGTCAACGCGTTTCCGGTGACTAAGCACCCTTAATCATGATACCTGGTACAAGACATGTCTATACTTTTATACTAGTATCCGGTCATCACTCCGGTGTTGCAATTGGTAGAATTGTCTAATCAAACAAAAATAGGCACACATGATAATGAAAGCAAGACAAGCTTGATGGAAAGACAAAAACAGGTGTTTTGACTAAACAAAAATGCAGAGAAATCAAAAATAGCACAAAATACAAAAACTATATGCAAAATGAAAAATAATAATAACATTACAATAATCATTAAATAAATCCAAAAATATGATAGTAAAATAGTATGTACAGTGTTATATGTCATGAACCCACATAATAATACAGAAAGAAACTATATTAGTTTACATAGACACAAACTCATGTGAGTTCTAAAGAGGATAAGACATACATGTAAATCTCATAATGAATAGAACTACAAAATTCCCTAGTACCTTTGAAAATACCGAGCTCACAGACAACCATAGATGGAAAAACAGAACAATCACTGGCAGGAATCTCCCAGACAGGGAGCTGTAGCAGCCAAACTAGGTTAGAGCAAATAGGTAAAAGCACAGCTGCAGATGCCGTGACAGTGTAACAGCGGCCGGACAGCAAGGGGAAACAAAAGGGCAAATTGATAGCTATTAGCCTTACAAAGGAGTCATTAATTATATGGGAAATGTAAACTACAGATTTAGTTAGTTACTAGATGATAAAAAAGCAACTTTATAGTTTGTAAACCCTCAGAATACTAATAAAAGAGCATGAGATCTTTCCTTTTGTTTAAACCATGTGGAATTCTTGTTCCGAGTTTAAAGATCCACCATGATTCCCTGTTTCTCAGGGTCACCTCAATGTCTCCTCCTCTAAATGGTTCATGAATTTTTTCAATTGCATAAATTTTAAGTGACTCAAGGTTAGATTGATGATGGTTGATAAAGTGTTGTGAAACTTGTGAAATATTCCTATTGACACTAATATTTCCAGCATCATAAATATGTTCACGAATGCGTGTTTTTAAAGACCGTATGGTGCTCCCCACGTATTTAAGATGGCATGCCATGCATTCCATGATGTATACCACATTTTTAGTGTTACAATTCATGAAAGTCTTGATGGGATAAACATTTTGATTACTGGCATCGGTGAAATTATAGCATTTACCAGAAAATTTGCAAGTTTTACATGCCATCGCACCACATTTAAAGAAGCCTTTTGTGCTGAGCCAATGAGAAGGTTGTGCAGAGTGGGCATGAAGAGAACTCGGAGATAAACTAGAGCCCAAAGAGGGGGCTCTTCTGGACACAATTCTGTATCCGTTACTCAAAATTTGGGCTATATCAGCATCTTCCTTAAGAATGGTCAAATTATTAGTCAATATTTTTCTGATAGCATTAAATTGATTACTATACTGGAAGACCACAGTGATTGGCTTTTGAGGAGATAAATTTTGATGTCGTTTACTATGAAAACGAGGTCGTCGAGCGACAATTTTTTCTGCTCTTTTTAAATGCCAGTCACTGTAGCCTCTCTGCACAAGTCTGCCCTTTATGCCCTCAATCTCTTGGGAATAATCTTCCAGTGTGCTACAATTACGTTTTGCTCTCACCATCTCCCCTATAGGGATACTTTTAATAGTATGTTTAGGGTGGTGACTGTTTGCACGCAATAGATTTATTAGAAATATTGCTCTCAAATTGCATTTCAAGGATGATTCAATAGAGAAAAAATGTAACATCGACCCCCAAAGTAATGATTTCAGGTCTCTTGATTTTTCAGATCAACTGTCACTTATGTGTCTATCAGATTTACAGGAAGAAAGTTTAGAGGCTAATGTAGATTCATTTATTCCTAAAAATATAATTAAAGTGCCTAATCCTCATTACTATCCTGTTCAGGCACGCAAACCTGCCATGGACAGATTCCAAAATGTGATAGAGTCTCAGTTGAGGAGCCTTTCTGAAAGTGTGCGGAATACACGCTTGCACAGTAGCAACCTTAAACCTAGGCTACAGAAGGCATTACAGGAACTACAAAATAACGATGACCTTGTCATTAAAAACTCTGACAAGGGTGGGTCAGTTGTTGTGATGGATAACGCTAATTACATCACCTGGGTCAATGATATGCTTACAGATCTGACTGTGTACAAGCGCCTGTCCACTAACCCTACTGCATTAATACAGAACAGAATTTTTAATCTTATAGATGAAGGGTTCAGTATGGGTTTTTTCAACAATAAAGAAAGTGACTATCTCAAGGTAGCTAATCCAGTAACTCCAATTCTGTATGCCTTGCCTAAGACCCACAAAAACTTGTACCCACCTCCCATGAGGCCGATTGTGTCGGGTGTTGGGTCTCTGGGTGAGAGGCTGGGAGAGTGGTTAGATCTGCTCCTCCAGCCTCTCGTCCAGAGAACACCCGGGCACCTTAGGGATAGTACCGATGTCCTGAATTTCATGGAGGGGTTTATATGGCAGTCTAATTTTTCTTGGATGACTTCAGATGTCACCTCGTTATATACCTCTATACCACATGAAGTGGCGATATTTGCTCTTAAATTCCACATGCAAAAGTATAGTGATTTTTCCATAGATTTACAGTCTTATGTCATAGAGGTCACTTCTTTTCTCATGACTACAAATTTCTTTTGTTTTAACCAAATATTCTTCATGCAAACCAGTGGTGTCTCAATGGGTGCCAAATACTCACCTTCCATTGCCAATTTGGTCATGAGTTGGTGGGAAGAATGTTATATATATAATGATGAGAATCCATTTAAAGACTGTATACGATGGTACGGTAGATACATTGATGACCTGATATTTATCTGGAGTTCTGATGTATCTACCGTACAGGATTTAACAAACTATCTAAATTACAATCCATTCAATCTTAGATTTATTTCAAGTCAAGACCATACGTGCATAGAGTTTCTAGATTTAAAATTAAAGGGGATACTTAATACCCCGATTGTTACTTCTACTTTTCGGAAAAACACAGCAGGGAATACAATATTGCGTGCAAACAGTCACCATCCTAAACATACTATTAAAAGTATCCCTATAGGGGAGATGGTGAGAGCAAAACGTAATTGTAGCACACTGGAAGATTATTCCCAAGAGATTGAGGGCATAAAGGGCAGACTTGTGCAGAGAGGCTACAGTGACTGGCATCTAAAAAGAGCAGAAAAAATTGTCGCTCGACGACCTCGTTTTCATAGTAAACAACATCAAAATTTATCTCCTCAAAATCCAATCACTGTGGTCTTCCAGTATAGTAATCAATTTAGTGCTATCAGAAAAATATTGACTAATAATTTGACCATTCTTAAGGAAGATGCTGATATAGCCCAAATTTTGAGTAACGGATACAGAATTATGTCCAGAAGAGCCCCCTCTTTGGGCTCTAGTTTATCTCCGAGTTCTCTTCATGCCCACTCTGCACAACCCTCTCATTGGCTCAGCACAAAAGGTTTCTTTAAATGTGGTGCGATGGCATGTAAAACTTGCAAATTTTCTGGTAAATGCTATAATTTCACCGATGCCAGTAATCAAAACGTTTATCCCATCAAGACTTTCATGAATTGTAACACTAAAAATGTGGTATACATCATGGAATGCATGGCATGCCATCTTAAATACGTGGGGAGCACCATACGGTCTTTAAAAACACGCATTCGTGAACATATTTATGATGCTGGAAATATTAGTGTCAATAGGAATATTTCACAAGTTTCACAACACTTTATCAACCATCATCAATCTAACCTTGAGTCACTTAAAATTTATGCAATTGAAAAAATTCATGAACCATTTAGAGGAGGAGACATTGAGGTGACCCTGAGAAACAGGGAATCATGGTGGATCTTTAAACTCGGAACAAGAATTCCACATGGTTTAAACAAAAGGAAAGATCTCATGCTCTTTTATTAGTATTCTGAGGGTTTACAAACTATGAAGTTGCTTTTTTATCATCTAGTAACTAACTAAATCTGTAGTTTACATTTCCCATATAATTAATGACTCCTTTGTAAGGCTAATAGCTATCAAATTGCCCTTTTGTTTCCCCTTGCTGGCCGGCCGCTGTTACACTGTCACGGCATCTGCAGCTGTGCTTTTACCTATTTGCTCTAACCTAGTTTGGCTGCTACAGCTCCCTGTCTGGGAGATTCCTGCCATTGATTGTTCTGTTTTTCCATCTATGGTTGTCTGTGAGCTCGCTATTTTCAAAGGTACTAGGGAATTTTGTAGTTCTATTCATTATGAGATTTACATGTATGTCTTATCCTCTTTAGAACTCACATGAGTTTGTGTCTATGTAAACTAATATAGTTTCTTTCTGTATTATTATGTGGGTTCATGACATATAACACTGTACATACTATTTTACTATCATATTTTTGGATTTATTTAATGATTATTGTAATGTTATTATTATTTTTCATTTTGCATATAGTTTTTGTATTTTGTGCTATTTTTGATTTCTCTGCATTTTTGTTTAGTCAAAACACCTGTTTTTGTCTTTCCATCAAGCTTGTCTTGCTTTCATTATCATGTGTGCCTATTTTTGTTTGATTAGACAATTCTACCAATTGCAACACCGGAGTGATGACCGGATACTAGTATAAAAGTATAGACATGTCTTGTACCAGGTATCATGATTAAGGGTGCTTAGTCACTGGAAACGCGTTGACCTTGGTTTTAATTTTTTTCTATGCTGATGTTTTGTCCTTTCACTATATTTTAAGTGAAATAAACTATGGATTTTTCACTATTTCATTGAGCTGGATCTCCTTCTCTTTCCTGTTAGGGAATCAATGCCCTACCAATGTGTTAGGTAAACAATGCCCTACCAATGTGTTAGGTAATCAATGCCCTACCAATGTGTTAGGTAAACAATGACCTACCAATGTCTTAGGTAATCAATGCCCAACCAATGTGTTAGGTAAACAATGCCCTACCAATGTGTTAGGTAATCAATGCCCTACCAATGTGTTAGGTAAACAATGCCCTACCAATGTGTTAGGTAAACAATGCCCTACCAATGTGTTAGGTAAACAATGACCTACCAATGTGTTAGGTAATCAATGCCCTACCAATGTGTTAGGTAAACAATGCCCTACCAATGTGTTAGGTAATCAATGCCCTACCAATGTGTTAGGTAAACATGCCCTACCAATGTGTTAGGTAAACAATGCCCTACCAATGTGTTAGGTAAACAATGACCTACCAATGTGTTAGGTAATCAATGCCCTACCAATGTGTTAGGTAAACAATGCCCTACCAATGTGTTAGGTAAACAATGCCCTACCAATGTGTTAGGTAAACAATGCTCTACCAATGTGTTAGGTAAACAATGCCCTATCAATGTTTTAGGTGAACAATGCCCTATCAAAGCAATGACCTACTAATGTGTAAGGCTAAACAATTCCCTGTAACAATTAACTGTAGCCTTAACCCTAGCCCTAACCCTAACCCTAACCCTAGCCCTAACCCTAACCCTAGCCCTAACCCTAACCCTAGCCCTAACCCTAAGGCCGGGGACACACACAACGTATAAAAATACGGTCCGTTTTTGACGGCGGAGAGTCGCACAAATGTTACCAAAACAGTGATCCGTGTGCAGTGCGATGATGCGATTTTCTCGCATCAAATGATCCGTTTTATATCCGTGTGACATCCGTATGGCATCCGTATGGCGAGATTTTCTCGCAGGCTTGCAAAATGGACAAATAATGGTTTTCCCACCTGAAAAAATTTAAATGATCAACAAAAGCATTATTTAATGGCCCTAAAACAGGTTCCAGCCACCAATCCATGCAGTAGAGTCCCTGCTTGTGTTGGTGCACTTCTGCTTGATGAGCAACATGTCTGATCTATTGACTTTTAACACCACAGAGCGTGTGCTTTACAACTGGGTACTTTCCCAACGTTTTGGACAGCCATACCCAGTTATTGTAGATCCGAGGAGGCGGAGACGGATGTGGGTACATCGACTTCTAAAGCAACGGATCAATAAAGGCCATTTCAGCCGTCTGTATGCTGCTCTGAGGACAAATCCTGACAAGTTCTTCAACTATTGTCGGATGAGGATTCAAACCTTTGATATTTTGTTGGAGATTTTGCAACCAGGGATCACCAAGAAGGACACCAGGATGCGCAAATCTATTTCAGCAGAGGAGCGCCTTATCCTTACCTTACAGTATGTAGAAATACTCTTTGTACAAAAAATGTTTAGACTTTAATGTTGTTACCCCTTTTTAAAATTAGCTAATTAAATGGTTATGTAACTTCCACATCATTTGGCCTTCTTTTATAATATTTAATTTTCTGAAACATCAAAGCCATCGCATGTCCTTAATGTTTTACTAATCATGCCATCTTAGTTATCTCTTTTATTTTTTGGCCATATAACACTGTATTGTGTTCATTTTATATTTTTAAATAATACTCTGCTTTCTTTTAGCTTCCTTGCCACTGGCCTATCATATGCGGCACTGCATTTAGAGTTTCTACTGGGCAAATCTACAATTTCTGGTATTGTGCGGGATACATGCACGGAAATCTGGAGAAGACTCCATCAAGAGGTGATGCCTGAACCCAAAATGGCAGACTGGTTACGTATTGCACAAGGATTTCAGGACACCTGCCAGTTTCCGCACTGTATTGGTGCGCTGGACGGAAAGCACATCCGTGTGCGTAAGCCGCCGGGTTCAGGGACCCAATTCTATAATTATAAACAGTTTTTCTCTGTAGTGCTGTTGGCCCTAGTCGACAGCAACTACAGGTTTATAATTGTAGATATTGGGGCCTATGGGAGAACTGGAGACTCTAGAGTCTTCAGTTCTTCCATTATGGGTCGGCGGCTGCGCAACAATGAATTGGATCTCCCACCCCCAAGTCACATACCAGGGGCTAATTTGGATGCGGTGCCTTACATGATGGTAGCAGATGAGGCGTTTCAATTATCAAGGAACGTCATGAGACCCTATCCACGGAGAGGCCTGGACTACCCGCGGCAAATTTTTAATTTGCGTCTTTCCCGTGCCCGCCATCTGGTAGAGTGTTCATTCGGCATTCTCAGTGCAAAATGGCGGGTACTTCAGTCTGCAATCCAACTGAGTGAAGGCAATGTCAATGGCGTGATAAAAGCATGTGTTGTTCTTCACAACTTTACAAGATACCATGATTGCCCATCATCTGCTGCAGGGGAAATTGATTCTGCAAATATTGTCTTGTCAACTACACGTGTTCTTCCTTCACGTCGTCAGCCCTCAGGCCTAAAAGTTCGTGATGTGTTAACCAATTTTTTTGTGTCACCAGAGGGATCAACTGTTTGGCAAGACAATGCTGTTTTGCTTTAAAGTTTAGTTATATTGTAAGTTAATAAATAGCATAATTTTCCTGTTTGAATTGTGTAGTATGTTTCTCCTTCATAAATTCGATAAGTGTGTAAAGTTGTCACATCATGTATGTAGTTGGACTAATACATAACACTCAGATTTGTTAACCAATTTTTACTGCTCAAAGCATATATATATATATATATATATATTATCCAAAAATATATTCACAGCATATGTAATTGGAGCCATATTAACCAGAAGAAACCAGAAAGATGAACATGGCAAGGTCACAAATAACTTAGCACATAAAAAAGCCTAAATGACAGGCAAAAAACTTTTTTGCACAAATTACAGGTTCTGGTAGGTTGGGGGTGGTGATGGTGATGGCGGGTGTCCAGCATGTGCAGAACTTGGCCTGGGTGGTTGACCAACCAGACTGTCAACCTGTGGTATGGCAGATATATATGGAGGGTGTTGTTGCAAGTTTCTATCCTGTGTATGAGGTAAAACTTGATGTTGAGGGTAGAAGGGCATCAAGTCCTGGGTACTGGATTGTCCCATTTGGTCATACCCCCTAATATGGCCATGTCGAGCAGACACATGTTGGGACCAGCCTCCAAACATGTGTCTGTTCAAGTGGTCATATTGGGCAGTTGCAGGATATTCAGAAATTGGCCTGTTTTGGGGTTTTTGGGTGCTTCGGGCAGGCTGTTGTTGAGGAGCTATACGTGGCGGGGGTGGTGCTGCGACTGTTTGGGTTTGGTCCTGTGGAAGGTCTTGCACCACCAGAAGGTTTGTAGCTGACATTTGCCACCGTTCGAGGTAGTTAAAAACATGAGTTGGGTTGTTTGGGGGTGTTGCTGCATCTAAAACAATTTGTATACAACCTCTGGTCCACAGCCTGAGCGAGCGTGTAATGGGCCGTAAATAGCGGGCAAGACTGCGGAAGTACGCTTCCTCCCCATCGTCATGGGCAGCCCTGTATCCACTTGCCTCCTGGTGCCAGTGTTAGAAGCCACCCTTCTGCGCCGACCATGGTTTGGTCTTGTAGTAGGCTGTGGTGATGTATCCAGAGCCAAGGTTGGACTGCTGCTCTGGGCTCCTTCCTCCACCTCTGGATTTGCCTCCTGTGTGGCAGAAGATGCTGCTGCTGGTTGTGGTGGTGGTGGTGGTGGTGGTTGGTTGCTGTCTGTTGCTTGGCCAGATGGTCCAGCCATTTCGGCACCTTCACCAACGGGGTCAATCACCAACTCAGAGTCAGATGCAGTCTCCCTTTCTGTCAGATTTGACTCTGTTCTGGATTTCAAAAATGAATTTTTTTTAAAAAATTTAGAAACATATTCACGTTATAAGATGTGTTAAATATTTTGAGACATGCATGCACTTACGGTCTGAGCTCCATCACCGGTGCAAGAAAATTCAGCCGATCAAAATAAAGATATTTTCTTTTTTTAGTTGCTGCATCACCACTCCGCCCAGAAACTTGACATTCACGCCGGTATTGGTCCCGGCAACTCCGCCAGCGTCTAGTGACATAATTGACTGCAAAGATCCAAAATATTTTTTAGAAATATCAAGCACATAACTCAAACCGTTACAGGGTTTGCAATCACACACGGGCCCTGGAGCCTAGAGGGACATAAAACTCCCTTGGTTCTATATTAAAGGACTATAGCTACTACATTTCATCCATATTTGTGTTTCTTGGTAATGTTTTTGCATCCTCAACCAAGAGCTTGGATCATTTACTTCACTCATAAACACACCACATATGATGTGTTCATGCTTATTTTTATCAGGAGCCCAATATAAAACCCCATTTTTTGTTAAAGGATGGTACTTACAAATTTCTTGCTGAACCTCTTGAGGTCGCTCATCAAAATCGGGGAACATGTGGCCACAGATTGACCTCCATGCTGCGTCTTTACGTGCATGGACCGCATAATGTGCATCGCGTTGGTCCCATAATTCTGGTCTATCATGGACCAGAGCAATCAGCATCTCCACATTTATATGCCTGGCCATGCTGCTACACAGTACACTCCGTGGAGGCGTGCTTCCTGCTTTGCAATCCAGCGTGGGCCAGAAATTACCATGCCAAAGCTTCCTGATAATGGATGATTCAATTTCCTGTCACCTGGGGAAGTCTTCCGTATTTCTCGCAATGCACACGCATGGTCCGTATGTAATCCAATTTTTTCTCGCACCCATAGACTTGCATTGACGATTCTCGGCCGAGATACGCTGACAATCGCAGCATGCTGCGATTTCACTCGGATCTGGAATAAGGGCGAGAAAAAAACGGATGATGGGAGCTGCACCATAGATTAACATTGGGACGAGCGCAATGCGATTTTTTATCGCATTGCACTCGTCCATATTACGGTCTAGTGTGACCCCGGCCTAACCCTAGCCCTAACCCTAATGGGAAAATGGAAATAAATAAATTTTTTACATTTTTTAATTTTTCCCTAACTAAGGGGGTGATGAAGGGGGGTTTGATTTACTTTTATAGCGGGTTTTTTAGCGGATTTTTATGATTGGCAGCCGTCACACACTGAAAGACGCTTTTTATTGCAAGAAATATTTTTTGCGTTACCACATTTTGAGAGCTATAATTTTTCCATATTTGAGTTTACAGAGTCATGTGAGGTCTTGTTTTTTGCGGGACGAGTTGTCGTTTTTATTGGTAACATTTTCGGGCACGTGACATTTTTTGATCGCTTTTTATTCAGATTTTTGTGGGGCAGAATGACCAAAAACCAGCTATTCATGAAATTCTTTTCGGGGAGGCGTTTATACCGTTCCGCGTTTGGTAAAATTGATAAAGCAGTTTTATTATTCAGGTCAGTACGATTACAGCGATACCTCATTTATATTTTTTTTATGTTTTGACGCTTTTATACGATAAAAACTATTTTACAGAAAAAATAATTATTTTTGCATCACTTTATTCTGAGGACTATAACTTTTTTATTTTTTTGCTGATGATGCTGTATCGCAGCTCGTTTTTTGCGGGACAAGATGACGTTTTCAGCGGTACCATGGTTATTTATATCTGTCTTTTTGATCGTGTGTTATTCCACTTTTTGACAATAAGAAGAAAGATGGGGGCACCACGGTACGTGGGACTCAGACCAGGCCTAGAAACTACCAAACATATACTGAGAGAGAACAGGTAGGCCTTACAAATGAGAGTCACCACCAGACAAATATAAAATCACAGCTTTATTGATAACAAGAATTTAACAAAAGGCAAAACACGCTAAAAACATTAAAAGCAAGGGGGTATACAATAGCCCCATATACACAAGAGCCCAAAATAAGGCAAAAAGCCCACACAGACCTGAACAGGGTGAAAAACACATACCATAGATAAGCCTAACTGATGACATTATAACGAAATTTAGCAATCTCAGCAAACCCCAAGCATATACACCGTAGATAAACGTAATGAAAACCTGGGAAAACAAAATAACATGGCCAGCCACACACCATATAGTCAATGTAGCCTAATAGCTACTAGCAAAAATGGCGTTCAGGAGAGCAAAGAGCCGGTCATGAGGATGTACAAGTGCTGGGACCGCAAATGAACAAATATAGGTAATCCACTACCCACCTATAATCAGACCGTGCGCCCATAATAAACGCATAAAATGCATGAATAGCAATAATCCAAACGCACCGGTCATAGGCAGGGCAAAGGGGTAATGCGTACCCAGTGCAGAGAAAGTGTGGGCTACAGGCACCCAATGCGTGTCGCCACGCTCTGGTGGTTTCGTCAGGGGTAACGCCTGCACGGTCAGCCCTGTGTTTAAATATAGAAAGATAAACAGCTTACCAAGCCTCAGCTGTGCAGCGGCTAGTCGCGCCGCATGGAGAAATGCAAATGGCGATCACACCCGCCGAGCCCGGCGTGTAGTCAGTGCGCATACGCCGGCGTCCCAGAGCGGAAGAGTACGAGCTGCTCTCGGTCGTCAAGGCGACATGTACACAATAGCTAGTGCGCTTGCGCTAAGAAAGTCACAGGCCGTAATGGACAAAATGCAGAGACAGAGGGAGCGGGGAGGGTGTGCACACAGGTGTAAGGAGGCAAGATGCGCCGTATAGTACATGGGCCCTCTATAAGCTCCTACAAATAAGTAACCGAACACTAATGTGAGCCTGGCTGGATGAGGCAAATAGATACTAAAAAAAAACCAAACAGTTGAAACACAAACAATATAGGAAAACAAACATAAATAATAAAACAAAAATACATATAAGCCAAATCTAATGAAAAAACTAAGTACATATACATATTAGAAAATAAACACTGAATAATGAATAGTAAATAAATAAATGAAGAAAATAGAATAAATAAATAAATAAAGACACCCCACAACGTACTAAATGTACAGGGGGCAAACTAACAAAGAAATAAAGAATAAGTAAATAAAAAATAAACAATAAACACAGTAAACATGCGGAAAAAAAAAGAGAAATGCGCATAACATAACTAGAAGTAGACATGTATAGAAGCTCAAGCTGGGGGCAGAAATGGCCAATTACCCATGTAGTCCTCCATGGGAAGGCTAGCCCCATAATAGTCCATCCGTGTGCCGATGAAGAGCAAGTCCCACTTAGGTCCATGTAGATGACAGCACAACTAAAGGTACCGTCACACTAGACGATATCGCTAGCGATCCGTGACGTTGCAGCGTCCTCGCTAGCGATATCGTCCAGTGTGACAGGCAGCAGCGATCAGGCCCCTGCTGGGAGATCGCTGGTCGGGGAAGAAAGTCCAGAACTTTATTTGGTCGCTGGACTCCCCGCAGACATCGCTGAATCGGCGTGTGTGACACCGATTCAGCGATGTCTTCACTGGTAACCAGGGTAAACATCGGGTAACTAAGCGCAGGGCCGCGCTTAGTAACCCGATGTTTACCCTGGTTACCATCCTAAAAGTAAAAAAAACAAACAGTACATACTTACCTACAGCCGTCTGTCCTCCAGCGCTGTGCTCTGCACTCCTCCTGTACTTTTAGGATGGTAACCAGGGTAAACATCGGGTTACTAAGCGCGGCCCTGCGCTTAGTTACCCGATGTTTACCCTGGTTACCGGCATCGTTGGTCGCTGGAGAGCGGTCTGTGTGACAGCTCTCCAGCGACCAAACAGCGACGCTGCAGCGATCCGGATCGTTGTCGGTATCGCTGCAGCGTCGCTATGTGTGACGGGGCCTTAACCGTATTGACACTTCACTCCCGTGGGTGAATACGTGAAGGGACGAGGAAAGCAAACAATAGTACAATGGCCAATTTTTAACACACACCTATCAATAGGAATACTTATTGTTTGTAGAAGCCAGTGAACAATAGATCTTCATTCAAGCCTATAGGGACAACAGAATTCAGGTCGAAGATCCACTTGGATTCTCATTTCAAAAGTTCAAAGGTAGCATTTCCGCCCCTCATATTCATTCGTACTGCTTCAAGTCCCAGAATCTTCGTGCCAGCCCATTGTGAACCATGTGCAACCAAAAAATGTTCAGCCACTGATGTAAGAGTTTTTCCTTTTGTCTTGTCCCTCATAGCCGTTGAGATAGTGGAAAAATGTTGCTGTACGCGTCTCCTGAGCTCCTGTGTGGTTTGGCCCACGTAAACTTTAGGGCATGGACAAACCAACGCGTATACCAAATTCCGAGACCTGCAGTTGAAATAGGCCTTGGTAGGAGTCTGTGGAAACAAAGAAGGCACCATGATCTTTTCATCACAACTGGTGAAAGGGCAAATGTTACAGTTTCCACACGGGAAGGTCCCCATCAATCTAACCCCTCTCCGGAAGTTTGGTGACCGGCCGTTGAAAGTGGCTATGACTTAAGCGATCCCTCAGACTCCTGGCCCTCCTAGCTACCAGATTGGGTTGTGGGTCAATATGGGGAAGAAGTTTGGGCTCACTCTTAAAATACCCCAATATTTAGAGAGGATGCCCCGTAAATCCCGCCACTGGTTATTAAAGATGGTTATAATTCCCAATGGTTTCTCAATGGTCCCAGTTCTGCTTTTTAGGAGGTCCTCCCTTCTACTGTTATTCGCCGCGGAGAAAGCACGGGAAACAACCCGTTTGGGGTAGCCACTCTCTCGAAAACGTGCAGTGAGCTCACGGGATTGTGTAATGAAGTCCCCATGCTCACTGCAATTCCTCCTGACCCTATAGAATTGACCCTTGGGTATACCTGTTTTAAGATGCAAAGGGTGGAAACTCTCAAAGTGTAGCAAACTGTTGGTGGCCGTCGGTTTTCGATATAAAGTCGTCAGAATTTTAGAATCCTTCACTTGCAAACTCAGGTCCAAGAACTCAATGTCCATCTGGGAATATCGAGATGTAAGACGAATGTTCCAGGGGTTTTCATTCAAAGTGCCCACAAAGTCCTTACACTGTTCCAGGGTGCTTGTCCAGATAAACACAACATCGTCAATATATCGGAACCATTTTATGACGTAATCAGAGAAGTGATCCAGACAGAACACCCTAGTGACCTCCCACCAACCCAAAAAAAGGTTGGCGTAAGAAGGGGCGCAACAAGCCCCCATAGCCGTGCCCCTCACTTGCCTGTAGAAGACACGATCGAAGATAAAATAATTCTGATCCAAGATGAATAACAACAGATCCAAGATGAACGAATCGTGTCCTCTATCTCCTGTAGTATTAGAATCCAGAAAAAAAGATGCAGCACGTGTACCCAGTTCGTGGCCAATGCACGTGTACAGGGACTCCACATCCAGGGTCACAAGCCACGCCCCTGGCGGAATTTCAAGATTCTGAAGTTGCAAGATGAGAGATGTGGAATCCTTAACATACGACTTGAGGGACACAACTAAAGGCTGGAGAAAAAATCAATGTAAACACACGGCCGTTCAAGTAACCCACCAATCCACTTTTTGTTCGAGGGTATGATAATAAAGCGTTGTTTTTTGTCTCGTTTTTTTTTTTCCTTACGGTGTTTACTGAAGGGGTTAACTAGTGGGACAGTTTTATAGGTTGGATCGTTACGGACGCGGCGATAGTAAATATGTGTACTTTTTTTGTTTGTTTTTTTATTTAGATAAAGAAATATATTTATGGGAATAATATATATATATTTTTTTCATTATTTAGGATTTTTTTTTTTTTTTACACATGTGGAAAAAATTTTTTTTTAACTTTTTTACTTTGTCCCAGGTGGGGACATCACAGATCGCTGATCTGACAGTTTGCACAGCACTCTGTCAGATCAGCGATCTGACTTAGAGCAGTGCAGGGTTACCAAGCGCCTGCTCTGAGCAGGTACTTGGTAAGCCACCTCCCTCCCTGCAGGACCCGGATGCCGCGGCCATTTTGGATCCGGGCCTGCTACAGGGAGGGAGGTAGGGAGACCCTCGCAGCAACGCGATCGCATCGCGTTGCTGCGGGGGTCTCAGGGAAGCCCGCAGGGGTTTGATCGCGGTGTGCCGGGGTTAATGTGCCGGGGGCAGTCCGTGACCGCTCCTGGCACATAGTGCTGGATGTCAGCTGGACGTACTATTCCGTCCGTGGGAATTAAGGCCCACCCCACATGGACGGAATAGTACATCCAATGGCAGAAAAGGGTTAATAATGAGCCGCATTAAATTTAGTAAACAGGTGCTCAGAATAGCATTCCAATCATGAGAAAACTGTTCAGAAAAAATCGTGATGGATCTTTTTTTGATCCTTAAACCTCTAGGGATCATGTCTTTTGAGACATAATTGTTTAGAGTAGTAAAGTCCCACCACATTTTGGTTTCTTGGATCATCAGTTTATGCAATTGAGTCCATAAATTGGAAATGTCAGGTGAATTCACATTATCATTAGGTGAATCAGAAAATACTTGTGCGGCTTTATAAAGACGATCCTTCAAAAGATCCGGCATCATGCAAAAAAAAAAGGGAATTGACAATGGTAGTTGAGAAAAAAAATCATATTCGTCACAGAACGGGCAATCTTCCTTACAAACACAGGAAAGCCATCCAAGACATTAAAAATATGACTGATGTCACGATCAAGATGAGTGATAAAGGTGGATTGATCGTTGTCATGGATTCTATCGATTATAAGGAAGGCATATTAAAATTGTTGTCTGATTCATCTACTTACAAGAATCTCAGGACAGATCCTACTATTGCGTTTAAAGCCGACATGGACAAGATGATCAAGGATAGAGTAGTTTTGGATGTAGTTACGGTTACGGACAAACAAGCAGAATTTTTGGAGGTATCACATCCTATCATGCCCATATTACATGGGTTACCCAAAATTCATAAGGATAAACGCTTTCCACCTATGAGACCCATAATTTCCAGTATTGGTTCTTTAAACGAACATATGGGTCAGTGGCTTGACTCACTATTGCAACCACTCGTTCTCAGAATTCCTGGTTATATAAAAGAAACTAAGGACGTGCTTAGTATTCTTGCATGTAAGAAGTGGTCATCAAATTACAGTTGGCTCAGCGGTGATGTGATTTCTTTATACACTTGTATACCTCACAATGTTGCTTTATTGGCTTTGCGGTTTCATTTAGATCGGTTCAGTTTTTTATTCCCAGGATCTTATCAATTATATATTACAGGTTACTTCTTTTCTTTTGACCCACAAATTTTTTTTCCTTTGATTGTGATTATTATTTGCAATACACTGGTGTGGCAATGGGTGCCAAGTTCTCACCGTCATTAGCAAACCTGGTTATGGCCAAATGGGAATATGATTTTTTGTTCACACCTGACAATCAGTTTTCCTCATTTATTTTTTGGTATGGCTGATACATCGACGATACATTGATTATATGGGACAGCGATGTATCTGCCATACAATCTTTTGTTGGTTATATTAACAGTAATAATTATAACATTAAATTTACCTATGTCCGCGACAAAACTGATATTTCATTCCTGGATTTGCAATTAATGGGCATTCCTAATCAATTTATTTCCACTAAAACTTATTCCAAACCATTATCAGGTAACTCCATTTTACATGCCCGTAGCAGTCATCCCAGGCACACAGTGAAATCCATTCATGTGGGAGAATTTATAAGGCTTAAAGGTAATTGCAACAACAATAAAGAACTCAAAAATGATTTGGTTAATTCAGGAAAAAAAATTTCATAAAAGAGGATATCCTAACTGGATGTTAAATAGAGCATACCATATTGTTCAGAACAAAAATCAACATGATTTGCTCACCAGAGAGGCTTTTTGGATATTCAATCTCGGAACCAGATTTCTGGACGGCCTCAACAAAAGAAATGAAATCATGTTTCACTATTGAATTTATTCTAATATATTGATATTAATTAGTTCTTTATTTATGTACAATGTTTTTTCTCTGCATTTTTTTATGTGCTTGTTTGTTATACACTTTTTCATTTCATTTCATGAACAGGACCTTCATTCATGTGACTGAGCTCTGTTAATTTGATTGGCTTTAGGCTTCGTTATATACTTTCATTGTATTCTAGGTAGTTAAGCTTTGACAAAGACCGCAGCACGGTCGAAACGCGTTGCTCTACCCACTGGGGTTATGGTGTTGTCTCAGGAGCATTTTTTTGTATTTTTTGTATTTTAACAAAAATTTTTTTTTTTCAATAAACAGTTTATTCATTTTATTCTATTGAGCTGGAACATCACATTTTTTCTATTACCCTTAATCCACCCCTGATGTCTGGATAATTAAGATTAAATGCTGTGCCGTCAAAACATCTCTTTAGGCAAATCTATCACAGTCCCTAAATCGGACTCCCCTTCTGCCTCTTCTATATTACTTCTCAGAACCTCATCCCTTCATTTAACCATACACCCCTATCTTTCTCGCACCCCAAAGTACTCCTATCTTCTCATTCAGACATATTGGCTGATGACTGGTTCATGGGTTGTAACCCGATTTTATAAAAGATGGCTGGACAATAAGGGCACTTACCTCTTGTGGCACCCGTATTTCCTTATAGATTGTATTCTTTGTACCCTATGAAATGTAAGTGTAATGATGATGACGATGACGATACACTGTGTCCAGAAGATGTTAAAGAATATCTCCATTGTCCATCACTAAGAAGTCTAAGTTCTTGAGTTCTAATAGACAAAATTACGACCCTTCCATTATGATTGTATGACATAAACACACAACGGATATTTTTCAAGGGTACAAGAGCGACTTCCTCTAAAGTACATAGAGTGTAAGAGAGATTTGCAGGAGTTCAAATTGGAGCCATCAATTAGGATCTGTAAAAGGTTTGTGAAACAGAGACATCCATCTTGTCCTCCATTTAATGTTTATTCATCAGCCAAGCACCACAATGATTACACCGAGCACAGAAAAACCCAAATCCCTGCACTCATAGTAATGGAGTAATGCTCTGCAGCTCGGAGATGATTTGTAAGAAAGCTCCATGTAGAGTCATCCGGCCACGTAGATATGAAAACCACATATCATTTAGCCAGAGGTGATGACCTTTGCTTCCTTTTGACCTGCCGGGATCACTGTGGCCATGCATGTACCCACTGACCTCATTATGCCCCAACATCCCCCAGTGCAGTAAAATCACACAAGTACATTTAATGGGAGAAAATGGGATCTGAAATGGAACGTGGAGAGTAAGTAAGATACCACGGAGGATGTGCAAGGGCTAATGAAACAGGAAAAGCTGATAATGAATATTATATATGTAATTATAGACATAAGTACATACTGTATATATTTGTGTGTGTATGTATATATATATATATATATATATATATATATATGACTATATTGGTGACCAAGATTAAATGATCCCAAAAAAGTAGTACAGAAAGAGAAGGTGCTAGATCCAATAAAAGGGGGGCATACATGCCATAGGGTATTCCAAATCAATGACCATACAAGAAGTTCAAATGAAGCAATTAAAAAATTAAGTAATGTGCTGCTAAATATACGGTGTCACTGATATTATGAGACAACTAGCCTTGTGTGCATAGGTTATATAAATAAATATTAGTACTATTGGAAATAATTCCTAAAATATACACCATATGTCTCACAGATTTACAACTACATTGGCATTCTTATAAGCAGGAAAGGAATATATAGCCCATGTTGAGTTCCTCTTACAAATCCTATACTGCCACAATATGCACAAATACACTGCATCCATATTGCTTCATTGTAAAATCAGTTAGCACTTAAATTGCACACAGTACATGACATTGGCCACGTGGAAATCCCCAGCGTCCCTCTGCCCCGATGCGCGTTTCGCAGTGCTTCTTTGGGAGGCGCTTGGGATGTAGTGTATATGTCCTCATATGACCTCGAGGCTGGGAAAATATTCTGAAAAGTTCCCACGCTCGAGGTCATATGAGGACATCCAGCAGAGGGCGCATCACCGCGACTGAAGGTAACTACAGGTCATTGACCTACATTACCTTCATTCCCCGGAGTTTTACAGGCACGAGCACAGCTGCATTATAGCAGAGCTCCTGCCTGTAAAATATTTTAACCCCTTCAGATGGATTTACATTGTGGGACGTTACAGATCTACGGAAGGTATGAGATATTGTTGGTTTATTATTTTTAATTTGTTACAGGTCGAGGGTCTTCAGGTGGATTGAGAGTGCAATAAAATATTACAACAACCTGTGTGTTTCTTTCATTAACCCCTTAAGCCCCGAGGGTGGTTTGCACGTTAATGACTGGGCCAATTTTTACAATTCTGACCACTGTCCCTTTATGAGGTTATAACTCTGGAATGCTTTAACGGATCCCGGTGATTCTGACATTGTTTTCTCGTGACATATTGTACTTCATGGTAGTGGTAAAATTTATTCGATATAACTTGCGTTTATTTGTGAAAAAAATGGAAATTTGGCGAAAATTTAGAAAATTTCGCAATTTTCCAACTTTAAATTTTTATGCCCTTAAATCACAGAGATATGTCACGCAAAATACTTAATAAATAACATTTCCCACATGTCTACTTTACATCAGCACAATTTTGGAACCAAAATTTTTTTTTGTTAGGGAGTTATAAGGGTTAAAAATTGACCAGCAACTTCTCATTTTTACAACACCATTTTTTTTAGGGACCACATCTCATTTGAAGTCATTTTGAGGGGTCTATATAATAGAAAATACCCAAGTGTGACACCATTCTAAAAACTGCACCCCTCAAGGTGCTAAAAACCACATTCAAGAAGTTTATTAACCCTTCAGGGGTTTCACAGGAATTTTTGGAATGTTTAAATAAAAATGAATATTTAACTTTTTTTCACACAAAATTTATTTCAGCTCCAATTTGTTTTATTTTACCAAGGGTAACAGGATAAAATGGATGCCAAACGTTGTTGTACAATCTGTCCTGAGTAAGCTGATACCCCATATGTGGGGGTAAACCACTGTTTGGGCGCATGACAGAGCTCGGAAGGAAAGGAGCGCCATTTGACTTTTCAATGCAAAATTGACAGGAATTGAGATGGGACGCCATGTTGCGTTTGGAGAGCCCCTCATGTGCCTAAACATTGAAACCCCCCACAAGTGACAC
Organism: Ranitomeya imitator; assembly: GCF_032444005.1. Lineage (NCBI taxonomy): Eukaryota > Metazoa > Chordata > Amphibia > Anura > Dendrobatidae > Ranitomeya > Ranitomeya imitator. Next base: position 45,744,053 of record NC_091282.1, on the reverse strand, counting down.
CATTTTGGAAAGTAGACTCCCTAAAGAACTTATCTAGATGTGTGGTGAGCACTTTGACCCACCAATTGCTTCACAGAAGTTTATAATGCAGAGCCGTAAAAATAAAAAATCATATTTTTTCACAAAAATGATCTTTTCGCCCCCAATTTTTTATTTTCCCAAGAGTAAGAGAAGAAATTGGACCTCAAAAATTGTTGTCCAATTTGTCCTGAGTACGCTGATACCCCATATATGGGTGTAAACCATTGTTTGGGCGTACGGCAGAGCTCGGAAGGGAAGGAGCGCCATTTTACTTTTCAATGCAAAATTGACTGGAATTGAGATGGGACGCTGTTGTGAATTCTGTTGTCGGGCTCCCTCCGGTGGTCATGAATGGTACTTCGGCTGGTTCTGTCCATGGACTTCCTCTGGTGGGTGTTTCTGAGTTTCCTTCCACAGGTGACGAGATTAGTTCGTTAGCTGCTGCTCTATTTAACTCCACTTAGATCTTTGCTCCATGCCACCTGTCTATGTTCCAGTATTCGTTTAGTTCACTCCTGGATCGTTCTTGTGACCTGTCTTCCCAGCAGAAGCTAAGTTCCAGCTTGTATTTCTTTGGTTTGCTATTTTTCTGTCCAGCTTGCTATTTTTATTGTTGTCTTGCTTGCTGGAAGCTCTGGGACACAGAGGGAGCGCCTCCGCACCGTGAGTCGGTGCGGAGGGTCTTTTTGCGCCCTCTGCGTGGTCTTTTTGTAGGTTTTTGTGCTGATCGCAAAGTAACCTTTCCTATCCTCGGTCTGTTCAGTAAGTCGGGCCTCACTTTGCTAAATCTATTTCATCTCTGTGTTTGTATTTTCATCTTACTCACAGTCATTATATGTGGGGGGCTGCCTTTTCCTTTGGGGAATTTCTCTGAGGCAAGGTAGGCTTTATTTTTCTATCTTCAGGGCTAGCTAGTTTCTTAGGCTGTGCCGAGTTGCATAGGGAGCGTTAGGCGCAATCAACGGCTATTTCTAGTGTGTTTGATAGGATTAGGGATTGCGGTCAGCAGAGTTCCCACGTCCCAGAGCTCGTCCTTTATTATCAGTAACTATCAGGTCATTCCGTGTGCTCTTAACCACCAGGTCCATTATTGTCCTGACCACCAGGTCATAACAGTACAGGTGGCCCAAAGTACTAATGCATCTCAATAGAGGGATAAGAGAAGTTCTGAGACCATTTTTTTTTCTTTGCAGTGTGTTTTGTCTCTTTTTTCCCCTTTACCTCTGGGTGGTTCAGGACACTGGTGTAAACATGGACATTCAGGGTCTGTCCTCTTGGATGGATAATCTCACTGCAAGGGTACAAAACATTCAAGATTTTGTGGTTCAGAATCCGATGTCTGAGCCTAGGATTCCAATTCCTGATTTGTTTATTGGTGATAGATCTAAGTTCTTGAATTTCAAAAATAATTGTAAATTATTTCTAGCCTTGAAACCTCGCTCCTCAGGTGACCCTGTTCAACAAGTAAAGATCATTATTTCTTTGTTACGTGGTGACCCTCAAGACTGGGCATTTTCCCTTGCGCCATGAGATCCGGCATTGCGTGATGTTGATGCGTTTTTCCTGGCGCTTGGATTGCTTTATGACGAACCTAATTCAGTGGATCAGGCAGAGAAAATCTTGCTGGCTCTGTGTCAGGGTCAGGATGAAGCGGAGATATATTGTCAGAAGTTTAGAAAGTGGTCTGTGCTCACTCAGTGGAATGAGTGTGCCCTGGCAGCAATCTTCAGAAAGGGTCTGTTAGGAGTCGAGTTTCCTCTGCTGCACAGGGGGAATCTCGATCCGTGTCTGCTGCGGTCTCCCATTCGGTATCGGCTGCAGTGGGCTCTGCTCAGCGGAGACGTCGCTCCCAGCGTCTCGCTGGGGCTGATTCGGTGCATAGGGTCACTACTGCCTTTTCTGGCTTTCCTATGGTACCCTGCACTGATCTGCGGCGAGCGAGCCTCTCTGGGACTAAGTCCTTGTTTACTCACACTGAGCATGCCCAGGGCAGGGTCTCCCATTGGAGGTCGAGGGCCACATGTTCGGTCACATGCTCAGGTGCTGCAGTACATTCCATTGGTCCTTCTGGAAGGTCCTGAAAGGGCAAAACATGCTCAGGTACTGCAGCACTTTCCATTGGTCCTTCTGGAAGGTCCTGAAAGGGCAAAAACTTCAGTAGCAGCTTCCTGTGCTGCAACTATATAAACTGCGCATGACCGCACGGCCATGCGCTAGTATCGTCTTATGCTATATGCTTTGCGCCAATGTGGTCATGTGTTTGAATGTGTTCAGGGACCCGGCTGAAATAAGCCCCTAGAATGCTGGCACCTCCGGCGAGGAGTTTTGTATGCATGCATGACCACTCACTGCTCACATCTGGGTAGTTGGCTTGTGCCTCTGTGAAAGTCTAACAGGGCACAGAGCTTTCCTCTCGCGGTTACTCTGTGAAGCTAACAGAGTTGGTATATACCGCCATATAGAGCCGCCATTATTTAGCAGCAGGTGCTTTCCTGCACGGTGGATCCCGGGTTGCGAACGCACCAATTCCATTTAATAAATTATATAGTTGGTGCGTTCCGCCAACCCTAACAGGGTCTCTCTGAAGCCCTTAAGGATGTCATGGTGGGGTTTCCCATGCCTGCTGGTCTGAATGAGTCTATGTCCTTGGCCATTCAGATCGATCGACGCTTGCGTGAGCGTAAAGCTGTGCACCATTTGGCGGTACTATCTGAGCATGGGCCTGAGCCTATGCAATGTGATAGGACTTTGACCAGAGCTGAACGGCAAGAACACAGACGTCGGAATGGGCTATGTTTTTACTGTGGTGATTCCACTCATGCTATCTCCGTTTGTCCTAAGCGCACTAAGCGGTTCGCTAGGTCTGCCACCATTGGTACTGTACAGTCTAAATTTCTATTGTCTGTTACTCTGATTTGCTCTTTGTCATCCTATTCTGTTATGGCATTTGTAGATTCAGGCGCTGCCCTGAATTTGATGGACTTGGAGTATGCTAGGCGCTGTGGTTTTTTCTTGGAGCCCTTGCAGTATCCTATTCCATTGAGAGGAATTGATGCTACGCCTTTGGCCAAGAATAAGCCTCAGTACTGGACCCAATTGACCATGTGCATGGCTCCTGCACATCAGGAGGATATCCGCTTTCTGGTGTTGCATAATCTGCATGATGTGGTCGTTTTGGGGTTGCCATGGCTACAGGTTCATAATCCAGTATTGGACTGGAGATCTATGTCTGTGTCCGGCTGGGGTTGCCAGGGGGTACATGGTGATGTTCCATTTTTGTCTATTTTGTCATCCACCCCTTCTGAAGTTCCAGAGTTTTTGTCGGATTATCGGGATGTATTTGATGAGCCCAAAGCCAGTGCCCTACCTCCTCATAGGGATTGCGATTGTGCAATTAATTTGATTCCTGGTAGTAAGTTTCCTAAGGGCCGATTGTTCAATTTATCTGTGCCAGAACACGCTGCTATGCGGAGTTATATAAAGGAATCCTTGGAGAAAGGCCATATTCCCCCGTCGTCATCACCGTTAGGAGCAGGGTTCTTTTTTGTGGCCAAGAAGGATGGTTCTTTGAGACCTTGTATTGATTACCGCCTTCTTAATAAAATTACAGTCAAATTTCAGTATCCTTTGCCGTTGCTATCTGATTTGTTTGCTCGTATTAAAGGGGCTAGTTGGTTCACCAAGATAGATCTTCAAGGGGCGTATAATCTTGTGCGTATTAAACAAGGCGATGAATGGAAAACAGCATTTAATACGCCCGAGGGCCATTTTGAGTACCTGGTTATGCCATTCGGGCTTTCCAATGCTCCATCAGTATTTCAGTCCTTTATGCATGACATCTTCCGAGAGTACCTGGATAAATTCCTGATTATGTATTTGGATGATATTTTGGTCTTTTCGGATGATTGGGAGTCTCATGTGAAGCAGGTCAGAATGGTGTTCCAGGTCCTTCGTGCTAATTCCTTGTTTGTGAAGGGGTCAAAGTGTCTCTTTGGAGTTCAGAAGGTTTCATTTTTGGGGTTCATTTTTTCCCCTTCTACTATCGAGATGGAGCCTGTTAAAGTCCAGGCCATTTACGATTGGACTCAGCCGACATCTGTGAAGAGCCTGCAGAAGTTCCTGGGCTTTGCTAATTTTTATTGGCGCTTCATCGCTAATTTTTCTACTGTTGCTAAACCGTTGACTGATTTGACCAAGAAGGGTGCTGATGTGGTCAATTGGTCTTCTGCAGCTGTAGAGGCTTTTCAGGAATTGAAGCGTCGTTTTTCTTCTGCCCCTGTGTTGTGCCAGCCAGATGTTTCGCTCCCGTTTCAGGTTTAGGTTGATGCTTCTGAGATTGGAGCAGGGGCTGTTTTGTCGCAAAGAAGTTCTGATGGCTCGGTGATGAAGCCATGTGCTTTCTTTTCTAGAAAGTTTTCGCCTGCTGAGCGTAACTATGATGTTGGTAATCGTGAGTTGTTGGCCATGAAGTGGGCATTCGAGGAGTGGCGTCATTGGCTGGAAGGAGCCAAGCATCGCGTGGTGGTCTTGACAGATCACAAGAATTTGACTTATCTTTAGTCTGCCAAACGGTTGAATCCGAGACAGGCTCGATGGTCGTTATTTTTCTCCCGTTTTGATTTTGTGGTTTCGTACCCTCCGGGCTCTAAGAATGTGAAGGCTGATGCCCTGTCAAGGAGTTTTGTGCCTGACTCTCTGGGTGTTCCTGAGCCGGTGGGTATTCTCAAAGAGGGGGTAATTTTGTCTGCCATCTCCCCTGATTTGCGGCGGGTGCTGCAAAAATTTCAGGCTGATAGACCTGACCGTTGCCCAGCGGAGAAACTGTTTGTCCCTGATAGATGGACTAGTAGAGTTATCTCTGAGATTCATTGTTCAGTGTTGGCTGGGCATCCTGGAATCTTTGGTACCAGAGATTTGGTGGCTAGATCCTTCTGGTGGCCATCTTTGTCACGGGATGTGCGTTCTTTTGTGCAGTCCTGTGGGACTTGTGCTCGGGCTAAGCCCTGCTGTTCTTGTGCCAGTGGGTTGCTTTTGCCCTTGCCGGTCCAGAAGAGGCCCTGGACGCATATTTCTATGGATTTTATTTCGGATCTCCCCATCTCTCAAAAGATGTCGGTCATTTGGGTGGTTTGTGATCGCTTTTCTAAGATGGTCCATTTGGTACCTTTGTCTAAATTGCCTTCCTCCTCTGATTTGGTGCCATTATTTTTCCAGCATGTGGTTCGTTTACATGGTATCCCGGAGAACATCGTTTCTGACAGAGGTTCCCAGTTTGTTTCGAGGTTTTGGCGATCCTTTTGTGCTAGGATGGGCATTGATTTGTCTTTTTCCTCGGCTTTCCATCCTCAGACAAATGGCCAAACCGAACGAACTAATCAAACTTTGGAAACATATCTGAGATGCTTTGTTTCTGCTGATCAGGATAATTGGGTGTCCTTTTTGCCGTTGGCTGAGTTCGCCCTTAATAATCGTGCCAGCTCGGCTACTTTGGTTTCGCCGTTTTTCTGCAATTCTGGTTTCCATCCTCGTTTCTCTTCAGGGCAGGTTGAGTCTTCGGACTGTCCTGGTGTGGATACTGTGGTGGATAGGTTGCAGCAGATTTGGACTCATGTGGTGGACAATTTGACATTGTCCCAGGAGAAGGCTCAACTTTTCGCTAACCGCCGGCGCTGTGTGGGTCCCCGACTTCGTGTTGGGGATTTGGTTTGGTTGTCGTCTCGTTATGTTCCTATGAAGGTTTCCTCTCCTAAGTTTAAGCCTTGTTTCATTGGTCCGTATAAGATTTCTGAGGTTATCAATCCTGTGTCATTTCGTTTGGCCCTTCCTGCTTCTTTTGCCATCCATAATGTGTTCCATAGGTCATTGTTGCGGAGTTACGTGGCGCCTGTGGTTCCATCCGTTGATCCTCCTGCCCCGGTGTTGGTTGAGGGGGAGTTGGAGTATGTGGTGGAGAAGATTTTGGATTCTCGTGTTTTGAGACGGAAACTCCAGTACCTGGTCAAGTGGAAGGGTTATGGTCAGGAAGATAATTCCTGGGTTTTTGCCTCTGATGTTCATGCTGCCGATCTGGTTCGTGCCTTTCATTTGGCTCATCCTGGTCGGCCTGGGGGCTCTGGTGAGGGTTCAGTGACCCCTCCTCAAGGGGGGGGTACTGTGGTGAATTCTGTTGTCGGGCTCCCTCCTGTGGTCATGAATGGTACTTCGGCTGGTTCTGTCCATGGACTGCGGAGGGTCTTTTTGCGCCCTCTGCGTGGTTTTGTAGGTTTTTGTGCTGATCGCAAAGTAACCTTTCCTATCCTCGGTCTGTTCAGTAAGTCGGGCCTCACTTTGCTAAATCTATTTCATCTCTGTGTTTGTATTTTCATCTTACTCACAGCCATTATATGTGGGGGGCTGCCTTTTCCTTTGGGGAATTTCTCTGAGGCAAGGTAGGCTTTATTTTTCTATCTTCAGGGCTAGCTAGTTTCTTAGGCTGTGCCGAGTTGCATAGGGAGCGTTAGGCGCAATCCACGGCTATTTCTAGTGTGTTTGATAGGATTAGGGATTGCGGTCAGCAGAGTTCCCACGTCCCAGAGCTCGTCCTTTATTATCAGTAACTATCAGGTCATTCCGTGTGCTCTTAACCACCAGGTCCATTATTGTCCTGACCACCAGGTCATAACAGGACGCCATGTTGCGTTTGGAGAGCCCCTGATGTGCCTAAACATTGGAACCCCTCACAAGTGACACCATTTTGGAAAGTAGACCCCTTAAGGAACTTATCTAGATGTGTGGTGAGCACTTTGACCCAACAAGTGCTTCACAGAAGTTTATAATGCAGAGCCGTAAAAATAAAAAATCTTATTTTTTCACAAAAATGATCTTTTCGCCCCCAATTGTTATTTTCCCAAGGGTAAGAGAAGAAATTAGACCACAAAAGTTGTTGTGCGATTTGTCCTGAGTGCGACGATACCCCATATGTGGGGGTAAACCACTTTTTGGGCGCATAGCAGAGCTCGGAAGGGAAGGAGCGCCATTTGACTTTTCAATGCAAAATTGACTGGAATTAAGATGGGACGCCATGTTGGTTTGGAGAGCCCCTGATGTGCCTAAACATTAAAACCCCCCACAAGTGACACCATTTTGGAAACTAGACCCCCTAAGGAACTTATCTAGATGTGTTTTGAGAGCTTTGAACCCCCAAGTGTTTCACTACAGTTTATAACGCAGAGCCGTGAAAATAATTTTTTTTTTTCGCAAAAATTATTTTTTAGCCCCCAGTTTTGTATTTTCACAAGGGTAACAGAATAAATTGGACCCCAAAAGTTGTTGTCCAATTTGTCCTGAGTACACTGTCACCCAATATGTGGGGGGGAACCACTGTTTGGGCGCATGGCAGAGCTCGGAAGGGAAGGAGCGCCATTTGGAATGCAGACTTAGATGGATTGGTCTGCAGGAGTCACGTTGCATTTGCAGAGCCCTTGATGTACTCAAACAGTACAAACCCCCCACAAGTGACCCCATATTAGAAACTAGACCTCCCAAGGAACTTATCTAGATGTGTTGTGAGAACTTTGAACCCCCAAGTGTTTCACTACAGTTTACAATGCAGAGCCGTGAAAATAAAAAATCCTTTTTTTTTCCAAAAAAAATGATTTTTAGCCCCCCAAATTTTTATTTTCCCAAGGATAACAAGAGAACTTGGACCCAAAAAGTTGTTGTCCAATTTGTCGTGAGTACGCTGATACCCCACATGTTGGGGTAAACCCCTGTTTGGGCGCACGGGAGAGCTCGGAAGTGAAGGAGCACTGTTTTACTTTTTCAATGCAGAATTGGCTGGAATTGAGATCGGACGCCATGTCGCGTTTGGAGAGCCCCTGATGTGCCTAAACAGTGGAAACCCCCCAATTATAACTGAAACCCTAATCCAAACGCACTCCTAACCCTAATCCCAACTGTAACCCTAACCACACACCTAACCCTGACACACCCCTAATTCTAATCCCAACCCTAATCCCAACCGTAAATGTAATCCAAACCCTAACCCTAGCCCTAACCCTAGCCCTAACCCTAATGGGAAAATGGAAATAAATACATTTTTTCTAATTTTATTATTTTTCCCTAAGGCTAGGTTCACATTGCGTTAGGGAAATCCGTTTAGTGCTAGCGCTAGCGGATTGCGCTAACGCAATGTCTTTTTAGGTGTCGCGTTTAGGGGACGTTTGCGGGGATCGGACCTCGGGCGCGCCACGGACGCTGCAAGCAGCGTCCGAGGCGCGCCACAAAAGAACGGCACCTTGCTAGCGCGAGCCTAAAATGGCACGCTCTAGCGATGCGCTACACCCGAAAATCACATTGCTGTCAATGGGTGTGCTAACGGACCCGTTGCACGGCGTTAATTGTGACATTTTTGCCGTGCAACGCTGTCCGTTAGCGTTAACCCATTAATGCAATGTGAACCTAGCCTAACTAAGGGGGTGTTGAAGGGGGGTTTGATTTACTTTTATAGCGTTTTTTATATCGGATTTTTATGATTGGCAGCCGTCACACACTAAAAGACGCTTTTTATAGCAAAAAAGTTTTTGCGTTTCCACATTTTGAGAGCTATAATTTTTCCATATTTTGGTCCACAGAGTCATGTGAGGTCTTGTTTTTTGCGGGACGAGTTGACGTTTTTATTGGTAACATTTTCGGACACGTGACAGTTTTTGATCGCTTTTTATTCCGATTTTTTGTGAGGCAGAATGACCAAAAACCAGCTATTCATGAATTTCTTTTGGGGGAGGCGTTTATACCGTTCCGCGTTTGGTAAAATTGATAAAGCAGTTTTATTCGTCAGGTCAGTATGATTACAGCAATACCTCATTTATATCATTTTTTTTATGTTTTGGCGCTTTTATACGATAAAAGCTATTTTATAGAAAAAATAATTATTTTGGCATCACTTTATTCTGAGGACTATAACTTTTTTATTTTTTTGGTTATGATGCTATATGGTGGCTCGTTTTTTGCGGGACAAGATGACGTTTTCAGAGGTACCATGGTTATTTATATCCGTCTTTTTGATCGCGTGTTATTCCACTTTTTGTTCAGCGTTATGATAATAAGGCGTTGTTTTTTGGCTCGTTTTTTTTTTTTTTCTTACGGTGTTCACTGTAGGGGTTAACTAGTGGGCCAGTTTTATAGGTTGGGTCATTGCGGACGCGGCGATACTAAATATGTGTACTTTTATTGTTTTGTTTGTTTTTTTTAGATAAAGAAATGTATTTATGGGAATAATATTTTTTTTTTCTTCTTTATTTAAGGATTTTTCTTTTTTTTTTTTTTACACGTGTGGAAATTTTTTTTTTTACTTTTTCACTTTGTCCCAGGGGGGGACATCACAGATCACCGATCTGACAGTGTGCACAGCACTCTGTCAGATCGGTGATCTGACATTCAGCCGGGCAGGATTAGAGCTGCAGCTGCAGCCTGATCCTGACCCGCAAGTGCTCCCTGCAGGACCCGGATGCAGCCTCGCGGCCATTTTGGATCCGGGGCCTGCAGGGAGAAGACGTTCGGTACAAGGTGAGCACATCACCGTGTACCGATCGTCTCAGGGAAGCCCGCAGGGAGCCCCCTCCCTGCGCGATGCTTCCCTGCACCGCCGGCACATCGCGATCATCTTTGATCGCGGTGTGCCGGGGATTAATGTGCCGGGAGCGGCCCGTGACCACTCCTGGCACATAGTGCCGGATGTCAGCTGCGATAGGCAGCTGACACCCGGCCGCGATCGGCCGCGCTCACGGGGGGAGCGCGGCCGATCGCATATGACGTACTATCCCGTCACTGGGAATTAAGTCCCTGGTCACCTTGACGGGATAGTACGTCATATGGGATTAAGGGGTTAAAATACTTTGCAATATTGTGTGTGTGTTTTTTTAACCAATTCAGACTATTGGATTAATAATGGATAGGTGTCATAATTGACGCCTCTCCATTATTAATCTGGCTTAATGTCACCTTACAATAGCAAGATGGCATTAACCCTTCATTACCCCATATCCCACCGCTACACGGGAATGGGAAGAGAGTGGCCAAGTGCCAGAATAGGCGTATCTTCCAGATGTGCCTTTTCTGGGGTGGCTGGGGGTAGATGTTGTTAGCCGGGGGGGGGGGCAATAACCATGGACCCTCTCCAGGCTATTAATATCTGCCCTCAGTCACTGGCTTTACCACTCTGACGGAGAAAATTGCATGGGAGCCCACGCCAATTTTTTCCGCGATTTAACCCTTAAATTTAATAGCTACAGCGCCCAAATTTTGCACAAACACCCTATTAACATTAGTAGTGTGGAATATGCAAAAAAAAATGGGGATATGAGATGGTTTACTGTATGTAAACCAGGTCTCATATCATGTCGGGTTTAGGAAGGAGAAATGAAAAGTCGGCAATTGAATTACCGGCTTTCTGCTATATCGCGCTGAAGTAAATATAAATATATATATATACAGTTAGGGCCAGAAATATTTGGACAGTGACACAATTTTCGCGAGTTGGGCTCTGCATGCCACCACATTGGATTTGAAATGAAACATCTACAACAGAATTCAAGTGCAGATTGTAACGTTTAATTTGAAGGGTTGAACAAAAATATCTGATAGAAAATGTAGGAATTGTACACATTTCTTTACAAACACTCCACATTTTAGGAGGTCAAAAGTAATTGGACTAATAAACATAACCCAAACAAAATATTTTTATTTTCAATATTTTGTTGCAAATCCTTTGGAGGCAATCACTGCCTTAAGTCTGGAACCCATGGACATCAACAAACGCTGGGTTTCCTCCTTCTTAATGCTTTGCCAGGCCTTTACAGCCGCAGCCTTCAGGTCTTGCTTGTTTGTGGGTCTTTCCGTCTTAAGTCTGGATTTGAGCAAGTGAAATGCATGCTCAATTGGGTTTAGATCTGGAGATTGACTTGGCCATTGCAGAATGTTCCACTTTTTGGCACTCATGAACTCCTGGGTAGCTTTGGCTGTATACTTGGGGTCATTGTCCATCTGTACTATGAAGCGCCGTCCAATCAACTTTGCAGCATTTGGCTGAATCTGGGCTGAAAGTATATCCCGGCACACTTCAGAATTCATCCGGCTACTCTTGTCTGCTCTTATGTCATCAATAAACACAAGTGACCCAGTGCCATTGAAAGCCATGCATGCCCATGCCATCACGTTGCCTCCACCATGTTTTACAGAGAATGTGGTGTGCCTTGGATCATGTGCCGTTCCCTTTCTTCTCCAAACTTTTTTCTTCCCATCATTCTGGTACAGGTTGATCTTTGTCTCATCTGTCCATAGAATACTTTTCCAGAACTGAGCTGGCTTCTTGAGGTGTTTTTCTGCAAATTTAACTCTGGCCTGTCTATTTTTGTTATTGATGAATGGTTTGCATCTAGATGTGAACCCTTTGTATTTACTGTCATGGAGTTTTCTCTTTACTGTTGACTTAGAGACAGATACACCTACTTCACTGAGAGTGTTCTGGACTTCAGTTGATGTTGTGAACGGGTTCTTCTTCACCAAATTAAGTATGCGGCGATCATCCACCACTGTTGTCATCTGTGGACGCCCAGGCCTTTTTGAGTTCCCAAGCTCACCAGTCAATTCCTTTTTTCTCAGAATGTACCCAACTGTTGATTTTGCTACTCCAAGCATGTCTGCTATCTCTCTGATGGATTTTTTCTTTTTTTTCAGCCTCAGGATGTTCTGCTTCACCTCAATTGAGAGTTCCTTTGACCGCATGTTGTCTGCTCACAGCAACAGCTTACAAATGCAAAACCACACACCTGGAATCCACCCCTGACCTTTTAACTACTTCATTGATTACAGGTTAACGAGGGAGACGCCTTCAGAGTTAATTGCAGCCCTTAGAGTCCATTGTCCAATTACTTTTGGTCCCTTGAAAAAGAGGACGCTATGCATTACAGAGCTATGATTCCTAAACCCTTTCTCCGATTTGGATGTGGAAACTATCATATTGCAGCTGGGAGTGTGCACTTTCAGCCCATATTATATATATAATTGTATTTCTGAACATGTTTTTGTAAACAGCTAAAATAACAAAACTTGTGTCACTGTCCAAATATTTCTGGCCCTAACTGTATATATATATATATATATATATATATATATATATATATATATATATATATATATATATGTGTGTTTCAATGACATATATACATATATATATATATATACAGTGGGGCAAAAAAGTATTTAGTCAGTCAGCAATAGTGCAAGTTCCACCACTTAAAAAGAGGAGAGGCGTCTGTAATTTACATCATAGGTAGACCTCAACTATGGGAGACAAACTGAGAAAAAAAATCCAGAAAATCATATTGTCTGTTTTTTTAACATTTTATTTGCATATTATGGTGGAAAATAAGTATTTGGTCAGAAACAAACAATCAAGATTTCTGGCTCTCACAGACCTGTAACTTCTTCTTTAAGAGTCTCCTCTTTCCTGCACTCATTACCTGTAGTAATGGCACCTGTTTAAACTTGTTATCAGTATAAAAAGACACCTGTGCACACCCTCAAACAGTCTGACTCCAAACTCCACTATGGTGAAGACCAAAGAGCTGTCAAAGGACACCAGAAACAAAATTGTAGCCCTGCACCAGGCTGGGAAGACTGAATCTGCAATAGCCAACCAGCTTGGAGTGAAGAAATCAACAGTGGGAGCAATAATTAGAAAATGGAAGACATACAAGACCACTGATAATCTCCCTCGATCTGGGGCTCCACGCAAAATCCCACCCCGTGGGGTCAGAATGATCACAAGAACGGTGAGCAAAAATCCCAGAACCACGCGGGGGGACCTAGTGAATGAACTGCAGAGAGCTGGGACCAATGTAACAAGGCCTACCATAAGTAACACACTACGCCACCATGGACTCAGATCCTGCAGTGCCAGACGTGTCCCACTGCTTAAGCCAGTACATGTCTGGGCCCGTCTGAAGTTTGCTAGAGAGCATTTGGATGATCCAGAGGAGTTTTGGGAGAATGTCCTATGGTCTGATGAAACCAAACTGGAACTGTTTGGTAGAAACACAACTTGTCGTGTTTGGAGGAAAAAGAATACTGAGTTGCATCCATCAAACACCATACCTACTGTAAAGCATGGTGGTGGAAACATCATGCTTTGGGGCTGTTTCTCTGCAAAGGGGCCAGGACGACTGATCCGGGTACATGAAAGAATGAATGGGGCCATGTATCGTGAGATTTTGAGTGCAAACCTCCTTCCATCAGCAAGGGCAGTGAAGATGAAACGTGGCTGGGTCTTTCAACATGACAATGATCCAAAGCACACCGCCAGGGCAACAAAGGAGTGGCTTCGTAAGAAGCATTTCAAGGTCCTGGAGTGGCCTAGCCAGTCTCCAGATCTCAACCCTATAGAAAACCTTTGGAGGGAGTTGAAAGTCCGTGTTGCCAAGCGAAAAGCCAAAAACATCACTGCTCTAGAGGAGATCTGCATGGAGGAATGGGCCAACATACCAACAACAGTGTGTGGCAACCTTGTGAAGACTTACAGAAAACGTTTGACCTCTGTCATTGCCAACAAAGGATATATTACAAAGTATTGAGATGAAATTTTGTTTCTGACCAAATACTTATTTTCCACCATAATATGCAAATAAAATGTTAAAAAAAACAGACAATGTGATTTTCTGGATTTTTTTTTCTCAGTTTGTCTCCCATAGTTGAGGTCTACCTATGATGTAAATTACAGACGCCTCTCATCTTTTTAAGTGGTGGAACTTGCACTATTGCTGACTGACTAAATACTTTTTTGCCCCACTGTATATATATATATATATATATATATATAAAAATGGCGCTGAACGCGTCATACGAAACCCGACTTTGGTGCGAAGATCGCCGACCGCATGGCCGATCCCACACTAGGATCGGGTCGGGTTTGATGAAACCCGACTTTGCCAAAAGTCGGCGACTTTTGAAATTGTCCGATCCGTTTCGCTCAACCCTAGTGGTCAGTACACCAGATTCTACTTGTGCCTTGAGGACAGCGCACTTTCTTTTTGCATCAAAGATTTTCCTATCTTCTGCTGCATGTGCTCCTGACGTGATCTTGCCCCGCCAACCTGGACGATCCAGGGCATGCTCTTCCCATTCATTGGTGTTGACTTCCAGGTTTTTGAGATAGATAGATAGATAGATAGATAGATAGATAGATAGATAGATAGATAGATAGATAGATAGATAGATAGAAAAAGAAAACACAGCAGCACTCTATAGGAGCAAAGACATAGGCAAACACTGAAAACATTGAATCTAAACTGTATTATTATTCAGTAAGATGAACTTACAAAAATTAAGGTTCTTAGCGTATAAATTGGCCAATTCATGTGTGCTCATCAATTGCAGCAAGGTGACCTCCCTCTGACGGGTCCCTGTTCTACTGTACATACCTCTCTTGAGCTATTAGCCTACAGTTAAATGGACAAAACATGTCTCTCCCGGACCATGAGCCTACAATTTAATGGGTAAGTAGAACTGATAAAAATCACCTGCTGGTCAATGGGAGGAGTGCGAAGTCAGGCTGGAGGTAGTCACACCTTCAATAGTAAAATATACAGAAAAACCTGACCAGAACCTCCTAAGTGTGAACAGGTGAATGCTGTGATAGTTGCATTATATGATGGATTGATGGGCATACATGAATTGGCCAACTTATGAGCTAAGAACCTTCATTTTTGTAAGTACATCTTAACCCCTTTACCCCCAAGGGTGGTTTGCACGTTAATGACCGGGCCAATTTTTACAATTCTGACCACTGTCTCTTTATGAGGTTATAACTCTGGAAAGTTTCAACAGAACCCAGGCCTTCTGACATTGTTTTCTCGTGACATATTGTACTTCATGATAGTGGTAAAAAATTTTTTTATATTACCTGCTTTTATTTGTGAAAAAAAACAGAAATTTGGCAAAAATTTTGAAAATTTTGCAATTTTCCAACTTTGAATTTTTATGCAATTAAATCACACAGATATGTCACAAAATACTTAATAAGTAACATTTTCCACATGTCTACTTTAGATCAGCACAATTTTGGAACCAAATTTTTTTTTGTTAGGGAGTTATAAGGGTTAAAAGTTGTTAAGCAATTTCTCATTTTTACAACACCATTTTTTTTTAGGGACCACATCTCATTTGAAGTCATTTTGAGGGGTCTATATGATAGAAAATGACCAAGTGTGGCACCATTGTAAAAACTGCACCCCTCAAGGTGCTCAAAACCACATTCAAGTTTATTAACCCTTCAGGTGTTTCACAGGAATTTTTGGAATGTTTAAATTAAAATGAACATTTAACTTTTTTTCACAAAAAATTACATCAGCTCCAATTTGTTTTATTTTACCAAGGGTAACAGGAGAAAATGGATGACAAATGTTGTTGTACAATTTGTCCTGAGTGCACCGATACCCCATATGTGGGGGTAAACCACTGTTTGGGCGCATGGCAGAGCTCGGAAGGGAAGGAGCGCCATTTGAGTTTTCAATGCAAAATTGGCTGGAATTGAGATGGGACGCCATGTTGCTTTTGGAGAGCCACTAATGTGCCTAAACATTGAAACCCCCCACAAGTGACACCATTTTGGAAAGTAGACCCCTAAGGAACTTATCTAGATGTGCGGTGATCACTTTGACCCACCAAGTGCTTCACAGAAGCTTATAATGTAGAGGCGAAAAATTAAATATAATATTTTTTCACAAAAATTAATTTTCGTCCCCAATTTTTTATTTTCCCAAGGGAAACAGAAGAAATTGTACCCTACAAGTTGTTGTGCAATTTGTCCTGAGTACGATGATACCCCATAGGTGGGGGTAAACCACTATTTGGATGCATGGCAGAGCTCACAGAAGGGAAGGAGTGCCATTTGACTTTTCAATGCAAAATTGGCTGGAATTGAGATGGGACGCCATGTTGCGTTTGGAGAGCCGCTGATGTGCCTAAACATTGAAACCCCCCACAAGTGACACCATTTTGGAAAGTATACCCCCTAAGGAATTTATCTAGATGTGTGGTGAGAACTTTGCCCCATTAAGTGATTCACAGAAGTTTATAATGCAGAGCCGTAAAAATAAAAAATCATATTTTTTCACAAAAATGATCTTTTCGCCCCCAATTTTTTATTTTCCCAAGGGTAAGAGAAGAAATTGGACCCCAAAAGTTGTTGTATAATTTGTCCTGAGTATGCTGATACCTCACATGTGGGGGTAAACCACTGTTTGGGCGCATGGCAGAGCTCAGAAGGGAAGGAGCGCCATTTGACTTTTCAATGCAAAATTCACTGGAATTGAGATGGGACGCCATGTTGTGTTTGGAGAGCCACTGATGTGCCTAAACATTGAAACCCCCCACAAGTGACACCATTTTGGAAAGTAGACCTCGTAAGGAACTAATCTAGATGTGTTGTGAGAGCTTTGAACCCCCAATTGTTTCACTACAGTTTATAACGCAGAGCCGTGAAAATAAAAATAAAAAAATTATTTTTTAGCCCCCAGTTTTGTATTTTCCCAAGGGTAACAGGAGAAATTGGACCCCAAAAGTTGTTGTTCAATTTGTCCTGAGTACGCTGATACCCCATATGTGGGGGGAACCACCGTTTGGGCGCATTGGAGAGCTCGGAAGGGAAGGAGCGCCATTTGGAATGCAGACTTAGATGGAATGGTCTGCACGCGTCACATTGCATTTGCAGAGCCCCTAATATACCTAAACAGTAGAAACCCCCCACAAGTGACCGCATATTGGAAACTAGACCCCCTAAGAACTTATCTAGATGTGTTGTGAGAACTTTGAACCCCAAGGTGTTTCACTACAGTTTATAACGCAGAGCCGTGAAAATAAAAAATCCTTTTTTTCCACAAAAATATTTTTTAGCCCCCAGTTTTGTATTTTTCCAAGGGTAACAGTTGAAATTGAACCCCAAAAGTTGTTGTCCAATTTGTCCTAAGTACGCTGATACCCAATATGTGGGGGGAACCACCGTTTGGGCGCATGGCAGAGCTCGGAAGGGAAGGAGCGCCATTTGGAATGCAGACTTAGATGGATTGGTCTGCAGGCATCACATTGCATTTGCAGAGCCCCTCATGTAACTAAACAGTAGAAACCCCCCACAAGTGACCCCATATTGGAAACTAGACCCCCCAAGGAACTTATCTAGATGTGACGCTGATACTCCATATGTTGGGGTAAACCCCTGTTTGGGTGCATGGGAGAGCTCGGAAGGGAAGGAGCACTGTTTTACTTTTTCAACGCAGAATTGGCTGGAATTGAGATCGGACACTATGTCGCGTTTGGAGAGCCCCTGATGTGCCTAAACAGTAGAAACCCCCCAATTCTAACTGAAACCCTAATCCAAACACACCCCTAACCCTAATCTCAATGATAACCCTAACCACACCCCTAACCCTGACACACCCCTAACTCTAATCCCAACCCTATTCCCAAAAGTAAATGTAATCCAAACCCTAACCCTAACTTTAACCCCAACCCTAACCCTAGCCCTAACTCTAATGGGAAAAAGGAAATAAATACATTTTTTTAATTTTTTAATTTTTCCCTAACTAAGGGGGTGATGAAGGGGGGTTTGATTTACTATTTATAGCGGGTTATTTAGCAGATTTTTATGATTGGCAGCCGTCACACACTAATAGACGCTTTTTATTGCAAAAAATATTTTTTGCGTTACCACATTTTGAGAGCTATAATTTTTCCATATTTTGGTCCACAGAGTCATGTGAGGTCTTGTTTTTTCTGGGATGAGTTGACGTTTTTATTGGTAATATTTTCGGGCACGTGACTTTTTTTATCGTTTTTTATTCCGATTTATGTGAGGCAGAATGACCAAAAACCAGCTATTCATGAATTTCTTTTTTTTTTTTTTTTGGGGGGGGGCGTTTATACCGTTCCACGTTTGGTAAAATTGATAAAGCAGTTTAATTCTTCGGGTCAGTACGATTACAGCGATACCTCATTTATATTTTTTTATGTTTTGGCGCTTTAATATGATAGAAACTATTTTATAGAAAAAATAATTATTTTTGCATCGCTTTATTCTGAGGACTATAACTTTTTTATTTTTTCGCTGATGATGATGGCGGCTCTTATTTTGTGGGACAAGATGACGTTTTCAGCGGTACCATGGTTATTTATATCCGTCTTTTTGATCGCGTGTTATTCCACTTTTTGTTTGGTGGTGTGATAATAAAGCGTTGATTTTTTGCCTTGTTTTTTTTTTACGGTGTTCACTGAAGGGGTTATCTAGTGGGACAGTTTTATAGGTTGGGTCGTTACGGACGCGTCGATACTAAATACGTGTACTTTTATTCGTTTTTTTATTTAAAGGAATGTATTTATTGGAACAATTTTTTTATTATTATTATTATTATTATTATTTATTTAGGATTTTTTTTTTCACACATGTAATTTTTTTTTTTTAACTTTTTTACTTTGCCCCAGGGAGGGACATCACAGTAAAGTGACAGATCGCTGATCTGACACTTTGCTGTGCACTGTGTCAGATCAGCGATCTGACATGCACAGCAGGGAGGCTTCCCGGCGCCTGCTCTGAGCAGGCGCTGGTAAGCCACCTCCCTGCAGGACCCGGATGCAGCCCCGTGGCCATTTTGGATCCGGGCCTGCAGGGAGGAGGAGGTAAGAGACCCTCGCAGCAACGCAATCACATCGCGTTGCTCCGAGGATCTCAGGGAAGCCCGCAGGGAGCCCCCTCTTCCCTATACTGCCGGAACACTGTGATCATGTTTGATCGCAGTGTGCCGGGGGTTAATGTGCCGGGGGCGGTCCGTGACCACTCCTGGCACGTAGTGCCGGATGTCAGCTGCGATAGTCAGCTGACACCCGGCCGCGATCGGCCGCGCTCCCCGCGTGAGCGCGGCTGATCGCACTGCACGTACTATTCCATCCTTGGGAAGTAAGGCTGGAGTCACACTCAGCGTAAGACAATACGGTCCGTATATTATGGCCGTAATATGCTGAAAAGTCCCCAAAATAGTGGTCCGTAGCTCCTCCGTAGGCAGGGTGTTTCAGCGTTTTTTGCGCATGGCATCCTCCGTATGTAATCTGTATGGCATCCGTACTGCGTGTTTTTCTTGCAGGCTTGCAAAACCGACATACGGCTATACAAGGGATCCATGTGTAAAAAAAAAAAAAACCATCTATAATGTCTATATATATATATATATATATATATATATGTCAGTAGACACATATATGTATATATATTATTACTTCATACAGCGCTAGATAGCTTTAAAGCCGGTAATTCAATTACCGGCTTTTGCTATCTCTTTCCTAAACCCGACATGATATGAGACATGGTTTACATACAGTAAACCATCTCATATCACCATTTTTTTTGCATATTCCACACTACTGTTAGTAGTGTGTATGTGCAAAATTTGGCTGTTCTAGCTATTAAATTAAAGGGTTAAATGGCGGAAAAAATTGGCGTGGGCTCCCGCGCAATTTTCTCCGCCAGAGTAGTAAAGCCAGTGACTGAGGGCAGATATTAATAGCCTGGAGAGGGTCCATGGTTATTGGCCCCCCCTGGCTAAAAACACCTGCCCCCAGCCACCCCAGAAAAGGCACATCTGGAAGATGCGCCTATTCTGGCACTTGGCCACTCTCTTCCCATTCCCGTGTAGCGGTGGGATATGGGGTAATGAAGGGTTAATGCCACCTTGCTATTGTAAGGTGACATTAAACCAAATTAATAATGGAGAGGCAGCAGAGGGCGTCCTCATATGAACTCGAGGCAGGGAGCTTTCTAGGAAAGTTCCCACGCTCCAGGAACAGCCAGCAGAGGGCGCCTCACCGCAAATGAAGGTAAATATAGGTCATTGACCAACTTTACATTCATTCCCCAGGGTTTTGCAGCCAGGAGCAGCGCTGCATTAGCAGAGCTCCTGGCTGCAAAATATTTTAACCCCTTCAGATGGATTTACATCGTGGGACGTTACAGATCTTCGGAAGGTATGTATATTGTTGGTTTATTATTTTTACTTTGTTACAGAGCGAAGGTCTTCAGAAGGATTGAGCGAAGAATAAATTATTACAACAACCTTTGTTTTTATTTCATTAAAATAATTTTTAATAATGTGTGTGTGTTTTTTTAACCCTTTACTAGTATTGGATTAATAATGGATAGGTGTCATAATTGACGCCTCTCCATTATTAATTTGGCTTAATGTCACCTTGCAATAGCAAGGTGGCATTAACCCTTCATTACCCCATATCCCACCGCTACACGGGAATGGGAAGAGAGTGACCAAGTGCCAGAATAGGCGCATCTTGCAGATGTGCCTTTTCTGGGGTGGCTGGGGGCAGGTGTTTTTAGCCAGGGGGGGCCAATAACCGTGGACCCTCTCCAGGCTATTAATATCTGCCCTTAGTCACTGGCTTTACTACTCTGGTGGAGAAAATTGCGCGGGAGCCCACGCCAATTTTTTCCACCATTTAACCCTTTAATTTAATAGCTAGAACGGCCAAATTTTGCATATACACACTACTAACATTAGTAGTGTGGAATATGCAAAAAAAAATGGGGATATGAGATGGTTTACTGTATGTAAACCATGTCTCATATCATGTCGGGTTTAGGAAGGAGAAAGCAAAAGCCGGTAATTGAATTACCGGCTTTAAAGCTATCTAGCGCTGTATGAAATATTAATATATATACATATATGTGTCTCAGTGACATATACATATATATACCTATACTATGTGTAGACATTTATTCTACCTATTCTACTGTAAGCTGTCAGTGTGATTTTACTGTACACCGCACTGAATTGCCGGCTTTTCTCTCTAACACCGCTGCGTATTTCTCGCAAGTCACACTGCTGGTCCGTGTGTAATCCGTATTTTTGGGGCTTCCATAGACTTTCATTGGCGTTTTTTTGCGCAATACGGTGACAAACGCAGCATGCTGCGATTTTCTACGGCCGTAGAAAGCCGTATAATACTGATCAGTAAAATACGGCAGATAGGAGCAGGGGCATAGAGAATAATTGGGACGTTTGTTAGGCGAGTTTTACGGACGTATTTTATGCGCTCATACGTCCGTAAAACTCGCTAGTGTGATGCTGGCCTAAGGCCCACCCCACATGGACGGAATAGTACGTCCAATGGTAGAAAGGGGTTAATGAGTAATAACACAGTTTAGATTCAATGTTTTCAGTGTTTGCATATATCTTGGCTTCTATAGAGTTCTGCTGTGTTTTCTTTTTCTATGTAATGCAGCTATCGCAGCTTTCAACTGTTCACACCTAGGAGGTGCTGGTAAGGTTTTTTTCTCTATATAGATGATAGATAGACAGATAGATACTGTAGATAGATAGATAGATAGATAGATAGATAGATAGATAGATAGATAGATAGATAGATAGATAGATAGATAGATAGATAGATAGATAGATAGATAAGATAGATAGATACAATTGTGCTCAAAAGTTTACATACCCCAGCAGAATTTTTGCTTTCTTGGCCTTTTTTCAGAGAATATGAATGATAACACCAAAACTTTTTCTCCACTCATGGTTAGTGGTTGGGTGAAGCCATTTATTGTCAAACTACTGTGTTTTCTCTTTTCAAATTATGACAACCCAAAACATCCAAAAGACCCTGATCAAAAGCTCACACACCCCGGTGATTTTGGCCTGATAACATGCATAGAAGTTGACACAAATGGGTTTGAATGGCTACTAAAGGTAACATCCTAACCTGTGACCTGTTTGCTTGTAATCAGTGTGTGTGCATAAAGCTGAGTGAGTTTCTGGGATCCAGACAGACTCTTGCATCTTTCATCCAGCCACTGACGTTTCTGGATTGTGAGTCAAAAGGAAAGCCAAAGAATTGTCAATGGATCTACGGGAAAAGGTAGTTGAACTGTAAAAAGCAGGAAAAGGATACAAGAAGATATCCAAGGAATTGATAATGCCAGTCAGCAGTGTTCAAACTGTGATTAACAAATGGAAAATCAGGGGCTCTGTAAAAACAAAACCACGGTCAGGTAGACCTACAAAAATGTCTTCCACAACTGCCAGGAAAATTGTTCGGGATGCAAGAAAAACCCACAAATAAAATCAGCTGAAATATAGGACTCTCTGAAAACTAGCGGTGTGGCTGTTTCAAAATGCACAATAAGGAGGCACTTGAAGAAAAATGGGCTGCATGGTCGAGTTGCCAGAAGAAAGCCATTACTGCGCAAATGCCACAAAGTATCTCGCCTACAATACGCAAAACAGCACAGAGACAAGCCTCAAAACTTCTGGTATAAGGTAATTTGTAGTGATGAGACCAAAATTAAAATTTTTGTCCACAACCATAAACCTAACATTTGGAGAGAGGTCAACAAGGCCTATGATGAAAGGAACACCATTCCTACTGTAAAGCACGGAGGTAGAATGCTGATGTTTTGGGGATGTGTGAGCTGCAAACGCACAGGAATCTTGGTCAAAGTTGAAGGAAAGATGAATGTAGCACGTTATCAGCACATACTGGAGGCAAATTTGCACTTATCAGCCTGGAAGCTGCGCATGGGACATACTTGGACGTTCCAACATGACATGTATCATTGAGCCTGTCTGGGAGATCTCAAGCGCGCAGTTCATCCTAGACAGCCCAGGAATTTACAGGAACTGGAGGCTTTTTTTTGCCAAGAAGAGTGGGCAGCTTTACCATCTGAGAAAATAAAGAACCTCATCTACAACAACCACAAAAGACTTCAAGCTGTCATTAATGCTAGAGAGGGAAATACACGGTATTAAGAAATGGGGTATATGAACTTTTGATCAGGGTCATTTAGATGTTTTGGGTTGTCATTATGATTTAAAAAGAGAAAACACCGTAGTTTAACAATAAATGGCTTCACCCAACCACTAACCATGAGTGGAGAAAAAGATATGGTGTTATCATTCATATTCTCTGAAAAAAAGGGCCAAGAAAGCAAAAATTCTGCCGGGGTATGTAAACTTTTGAGCACAATTGTAGATGATAGATAGATGATAGATAGATAGATAGATAGATAGATAGATAGATAGATAGATAGATAGATAGATAGATAGATAGATAGATAGATAGATAGATAGATAGATAAGAGAGAATTTCACAGCTCACAATTACAGGTGGATTGGATTGTTATAGAGGTTAGGGGGTCCGATACATGATGAGTTATTGGAGAGTGAGGGGCCCCGGTATTATCCTTGCACACACTGCCTGTGCCCAGATTTCTGTGGTTATCCGAATCTCTGCTATCTGTGTAATACATCAATCTCCTGGTTCCCTGTTCCACACCAGAATCGCATCCACATAATTACAAAATGAGAGAAATCTGGAGCTAGAACTCATATATTAAATGCAGATCATTCCGACTGCCTGTTACCTAGCAACCCTGACCGTTCCCATAAGATGACGGACACCATCATACATGTTCTCCTCTCCATTTTATGGCAGCACATATGTAGACTGTCGTTTATATGACACTTTCTCTCTTGGGGTGATGATAACAGAATATTTCCTTCATGTTTGTAACTACTGGCAGTGGTAAAAGAATTGCAGTCAGTGATCACTTTGGCGGATGGGATGTCTGAAAAGTGCAAGGAAGCAGTAAAAAGTTGACTACAAGTCAATAGAGATTAAAGGAAGAGAACAATGCCCAGGTTATACCACGCTGAAAGTGGTTCTCATCCAAGTTTTGACGTAGGGCTTCTTCACACGCAGCGTTCTTCTTCCGCCATTTTTTTTTTAGCTCAGAATTTGGTGGTAAAAAACAAACTCATTTTACAGTAACGATAAAATAAATGAAATTTCTAAAATCTTATTCACACAATGTGTTTTTTTTTCTCTTTTTTTTTTTTTCTTTTGGTGCAACCTCAGTTCTTTCAGCATTTTTACGGTCGTTTTTCCCCCATTGAGATTAAAGAGACAGAGCAGCAAAAAAAAATAAAATAAAATGCACCAATAAATGCAAAATAACTTAAAAAAAAAAAAAACAACAGCAAAATTGCAGGAAAACATGCAGAATATCCGCTACAGTTTTCAGACTACAAATGCAAAAATACTGGAAAAAAAAAGTTGCATGTAAACATGCTGTAAAATACCGCCGTATCATAGCCAGCCTTATACCAGGGTAACTTGTCCCCTTCCATATTGCATGCCATTTTTTTTGTAACTGAGGGGTGGGTGCATCACTCAACAAGAAAAATCAAAATTTAATTGTGCCATCAGATAAAATAAATACAACATAATATCAAATGTAAATTTTATTTCATTCTGTGAATATTGAAAAAAAATAAAGTTGCTTCCATTTTTTTTTTTATGTTTCCCCCTTGAAATTCAAGAGGTGCAAAACTGCCCTAGAATCTAACGCAATAGTGCAATAGCTCCATGCTATTTATCAACCAACAAGCCGTGTATTCAGACTCCATGCACATGGCCGATGGTCACACATGGGCTATCCATTTTTTAATAGTAGCACATGGACACACAGATGGCATAAAAAAAAGCTGACAATGA
Organism: Ranitomeya imitator; assembly: GCF_032444005.1. NCBI lineage: Eukaryota > Metazoa > Chordata > Amphibia > Anura > Dendrobatidae > Ranitomeya > Ranitomeya imitator. Next base: position 45,719,447 of record NC_091282.1, on the reverse strand, counting down.
CAATGCAATTTTAATTGCAGCAGGGTCCTACCTACCCATAAAATCAGACTTGGAAGAGAGGTATTCACATCTACCCAGGAATTCAGACTTCAGTCTTAGAGAGGTATGTACATTAGACACGTTAGGACCCATCAGTTTTGAGACCACCTTGTCGTTGGTTGATGGGCTTGCATGAATTGGCCAAATTACGTGCCAAGTGTCTCATTTTTTCCTAGTATCCAGAAGCAGTATTGCTATTCATATTTCATATATGTCACATTGACATGCTTTAGAACTACAGATGCAACTTTTTTGTTTATTTTAGAAAAAAAAAATTGAGACATGGTTAAGATTGGTCCAGTTTCCAGTGAACGGGTCCACAGACCATTTTTCACTAACTGCTGGGTGAAGCTTGGGGAAATCTCCAACAGTTGTTCTTATCTCCTACAAGAAAAACGGATGATAAGCGGATGGTAAAAACGGGCAAAAAAAGGATGAAAAGGGGATCCATGGTAAATGAATAGGGGATCTGTCAGGACACTTTTGTTCTACGATCCAGCATTACATGGGACTCCATATACAGCACTGCATTGACTTATTCTTGCCTTGCAGAGGAAAACCTGCATGTCCTTTGTACAGTATGTACGTGAGTGCTACATAGGCTTGTGAGGCTTTTCCCCGGGTGCACACAACCGTAATAACCGGACCAGTGCTATCCATCGTCCCCATGTTATTCAATGAAGCAGAGCACATATTCAAATTATTTCTTTGAAGTGATCCTGTCATAGGAAAAAAAATCACAGCATGCACCAATTGCCTCTGATTATGGGATGGCACTCGGCCATTCATGTCTATGGGTCCGCGGAAAACATTTGACCGCACTCGGATGACATCTAAGTCTGGTTTGATATTCACTGACTGACAGAATGGAGAAGATGAAGACATTTCTTCTTTTTTTTTTCTCCATATCAGAAAAAAAAAAAATCGGATCCCATTACTATGATCACACTCTGATCAAACTCTAATCAGACTGTGATTAGCATAATGAGGTGAGAGAAAATCGGTTGTCACCTCAGCCTAAGGTCACGTTAACACACTCAGTATTTGGTCAGTATCAGGGCCGGCTCAAGGTTTTTGACGGCCCCGGGCAAAAGAGTCTCTGTGCCCCCCCCCTTCTCCCCCCCTTTAACACATACCACAATTCATGATCGCATATAAACACAGCCATGTAGTATATAACACAGCCCACGTAGTATATAGCACAGCGACGTAGCATATAACTCAGCCACGTAGTATATAGCACAGCCCACGTAGCATATAAAAGCCCATATAGTATACAGGTCCTTCTCAAAAAATTAGCATATAGTGTTAAATTTCATTATTTACCATAATGTAATGATTACAATTAAACTTTCATATATTATAGATTCATTATCCACCAACTGAAATTTGTCAGGTCTTTTATTGTTTTAATACTGATGATTTTGGCATACAACTCCTGATAACCAAAAAAACCTGTCTCAATAAATTAGCATATTTCACCCATCCAATCAAATAAAAGTGTTTTTTAATAACAAACAAAAAAACTATCAAATAATAATGTTCAGTTATGCACTCAATACTTGGTCGGGAATCCTTTGGCAGAAATGACTGCTTCAATGCGGCGTGGCATGGAGGCAATCAGCCTGTGACACTGCTGAGATGTTATGGAGGCCCAGGATGCTTCAATAGCGGCCTTAAGCTCATCCAGAGTGTTGGGTCTTGCGTCTCTCAACTTTCTCTTCACAATATCCCACAGATTCTCTATGGGGTTCAGGTCAGGAGAGTTGGCAGGCCAATTGAGCACAGTAATACCATGGTCAGTAAACCATTTACCAGTGGTTTTGGCACTGTGAGCAGGTGCCAGGTCGTGCTGAAAAATGAAATCTTCATCTCCATAAAGCATTTCAGCCGATGGAAGCATGAAGTGCTCCAAAATCTCCTGATAGCTAGCTGCATTGACCCTGCCCTTGATGAAACACAGTGGACCAACACCAGCAGCTGACATGGCACCCCACACCATCACTGACTGTGGGTACTTGACACTGGACTTCAGGCATTTTGGCATTTCCTTCTCCCCAGTCTTCCTCCAGACTCTGGCACCTTGATTTCCGAATGACATGCAAAATTTGCTTTCATCAGAAAAAAGTACTTGGGACCACTTAGCAACAGTCCAGTGCTGCTTCTCTGTAGCCCAGGTCAGGCGCCTCTGCCGCTGTTTATGGTTCAAAAGTGGCTTTACCTGGGGAATGCGGCACCTGTAGCCCATTTCCTGCACACGCCTGTGCACGGTGGCTCTGGATGTTTCCACACCAGACTCAGTCCACTGCTTCCTCAGGTTCCCCAAGGTCTGGAATCGGTCCTTCTCCACAATCTTCCTCAGGGTACGGTCTCCTCTTCTCGTTGTACAGCGTTTTCTGCCACATTGTTTAATTCCAACAGACTTACCATTGAGGTGCCTTGATACAGCACTCTGGGAACAGCCTATTTGTTGAGAAATTTCTTTCTGGGTCTTACCCTCTTGCTTGAGGGTGTCAATGATGGCCTTCTTGACATCTGTCAGGTCGCTAGTCTTACCCATGATGGGGGTTTTGAGTAATGAACCCGTCAGGGAGTTTATAAAAGCCTCAGGTATCTTTTGCATGTGTTTAGAGTTAATTAGTTGATTCAGAAGATTAGGGTAATAGGTCGTTTAGAGAACCTTTTCTTGATATGCTAATTTATTGAGACAGGTTTTTTGGGCTATCAGGATTTGTATGCCAAAATCATCAGTATTAAAACAATAAAAGACCTGACAAATTTCAGTTGGTGGATAATGAATCTATAATATATGAAAGTTTAATTGTAATCATTACATTATGGTAAATAATGAAATTTAACACTATATGCTAATTTTTTGAGAAGGACCTGTATAGCCCAGCCACATAGTATATAGCACAGACCATGTAGCATATAACAGCCCACGTAGTATATAGACACTTGCCCCATATAGTGCTGCACAAACGTTGATTATGGCCCCATTAGATACTCCATACAAGACACTTACCCCATATAGTGCTGCACAAACGTTATTGCCCCATAAGATGCTCCATACAGTCACTTACCCCATATAGTGCTGCACAAACGTTATTGCCCCATAAGATGCTCCATACAGACACTTACCCCATATAGTGCTGCACAAACGTTATTGCCCCATAAGATGCTCCATACAGACACTTACCCCATATAGTGCTGCACAAACGTTATGGCCCCATACAGACACTTACCCCATATAGTGCTGCACAAACGTTATTGCCCCATAAGATGTTCCATACAGACACTTGCCCCATATAGTGCTGCACAAACATTATGGCCCCATAAGATGCTCTATACAGTCACTTGCCCCATTTGCTGTTGCTGCGATAAAAAAAAAAAAATCACATACTCACCTCTTCGTCGCTCAGGCCCCTGGCACTTTCAATATTCACCTGTCCTCGTTCCAGCCGCCGCTCCATCTTCTTCAGTGTGTTCTGCACTGACGCCAGGCAGAGGGCGCGCACTAACCACGTCACCGCGCCCTCTGACCTCAGCGTCACTGCAGAAGACGCTGAAGATGGAGGCAGAGCGGCGGCTGTAACGAGGAGCAGGTGAGTATCGCGCAGCGCAGCGCTCCCCTCCCCGTTATACTCACCTGCTCCTGGCGCGGTGCAGTCCCTGCTTCCGGGCACGGCAGCCTCTTCCTGTATTGACCGGTCACCGTTACCGCTCATTACAGTAATGAATATGCGGCTCCACCCTTATGGGAGGTGGAGCCGCATATTCATTACTGTAATGAGTGGTACCATGTGACCGCTCAGTACAGGAAGAAGCTGGGGAGCCAGGGACCTGCAGGGACCACGCCAACCGCCAGGAGTAGGTAGGTGAGTATAATTAGACAGCCCCCAGTCGCTCCCCCTCCCGGTGGTCCTAGGCACTGGTAGCTGCCTGCTTGCCCCTAATGCTGGCCCTGAATGGGCCCTCATGTCTCGTCAGGGCCCCGGCACTTGCCCGGGTACGCCGGGTGCTGACGCCGGCCCTGGTCAGTATTTTACCTCAGTATTTGTGAACAAAAACCAGGAGTGGAACAATCAGTGGTAAAGTATAATAGAAACACGTCACCACTTCTGCATTTATCACCCACTCCTGGGTACAAAAGGTCTGTACCCAGGACCGAAACATCGCCACATGGGCTATTGAAAAGCACTTTATAACTTTGGATTTGGTGTGCTGCCTCATCTTTTTGGGAAATGTATTTACTAGGACTGGTATGTACCTGTGAGGCGTCTGTACCCTACCTCTTAACTGTGCTGTTTTTTCTATTTTTTTGATTATATGTATATGTAGATAGATATTATATATCTACTAGATGGAGGCCGGATGCTTTGGCATCGGGAGGGCGGTAATGTCAGGATGGGGGCAGGCTTTGCAGCGTTGAAAATCTCTCCCCCATGTTCTCACCCACCTATCCACTCTCTCTTTCCTCATGTGCTGACTTCTCCCGTCTGTGCTCTCTTCTGTGACCTGTCTACCCCATGTGCCATCCCCCCTGTCTCTATCCTTGCTGTGCTGTGTTCTCCCCTCAAAGGCTACTTTCACACTTCCGTCTTTTAGAATCAGTCACAATCCATCAAAGTGTTGAAAAGACGGATCCTGTGCAGACTGTAAAAAAACGGATGCACTGGATCCTGGTTTTTGATGGATCCGTCGATGCAGCAGCTGCAGGAAAAATGGGTTAAATTAAAGGAATAGAAATCCTTCCAGGCATGCTCAGTGTAAAAAAACGGAATATGTTGCTGGATCCGTCAGCAACGGATTCTGCGTCCATAGGCTTCCATTCTAGCCAACGACGGACGCCGCAGACAAAAAACGTTACATTGAACGTTTTTTCCAAACGATGCTCCGCCAAAACACGACGTATCCGTCACACGACGGATGCAACGTGTGGCCATCCGTCGCGATCCGTCGCTAATACAAGTCTATGGGAAAAAAACGGATCCTGCGGGCACAATTGCAGGATCCGTTTTTTTTCCCAAAATGACGCATTGCAACGGATCTCAAAAGACGGAAGTGTGAAAGTAGCCAAAGACAATACTGACATTACAGCAGGAGATCACAGAGGATACATTTTGTGAGGTAAAATATTGTTTAAAAACAGTCAGGGAAATATTTTACCTCACAAAATGAATCCTCTGTGATCCCCTGCTGTAATGTCAGCATTGTCTTTTGCTTCCTCCACTGCCCAGGAGCTGTGGTATGCTCCGTACACGGTCAGACACAATTTTTAAAATGTGTGTGGTGCGTATGGCATATACAGTGTATGTTTGTGTGTGTGTGGTGCGTACGGCGTATACAGTGTGTGTGTGTGTGTGTGGTGCGTACGGCATATACAATGTGTGTTTGTGTGTGTGTGTGTGTGGTGTGCACGGCGTATACAGTGGGTGTGGTGCAACGGTGTTCCGCTGGTGGTACCGCGCAAGAGGCTGGTACCACCTGCAGTTTCCATATTGAGAAACCCATCACTTGGGTGTCCCAAAATGGCGGTCGGTGAACTTCTGCCACTTGGAATTCTGGGATCTGGACACATCTGGACGGAACAGGATGTGAAGACATTACAACATTACAAGGCACGATACATATATATACAAAATCTATCTACATAGGGGCGGACATACAATTGGTGCAACTTTTGTAGCTACACAGGGGCCAAAGAGGTATGAGGGACTGGGCCACTATTGCCTCCATAACAATTGGAATTGTGCTTTATGAGGAGCTATTGGACGGCAGAGGACCCATACATTGTTCTTGCACAGAGGCTTTATTCTGTCTGTGCCCAATAAGTATATAGCTACAGACCATCTATGCCATATATTAGCTCAGAGGTAGTTCATCCGAATTGACACGTGATGAAAGGTGCCTATTATGAGACTTGTTGAGGTTTTATGAAGATGACATTAGTGCACTGACCATCCAGT